>NW_026607526.1:1283958-1925937 GCF_021117445.2 Syzygium oleosum
CCGGTGATGGTTTCATAATGGGAAACATACTATAATTAGTGTCATACTATGATGTAAGTCCATATAATTGTGAGGTCTAGCAATTAAGCAGACCATTTGATAGGGGACATTATTTGCAAGCACTTGATTTCTTTCTTATGTCAGCTGAATATAAGCAGGTCTGTCGCTACCGTACTCAAGTGACTATTAAAGGGAATGTTTGACAGTGTGTTCTTATGCTTGTTCATGTTTCTTCGAAGGAAGTAGCAGCTTCTATAGCCTCTCTTCAGGAAGAGTTCACGGGCAGAAGCACTTGTTCTCTCTGACACTAATTCCTCAAAAACACTGGCTTTATTCGAGGTGCTTTCACATATGTTTTTTGGCCTCATCTCTCTTTTGAGATAACTCAGTTGACCATAGTTGCAGGCTTGAGGGTGAGAACGAGCAAAGATTGTTGCACTGGGGAGACTAGGCTGAAAAACGAAAATGTGCATTTGGAAAGGGACATCTGCCAGAATAGATGCCATTAGACTACTGTCTGTCCAGTTCAGTCGTATTATCTATAGCAACACCTATCATGAACTTGCATGTGTCTTCAAGTAGGATATGGAGGAGGCCCTGAGTACATAACTCTCCATCTCTAATATCATTATATAAAAAGACGGAAGTGGTAAGCGTCCTTCTTTGTCTCTATTGCATATCCTTCTTGCCTCTACTGCACACTTGGTTCGCTTTATTTTAGTGCCCCTTTTTCTTATGGATGATGCCTTAATGAAGCTTAACAATCCTACTTCCCCTGATGTCCAGTAGCTCTGGCTGCTGATATACTAGGATTGCCAAGTCGTCACTTCTCTAATTTATAGCTATATATTAGAGCTGAATTGTTCAATGCACTCATTATGTGCTTGTGTAGCCTTAAAGCCCTTACGAATGGAGGATATTCTAACGCTATGGTGAAATTGGAGTGTAGGAGGTAGCGGAGAGCTAGGGATTTGGTTACCTAGAAAGCAAGAGATTCTGGTATCTAAAATTCAATTTTCAGTTGGATGGAGTAGATAAGCATGTATGGTATGTTAGTCGATTGCAAAATGCTGGTTAAGCTTAAGGGAAAGAATAGTGCGAGATATACTAGGACTGGTTCACATAATTGTTATGCTGAGTAAAGGAACAGACTCTTGTTGAAAGTTTGATATGACCAATATGCCTGAAGACCCCTCTACAGTCTGCCACATAAAATGGGGGTAGTGGATGGGAGAATGTTTGGATGGATGGGTTAATACTTATGAAAGAAAGAAGTAGATATGGCGAATTCGAGTAAATATTACTGTGCTTTGAACATGTGAGATGACGGCCTTCAAATGCTTAAATGAGAAAGTATTATTTTATGATGGGATATAGGCTAAAAAGGGTAGGAAGGACCCAAAAAGATTTGGTGACCCTTGGAAAAAAGCATCTCGAGTTCTGGAATGTTATGGAAGATTTGATATTGTACAGGGGACAAAGGCATAAAAGAATATAATGAAGCATACAATGTACCACAAAAGTTATCAAATTTGAAACTTAGCCGGGAGAAATGGTTTACTTAATAGGAAAATACGGGGTGGTTGTATTGGACTTACCAATCTATTTTCGTATTGATCTTCAGAAGCCACTCCCAGCAAATAGGTCTTTATCAGATCATATGTGGTGCAAAGAGAGAAAAGAGGAAAATCTCGAGGAGTGTGACAGCATTTTGCGAAAATCAGTGAGAAATCCTTTTACTGACAAGTAGCCCCATGAGCATTGGCTAATTAAATGCAATGGATTCGTGCATTGGCATTATCCATGAGCTTCAAGGTGACTGAAATCTGCTTGTTACTCCCAATTCAGGTAAGAAGCAACAGTTTGTGCAATTGCTTACTTGTAAATAATGCCATGATACACGCTGTATGCTCTTCTTTGGTCGATATGAACCAGGTTGCATGAAATTTCTGAGAGGTTACTGGACAGAAACCTTTTCATTTTGAAGCTCAACAATGTCTGCTTCTAGCTAAGGCCCGTTCACTTGTCTCAGAAGACTTCCATTACACATCAGAATGCCCAACAGAAATGATCCTGTTGAGTATATCGTACTCTGAACATTTTGTTCACTCATCTGAGAGTTTCAGGCGGATGACTATAACTTCACCGAGCTCTATGAGATATACTATGCACATTCTGCTACTAATGCTCATTGGAGAGGTATGGCTGCACAATCTGAAGATCATTTCGCTGCAGTCTCTCCGTTACTGTGATTTGATTACCATTACTACATGCATCCTTGGCGCTGCTACACAACAGCAGTTGCTAAAAGGAGGAAGATTGTTTTGGCTGGAGGGTCTTCTGTATTGTGAAGCTTATGATTACAAGGATACATATATAGTTAATGTCGACGACGTGTTTTTACCTTCTTTCTTCAGTACTGAGGTGCTGTTATTGAATAAATCATGTCATTGTTTGGCCAAAACAAATGAACCACATAACTAGTAATCATGTCAATTAATTCCATGCACAAAAAATTCTTTTGCTGACAGATTTTTATTGATGTGTTATTAAGAATCATTGTAAATCATGTCAATGCATCTTCCTCTATCTAAAAGAACTGATTAGAAGTTTCTAATTAATCATGTTGTTCGAGAGTTATGTTGGGTGATGAGATTAAAGGAACGGACACCATATATGGACTTTGCTCCAACAGCATAATGTGAATTCCTATATCGATTTTATGTTTAAAAATCTGTCATATATTGAGTTAGATTCGATGCCCAATAAAAATCTGTCATATTATTCAGTATATCAACTTTGTAAATTAAACTAATATACATCCATTATTATTTAATCGAAATTCATGCATTTTTCATCATCGACTGACTTTAGACTATATTAACTAGGGGAAAATTGTTCAAAAAGTCTTAAACCTATTGCATTTTTACCAATTTAGTTCTAAACCTTTTAATTGTGCTAATTGAATCCTAAACATTTTCAACCATTCGTTCAATTTTGGCTAGAAATCACTGATGTGGATGCTAGCTGTCCTACGTGGTACGGTCAAAACTGACGTGAATAATTTTTAATATCATTTTAATATGTTTTGAATTTTTTATTAATTTTTTTCCTTTTTCCCCTTTTCTTCTCGTCCTTCTTTTTTACCTGTGGTCAGCGAGGGTCGCCAGGCCCTTGCCAACCACTGGGTGAGGGCCGCGAAGCCCTCACCTAGATTTGGCAAGGGACTCAAAGCCCTCGCCGACAGCGGGAAGGGTCGCGGCCCTCGCCCGCGATCGGCGAGGGCTGAGGTCGCCTTGCTTAGATTTGGGCGAGGCTGGCTCGCTCATCGCCACGATGGCCTCGCGCAGATATGGGCGAGAGCATCCTAGCCCTCGCCGGCCAAAGTTGTAAAAAAAGAAAAAGAAAGAAAAGAAAAAACGGAAAAGGAAAATAAAAATTAAATATATTAAAATATTATTAAAAGTTATCTACTTCAACGTAGGTCGTGCCACGTAAGACGGCTGTTATCCACGTCAGCGATTTCCGACCAAAATTAGCCTAATGAAGTCAATTGGCAAAACGTGAAAATGTTTAATTTTCAATTGGCATAAATAAAATGTTTACACTGAATTCGGAAAAGTACAATAGGTTTATGATTTTTTTGGTAATTTTCCCGATTAATTGGCAGTGGGCCCGGCCTATCATTGAGCATAAATTTTTTTTTGTCCTAACCTGCTCATAATTAAAGAAAAATAAAATTTAAACGTGAAATTATTCGGATCTGGACAAAACCAGTGCAAATCAAGTTGATCGGGCGTGATCCAAGAAGGGAATGAACTTGACGTAAAATTATCCTTTCGAAAAAAAAAAAAAAGAATAAGGTTCCGAGACCGTACGTAGGGGATTCGAGCAAGGAAATTTTTCATTTTCTTTGGTTTATCCGCCTAGTTTCAACTTAACATATTAGATAATTAATAAACCAATTGGGACGGAATTTCATCATTTTTTTTTAACTTTAAACTACCAATAATGTTCATAAATTGCATGTATTTCTCATTGATTATGAATTAAAATGACGTTGCTTTTGTGGATAATAGATGAAACTCGCGCGATATCCTCATTTTACTTTTCAGCCAATGGAAAGTTTCATAGGTTCTGGCGACAGTAGAACTCGTCAAGAGAAGAAGGGTTCCTGTTCAGATGATTGACAAAGCAAACGTTGTCAGTCACCATTAAGAGGTCGGAAACGGGTTCATTTGGCACTCCACTATATCAAATTAGTCCTTTGCACCAAAACATCGAGAGAGGCAATAAGAAACAAGAGAGGCAGGAGCCATCAGACGGTCCAAAGACATGGCCAAAATGTGTGTAGCCATAGCGGCCGTGCTGGCCGTGGCGGCTCTTCTTCAAACCTCAGCCACGGGGACCGAGTACATCGTCGGGGGTGAGCAGGGGTGGAAGGTCCCGCCTGAGGATGGGACGCCCTACAAGACATGGGCTGAGGACAAGAGCTTCAAAGTCGGCGATGTTCTGGGTAAGCACACTCGAAAGGAAAGGTTTAGTGCTTGAATAAATGAAAGATACTTTTATCGTTCGCGAAATTATTTAGACATTAATTGTTATCGATAATAAAAATATTTTTCATTGATTAATTATTTCAAGCGAATTATAAAAAAAAATTTCAGATCATTCGTTTCTCACGAAACAAATGGAGCCTCGATTGTACTTTTAGTTTTGCTCACCATAAATTGCCATCTTTATTTATTCTCTCGTGGTTAAATTACATACGTGCAACTACTAATTGAAAAATTCACAGTTGGTTTGCATTGCAAAACACATAACACTAGCGAGAAATTAACGTTTACGCCAAGGGCTTTTCCATATGATTTACCAAATACTTCTAGGGTTGCAATTTGCTTTTCAAGAAAAGAAGTTTAGCAAGTTCAGACCATGCAATTAGGGCATATCCAAGTCGAGCCGACGCAATGCCAAGCTTGAGCTCGACTCGACAAGAATACCCGAGACTCGAATTCGAGCTCGGGAGCCACTCGAAATTAGGTAAATCAATCCCGAGTAGTCACCGAGCCGAGCCCGAATAGACCCGGTTTCATCCCGAAATGCACATCCTGGCACTGATATATGATCATTAAATTAACCTCTCTTCTCGTTTTGGCTCCAAACGTTGGCAGTGTTCGACTTCTCCAAGGAAGAGCAAGATGTGACGAGGGTCAGAGACGAGGCGGCATTCGAATCGTGCGACTCCACAGACCACATCTTCCAAAAGACGACCGGCCCGGTCCGCTGGGAATTGAAAGGCGCCGGGGAGTACTACTTCATCGGCACCGTGGGCAAGCGCTGCCTCCGGGGACAAAAGCTGGCCATCAACGTTGCCGACGCCCCCGGCGGCCCGTCCCCTTCGGTGGAGGATCTTATTGAAAAGCCGAAACAAGGAACACCCATCCACTCTTGGAGGAAGACTCCTAAAGAGACGACATCACAAACTAAAAGATGTGGACCTAGATTAAGGGGAATAAAGCTGTGCCCGTGAAAGGACGAAAGCCAATAAGGTGATGGGCCCGTGAAGAAAAAATGAAGACAAAGCGCCGCCGAAGATCTCTCCACCGAATAATGCATGTTAAAATATGTTTCTTTTAAGATATTTTTCTCTACGAGAGATAGTTATAATATCTCTTTTGATCATTACGCATGCATCTCTATTCTATTTGATTGTGCGTATCCTTGATTGATATGTTATCTTGGATAATATCTAATAAAACTTATTGCTTGTGTACTCTTCATTACAATATATATAATTTCGTGTCATCCTTTTCAATAACTACTCATAGCCCTCTCTCAAAGTCAGATCCTCAACATTGTTCACGTCGTCAAACCGCCTGTTCTATTGTCGCGTAACATGCAGAGCCCTGTTATCTAAAAAAGCGCCGTCGGATTTGTTTCGTAATAACCGTATCGGCCACGTTTTTATTCGGTGTTCGTAATGATGAAATTTTGGAAGGAGATTGGTTAAAAGGCCAAATAATTAGCTTAAACATATCCCTTGTTTCAACTTAACTTCCATCATTTCAAAATTGACCGGATTGACTATATTAGAAAATCGTTAAAAGTTTTAAGATTAAATTGGCCAAATTGAAAAGGTTTGGTACGGAATTGATGACCGTACAATAGGTTTATGACTTTTTTGACAATTTTCTCGTTTTTATAAGGATATCTAAAAACAATAGTACTTTACCTATAGATACTCATACTTTTATTAATATAAATATTGTTCGTAATTTTTTAGATAGATAAACTTTTCAAACTTTTATATTGCGTGTTTTTGTAATTAAATTAAGAAAGTCTGTAGATTAGGAAAGTAAAATAGCAGGCATATAAACCCGATGCTACACTAAACGAATACTCGTGAATATTACCGACAAAATGATCAGACCTTATCATATACAATTAAGAGACTAAATTAAATAAATTGAAAGTTTAATTTTAGATTATATATATAGGATTAATTCAGTGATCACCATGGACTAATTAAAAGTCTAAAGATATGGGTGTACCAATTTGGAGTAAATGTGACATGAGCGTATCGATTTGCGATTTTTTATGATACAAAATTTTTAATTTTAGAGTAACTGTGACAATGATATAACAGTTTTAGGTTTTTGTTAGTATAGACCTTTGTTGGGTATGCTAAGCTAAGGAAGTTTGAGTTTTAGGGTTTCGATGGAAATGGCTGTCAGAATTATGTTTAAGATGTCTTGCCAGTATGTCTCATGTATTGATTAATCAGTGGAAACTTTACTTTGTTAACATGCGAGACCTTTTACATGTCTGGCCAGAATAAGATGACTGGATAGAGAACTTTTGCACTTCAAGGACTCCAGGTTAGCACATTCAATTATCTCTTCGGTGAATGCCACGGCATTGCCTTTACTGTTCGTCTGGCTGCTGCTAGTGACAGGCGTAGTGGCATGGAGCTTTATGTTCTTATTCTCCTCCTCTTCTCCTTTTCTAATCAATTTCGTCCCTTGGCTAAGAGTAACTAGACACGTACTTTTTATCGAAGGAATGCTTATTATTTTACTCGCTCTTGCAATCTGGTTTTTCTTCAATTGGCGGGCGGCACCAAAGCTCGCACATGGTTGCCGGACTTGAAGAAACATGGACTTTCTCAAGCTAATCTGTTCCTGGTATTGTCTTTTCTCTCGTTTCTGTTCTATCACTTGTTTTCCTGTTTCTCTTCCTTTGTTTTTCCGGTTTCTCCGCGGTTTGAAGCTAATTGTCGGACGTATTAGAAGAGAACTTCCAGGATGGGCAATCGACACTCGGATCACGCAAGGCGTTGGATACTTTTATTGGAGTCATTGCTTATGGAGGGTATGGTCGTAAGGTTATTGGATGAATTCCTTTCTGGTTATCAATAAAGAGGTACTTTTTTGGACTTGTTGATAATCGGTGAATTTGGGTCAAGGATTTTGGTAAGCAAGCTGCACACTCTTGATCAGATTGTTGGTAGGATTCTCAGCTCCATGCAGTCACGACATGGACCGACTCGCGCAGAGGAATTTCTGGGTTATCTCTGGAAGGTGCTAGCAGAAGCACTGCTTTAGTCCGAACTGTCAAATGCTTCGTATACCTGCTTGAGACGGCATTGAACTAACGACTTGTCGTAGTCATGCTTCGCTTTAAATTTTAATGGCTCCAGTGTTCCTTATATGAATCTTGACCTTAAATTTCCGTTGGGAAACTTTGCTTGTGTTAAAATCGGTGAAGTTTCTCATGGATTCTGTTCTCTTCTTATTATCACGCTAACCAAACGCTAAAAGAAAATGTACAGTGATTTCTGGTAGAATGCATTGAACTTTCTAACTTAAAAGCCGCTGCAACTGACTCGATCATGTCCTATATACATGATGGGCAACATTGTTTGCTGCTTACGGTTACTTTCACGTGTAGTCTGTATGCATGTGAAATGAGATGAGCATATAATCTGGACTCATCAATTTACTTAAATTTGAAATGGTGGGTTGATTTGCCCTGGTTATTGGTGTAATTACTCATCTGAGAAAGAAAAAACTCAGTTTACTTAGATACTGAAATTGCGTGCATTCTCGTTGAAAATGAAGTCTAAGGATATGATATTAATCCCATCGGAAGTCCCTATACCGGCATCCAGCGCGTGGCGATCCCTGTAACCGATAGCGGCACTCCAAGCACACAAATCTGTAATCTTATCACCTGCTGTTAGCAATGGAACTTGGAGCTATCTTTGAAACAACGTGACTTCACACAGAACTTTTTCCACAGAAGGCCATCATCAAACCAGAACAGTCAGACTAGGACATCCTTTATAAACTGCAAAAGGAAGCAGCACTGAAACAACAACCCACATTCACATAACATGCTAACTTCGCATCCTTCGCTCCGCATGGCAATCGATGTTCAAAGTTTTGATGTCCCACCAATGTCTACCCTCCAAAGATTCTTAAACCTAAACATTCTCTTCTGTTTGCAGTACTAAACAAATTTTATTTAGCCATGAAGTCTACAAACATGGTCTTCAAACCAAAATCTCTCCATCACTTAGCTCGCATTCAAGAGGTCTGAAGTCCGACATGCAGAGCTCACCTCTGTTTTCCATCGGCAAAGTTACGAGCTCCAAGCTCACCTCGGGGTCACAATCCCTGAGGTCTGAGGCGCCAAGCTTGCTGAAGACCAAGCTCGCTTCTGTAAACGAGCTCAGCCTCTTTGAATATGCTTAGCTTCGGATTTTTATTGATGTGTTATTACTAAGTAATGTCGTAAATCATACCGATGCATCTTCCTCTATTGAGAAGAACTGATCAGAAGTTTCTAATCAATTATGTTATTGAGAGTTCTGTTGGGTGATGAGACTCAATGAACGCACACCACATTTGACTTTGCTCTATCAGCATAATGCAACTTTCTCTTTCGATTCTACGTTTCCGAGCTCAAGACGAAAACCAAGCACAATATGATGAAACTGCTGTGATAATCACGGGAAGTTTGAGCACTTCATTTTCTCAATGAACAAGCTTGAGTGTGGAGAACGAGAGCTTGATTGATTTCTATTATTTGAGAGTTACATGCACCTAATTTTCCTACTTTCATGGGCGGATTAATCTAAGCCAAAAAGATCTTCAAGTCAAGGTCGCGAGGAAAAATAAGTGGTTCATATCAATTTCTTCTTTGTATTATTCGATATATTTTATTATTTGCTTGGGGAGCACACGAAAATGATACTTTACCAAACTAAACACGTCTCAAAAGTTTCTAGAAAAACCCCCTCCATCACGTTCGTAATTTTAGCGGGAGATATTGACAAATACACCTCTCCCTGGAGCGCTTTGTGATTGACAATTTTGCAATTAAATTTTTTGAAATAGAGGGAGGGGACCAAAGGATCTTGACTTCATGACTTATATAAATATGTATACGTGTGAAAATATTATTGTATTGTTTTTAGTGGTTGAGAGAAGATTAGTATGATATTTGAAGTGATGGGTTTTACATATGAACCTCCCATCGTACCTAACTATATACATGTAAAACATGCGAAATCTCCATTGGGATGATTGAGCTAGCCATAATGAGAAAAAAGAGCAAAGGACAGCAAAGGTGCCCCATTGCGAGATTTTTCTGTATATTCTTACTTTGAATTGAAATGCTAAACGTGACAGTTACGCCTTACAATAGGCGATACTTGAATTTGTGCAAATCAAACTTAGTTGTGGTAGGTAGGTTTACTGAGATTGATACTCAAAGATGATATATCAGTAGATGTGACGGATTATTGATGGACATTTTAATAGTCGACTTATATTCAGTGCCCAATAAAATTCGGCCGTAGTTTTTTGTAAATCAAACTTCGGTATATCTAATATTATCGAATCAATTTTCGTGGGGAAATTTATCAAAAAAGTCATAAACATATTACGCTTTCGCCAATTTAGTGCTAAACTTTTTAATTGTACCAAATGAGTCCTAAACCTTTTTCACGTTTTGCCAATTAAGTCCATCTAGCCAATTTGGCCGGAAATTTATGACCTTTTTTTTCATGCATTTGTTATTATATGCTTATTTTAGACCAATTGGCGGGCCAGGCCCATCATCGGGCACAAAATCCCTTGTTCGAGCCTGCCCATTATTAAAGAAAAATAAAAATTTCTACACAAAATCCGTCGAATCTGAACAGAATTGTGCACATCAAGGTGATTGGGCGGGGCTCAGGACGGGAATAACTTGTGCAGATCTACCTGTTTTGGTTCTTTCTATTTCTGCACTAACTACGATTTCATTTGTCTCTTCTGAAGATTGATTACTTTTATGAGCACCAAGGCCTGTTCAACTTCAATTCCGCATTTAACAATTTTGCTGAAATGCGAGAGAAACCCCTGCATCATTTTCCCAGTCGCTGTAGCAAAACGTGTTGACTGCTCACGTGTGCACATAACATGCTCTTCATAGGACTTTCTCGCACTAAAAAAGATGCCTTTCACAAAGAATGTTAGAGAACGAAATCGGAAAAGAAAAGGTATTAATAAGTTGAAGGATAAAAAAACAAACTTAAACGTATAATCCTCGTTTCGAATAGGCCTATGAGACCATACTAACGGGTGTTCGAACGAGGAAATTTTTAATTTTCTCAGGTTTAGCGGCAAGTTTTTGCTTAACCCGATTGCTAATCGATAGAACAATTGTATTCCCAATATAGAATTTTATCATTTGCTTAATTTTAAGCCACCAGTAACGTTTACGTGTAACATATACTTCCCATTGTTTGAAATCGAATATAATATCTCTTTTGTGGATAAAAGATAAAAATTCACACAATAATCAGAGTTGTTCTTTTATGCTTTCATTGAACTTCAAAGCTAATGTTCCTCACTTATTACTGACAGCTATTTTAATCTCGTTTCAGGAACTGAACGAAAGTCCCCCGTGTCGTGGCGAAAGTGTTCTACAATTTCTCGGAACCTCTTCCTCAGTTTTACTCTTCAGCCAATGGAAAGTTTCATAGGTGCTGGAGACGTGGAACGTGTCAAGAGGGGAGGAGATCATCTTCTTTCTCGGGCTACCGGAATTCAACGCAGAAGGTTCCTGTTCAAAATGATTGACAACGAGAAACGTCAAGCTGCATTTAAAATAAGATAAGTGAACATCGCGCCGTTTTGACTTTGGTGGGATTGCTTTGCATCTCATCCCGCGTCCCTTCATTGACTGAAAAGACCTTCACGTGATTCGCTTCGTTATATAAGAGGCCAGAAATGGGTTCATTAAGCACTCACCTCATCAGATTAGTTCTTGCACCAGAACATTCAGGGGCAAAGAAACAGAGACTAGAAAAGCCGTCCAAGGGTCTCTATAGACATGGCCAAAATGTGCGTAGCCATAGCCGCGGTACTGGCCGCGGCAGCCCTTCTTCAAACCTCGGCGGCGCAGACCGTGCACGTCGTCGGGGATGGCCTCGGGTGGTTGGTCCCGCCCGGCGGTAAGATAGCCTATGAGACCTGGGCCGACATGCAGACCTTCGTCGTCGGCGACGTTCTCGGTAAGCACACTTGGAACGAAAGTGTTGTAGGCTGTCATTGTACTTTTAGCTTTGGTTGCCATCGTAAAACTTTTTGCGTCGAGTTTTTCTGCATGATTTACCAAATACGTGTGGGATTGCAATTTGCTTTCAAGATAAGAAGTTGTAACAAGTTCAAATCATGCGATTAGGGGTGTAATCGAGTCGAGTCGTGTCGAGCTGACGCAATGTCAAGCTTGAGCTCGACTCGATCAGATACTCGAGAAGTTCGAATTCAAGCTCAAGAACAACTCGAAATTAGGTGAATCAATCCCGAGTAATCATCGAACCGAGCCCGAATAGACCCCGTTTTCATCCCGAGCTGCAACCCATGGCACTGTTATAATCGTTAACTAACTTGTCTTCTCATTGTGGCTCCAAAATTTTTCAGTGTTCAACTTCACAACCGGTGAGCAAGATGTGGCCAGGGTCACAAAGGAGGCATTTGACTCATGCAACTCCACAAGCCCCATCTTCCTAGACACAACCGGCCCTTTCAACTACACTTTGGATGCTGCCGGCGAGTACTACTTCATCGGCACCATGGACAGGCACTGCTACTTCGGACAAAAGCTGGCCATCAACGTCTCCGCCTCTGCCGGCCCGACCCCTTCGCCGCAGGCTCCGACCCCAACGCCGCCCCGAGGCCCAATGACATACATCGTCGGCGACGACTTGGGTTGGCTAGTTCCTCCTGGCGGCCCGATCGCCTACGAAGCTTGGGCATATAAGAAGACCTTCTTGGTTGGAGATGTGTTAGGTAAGTCCGATAATGCTACGAAATCATGCTTCTTTTATGTCTTCAAACACATGAGTCTCCATGTAAAACTAGTCACACACTTCATAAAAAAATTAAGTGCTAAGTATCACTTTTTATTTTTATTTTCGGCTTTGAATGAGATATCCCATGTTAGATTTGTTAAAATAAAAGAGTAATTAGAGTCGGCTTGTTTCGGGAAAAAATAATGAATGATTTGGATTTTTTTTCAAAGAAAAAATGATTTGGCCAATGAAAAATGTTTTTAAATGAACAATAATCTATCCTTTATTGGTTCTAAAAATGATTATTTCTATCACTTGAGTATCTTTCCCATGAGATTAAGTAGCATGCGAACCATCGAATTAATTTCAAAAGTCTAATTGGTTCTTTGTTATGCAGTTTTCAACTTCAAAAATGAAACCCAAGATGTCGCAGTGGTGACGGAAGCGGCCTATGATTCGTGCAACACCACCAACACCATCGCGGTCTATACGACAAGCCCGGTCAAATACAACCTTATTGCCGCCGGCGAATACTTCTTCACAAGCACCTACTCTCGCCACTGCATCTTCGGTCAAAAGCTAGCCATCAACGTAACCGCCTCCAGCTCCGCCACTCCACCTTCCAGCACCACAACCCCAACGCCGTCCGGCTCCTCCGCTCCATCTCCGACGGCCGGTGGCCCCTCGGCGCCGATACCCGAGAGCTCCGCTCCGGCTAGGGCTGTCCTCGGCTTCTCATCCACGTTGTTGCTCATCGCCTTGGCTTTTGTTCATTGAAATTTTTTTCTAGATTCTAGTAAATACAATATTGCTTTATACGAAATTCAATAGATACACCGCACACATCATTTGTCTCGGTCACCTTTTCTTCACGCGTGTTTGTTTATACTTTTCACAAAATAAGGTATCCGCCAGATTTTTTAGGCTTTTTTTTGTACCTTGATTTATTGTCAGTCCATCCAGGACAATAATGGTTGATCGATGTATTTAATTTCATTTAAATCAGTGGAGATTATACTATATGCTTGTGTAGTGAATCGCTTTTGATTTTGCTGCCTATGAATCAATAAACACCCGATGTTAACACTCTATCCCAATTCTTTACACATATCTGATATTCAATTAAGAAAAAATGCAGAAGTAAAATGGCATATATACACATGCACATATACATGTATACATGCCTGTACACATGCTCATATGCAAGTAGATAATGTATATAAGTCGGTCCACACGCACTTGCTTTGTGGTCGCGAATGTCAGTCCATGCGGCTCCTATTCACGGGGCAGACGTTCAATATGGAACCCTAAGAATATAGCCACACCCCACGAGACTTCCATGCACTTTCAAGTCGTTGAAAACTTGTACACGTAAGTACATGGGGCTCAAATTTCAAGGGATTCGATTAGGTGTTGACTTTAACAAAGTTTGATATGCGAATATTATACTGTATGGCATGAGATTTTGGTTCGTCATGTGCACGAGTCTCATTGGAGATACATATGACTGAAGGGATTCTTTTGCTGGTTATTTTAAAATTTCGAATTTTTAGTTAGAAACTAATGTGTGAAAGCAAGAATAGTGGAGATCACTATGCTTTTTCTTAATTATTGTTTTTTATCGCATGGGAAATGTGGGGGCACGCGTATTGAACCTAGTCTCATTGATGTCAAGGATGTAGTCTAAGATAGTAAAGGCAAAATAGAATCGTCAACTTCAAAATTGAAAAGGTTGCGGAAAAATATCACAAAAATATCTCACGTTTCTTTCGATATCACTTTCATATCTCTATTTTCAAAAATATCAATTTGCTATTTGAGTTTTGTTTTTGTTGACCATTTTGCACCTTCTTATCAGTTATGTTTATAGATTTATGTAAGGAAAAAAAAAACCATTTCTCTATTGAAAATGCCACCGTCCGGATAGTGAATTCCCAAGATCACCCATGACCCTCGAAACACCCCAAAACCTAACTACCCAACCCAAGCCCTAAGCTCGGCCACTAGCATCGGTAGTCGCCGATGGCCCTCCCCGATGACGCCGGAGCTTGCTGTTGTCCATTGGAAACCTTGAAGACGTCATCGTTTGACCGGTGTGTGGTTACTACAAGAACCACTCTCTAAATCGGCCTCAGTCAAGGTCGCCCATGGCGGCTCGTGACCTTAGAGCAAGGTTGCGAGCCACCTGTGGCCATGGACAGACCTAGGCTCCGTTTGGGAACTGCATTTCCAAGGCCACTCCGTTTGGGAACTGCATTTCCAAGGAGCTTTGGCCTCCAAAGCCCTTTGGGCAAATACAAATACTGTTTGGCAAATTTTTTGGAGAGCTTTGGAAAAATGCGATTGCATTTCCAAATGTCACTCCAACTTTATCCTCACTAAGTTTTTATAATTCTGGAAATATTCTTATCTCGCGTGACGTCACCAGCAAGGGTTCAACTGCCGACGAAGCCAGATCTAACCGCTAGCAAGCCAGTCTAGTGCCAGCCAACCTCGCCTGGTCGCTCAAACTCAAGCGGCCATTGCCTGGGTTGCGCAAACCCAGGCAACGGTGATGCAGTCTAGGTCACTCAAACCCAAGCAACCGTCGCCTGAGTCGCATAAATTATATAATATCTTTTCATTTCAATTAATTTTGTTAACTAATAAAAAAAATGAAATCTTTCTCGGTATTATGATAGTTCTATTTCATATAGAAAATTTCTCAAGCCATTGTATTTTTGTGTTTTCTTATTAAATTTAGTCAAATCCGTAAATTAGGAAAGTAAAATAGGAGGAATATAAACCCAGTGCAACTCTAACTAAGGTTCCATTTTTAGTATTATAGAGATTTTAAACTAAAATGTATCTAAATAGAACAATTCTAATATTTACAAAAACCGAAAATGTAAAAATCAATAAAAAGATATAAAAAATATTTATGGATCGAAATAAAAAAGATATTTTAAAAATTCGGGCACTAGTGTGATTATAAAAAGCTGTGAATAAATGTAATGAAAAGTTAGGGCCTAAATTGAATTAATTAAAGTTTAGAAATTATATTAAACACTTTTGAGTATCACGATTGACGAAAATAAGCACCATGATCACATTGAAGCCAAAATTTAGGATGCATTCGTTTCGCGAAAAATGAGTGATTTGAAAATATTTTTCGAAAAACGATAACTTATATCATTTAAAAAAATAAATGAATAGAAAATTTTTTCAATCGCCCACGAAAATAGTGAGGCATGATTTATTCAATGATGAAAATATTTTCTGTTAACTAATTTTTCTAAATGATATAAGTAATTATTTTTTAAAAAATATTTTTCAAATCACTTATGTTTTTTTAAAACGAATGCAGCTAAGCAAAAATTGTGTCATATTCTTTGGTTTTTACTTTTTGCTCCTTAAATTATCCTCGGACTAATACGAAACCGAAGGCTTGACTGAAGCCGCGGCCAGAACGCTCTCCTACCTCTTCTCTCCTCTTCGCATAAAACCCTCGGGACGAAGTGGGGGCAGCAGAGCATCGTCGCCGTCGGATACCCACGAAGCCTTTGCTCTGTAAGTGGAATCCCGCCTCCTCTTCTTTGTCCTGAATCTCGGTTCTTGTTATCAATTTCGAGTTTTTACGAAGTGGGTGCGATCGATCTTGGAAGACCAAGCTCGAGCTTCGTGCTGTGTTCGTATGCTTTGAGGTCGATCGATTGGTTGAAGAACTTTGGGGTTTGTTTCCGCTGGTGGGTTCTGGTACTGGGTCGATGTTTTTATGCCGATGTTGTCGCAATTCAGTGTTTGTTTGTGTAGCCAATGTTTTTGGTCAAGCTGCTCGCTGGTGCTAGAAAAGAATTTAAGCTTGGGTCAGAGATTGGAATTGGGTTGTTGCGCGCGTTTCAGGTTCTGAGATTCCAATTTCGGGGAATTTGTTTTTTTTTTTCCTTTTTCGGGATTGCGGTGGACTGGTGGAATTTATTGTGACCATTTGTGGTTGGATGAACTTGCAATCTGATTGTGTTTGCAATCAGATAGGTTTTGAGATAGGTTCTGAGATTTGTGTGTAATCTGATTGTCTTTTTCAGGATGAACTTGCAATCTGATTGTGTTTGCAATCCATTTGTGTGTGCAATCTGATTGTGTTTCCAATTTCAGGTTTTGCAATCAGATAGGTTCTGAGATTCCAATCTGATTGTGTTTGCAATCAGATAGGTTTTGTACTTCTGGTTGTCGGCATACGATGACTCGGGTTTGAGATCTGTTGCTGAAATATTGGTTTGTCTTGGAAGGTTTTCCTTGAAAATTTGTTTTCCCCTTTTGGGTTTTCAATGGTGAAAATGGAGAGCATTGAGTTTCTTCAGTTACTCTGTGGTAGGGATGTTGTGTTTGGATGAACTTGCATTTGGTTTGGACCTTTTCTGGTTTCTAGAAACGTCAGAAATCCATGATAGAATCTGACCATAAGTCCGGATTTATTATCTTCTTGCATAAGGATACTAGAATACCTAGTATTTACTAGCTCTTTTCTCTTAAGAGACTTAAAACCATTTAAGTTCATGGGCAGGGACAAAGACAGGTGAGAATGAAACTAGGAAACACCAATAAATCCAGGGCACTCCTACTAGTTGTAAGAGAATGAAATGAGGTTTCCTCTTTTCAATTCTGACTCTCCCACTCCAGTCGTTGCTTTTCTTCATTAGAATTCAATCCAACAACAGGCTTCTTAGTGAAAATAGAGATTCTTGGACGACATAGTTAAAAGAAAAAAAGGATTTCTATATTTGAAAGACAATTCCAAATAGAAAATTTGCAATCATTTCAATTTGCTTGAAAGGGAAAAAGGAGAGGTAATATCTACCCGTACATATTCATCAGCATTTCCCATGAATCTCAATGACCAATAATTGGAAATTGACGCGGTAAGGAACTTACTAGAGACCTGGCACCTACAGTCCAACCAATTGGAGAGAATCCATAGATTCCTTTTCGGGAGCGATGCATCCTTCCTGAATGTAGCATGCAACTCTCCATTGTACTGTGCTCATGAGGCTGATCTTGAGCCACCATCCAAGCATAAATTCCTTCGTTTAAGATAATACAAACTCAGGATATTCCACTGCACCGGTCGCTTGAGAGCATTTTCCAATACTATTATGGATCTTTCTTTGATATAGATATTAACTATGATGGAGAATATACCAATTCAAATTGAGTGAATTCAAAAACGATGTTACTGCATGAAAGATAGATAAATAAATTAAATATATAGAATAAGAAATAAAAAAAGAAGAAAGCTGTGGAGAGCAAGAAAGTTGCTATTTGCTTGTTTGGAAAAAGGATGCAAAACAAAATTAATTTGTGCTTGGCACCAATGCTATCACTCTAGCGGTTCCAGTCATTACTGGGTTTAGAAAACTTGATGTGTGAAGACTTACTATCAAGGCCTGCAGCAAGTGGGAGTTACGACTGCTGCTGTTAACCCATAGTACAAGTGGGACGGTCCCAGCTCACGACATGACAACTTGACCTATATCCTTTTGAAGATTTTGAAACGTTTGGGTGCTGACTCTTCAGATTGATACATGGCATTCACCCCTCAAATTTAAATTTCGGTTGGGAGCTTCCATACTGTGTCATTGTGTCCTAAGTAATTCAGATAATTTTGTGTATTTGCTAAAGCAGCTTAAATTAGCCTTTATTATAACGGAAAATTGTTTTATGCGAAACGGGTCAAAAGTAGTCAGTCGTGTCAATTTCAAAGTAGTTAAGTTTTTTCTGCACCAGAGAAGGGTTTCTCAATTGATATTCCACATACGGTGGTGTGCTCTTGTCTGATATTTGATATATTGCCACCAGTACCCTATGATAAGTTGATTGGCACGTTAGGTTGCAATGTTTCTGGTTCTTCTATTTCCTGAAATCCAAGGTTTCTTTTCCCCGTTTATTGGCTTAAAACTTTGCTTGCTTCGTTGTTGAGAGTTTTGTGACACTTTGGAAATTGTTTGGTTTTGTGATGTCTGTCTGGATTTTCCAGGACTTCTGACCATGCCGAAGAATAAGGGAAAGGGAGGAAAGAACAGGAAGAGAGGAAAGAATGAAGCCGATGATGAAAAGCGTGAACTTGTATTCAAGGAAGATGGGCAGGAGTATGCTCAAGTACTTCGCATGCTCGGTAATGGCCGATGTGAAGCAATGTGTATCGATGGGACCAAGCGCCTTTGCCACATAAGAGGGAAGATGCACAAGAAGGTTTGGATCGCAGCAGGTGATATCATACTTGTGGGGCTTCGCGACTACCAGGACGACAAGGCTGATGTGATACTCAAGTACATGCCTGATGAGGCTAGGCTCCTTAAGGCATATGGAGAGCTTCCCGAGAACACACGTCTCAATGAGGGTATTGCTGGTGGCCTCGATGAGGAGGATGAAGGCCCCGGCGATGATTACATTGAATTCGAGGACGAAGACATTGATAAGATCTAAACTAGGTTTGATAAACACCTCCTGTTCAGTTACCCTGGATGTTTCTCGCCATTGAGTTGTGTTTGCTGATAGTCAATTACACAGCATTTGGTATTCATGTTATAAAGTTGGATCTGGTTGTGAACCCTCGTGTAATCTCCATTTTACCCAGCGCAAGATTCTATATTTGCCCTGTCTCTGCAAGTGTTTTATATTACTCTTTGCACAGGTAATAATTAAGTTGCCTTAGGGAAGGCAGCTGATGTCCAGATGCGGCTGTAGGGTCGAAGTGTTTTCTTCAATTTCGTTCTATCTGGTGCTTTTGTACGCTCTGGTTTTGCTCTGGCTTTTGGCTTGTCGTAAGTCGCGCTACATCATCGATAGTTTACTAAGAATTGATAGTCCTTTACTTCTCTCCGGTAGTAAAGTCAAGATCACTTTGGTGATCGGTCTCATTAACTTATCTTTGTTAGTGTGAACTTTCCCTAGTAAACTTAATTTGCTAGGTCCAAGATTTGTTTTGAGTGTACTGAAGCATTGCCAATTTGATATTGCAATTCAAGTTATGAGCTTAGGCCATCACGTCGGAAACCGTGTTTCGACTTTCAGTGTTCCTTGTCGGGCAAAAAAGATTGGCTCTGTACTTCGTGAAATTCGGTTTTCACTGGTAGCTAAAACTTTTCAGATGGACCGCTTTACAAGATATCCCCAACCTCTTTGGGTTTTCACGATCGACGAGTCTCTAGCTACCTCTTTGCTCGATCGTGTCTCTACTTCCATTTCCCATGTATCATCAGGCAGCTACTTGTTAGTGCTAATGGTCGCTCCACAAAATCAACGATGCTTTTGATTTTCGAGAAAGAGTGCTGAGGAACATACCTGTTTTATAAAAAGAGCATGTTCCACATGTTTCGAGTTTTTAAAAGCACAAAGGTCACATGTCAGGTCAAACATTAGGACAAGTTCCACCTAACTCATAAATTATTTTACAGAAAGGGGACCTGCAATTTCCATGCATCGGTAAAGTCTTTCCTTATTCAACTCCGCAATTAACATGAAATTTAATGCTAATTGGAAGATTCCGAGGCATAGATATCTTTTTCATTGAACGAATTTCCGATGGAAGATTTCGACCCTTTTGTCCCGCCATGTTTCTAATTTCTACATGCAAATTTCCTAGTTCCCTCCTCCTCTTTGCATGCCAAGTCAATAAATCTCACCCACCATTGGCTCTGCTCTCTTCTGCCCTTTCGGGTTCTTGGATTTCTTTATATTACCAAAAGCAGGTCTTGAAAGACTAGGTGAAATGCAAGACCTTTCAATAATGAATAGAGTTGACTCGAAATGCTATTGTCCAAATCCATGGCAGATGTTGCCTTCTTTGACACGTTCCCCGCTTCTAGTTTCCCATTTTGGCTCCTCCTAACGAACTTGAAGCAATATAGAAACTTCGTTTTCACATAGTGTTCTAGATTAGTGTTATTGGCTAGAAGGAAAATTTGTCCAGAAAGTCTCAAATTTATTATACAGCAGTCAATTAAATTTTAAACTTTTCAATTTAACTAATTTAACTATAAACATTCTAACGATCTTCCAATGTAGGCCTTCTATCAATCTTGACTAGAAATCGCCGATGTGGCCACCGGCCGTCCTACGTGACATGATCGGCACTGACATTGATAATTTTCTAATTTTTTTATATTGTTTATATTCTTTTCTTTTCTTTCCACTATTCATCTTCTCGAAAGGGCTGGCGGGGGTCGCTAGGGCCTTAGCGATAGCCGACAACCCTCGCCTACAACAAGTGGGGGGCTGCACGCCCTCCCCGGCCACTGCGCGAGGGCCACGAAGGCCTCGTTTGCTACAAGCGAGAGCTTGCAAGCCCTCACCGGCCTAAATCGAGGGCCATGAAGCTCTTGCGAGTCCTCCCCCATATCTAGGCAAAGGCTACGAAACCTCGCTCGCAGTCGATGAGGCCTTCCAGCCCTTGCCCAAGGTTGGTGAGGGCTCTCCCAAATCTAGGCAAAGGCCGCGACCTTCACCCGTGGCCGGCAAAGGTTCCCAATGGTCGGTGAGGGCATGCTTCCGGCCACCCTCGCTGACCCTTCAAGGAAGATAAATAGTGAAAAAAAAGGAAAAAAATTATATTAAAAAAATTGCAAAAATGTCCACGTCAGCGCCAACCATGCTACATGGAATGTTCCACGCTACATTAGCAATTTACGATCAAAATTGGCCAGAAGGACTATACTGAAAAATCGTTAAAAGGTTTAGAACCAAAGTAGCCAAATTGAAAAGTTTGGAACTGAATTAACTGTTGTACAATACTTTGAAGACTTTTTGGATAATTATCCCGTGGTGGGTATATATTTGAACTTTTAAAAAGAAGAAACCAACATGCTGTTAAAAATAATAGCCTTAGAAAAATATACGACCCTCATCCGGGCTAACCAGCATTAAAAACAAAGTAGTTTACTCAAGTTCAATACCGATTAAATATTGACTCAAGCTTACAAAGAGAGGGAGAATATATATAAGAGTATATAAATCTTGTAACCATGTGATGTGAGATACTTTAATAATCCTAAAGGGAAATCATGTATACATAAAGAGCATATAAATTAGTAATGTGAGATACTTTAGCGGAAGAAACTGGCGATGCAGTACCGGTCGATATTAAGAGAAATGATTAAGTGACCATCCTTAATTTACTGTGAGATTAATAGCATGTTTTAATAATTATAAATTATTGCGGGGTCCATCTTTTGAAGAATTTGTGGCTCAAATAACGTTAAGCTAGCTCTTTCACAAACGTTCAAATCTATCCCTTTGCGTGCTGGCAATTTTTTAGGAGAAATTCAGTGCCTTGCATGGACTTTCATCGATGGCATTCAATGAAAAAGCATTAACTCAGTGAAAGCAGAAAAATCCCCCCCAGAAAGATAAGCCTTTGGGTTTGGTGTGGTCCTCACGCCGCAGCCTGATATTCTGGAAGGCCAACCAGTCCAAATCGCCGCGCTCGTTCGAGAAGTTGTTCCATTTTGAATATTTCTCTTCTTGTGGCCAACCTATTTGTAATAGTTCAAATAGAAAAATTGAGACCGAATTGGATCTCTGATTAGTTCGATATCTAACCGTCAATCGATTAGCTAAACTGGATGCCTATCTAGAGTTAAATACATGGGATTAATAGAGAAAAAAAAAGGTTGGTAAAATCATCATTTGGTCAGTTGCATCGAGTTCTGTTCCGTGTATGAAATTGTGTAGGGTACATGTTTCCAACCCTATAGTTCGAAGTCCTGATTTGTCATGATTCTTAAAGAGGGCTAATTAAAAAAAAAAAAGCACTAACTTTACCTTAAGCGACAATTCTGTCATTTTTGTCTCAATAAAAAGCACGAATTTTTACTTGAGTTCTAAATCTGGCCCCTTGATATGAAATTTTCAAATTGTTCGTGCTAGATTTTGGATTTAAGTAAAAGTTAGTGATTTTTTATGAAATAAAAAAAAATTCGGGTCTAAATTGTCACTCAAAATAAAGTTAGTGCTTTGTTTTGAAATTAGGCCTTCTTAAAGAAACATTTAAATGGATAACATTTAATTGGATGGACATACTACATCAGCATGTCACGTAATATATGTTTTGCGCCGCCTCATGGGCATGCAAAAGTCACGCAGCAATTTCCACACCCAGGCCAAAGCAATGCCTAGACCCAGATCCTATAAATAGAAACCCTAGCCCATATGATCCTCTCACTTCGGTCCTAACTCTCTTTCTCTCATTTTTCTGGAGCTCAAAGAAGCTCAGCAAGCACGTCATAGAGGGAGACCTGACCGATTTAGCACACAAACAAGAAACAAAGGGAGAAAAAAAGATGGTGAGAGGAATGAACATGCTTGCGTTGATGGTGTTCCTGGGAGCTGCAATCCAGAGTTGCAGTGCTCAGACGACGTACACGGTCGGCGATGGTGTTGGATGGAATGTGCTTGTGAACACCACTCAGGCCTATGAGCTCTGGGCTGCCAACAAAACCTTCATGGTTGGTGACATCTTAGGTGAGTCTATTCCTATTCATGTCTCTATTAGAGAGCATTACATATTGAATCACGAGTTTTTATCTAACAGCTTAAATTCTTGAATCGGCGATGGTGATCCCACGAAATATAAAATCAAATATATGGTGCTAAAGAAAGATCAACACCTATCTTATGAAATGAATCTTTTTTCTCAAGCTTTGAAACTAAAGATATAGTTGGATTTGATTTCCTAAAAGGCTAAAACTTAGCATAAGACGTATTGAAATATACATTGATTTGGATATTAACAATAATGCCATTCATTTCTGTGTATGTAGTGTTTAACTTTATCAACGGGACACAAAACGTCGCCGAGGTTACCAAATCAGCGTTCGACTCCTGCAACATCACCTCCACCATCTCCATCTACACAGACCCGCCAGTCAGAATCACCCTTGCCACCCCTGGTGAGCACTTCTACACATCCACCTACACGAACCGCTGCTCCCTCGGCCAGAAGCTCGCCATCAACGTGAACGCTGCCTCCGCTCCTGGGCCGGCCCCTACAACTACACCAACACCACCTGCTGCTTCTGCACCGGCACCGACGTCAACCCCGACAAGGTCGCCAATGACTTACACCGTAGGTGATGGTGTTGGATGGAATGTGCTTGTCAACACCACTCAGGCCTATGAGCTCTGGGCTGCCAATAAGACCTTCATGGTTGGTGACATCTTAGGTGAGTCTATTCCTTTTCATATCTCAATTGGAGAGCATTACATATTGAACCATGAATTTTTGTTTAACGGCTCAAATTCTTAAATCAACAATAGTGATCCCACAAAACGTAAAACCAAAAATAGAGTCCTATCTTATGAAATGAATTTTTTCACTCTAGCTATCAAACTAAAGATATAGTTGGATTTGATTTCCTAAAAGGCTAAAACTTAGCATAAGATGTATTGAAATATACATTGATTTGGATATTAACAATAACGCCATTCATTTATGTGTATGTAGTGTTTAACTTTATCAACGGGACACAAAATGTCGCCGAGGTTACCAAATCAGCGTTCGACTCTTGCAACATCACCTCCACCATCTCCGTCTACACAGACCCGCCAGTCAGAATCACCCTTGCCACCCCTGGTGAGCACTTCTACACATCTACCTACACGAACCGTTGCTCCCTCGGCCAAAAGCTTGCCATCAACGTGAACGCTGCCTCGACTCCTGGGCCGGCCCCAACAACTACACCAACACCACCGGCTGCTTCTGCACCGGCACCGACGTCAACCCCGACAAGGTCGCCAATGACTTACACCGTAGGTGATGGTGTTGGATGGAATGTGCTTGTCAACACCACTCAGGCCTATGAGCTCTGGGCTGCCAATAAGACCTTCATGGTTGGTGACATCTTAGGTGAGTCTATTCCTTTTCATATCTCAATTGGAGAGCATTACATATTGAACCATGAATTTTTGTTTAACGGCTCAAATTCTTAAATCAACAATAGTGATCCCACAAAACGTAAAACCAAAAATAGAGTCCTATCTTATGAAATGAATTTTTTCACTCTAGCTATCAAACTAAAGATATAGTTGGATTTGATTTCCTAAAATGCTAAAACTTAGCATAAGACGTATTGAAATATACATTGATTTGGATATTAACAATAACGCCATTCATTTTGTGTATGTAGTGTTTAACTTTATCAACGGGACACAAAACGTCGCCGAGGTTACCAAATCAGTGTTCGACTCCTGCAACATCACCTCCACCATCTCCGTCTACACAGACCCGCCAGTCAGAATCACCCTTGCCACCCCTGGTGAGCACTTCTACACATCTACCTACACGAATCGCTGCTCCCTCGGCCAGAAGCTTGCCATCAACGTGAACGCTGCCTCCGCTCCTGGGCCGGCCCCAACAACTACACCAACACCACTTGCTGCTTCTGCACCGGCACCGACGACAACCCCGACAAGGTCACCAATGACTTACACCGTAGGTGATGGTGTTGGATGGAATGTGCTTGTCAACACCACTCAGGCCTATGAGCTATGGGCTGCCAATAAGACCTTCATGGTTGGTGACACCTTAGGTGAGTCTATTCCTATTCATATCTCAATTTGAGAGCATTACGTATTGAAGCACGAATTTTTTGTTTAACAGCTCAAATTCTTAAATCGACAATAGTGATCCCACGAAATATAAACCAAAGATACAGTGCTAAAGAAAAACATCAATCCCTATCTTATGAAATGAATTTTTTTACTCTAGCTTTCAAACTAAAGATATAGTTGGATTTGATTTCCTCAAAAGCCTAAAACTTAGTATAGACAATTATCATTGGATGAACTAAAAAAGACATTGATTTGGATATTAACTATAACGCCATTCATTTTTGTGTATGCAGTGTTCAACTTTGTGAATGGCACACAAAACGTTGCCGAGGTTACCAAATCAGTATTCGACTCCTGCAACACCACCTCCACCATCTCTGTTTACACGGTCTCGCCAGTCAAAATCACCCTTGCCACCATCGGTGAGCACTTCTACACATCCACCTACTCGAACCGCTGCTCCCTCGGCCAGAAGCTCGCCATCAACGTTATCAGCAGCTCCACCACAACTCCATCACCATCTCCCGCTACCCCTCCGTCGCCAGGGAACTCGGCCGCCTCTTTGGGCGTCACCGGCTTGTTCTCGGGGATGTTGTCCATTGCCGTAGTGTTGTTGTACTAGATTAGTTAAGTGATATTTTTCCTTGGTTCACTACATGGCGATCGTGATTCGTTTTTGTGAGTTGTTTTTTTTTTTAGTATTGAGACTCATACTTGTTGATTATGATTGATTGTATACAATAAAGTTGATTTTTCGTGAACTACGTACTGGACTAGCCAGATAACTAAATGGGTACTCAGCTCGATTTATCAAACCTTCTCGAAGTCAAAGTTCTTGACCAACCGATCATTTACTTGGAAAACTCGGCATTTGGCTTTGACACGGCGCCAGAATTGAGGAATTGAACTAGCCAATCACAGGTCGAAAGTTGTGCTTTCGATTAGCAAAGAACGATCCAATCACACATTTTAATAAACTCTCGCCATCTATGAGGTAATTATGTTTTCCATTATCAATGTCCTGAAAAGTGGCTCAAGAAAAGTTCATGTAATTCAGTTTGACTGTTGGTCGTGTGCCTGTCGTCCGATTTTCCACAAAATTAGCAACACAAATATCCTTTGCCCAATACTACCCTCACGTAAAGAAACTCTCGAGGGGTTAATAGAATCCCAAAGGTGATTGTGAATTTTGGTACCCAAGAAGGGTGAGATTTACAATTAAATCACAAGTTCTAAGTCTTGGTTGGTCTGCCTATTGCAGGTTAGATCACATGATAGCTATTTCTCATGAATCTCCCTAGTCAAGACAAGACTTGGTTGTCTCCGACTGTATATGAAGGATGCAGTTAATATGTTCTTTGTTGAGTGAAAGGACGGGGAGGGGCAACCCCCGTCTAGGCGTTATTATAAGGGTCCTACGTGACATTGACGTCGTTAAAAATTTGACATTGACATTGCCGAGCTGGATTTTTTTTTCTTCCTTTTTTCAAATGTTGCCTCTCTTCTTTTTCTTCTTTTGCTGCAGATCATTTCTTATTCCTTCACCCTCTTCATCCTCGCTCTGGCATCCTTAGAAAAAAAAATGGTCATGATCATGATCATTTGTCGCAAAGCGAACGCACCTATGACATCTTCGAGCGGTCATTACCGACGCGGCCTTGACGCCATTAAAAATTTGCTAACCTAGATTTGTTTTCTTTTTTCAAAAATTGAATCACTCTCTCCCTCATATTGACTTTTTCTTCTTCTGCAAATCATTTCTTATTCCTTTGTGGTCTTCATCCTTGCTCTCGCATCTCTAGAAAAAAAATGGTTGTGAGCATTTGTCGCAAAACGAGCACAGCTATGACATATTCAAGCGGCCATTGCTGCTAGAGTGAAGCTCGCGGCCATCATGCACACTCAAGTTCAAGCTTTGGCGGCCACTGGAGCTTTGAGCTCACGGCCGTGGCCATTCGAGCTCAAGCCCATGGCCGGTCTCTCTCCTCTTACTATGGCCGCTATTTCTAGGAGTTTGTGCCATGCGCACTCGAGATTCAAATTCATGGCCACTCTCGAGCTTTGTGCTCACAGCAATGGCTGCTCAAGCTTCAAGCTCTCAACATGGCGGCCCTCTCTTGTCTGATCACTCACAGCCATAGCCGCTTGTGCTGGGAATTTGTCACCATGGCTGTCGCATCTCTAACCCGTCAAGCTCGCGGCTGTGGCTATAAGAGCTCTTAGCTCCCTGCCAAGGCTACTCGAGCTTTGAAATCTTTCGGCCACACACGCTCGAGCTCAAGAAGGATGTTAGAATTAGTCACACAAACACAATGAAATAAAGAGTAAAAGAAGGAAGAGAAATCGAGACACAAGGTTTTATCCTGGTTCACCCTTAAATTAAAACTATGTCCAGTAGAGGATTCAACTATATGTAGCACCTCCCATCTCTCTATTACATCCCTCAATTACAAGAGAAAGATTATGTGACATCCGAAAAATTCCCGTGTTTGATAATAATATTTAGGACTAATTTCCATGATCGATCACTAAGAAGGTTAAGTTGATAGATTTCGATGTGGACATTCGTAGTGTAGGACAATAATACTAATTTTGTCACCGAATTATTTATTGAATAGGGCTAGTATGTTTCGAATTTCATATTTGATGATATTCAAGTTTTAAATTTATTGAATTGGGGAGAAGAACACTAGAAGTGCCAAAACTTATGTACGACACTCACTTTGGTGCCAAAAGTTTTCGCCGGCTCACTTAAATGCCAAATCAGAGGAAAAACGATCACTTAAGTGCCAACGGCGAGAAATTCCGGGCAAATTAATACATGGCTTTTATAATTAAATTTTTAATCTGAGTTGGATTTTTTTAAAAAAATAATAAGCCTACGTGGCATTTCCATGTGTACATTTAGATTTTTAAAATATTTTTTATGATTTTTTTTCCTTCTTTTCTTTTTTTCTTCTCCTTCTTCTTCTACCTCCAGTCACCGGCGGTGACCGGAGGCCAGCCACGGCCAGCTGCCTGGCCTCGCCCAGACGAGGCCACCGTCGCCCGCCACAGGCGAGGCCGGCTGACCCTCGCCCAAGCGAGGCAAGGCCGACCCTTGCCAAATCCGGCAAGACCGGCCGTCGCCGTGGCCACGGCGGCCTCACAGGGCGTCGCCTTCCCCCGGGAGAAAGTCGGCCTTGTCGGATCTGGCGAGGGTCGACCTTGCCTCACCTGGGCGAAGGCGAGCCCTAGCGAAGCGAGGCCGACCCTCGCCGGATCTAGCGAGGGCAAACCCCGGCAAGGCCGTTGTGGCCTGGGCGACGACTGGCCTCGCCGGATCTAGCGAGGGGAGCCCTCGCCAAGGCTCGTCCTTGCCCTGGCGAGGCGAGGCCAACCCTCATAGGGGCTCACCAGCCCTCGCCTAGGCAAGAATCGGCCGGGCCTCGCCTTTGGCGGGTGGCGGTGGCCTCGTCCAGGCAAGGCCAGGCGATTGGCCATGGCCAGTGGCCGCCCTCCGGTCACTGGCGGTGACTGGAGGTAGAAGAAGAAAAAAGAGAAGAAGAAAAAGAAAAGAAGGAAAAAAAATCATAAAAAAATATTTAAAAAATCCAAGTGTACATGCTAAACTACATCGTTTTGATGTGTACATGCTGACTAAACCTCCGACGAGCCACATCAGCTTCAGAAATTAATAAACAAATGCCACGTCAGATTTCTGGCCAAACTAACCGGAGTTGGCACTTAAGTAATCGTTTTTCAAAAATTTTGGCACTAAAGTGAGCGCCATACACAAGTTTTGGCACTTCTACTGTTCTTCTCCCTATTGAATTGAGATTCTCCTAATTTTTTATATCTTTCATTGATGATTTTAGTGGATTCAAAATTTTTTAGACTCAGCCAATGTTTAGAACAAAAATGTTTTCAGACTCACCAAGGTTCAAAATTAATGTTCAAAACGAATATCGGCTTCCTAAATCTCTATTTCACTTCAATTGGCACATCCACTTCTTTTTCTCTATCCAAAAATTTAAGTCAATGCTTTGCTTTGAAACATTAAACTTGGTAGATTTGAAATCATACATGACATCATCAATTTTAACTATAGTCCGTTAACACGTGTGACTCATGCCTATGGTTCATTACTGCTTTTGGTGACTCATGCCTATAGTTCATTAATGCTTTGTGTGACTCATGCCTATATTTCATTAATGCATTGATGATTCATGCACACACTTGACCGATGAAGAGGAGCCCATCTTCATTTTTATCAAAATATCTTCTTGTGTCAAAATTCTATCGGGCCATTTGCACTCTAGCTATTTTATAGGGGACACTTGAAGTCCATCTATTTTAGCATTTGACAATTTAACTCAAGGTCATTATGGCTTTAACATTAGTTACTCCATTCCATCTTATCATTTTACTGTGTGGTTGGATCCTTGGAGAATACTCAAGATCCTAGGATATAAATATGTACTTCGATGGTTTGTAATCACAAACTTCCTTCTTCCAACCTTCGATTTCAAAAACCCACAAATAGAAACGAAGGTCCCACACTCGAATTGATTAAAGTTTTTGTCTCAATCTATTGAGTCTAAACAAGGTGAATCATTTTGTTCCACTACTTTCTACCGACGGGATTTGTCATTTCAAAATCAAGCTTTGTCAATTTTCGGTTGTGTTTATTCTGTTTAAAGTGGAGACACTTTGAGTAAGCATTCACCTAATTATTACTAACATGTTTAGTCTCCTTCATTAGATATGCATATGAACAACTTCATATCGACTCATATTGGTGTTTAAATTAACTAGGACATTACAAATTGACATTAATCGACTGTCTTTCTAAAATTCAAGTAGTGAAAACGTAATACTAATTCTAAACCCCCACCTTTTCTTGCTCCGTTCTTCCTTTTCAGGTTCTTTGGTTTCATTACACTCGCAAGCCAGGTCCTCAAAGACTACCTTAAATGCAAAATTATAATAAGAGTCGACTCAGGATGCTGGTGTCCAAATCCATGGCAAATATTGCCTTCTTTGACGCATTCCCGCTTCCACTTTCCCATTTTGGCTCCTCCCAAGGAACTTGAAGCTACACATAAACTTTGTTTGCACAGAGCTTTCTAGACGAGTGTTAATGGCGTGTAAGAATTTGAACTTTTAAAGGGAAGATCTGCTTTAAAAAAAATAGCCTAAGTGGTATACACAAGCTCAATACCAACGAAATATTGACTTAAATTTATAAGTGGACAAAGAACATAAGTATATAAAAAATATAAAAATCCTGTAGACAGGCAATGCGAGATATATTAAAATATATCTTAAGTTTGAGCTCGTAGGCGAAATCCAATATGAAATTAATTATTATTTGTGAAGGTCTAAATATTTCGAATTGAATATTTTACGAATGTTCAAAATCGAGCAAAACATAATACGATAACTTCCTTTTCGCAAGTTGGAGTCGGTGAAGTTAATCAAACGGGAAACTAAACACTACAAAAAAAGTTGGTTTTAGCGACGAATTTTGCCACGAAAAATTTGGCAAAATTCGTCGCTAAACGAATTTGCGACGGAAAAAAAATTCGTCGCTAATAGGCCGTCGCAAAATTTTGCGACGGAAAATTTCAATTTTCGTCACTAATTTGCGACGAAAAAAAATTCGTCGCTAATTATTCGTGGCAAAATTCGTGGCTAATTTGCCACGAACTATATTCGTGGCAAAATTCGTCGCTATGGCAAAATTCGTTGCTAATTATTCGTGGTAAAATTCATCGCTAAATATTCATGGCAAAATTCGTCGCTAAATATTCGTGGCAAAATTCGTCGCTAATTTGCCACGAACTGTATTCGTGGTAAAATTCGTCGCTATTTTTTTCAAAAAAAAATTTTGTTCGTCGCGAAATTGCGACGAAATCTTTTCGTGACAAAAATCGTTGCTAATTATTCGTGGCAAAATTTATCTCTAATTTGTGACGAACACATTTCGTGGCAAAATTCGTGGCTAATTTGCCACCAAATTTTTTTTTGTCAGTTTTTTGCGACGAACTTATTCGTGGCAAAATTCGTGGGTAATTTGCCACGAACACATTTCGTGGCTAATTTGCCACCAAATTTTTTTTTGGTCAGTTTTTTGCGACAAACTTATTCGTGGCAAAATTCGTGGGTAATTTGCCACGAACACATTTCATGGCAAAATTCATGTCTAATTTCCCACCAAATTTTTTTTTTGTCAGTTTTTTGCGACAAACTTATTCGTGGCAAAATTCGTGGCTAATTTGCCATCAATTTTTTTTTTGTCAGTATTTTGCGATGAACTTATTCGTGGCAAAATTCGTCACTAATTTGTCACGAAAAATTTTGACTTTTGCCACAAACATTGTTCCGAAATGAATTTAGCGACGAATTTTAATGAATAATTTAGCGACGAATGTTGTTTAGGGACGATTTCGATTTGAAATCTAATTAACAGCAATTATAGAATTTATATTTAACATTGATAGAATCACAGTCAAGACAAGAACAAACACAAAAAAGAAAGAAATGGAACAAAGCACTAAATTTGTATGAAAAATCCTTGAGAGGATCCAACAAATTCAACTACTTCAAATCCAGTTCGCTCTCTTGTTGCAAACTGTTGATCTTGCCAAGAAGTTCTTTCACGTAGTCACGTAGTCTATAGTGTCTCCAAGAATCGAAGTCCTGTCCATCTGCAGCGCAAACATCACAATATCAAACTCCTAACCCCTCTTAATTTTTTCACATCTATTCAACAGCAGAAAGAGGGGTGTTCAAAAAAGAATATATTAGGCTATGCTCACACAAAAGACCAATTTCAAAGGGCATGTATGCAAACCGAACGCTTATTGTCATGTAGCATAACTTAGTGAACCCAGGGCACAATTCTTTGCGAACTGACTCATCAAATATCTAATCCAAAGTGATATCTTGTAAAGCCACCAAAAGTGGTCTCTAATATGTCAAGTCCTACCTAGTTTGCAAAGATGAAAATTGGAATAGACTGCCAAACCAAAAGGAAGACCGTCATTAATCATTCCTAATTACATACATGGCAAAATTCACTTTTAACAATTTCGAGTAATACAAATAACAGATAACAACACAATATGGCATCATGATCATTCGAAAGATTCTTCAAAGAATCAGTGCCAAGTAATTCAAATCCCAGCAACTCTGTTCCTAGAATGCACGTGCGTGCGTGAACAAGGGAGAGAGATAGCCGAGCATCAGCTTGATTAGTCCATTGTCTCTCGTGTACATATGCAAAAACAGTTGTTGAACTTTTAACAGAATCGATACATGTGCATTGAACAAATGCAACAACTAATAACTTGTCCTATAAATAAATAGATAATGCTGAAGCAAGCTTACCCTCGAGTTTGGAAATTTTAACTAGCAAGGATCATCATCATCATCAGCATCATCATCAGCAATGTCATTATCGTTGTGTCGCTCATCATTGTGCCCATCACCTACTGGATTAGTGGGAGGTACAGGAGGAACGTCATCTTAATCGAGGTTGAGGTGTCGCATGATCAATTGCAAATGTTGTTTCACTCCTCTTATTTCTTCGTCCTTCTGTACAAGTAAATGTTTCAGTTGGTTCAATTCTTGGGTCATTTGCTCCTCGTGTTGTGTCCTCCTTAAAAAAGCCGCATTGGAGGATGAAGTTGCAGCAGCCGGCGTTGTGTATATCCTTGACAAGGATCCCATCCCAAATATTTGACCTCTTCTTATTCCACCCGATGCCTCAACCCATAATGCCATACTGTCAACCGGTGGCTCGGACGCAGCAACACCATCACCATCACCACTAGCAGCAGTGCTCATTACAAGTTCATCATATTTGTCCTACATTAACAATATAGATGAAAATAAAAAAACTTCATATATATAACTACAAAGTATAACCTTACATACCTTAATAGCTTTTGCTCGAGCGTCAGTCCATGTCTTATCTTTTTTCTGAAATGTGCGTTTAAATGTAGCTATAAATGTCGGTTCCGTCCTAATTCATCTGCCTACAAAATATAAACATAAATGAGTAATCATTGAATTAATTTACAATATGTTTAACAGACTTACCATTCTTTTTCTATGCTCCCCGATGTTGATAGAGCCCCCAGCATATGTGGCAGACCCTTCACTAGAACTAGAAACTCGATTCTTCTTATTTATTTCACTGATTTGCTTATGCTTTTCGGTGTCCCAAGTTCTCTTAATTTTCGCCCAATTGTCAGCTGTAATAAAATCCGGCTTTTCTTGACTTCTCTTTGCTCTATTCATCACATTTCGCATGTGATCACCGGCTTCCTTCTTAAAAATTCTTCTAACTTCTTGCTCTTCCGCTTCATCCCACCTGAACTTCCGCTGCAAACAATCAATAGAAAAACAATTGTACACTCAGTATGCTAAACAGAACTTAGTTTATGAGAAAATAGAATGACAAAACTTACCTTAAACTCATTCCACTACAATTCCTTTACTTCTTTTGGAGCGGTGGTCCAACTACTATACTGCCCCATCCAACAGTTATTGATTATTTTATTAAGTTTCCTCACAACATACGTAGCATCCGTGAATCTGCAAACAGGTTATAACAATGTCAATATACGTAGCATCCGTGAAGCATACGAACAATTCAGTTGACATCCATAATAATTTACATATACTTAAAAAAATGAAGTACTTACGAATCTCCAAATGGGGATATCATGAATCAGCTATCTTCTTCATCATTTGAGTGTTGCATTGAAGAAGAAGGTGGAACCGAAGGCGATGGAACTGAAGTAGATTCAGTTCGCATTTGAGGGTCGGAGGAAGGGCCAATGTGTCCATCAGCATGTACTGGTTGAGGGTTAGATGAAAGGGCAGGGGAAGAGGAAAGGGACAGGGACGAGGACGAGGAAGGGGAAGAGCCTGGTCTTCTTTGTGAAGCTACACCACGACGCATGTGACTTCCACGTTTATACTAACAAGTTGGAAGGTTAGACAAATATGTTAAAAAATATGAACATGTATTAGGGACACATAATGATGTACGTCGTGAAGCTTACCATTTTGTTTTTGAGAGCAAGAGATAAACTTGGCCCTTGATAAAAAGCAAGCTGTCCGAAAATGTCTACGAGCTTAATTTCTGATCGTACAACGGTAAAATAGGGAGAACAACAGCAATAATAGGCAGTATTCCAGAAAAACATATGCTGCTTGGTCGGTGGCAGCAAACAGCCCAATATTCATCAAAAGAAAATTAACTTCAAGCCACTAGAGTTGCAGCAATAAGAGCTAAACAACACTACTTGTTGCAACAGCTTCCCAACTACCAGTTTACACTCGAAGGTTGTTCAGTGTGACAATTGGAGGACAGGCAAACAAAAGGATTGGTTGAACACATAAGGATTTAATCTTGCCTGAAGTCTAGTTTTAATGGTGTCAATTGGGTAAAGTGCCGCTTCAACAACAACACCAGCCGTACCTCCAGCAACAACGCCCTCTACAAAGTCAATGAAACACAGTCAGACAATCAAAGAAAACTCTTCTTTCATTCTGCGAGATATACTAGCGATTAGTTTGCCGTTCCTTAAAAGGAATAACATCAAAGTTTTACTAGCAAATTTACACAAGAGGAAAATGTCTTTCTAAGGTCAAGAAGAACACACAGAGAGTGTGATGTCCCAAAAGAAGGGGAAGTGCATATAAAGGGAGAAAAATTGATCAAAATGACTGCAAAAGAGTCATCCTTTACCATTTATGATGCTACAATTGAAGGAAATAATGAGAGAAAATGAATCAAAAACATTTCGTCAAACAAATTTTCGCGTACCCAATACAAGACCAACATTTTCACTTATAATTTAGTGAAGAATTCAAGATGCACCAAAAAAATATCGACAAATTATATATTCACCACCAGCTTTGATATCAATGCCCCGCCCAGAACTAAACACCTTGAATTCAAGATCCAGCAAGAGGACATACCATACACCATTCGCCAAAAATCAAAAGGCAGGCCTTCCCTGACACCAACTTGCAGAAACTTCCCTTTCTGGTATCCGCCCAAATCGCGGTCCGCCCCACCTGTTACAACAAACCTACATGACATTTGTCATCACATTCTAGCCGATTTTTTATTCGTTTCAATATTCAAACCTAGATATAAATAAAATAATAATGAAACGACTCCGAAACGCCAAAAAAAACTCAAACCGAACTGAAATCATTGTTCATCCAGAATGGTTTTTTGCTCAAAAACCCATGTAAACGACTTCGAAACGCCAAAAAACGACTTACGACATGGCCAAAGGCCGTGATTTTGGATCAACGGGCCATTTCCACTTGACCGACCAAATTTCAGCTCATTCCGACCACATTTCATCTCATTTCTACCAAATTTCAAACGAATTTCAACCAAATTTCAACCCAAATCCAACCAAATTTCAGCTCATTCCGACCACATTTCATCTCATTTCTACCAAATTTCAAACGAATTTCAACCAAATTTCAACCCAAATCCAACCAAATTTCAGCTCATTCCGACCAAATTTCAACCTAAATCTGACCAAATTTCAGCTCGTTTCCACTCGGCGAACAGAATAAATTCGCTGGAAATTCCATTTACGGCTAACAGTCAACCATTCTGTTTTGCCCACGAACAGAATCAAATTCGTGGGCGAAATAGAACCATTCTGTTTCGCCCACGAACAGAATCAAATTCGCCCACAAATAGAACAATACTTAAGCAAAAGCAGCAGACCCAATCTGTTTCGCCCAACGTCCAACAGAAGCAAAAACAGCAGACCCAACACAAACAACAGAAGCAGAAGCAGAAGCAAACGTCCACAAAAAAATTTAGAGAACGTACCTCTAAAACTCTCAGACGATGATCCTCGCACTAGGTGTCCTCGCGCTTCCCAGCGTCCGCCACCGAAGAACGCCGAGAATTGCGCCGAAGAATGCCAAAGAACGCCGAAGGTCGCCGAGAATCGTTTGATCGAGAGAGAGAGAGAGACAGAGACAGAGACAGAGAAGAGGGAGAAGAGGAAGAGAAGAAAACCCTAAATTGTTCGATTCAGACAGAGAAGAAAGCCTAATACTAGTTCTACCCGCAAATGAAGACGATGCCGTTTTGCTAATTTCCGCCGAAATTAGCCACAGATTAAAATTCGTGGCTAATATCGTGGCAAATTAGCCACTGATTCAAATTCGTGGCTAATTCCGTCGCACATAGGCACGAATTTTAATCCATGGCTAATTTGCCACGATATTAGCCACGAATTTTAATTTTGTCACGGCAAATTCGAATCGAAATAGAAAATGGTCGCGGCAAACCCTAATATTTTTTCCGTGGCAAATTAGCCACGGATTTAGCCACGAATTTCATTTCTACTAGCCTTTAATGAAATTCGTGGCTAAATCCGTGGTAAATTAGCCACGGATTTGAAAAAAATTGCCCACACACGCCTATGCCACGGATTTAGCCACGAATTTGAAAAATAGGCTAGTAGAAATGAAATTCGTGGCTAAATCTATGGCAAATTTGCTACGGATTTAGCCACGAATTTCAAAAAAAAATGAATTCGGCGTGTGTGGGCATTTTTTTTTTAAATTCGTGGCTAATTTGCCACGGATTTAGCCACGAATTTCATTTCTACTAGCCTTTAATGAAATCCGTGGCTAAATCCGTGGCAAATTAGCCACGGATTTAGCCACGAATTTGAAAAAAATGAAGTAGGCGTTGTGGGCATTTTTTTTTTCAAATTTGTGGCTAAATCCGTGGCTAATTAGCCACGGATTTAGCCACGAATTTCATTATAGGCTAGTAGAAATGAAATTCGTGGCTAAATCCGTGCAAATTTGCCACGGATTTAGCCACGAATTTGAAAAAAAATGAATTAGGCGTGTGTGGGCATTTTTTTTCAAATTCGTGGTAAATTTGCCACGGATTTAGCCACGAATTTGAAAAATAGGCTAGTAGAAATGAAATTCATGGCAAATTTGCCACGGATTTAGCCACGAATTTGAAAAAAAAAATGAATTAGGCGTGTATGGGCATTTTTTTTCAAATTCGAGGCTAAATTTGTGGCTAATTTGCCACGAATTTCATTATAGGCTAGTAGAAATGAAATTCGTGGCTAAATCCGTGGCAAATTAGCCACGGATTTAGCAACGAATTTGGAAAAAAATGAATTAGACGTGTGTGGGCATTGCCACGGATTTTGCCACGAATTTGAAAATAAATGAATTAGGCGTGTGTGGGCATTTTTTTCAAATTCGTGGCTAAATCCGTGGCAAATTTGCCACGGATTTAGCCACGAATTTGAAAAAAAAATGCCCACACACGCCTAATTCATTTTTTTTCAAATTCTTGGCTAATTTGCCACGGATTTAGCCACGAATTTGAAAAAAAATGCCCACACACGCCTAATTCATTTTTTTTCAAATCTGTGGCTAATTTGCCACGGATTTAACTACGAATTTCATTTCTACTAGCCCACACACGCCTAATTCATTTTTTTCCCGACAATAACGTTTCAGTAACAATAATAGCAATAATAATAATAATCAACAACAACAATAATAATTATAATAATAATAATAATACAAACAACAACAACAACAATACTAATAATTACGACAACAACAATAATAATAAATATGACAACAACAATAAACTCTTGTCGTAATAATAATAATAATAATTACGACATAATTAGTAAAAAGTCTCAAAAATCTAAATCTTCATCTTCACCTTCGTCTTCATTTCGATCTTCATCTTCTTCATGAGCATCATCGTCATCATCATCATCGTCGTCTGTCTCAAAATCAGATTCTGCAATACCTTCTAAATTTGATTCGCGAATTTCAGTTAGTTCTACATCTATCATTGCTCCACATGGATCTCGTAGAGTTGGAATGTTATATTCCTCAGTTTGAACCGTGTTACAAACTTCCTCTTGTTGATATGCTGTATCCTTCCAGTATTCCTCGATTCTTCTTCGTGCTTTGATTTTACATACAGCCCACCAATCAGCTTTGTCACGTTTCAAACTAGGATATGATGCATAATATACTTGAATTGCTTGTTGTGTCAACACAAATGATTCATATTTCATATACCTTTTCTTGTGATTTATTTCAGCCAAATTAAACTTCGTATGCACATTCATTCCTTTGACGGGGTCGAACCACATGTACTTAAATAACAAAACCCGCATTAATGGTCCGGGGTACTCTATCTCCATGATTTCATCCAACAAGCCATAAAAATCATCTTTTGAACTGCCACCATTGGATGACCGAACACACACACCACTATTCATTGTGGCTTTTCCCATTCCATATTCTTGAGTGTGAAAATTATACCCGTTTATGAAATATGCTGGCCAAGTTCGTACTCTTGACTTTGGACCCCATGACAGATGATATAGCAATCCTTGCTCTTCAACTTGATCATGATTACTGTGAACCTAAGGTCACACACGCAAAGTCAATAATATATATTTAAATGATGTATAAAATATTAATAACTTGGTTTTGGTCCATAGGCAACTTACATATATTTTGAACCATGCTGTAAATTGTTCATTGCACAAACGGTCAAACTCATTTGGTGGTAGTCCATACATTGAAGTTTGAAAAATCCTATTAACAATTTGCATTTATATATTAGTAAATATTTGACACGCAATACATATATTTGCAAATATACACTTACTCGAAGTATGGCTCCACTTCTGGATAGTTCAGTAAAATATATGTATGGGCTGCTTGCCGTTCTTCGCCTGTTAAGCAACGAAACTTACATGCGCCGCTTGGTCGACCGAAATAATTGAAAATAGAGAATGATTTGCAATTGGGATCAATGGGACCCTCATCATTTCTTCCTGCTCTCTGCCTCTTGCACTGCACGTGCGGCTCAAAATAGTATGATGCAAATGTTGTCACTTCTTCCACAATATATGCATTACAAATTGAAGCTTCAATACATGCCTTATTCTTCACTTTTTTCTTCAAATGATATAAGAACCTAGTTGCAATAGAAAGAAGTTTATCAGAACATAATATATAATAAAGTATTTTGAAATTTATTTTAAAAAAATCTTTTCCTCTCAAATGGATACATCCATCGAAATTGGACGGGACCTGCAACTTTGGCCTCATAAGGCAAGTGAACTAAGAGATGCTCCATTGAATCAAAAAACGTTGGAGGAAATATCCTTTCTAAGCTGCAAAGAATAATTGGAATGTCTCTCTCTAGTTTCTCCATGTGTGATGCTTTTAACACTGTTGAGCAAATATCATGAAGGAAATTACTTAACTCTGTAATGGCGCCCCATACAAAGTTTGGTAGAAGTTCCTTGAAAGCTATTGGAATTAGTATTTCCATAAATATGTGACAATCATGACTCTTAATCCTGTCAACTTGCATTCGTTCAAATCAACACATCTCCCGATGTTCGAAGCATATCCATCAGGAAACCGCACAGATTTCAACCATTGACAAACGACTCGTCTCTGCTCCTTATCCAATGTATAAACTGCTTTTGGTTTTGGTCCCCTGCTGCTTGCATCCACATCTAGTGTTGGCCGATCACAAATATCTCTCATATCTTTTCTTGCATTCAAGTTGTCTTTTGTTTTTCCAGTGACATCCATCACAGTATTTATGACATTGTCGAAAACATTCTTTTCAATGTGCATGACGTCAAGATTATGATAAATAAGATGGGCCTTCCAATATGGTAGATCCCAAAATTTACTGCGTTTAGTCCACTTATGTGTACTTCCGTACGCAATAGTTGTGCCATGAGGGTTTTCAACAACAGTTGGAAAGTCCTGCACTCGCTCCTAAATTTGATCATCGGTCAACCTCAATGGTGGAGGTGTTTTTTCAATCCTATTCTTGATGAACTCTTTTTTATTCCTTCTGAATGTATGATTCGTCGGCAAAAATTGTTTGTGACAGTCAAAATAGCTGGGCTTCTTACTATGTCTTAATCTGAATGACTTCGATCTCTCCAAACATATCGGACATTCTAAGATCCCAGCTGTACTCCATCCAGATAACATTCCATAAGCTGAAAAGTCATTTATCGTCCAAAGAAGAGCAGCCTTCATTACAAATATTTGATCAGTAGAAACATCATAAGTAACGACACCTGCATCCCATAGCCATTGTAACTCTTCAATCAATGGTTGCATATAAACATCTATCAACTTTTTCTGATTTTGCGGGCCAGTCACGATCAATGTCAAAAACATATAAGGTGTCTTCATGCACATACCGGGTGGAAGATTGTACGGAGTTAAGATAACTGGCGAACATGAATAACTTTTTCCTGATTTCCCAAATGGGGCAAATCCATCAGCACAGAGACCTAACCTGACATTTCGAGGCTCTATCGCAAACTCAGGGTATGTTCTATCAAAATGTTTCCATGCCTCTACATCTGAAGGATGACACATTAGACCCTCTTCTGTTTCATGATTTGCATGCCAAGTCATGTGTTCAGCAGTGGCTTGAGACGCATAAAGCCTTTGCAATTTGGGGATTAAGGGCAGATAAAACATTTGCTTGCATGGTCTACGCTTCTGATTACGACCCTGCCTCCTGTTAATCTTGTACCTAGGTTGGCTACAGAATTTGCAAGATTCTGCATTTTCATCATCTCTCCAATATAACATACAACCCCTACTACATACATCAATCCTTTCAACTGGAAGACCTAAGTTATCCACTAACTTCTTCATATCGTAAAAATCACTTGACATGATGTTATCACGAGGCATTGTTTTCCGCATTACTTCAACAAAAGAGTTGAAGCAATTCTCAGACACATTATGCTCTGCCTTGATATTTAACAATCTTGCTGTCACTGATAACTGAGTGTGGTTGTCACAACCTGCCCATAAAGGTTCATCTGCTGCTTTCAACACTTCCCAGAATTGATTAGATGGAAACGTTTCATTACACACATTCTCATCAAAACTTGTTACTCCTATCTCTTTCGATTGTTCAAGTGTAGGAGTAAAACTAGTACTTGCATAGTTCGAATCTGAAACAACATTCTGACCAGCTGCATCAATCACCATCCTCTGGTATGGGTTCAATTGGTCATAATAGCTACATTCTTCCATAACTGAAAATTAGTCACTTATTTAATATCCTTCATCAGATATAAATGGTTCACCATGGCAAGTCCAATTATAGTAGTTCGGAGTAAACCCAAATCTATAAAGATGTTCTCTAACTTTATCACACACATGAAATTTACCATTACTGCACTTGTTACACGGACACCGTAACTTATTTCCATCCATTAACTCATATTTACTACTAGCAAAGTCCAAAAATAGTTCCAACCCAGTACGAAACTCATCGGTCAATCCTCGACGTCCAGGTAAGTTCTTATTATACATCCAAGCCCTGTCTCTTTGCATTGTGTCTATATAAAAATAAAAAAAATCTCGTAAAATATTAAAACCATAAAATTTTCTTAATTAAAACCATAAAATTCTAAAAATTAAAATTTTGTTTTTGACGAAACAATTACTTTGAAATTGAAAAAAATGAAAAAATTACCATGTCAAGAAGACTTACCCAAGTATTTGACTGAAATCTTTGTAGTAGAAAGTGCTCAATTTGATGAGAATTGCAACGTTCACTTCATCTGCGAGACTTTCAAATGGACACGTACCTAAAAAAAAAATGACTTCAGATTTTTTTTTTTAAATAATTTTTTTTTCGAAATTTTTTTTTCTAGATATTTTTCGCCGGTCGCCGATCCGGCGACCGATGACTGGCTGAGGCCGGCAAGTTGGACCTCGCCGGCCATGGGCGAGGCCCAGCGGCCTCGCCATGGCCATGGGCGAGGTCGAGCGGCGGCCCCGCCATGGCCGCTGTTGGACCTCGCAGCGAGGTCGAGCGGCGGCCATGGCCGCTCGGCCTCGCCGAGATCTGGGCGAGGTTCAGCGGCCTTGCCCAGATCTGGGCGCCGTTGGACCTCGCCGCGAGGTTCAACGGCGGCCATGGCGAGGCCACCGCTCGACCTCGCCACCCAGATCTGGGCGCCGTTGGACCTCGCGGCGAGGTCGAGCGGCGGCCTCGCCCATGGCCGCCGCTTGACCTTGCCGCACAGATCTACGGCGAGGTCGAGCGGCAGGGTGAGGCCGAGCGGCCTCGCCCATGGTTGGCGACGAAGTTAGAAGTTAGGAAAAAAAAGAGAAAAAAAAAAGTCAATAAAATAAAAAAATTCGAATCTAGCAATGAATAGTTTTGCGACGAACCGTCTTCGTCGCCAATTAGCCACGAAATTAGCCACGCCACTTACCGGCAGAAAAGCTTTACCGAGACTGATTTGCGCGCGCGCAGAGAGGCTTATCGAGAGAAATGAAAGAGGGAGAGGGAGGGAGAACAGCGAAGAGGAATATGAGGAATTAGCAGGGAGAGAGAGAAATTGGGGGTAGGGGTATATTACAAGTAGCGAGGGGGACAATTAGCGAATTAGCGACGAATTTATTTTCCGTTGCAAATTAGCCATGAATTTATTTTTCGTTGCAAATTACGTCGCAAAATTAGCGACGAAAAAAAAATAAGTCGCTAACTCCATCGCAAATTAGCAACGAATACTTTTTCGTCGCAAATTCCGTTGCAAATTAGCGACGGATTTTTTTCGTCGCAAATTCCGTCGCAAATTAGCGACGACATTTTTTTTTGTGGCAAATTCCGTCGCAAATTAGCGACGACATTTTTTTCCTTCGTAAATTAGCAACGGAAAAAAAATTCGTCGCAAATTAGCGACGAATTTTTTTTCGTGGCAAATTCCGTCGCAAATTAGCGACGATATTTTTTATCGTTGCAAATTAGCAACGGAAAAAATATTCGTCGCTAATTCCGTCGCAAATTAGCCACGAATTTTTTTTCGTGGCAAATTCCGTCGCAAATTAGCGATGGATTTTTTTCCGTCGCTTGCGATGAATTTTTTTTTCGTCGGAAATTAGCGACGAAAAATTATTCGTCGCTAATTCCGTCGCAAATTAGCGACGAAAAGTTATTCGTCGCTAATTTTCCGTGGCTAAATCCTTATTTTTCTGTAGTATATGTTATTTCCTTGTTGTACGGCTGTGCGCTGGAGTCTTTGGCCATTGAAATAGGAAAATCCGATGTGGACTTTGACTTGGACCAACTTTTAGGCACATATAAACATCTATGTACTCTATTTCGTGGGAGCCTATTATCAGAGTTGTTTGAAGCCTCGTTTATAGAGAGTGCTTCGCAGTGGGTTAACTTTGTGGGTTTTTGTTGGTGGAATTATACCAAGAATTTATGTGTTGAGTTCCATTAACTCTTGTGAGTATTATTTGTGAATTTTTTGATGAGATTGAGAGATTATTTTATGAAAAATTATGAGGCTAAATACTGTGTGAGATTATTGGGTGTAATTAGAGGTTGGAAAATACTGAGAGTATTTAATTGACTCAAGCGTGGTTGTGATCTCTGATGTATCACTTGATCTATAGTGAAATTCTTTATAGCTCACCTCGTGGACGTATCTATCTATTATACTGTTCGATCGCTTGTTTCCTCAATATTTGGTATCAATGTTAGGCTTGACTGAGTCGAAATGAATCGATGGCGATAGAAAAAGGGAAAGTGAGAATCGACAGATTTGATAGGAATAATTTTGATTTCTAGAAGATGCAGATTAATAATTATCGATACCAAAGGAATCTTGACTTACCTTTATCTAGGAAGAAACCAAAGTCGATGAAGCAAGATAAATAGGAATTGACGGATAGACAAGCATTGGGTGTTATTCGGCTAACGTTGGCTCATAACGTCGCGTTTAACATTATAAAAGAGAAAACCACCATGGATGATGGAGGCCTTGTCAGACAGGAATGGGAAGCCATATGCGATCAACAAGGTCTGCTTGATATAACATCTGTTAACTTTAAAATGAGCGAAGGTGCGTTAGTTGTTGATCATATCAATGAACTCAATGTAATCATTAGTTAATTGAGTTCAGTTGAAATTGACTTTAAAGATGAGGTACGTGCTTTGATTCTATTATCCTCATTGCCTGATAGTTGGAGTATTATAGTTACTGCTGTTAATAATTCCTCTGGACTAACAAGTTTAACATTTGATGCAGTTCGTGATTTGATTCTTAGTAAGGAGATCCATAGGAGAGAATTTGGTTAACCTGTATTTACTGCTTTAATAGGTGAAAGTAGAGGAAGAACTAGTACTCTTATTTGTAGAATTAGTATAAACATGGATAGACGTAGTTAGTCTAGGACTGGTGGTGCTATCTGTTGGAGTTATGGTAAGAGGGGGCATCTTAGAAGGGATTAACTTAAGCTTAATAATGAGAAAGGTAAGGGAATTAGAGTTGAGCCTACTGGTGATATTAGTACAATAGCTTATAGTAATTCCGATAGTACTGATTATGTCTTGTCTGTCAATGAGGATTATGGATTCTAGTTGTCCGTTTCACGCTATACCAAATTGGAACTGGTTTACTAATTATCAATACATGGATAATAGTAAAGTGTAGTTGGGGAGCAATGTTGAATGCGATAGTATGGGTGTTCGTGATGTTAATCAAAATGCATGATAGTATCGTGAAGACATTAACTGGAGTGAAGCATGTTCTAGAGTTGATAAGAACCTGATTTCCTTAAGTGCCCTAGATTTAGCTGGATGTTGGTATACTTCCGAAAGTGAAATTCTGAAGGTCGTCCGAGGTGCCATAGTGATAATGAAAGGAATCAAGCACGGTGGCATGTATAATCTTCAAGGTGACACAATGATAAATTTTGCCACAGAGATGTCAGATGCATATGTTCAAGAGTCTCAATTGTGGCATTTTCGTTTAGGGCACATTAGTGAAAGAAGCCAAAAGGTTCTAAGTGAAAAAAATCTATTGTGTGGTTATATTGCTGATAAACTGAATATATACAGGTGTTGTGACTTAGATCAATGGCGAAAAGTGCAGTTCGGTACGATTGTCAAAGAAACTATGGAGATTACAGAGTTAATTCACTTGCATGTTCGTAGGTTGTGGCGATTTCCTTCGAGAAAGAGTACCATATTTATGCTAACAATTGTAGATGACTACTCGATGACGACCCAGGTATTTGTACTTAGGCACAAGTTGGTATTGTTGTTAGGATCAGACAATTGAGAGTGTTAATCGAAAATGAGATTGGTAAAACAATCGAGCATTTGCGGATTGACAGTAGCATGGAGTTTTACTCGAAGCTGTTAAATGAAATCTGCATGATGGAAGACATAGTGAAACACCACACTAGTGCCAATGTACCAAAATATGTTGAAGAGTTAATAAGTAGGACATTACTAGAGACGGCCCATAAAACGTTCTCTAATGTTGGCAAGCTAGGAGATCCTTAGCAAATGCGCTTAGTACAATGAGCTACTTGATGAATAGATCCCCATCAATTGTGATTAGATGTCGAACTCCCGAATAAGTGTAGTTAGGTAATGATGCTGATTATTCTATTCTTATGAATATTTGATTGCCCGTGTTATATTCAAGTGAGTGATGGTAAGGCTCGATAAGAGGGCAAGAAAGTGCATGTTCCTAGATTATGCATAAGGTAAAAGGGACTATCGGTTGTAATGTCTGGAATTAAATTCATCTGTTATCAACAGAGAAGTGCGTTTAACGAGTCTCTGGTACTTCTGGGTAGGAGTGTTAATGTCAGTGGTCATACGGATCTAGACAATGTTCTGCTCAAGGTAGAGTTGCAACCAGAAACTCCTGAGGTAGCAGGTACAAATGATGAAATCAACACATATGGTGCTTGTAGTGAGATAGAGCTTATAGAGCCAACGGTTGTTGTAACTACTGAGTTTGACAATGTGCATGTTCGACCTTCTGTCAGATATGAATGCAATAATTGTTTTGCTTTATCCGTGGTTGAGAAGATTGTGTCTGTGAATCCTTATGGAGTACTTAATGGTGCAGATGGAGTTGGTATTCTGATGAGATCCACGGTTATGGCGAAATTCAAGGAAGGCTTTGACTTGAAAGATGTCTGTGGCTATTGAGCTCACGTGGGGCTTTGGGAGAGTAGTAGCGAGATTCAGTTCTAGCCAAACGTCTAGTCAAGGTGAAGTTTGTTAAAATATATTTCGAGTTTGAGCCCGTTAGGCGAAACCTAATCCGAGATTAATTTGTTATATGTGGAGGTCTGAATATTTCGAATTGGATATTTTACGGTTGGAGTTGACGAAGTTAATCAAAAAGGGAAACTAAAAGTTTTTTTATATGATATTTCTCTGTTGAAGTACGGTTGTGCGTTGGAGTCTTTGGCCATTGAAATAAGAAAGTTCAATGTGGGATTTTGACTTGGATCAACTTTTGGGCACATATAAACATATATATTCTCCATTTCCTTTTATCAAAGTTGTTGAACGGAGAGTATTTAGCGGTGGGTTAACTTCATGGGTTTTTGTTGGTGCATTTATACCAAGAACTTATCTGTTGAAATTCATTAAATATTGTGAGTAAGATTTGTGAATTTCTTCGTGCGATTGAGAGATTATTTCGTGAAAAATTGTGAGACTAAATACTGTATGAGATTATTGGGTGTAATGGAGGACTGAAAAACGTTAAGGGTGCGCATGAATACCATTCTGTGCCCGGGAGCTATTTCTGAACAGAAATGATTTTTTTTTATTCTGTGCCCGGAAACAATTTCTGAGTATTTGAAGGCGTTTGATAAACTGTCCAAAATTTCTATTCCTAGAGTAGAAAAGAACAGAAATGCGTTTGGTAACTACACAAAATTTCTGTTCCCAAATAATATTTTAATAATATTTTAAATTGTTTAATTTTTTTTTTTTTTTTTTACCCATTTTCTTCTTTGGCCATGGCCGGTCGCGGCGACCGGCCACTGCCCGAGGGCCGGCGAGGGCGTCACGGCCCTCGCCGCGAGGCGAGGGCTGGACCCTCGCCGCCCGGGCGAGGCGGCCTCTCCCAAAGACGGCGAGGCGGCCTCGCCGTCGCGACCCACGGCGGCCGACCTCGCCGTGGGTCGCGACGACGAGGCTCGGCCTCGCCGGATCTGGCGAGGCCGAGCCTCACCGTCTGCGGGCTAGGCCGACCTCGCCGTCGCGACCGACGGCGAGGCTCGGCCTCGCTCGATCTGGGCGAGGCCGCCTCGCCCGGCGGCGAGGGTCCGCCCTCGCCCTCACCTCCGCCGGCAGCCGGCGAGGGCCGTGACGCCCTCGCCGGCCCTGGGCTGTGGCCGGTCGCCGGCGGTCGGCTCAGCCAGGGAAGAACAACACCACAAAATAAGAAAAGAAAAAAAAAGAAAAAGAAGAAAAAAAACTGATTCTCAAAATTGTGCCGAGAAATAAGAAGCAACTTTTTTTTACTTCTTGTTTCTCTTCCAAAACTGTTTCTCGGCACAAATTTTTGCAAAAATGTGCCCGGGAACAAAAAGTTTACCAAACGCATTTCTGTTCCCAAACTATTTCTGGGAACAAAAGAACAGAAATTTTCACTATTTGGCACGTTACCAAATGGGCCCTAAGAGTGTTTGATTGACTGGAGTATAGTTGTAATCCCTGTTATATCGCTCAATCTATAGTGGAATTCATTATTGCTATCCCCGTGTACGTAAGTCACAATGAATGAATTACGTAAATTTGGTGTTCGATTTAATTTATTATTCTGTCTCTTATATTGTTTGATCGCTTGTTTTCGCAACAAAATATCTTTAACATCTCTAGAAGGAAATCACTTAATGTGTAAAGAGCGTGAAGAGCCCGTGAAGAGACAATGTGAAATATACAAACGGAATGAACAAGCGAAGGGGTTCCAGTCAATCCTTTCACAAGCATTCAAATCTTTCCCATTGCGTATTGGAATTTATTTATTTTTTTAGATGAATATCAGTGCCTTGCGTGGACTTTCATATGGAAAAGCATTGACTTGGCAAAAAGCACGAGTCTTTGGGTTTCGTGAAGTCGTCACGCGGCAGCCTGATTTTCTGGAATGCTGCCAGTCCACAATCGTCTCCATTCGTTCGAGAACGTTGTTCAACAACCTATTCGTACTCGTTCAAATGGCAAACGACGACCGTCGCCATACGTTTCAACTCGGTTCGACTCAGTTCAAATTGATCGGAGAAAGATCAATTTGATATCTAACCGTCAATTGACTAGTTAAATTGGATGCCTGCCTAGGGTTAAATAATTGGGATTGATAAAGACATAACAAGTTCTAGCCGGCTTCGTTGAATTAGATTTGGCGTCACAAAAAAATGGATGAAATTATCTACAATAGATGTTTCCAACCCAAGCTTGCTTCTCCATAATTCGGCATCCTCATTTGTCATAATTCGTAAAGAGATGACGAAACGAGCGACGCTTGATCGAATGGATTCATATTACGTTAGCATGTTGCATGATTCAAGTGTTGCGCTGTGTGGTGCTGACCTTGACAAACTCCTCTTCCCTCCGCTCTTAATCGTGTAGAAGCGGCACATGGGGGGGCGGCAGAATTTTCCACACCCATGCCAAAGCAATGCAAGACCAAGATCCTATAAATGGAAACCCAAAGCCCAAATGACCCTCTCACTTCTCTCCCTCTCTCATTTTTGTGGAGTTCAAAGAAGCTCAGAAAGCACATCACAGAGGAGACAGAGCAGGGGGCGACCTGACCAATTTTAGAACACACAAAGAAGAGATCAAGGGAGGAAGGAAGGGAAAAAATGGTGAGCAAAATGAACATGCTTGTGTTGATGGTGTTCCTAGGAGCCTCGATCCGGTGTTGCAGCGCTCAGACGACGCATGTGGTCGGCGATTCGCTCGGGTGGGTCGTCCCGCCCGGCGGTGCGATAGCCTACTCCACTTGGGCCGCCAACGAGACCTTCGTCGTGGGCGACACTCTCGGTACGAGTTCTTCACTAACATCTGCATTCTGTTCTTGTTTTCTTCCCGCCCTACAAGGGACTTTTGAAGTATAACTTTAGTATATGCTAGTTACAGCTCCATTAAGTTTTGCTTCATCGTCTTCAAGCTCTATTGAAAAGTGACGATAATCATGAAATCGTCGAGACTGATACTATGAACAATGATTTATCCTTCCACCTAAAGGCGTAAACGTTCTGCGCAATGCGTTATTTCGAGCACATTTTCGCTCGGTTGCAGCGAACACTCATATGTGTCCGGTTCTATGCAGTTTTCAATTTCACGACCCAAGAACACGATGTGGCCAAGGTGACAAAGGCAGCATTCGACAGCTGCGACTCCACGAGCCCCATCTCGCTCCAGACTGACGGGCCGGCGAGCATCGCCCTCAACCAATCCGGCGAGCACTTCTTCATCTGCACAATCGGCCAACACTGCAGCCGTGGCCAAAAGCTTGGGATTAACGTGAGCACTGCCTCGGCTCCAGCCCCGGCCCCAACAACTACACCACCACCACCACCGGCTGCTTCTGCACCAGCACCAGCAACCACCCCGACAAGGTCACCGGTGACTTACACTGTGGGTGAAAATGTTGGATGGAATGTGCTTGCCAACACCACTCAGGCCTATGAGCTCTGGGCTGCCAACAAGACCTTCATGGTTGGTGACATTTTAGGTGAGTCTATTCCTATTCTTATCTATATTAGAGAGCATTACATTTTGAATCACGAGTTTTTATTTAACCGCTCATTCTTAAATCGGTGATAGTGATCCCATGAAATATACAATCAAATATATGGTGCCAAAGAAAGATCTATACCTATCGTATGAAATAAAGTTATTTTCTCAAGTTTCCAAACTAAAAATATAGTTGGATTTGATTTCCTAAAAGTCTATAACTTAGCATAGACAAATACCATTGAACATATTAAAATAGACATTGATTTGGCTATTAACTATAATGCCATTCATTTTGTGTATGCAGTGTTTAACTTTGTCAACGGAACACAAAACGTCGCCGAGATTACCAAATCAGCATTCGACTCCTGCAACACCACCTCCCCTATCTCTGTCTCCACGGTCCCGCCAGTCAGAATCACCCTTACCACCCTCGGCGAGCACTTCTACACATCCACCTACCCAAACCGCTGCTCCCTCGGCCAGAAGCTCGCCATCAACGTTACCGGCAGCTCCGCCACAACTCCATCACCGTCTCCCACTACCACCCCATCGTCACCGTCCCCAGCCTCCACCCCCACCCCATCGTCGCCATCCCCCGCTACCCCTCCGTCGTCCACCGCCACACCGCCCTCCACCTCTACTAGTCCTCCTCCACCTACTACCACCACCACACCTCCAACAACCTCCACCACCCCTCCTCCGCCGGGGAATTCCGCCGCCTCTTTGAGCGTCACTGGCTTGTTTTCAGGGATTCTATCGATTGCCGTAGTGTTGTTGTACTAGATTAACTAAGTGATCTATTTCCTACCTTTCTTTACACGGTTGTTATGACTCGTTTTCGTGAGTTGCTTTTCTGGAATTGAGACACTTACTTATTGATTGTGATTGATTTTATACAATAAAATCTTTTTTTTTCCGTGAACTACGTACTAGACTAGCTAGATACCTAAATGTGAACTCAGCTCAGTTTTGTCAAACCTTCTGAAGTCAATGTTGTCGACCAGCTGATCTAGCAAAGATTCAACATCTCGCTTTGACCCGGCGCCAAAATTTGAGCAGTTGAACTACCCAATCACAGATCGACAGATGTGCTTGCGATTAGCAAAGGACGGTCCAATCACACATTCAACCAAAACAAACCCTCACGAAACTCTCGCGAGTAATTATGGTTATCTGCTAACGATGTCATGAAAGGTTGCTAAAAGAAGTCCTTGTGATTTAACTGGGTCATTGGTTGTGCTTCCTGTCGTCTGCTTGCATCCAAAGAGAGCAAAACAAATGTACTTTGCCTTGTACCACCCTCAATGAAAAAAAAATATCCGAAAAATAAAATTTTAAATATATTATTCTAAAATTGATCACCCGTATTGCTTAAAATGATTAATTAATGAAAAATATAATCATTATCAATAATAATTTATATCTAAATATTTTCATAGATAATAAAAATAAATTTCATTCATTCATTTTTAGAAGCGATACAAGTGATCGTTTTCAGAAAAATGTTTTCCAAATCTTTTATTTTTCGCGAAATAAATGGAGCCTTAAAGTGTTAATTAAATCGCAAAGGCAATTAAAGGGTGATATTTTTATTTAATCACACAAGTTCGACTCCTTCTGGGTCTAACCTATTGCAGGATAGATCACATGAAAGTTATTTCTCATGAATCTCACTATTTATAAGAGCCTATGTAGCGTTAATGCCATTAGAAATTTGCCGACTTTTATCTATTTTCCTTTCTTAATGTTCTCTCTCTCTCTCTCTCTCTCTCTCTCTCTCTCTCTCTCTCTCTCTCTCTCTCTCTCTCTCTCTCTCTCTCTCTCTCTCTCTTATGGACTTCTTCTTCTTCTTCAAATCACTCTCTCTCTCTCTCTCTCTCTCTCTTATGGACTTCTTCTTCTTCTTCAAATCATTTCTTATTCCTCCATCGTCTTCATCCTCCCTCCGGCATCTCTTAAAAATAAAAATGATCGTGAGCATTTCCCGCAAACCGAGCGCGCCTATGACAATTAACGCATGAGTTAAAACATTTTACCGGATGACCATCTAAAATAGCAGAATATCAGTTACAATCAATTAGGACCAATCAAGCAAAGTATACGGAATCTCCAAAATATATTTCTAACAATATCAATGAAACTGTTTCTATTAAACAGTAGAGAAGAGTCCAACTGATGTAGTGTCCGAGAGTCACCATATACTTGCTAAACCAATGACTATATACATATGCTTAGATATCTCACATGATTTGAAATTTCCTATGGTTTTTAAATAAAAGCCTTGAAGGGCGCCACGTGCCAATGCCCACACGACAAATTTCGAATGAATTTGCTAGGGACACGCAAAGCAAACTTGGGTAATTTGTTCTTTGGCAATAAGTGGCCGACGTCCCAAAAAGATGGTTGGAATTTTATCCAGACCAGAGAGAGAGAGAGAGGCAGCGACCCCTTTGGACAATTACAACGATGGCCGATTGACGATGACCATTGCTCTCAAAGCTAGAAAATTCGTGTACGTTTAGCTTCATCACATCCGGTTAAAAATATGGCACGTGGCCTTATGAAATCTGAGCACGTCCTAGATTGTTTTTATAAGATCAGATGGTCAAAATGTGTGAATGGTTCGTAAAGAGGACCGTGTAATGATAAATTTCGCAAAAGGGTGTGGATTGAATCAGTCTTTGCCACGTTTTCACTCATGCCTATGACACTCATTCTTATCTTGATTCGCATTTCTATAAATAGCCAAAGGAGCTGCATCGGTTTCAGATCATCCTATGCAGTTCCCACTTCCCAGTTATCAGAAGTTGCAGTTGTGAAAGAAGATTTGAGTGTGTCGAAGCGTTTTGGATTCAAGAGAAGAGACTCAGTGATTTGGTCAGGGACGACCTGGTGAACACACTTGGGAGAAAAGATGGGGAGAGGTGTCGTTTTCGCCAGTTGCCTAATTGTTGCAATGCTAGCTTGCCTAGGAGGTGCGGCAGCGACGCAGTACGTCGTGGGCGGTAGCCAAGGTTGGACTGCGCCGCCAAACATCACGGTCGGGTATTATGACGAGTGGGCCGCCGGCATACCTTTTACTGGCGGAGACATTTTAAGTAAGCATTCATCTACTTATTTTCCCTCTCAGTAACATGTTTACTCTCATCCGTTAGATATGCATATGAACAGCTTCATGTCAGCTCATATTGGCGTTTAAATTAACTGGACATTAATCGACTGTCTTTATAAAATTCAAGGAGTGAAAACGTGAGAATGCATATCGATTCTACATCTTTTCTTATCGTGTCACATCATGCTTGTGATTTTGAAACCTTCTTTATGGTGCAGAGTTTGTGTGGAATGGGACACACAACGTCGCGAATGTATCAAGAGAAGAATACGACAGCTGCACAAAAGTGAGCTCGGTTTTTCAGGGTGGCGATGCATTCAGTTACCCACTTCCAGCAGATGCGAATGGCCTGTATTACTTCATTTGCACCGTCGATTCCCACTGCCAGAACGGGCAGAAGCTTGCCATTACTGTTGTAAGCCCAACACCAACTGAGTCACAGAATAGCTCGGCTTCCCCGACCGCCGTCGGTGCCTTATCCGTGCTAGTTCTCTTATCATCAAGCATTGTCTCGACGTTTATGAACTAGATTTGGGTCATAGAGGCGGACCATATTGTAATTTTCTTGTTCTGATTGTTCATATTCTTGTCTTTGTATGGAATAAAAAGAGTGTCCTGTATGTTTTAGTGAGCCTTCGTAATTGATTAGCTCACAGGCAAACAGTGATGTTAGCTTTCTTAATCAATGAAGCTCCTTAGTTTAAGCACGTCCATTTGTCAACAAAGCAAAGTTCGTTCCTTTTTTGTCTGAGATTTGGTTGGGAGCCGACTCGGGTTCATCTGAGTCGTTAAAAACATCTTAATTTCCGATTCTAAACATTCTCTTTCTTTCCCCGCCATGGTTGCTGCATGGAGTGAGATGAACTCTGCAGCCTTTCATCGGCACAAATAAGGGCAAAAGTGTCAAAAAAATCCTAAACCTTTTGCATTTGTGCCAATTTAATCCTAAACCTTTTTTTGGTGCCAATTCAATCCTAAACCTTTTGCATTTGTGCCAATTTAGTCCTAAACCTTTTTTTAGTGCCAATTTAGTCCTAAACCTTTTACATTGGTGCCAATTCAGTCTTAAACCTTTTGCATTTGTGTCAATTCAGTCCTAAACATTTTGTATTGATGCCAATTCAGTCCTAAACCTTTTTGAGCTAAATTAACCGGAAGGAATAAATTGGTACTAATACAAAAGGTTTAGGACTGAATTGGCACCAATGCAAAAGATTTAGGACTTAATTGGCACCAAAAAAAGGTTTAGGACTCAATTGGCACCAATATAAAAGGTTTAGGACTGAATTGACACCAATATAAAAGATTTAGGACTGAATTGGCACCAAAAAAAGGTTTAGGACTCAATATGCACAAATGCAAAAGGTTTAGGACTGAATTGGCACCGAAAAAAGGTTTAGGACTAAATTGGCACCACTGTAAAAGGTTTAGGACTTTTTTGACACTTTTCCCCACAAATAAGTCCTTAGCGCCTGGGCATGCATTTTTTAGGGACTTAAATGCAACTCGGGGTAACTGGTTGGGACATGAGAGGATTTTTAGCTTAGGCGTTCGAGGTTACACGTTTGACTCCTATCAACTACGTGCAAATTACTCTAAATTAGGGCTATTTGCGCAGGCCAAAGGCCTGAGCTGGCAATGGCCACTAGGCCGTCCTTGCCCAAGCATGGCTTGGCCCAGCCCAATTGGGCCCGAGCCCAGCAAGGGGCCAAGCCGGGCCGGGCCCACTTGGAGGCACAGCCCCTTCTCACTCCGGCCAATGGTCAGGCTCTGGCGTAGGTGGCCGGGCCAATTTTTGGAAGATGTTCCACATCATGGACCTCCCCAATGGAGAGAAAAAGCCCGTCTGCATATGGTATGTGCTGCGAGAAATTATCCACGAAATCTGGTGGTGGGACTGGACAGGCCACTTGAAGAGGCAGCGAGACAAACATCTTGCTTGGATGGATGAGGCCGCTGCAAAAAGCCACACCGGAACTCCGTTCAACGACGACAAGGCCCGGGTTCTATGTCTCATTGCAAAGTACAAAAGTGGTCGAGGTACTCTTTAGGCTCGCCCAAGATCTGAGGTTCGTCGACCTCGTGCGAGGGGCGTCTCGACCAAATTACAAAAGAGTTCCAAGGACCATAAACACCAGGCATTATAAGGGTATGTACCAAGAGAAAAGAGCAGAATTTGTTGCAGCTGCTATCAGCAAGTAATTTGAGTCTCGTTGACTTCCAATACATGGATCAACCAAATGAATTATGCCTACTGTTGTGTCACGGGCCACTGGATAGACCAGACTGGGTGTTACATCATTGTACTCTGTCGTTAAAAAGCATCTGTATCCATACAATCAGATAATATTTATGCGAAAATCTATGTCTTTGGCATTTCGAACGATGTATTTTTATTATTTTGCATGATGCCATTGTCAGCACACCGGTTGCTAGGAGTATGGTCACACAGATGAGGCCGGTTTGCAATGGCCGATTCTTTCATGTACGCTGCGTTTGCCCTCTTATCAATCTTTGCGTGCAAGATGGCATTAAAAGAATTTTTTGAATCTGTAACTTGTACATGCCGATGGGTTCACTACAGAGACTCCGTCACCCCAAGAGTACGACAGATGGAGATGCTGTGCATGGAACAAGGAAGGGAGCCCCAAAAGGTTCCTTTAGACGTGAAAACCAGGAGAAGTTCCAGCTATTTGATGTTATAGAAGGCCTCCGATCAGATAGATGTGTTGACGTCATTTTCCTTCTGTTACACCGAGGCCGCCGGTATTCAGCGACCGATTGCAAGATGATTGGAGTGTTGTTGAACTATTTAGAGACTTCTTAAAGCTCGATCACGAGTGACCATCCATCGATGTTAAATTTATGTCTTGAGTTTGAACCCGCTTTGGAGGACATAGACCTATCGGTATTGCAGAGATGATTAGGAGTTCAAGGAAATCTTTCTTTAATGGGTTAATACCACGAAAAATCCCAAACTGGTATACCTGTAATAAATTTATCACAAATTAATTTTTTGACCACCAAAAATCCCAAACTGATACAGTTATGATAAATTTAACCTAAACTAATTTTTTTATCACAAAAAACCCCAAACTGGTACAACTATGGCAAATTTATTCTAAACTAATTTTTTGATCATCAAAAACCCCAAAGCTGGTACACTTATGATAAATTTACCCTCCGTAAAATTGGATTAATACCATGAAAAATCACAAATTGGTAAACTTATGAAAAATGGAGGGGTAAAGCCCCAAATTGGTACACCTATCAATTGTTACGTGCCATCCAACTCGATAATTTAATGGGGAAACAAACGGAAAGTAAATTTGTCACAGATGTATCGATTTGGAGTTTTTTGTGATCAAAAAATTAGTTTTTAGTAAATTTATCATATGTATATCAGTTTTGAAATTTTCGTGGTATTAACCTTTCTTTAATCCAAATCGACGGTGAGAAATGATTTTGAAATAGAGAAGTTGCTGATTTGTTTTTATCTATGGGCACAAAGGATTCGTTTCTTTTGTTGGAGAAGATATACGTCTCGGTTTGACCGTTTTGACCAATCGAGAATTTTGAATTACTTTTTCTAGCAAAAAAAAGAATTTTGAATTCTTTAAAGATTGTGCAGTTGTACGGTGGAGCACTGCACTAATCCGCATAAAAGGACGTCATCGAGGTCACCTTATTGGCCGCGCGAAGAGTCCTTAACAAACGAGAAAGTATTCGGTGGTTGCTAACCACCAGATCATAGGCTGACATGGCATGCATTTTTTTTTTGCGAAACCCAATCACAAATTGACACGTGTCAATGACGCGGACAAATAAAAAAAATGCAGGAGTGACGTATTCGGTGGTTCCTCCTCGCCGTGAACGAGGAGGACAGGAAGAGAGAGAAACAAATCAGGACAGATTTTTTTATTTTTTACTTGTCCACGTCATTGCCACGTGTTAATTTGTGATTGGGTTTCGTCAAAATATGTATGCCACGTCAGCTTATGACATGGTGATTAGCAACCACTGAATACTTTCTAACAAACAGACTGCTATTTGTGTTTTTGTGTTTTACATCCAATTGAGTTGCTTATTTATAAACGTTTTGAGTTTAGACTTAATTTAGGTGTGGAATACACTCGAGCATATGAGCGACTGTAATTTTGATTCTCCGATTGCTCTTTCGGTGAAATAGGTACCGACACTCGGACAGAACTATGTAAACTTTTGGTGTCGTTTATCATTTCTTGTTTATTTCTTAGGTGATTTTACATTGATTGAATTGGAAGATCATTTTCGCGTTAACTTTATAACAATCGACCAAACGAGTTTTGTCATTCATCTACCTGTTTTCGCAATAACTGGCGGAAGGTAACGATTTTTTCGGCACAGTCATTATTGCCACCAAGGAGAAACTGCTCAAGTACTTCAATGAAATTCCTCCTTTTTTCTGGTATCTATGTGTTTGGATCCGAGATTCATATAGAGAGGCTTGGAGTGTCACTTGCTCAATATTACGAGAATTCGTGCCTTGGTTATTTCAATGATGTTTAATAAGTATTGGCAATGATGCGGAGCTAGCTAGGCAATTTCTGGGGGAAAATTATCAAAAAAATCATAAACCTATTGTAATCTCTGGCGCCGCCGGCACTAACATGAACAATTTTTATTATGAATTTTTTATTAGTATTTTATTTTTTCTCTCTTTTTTTGCCTTTTTTTGTCTTTTCATTATGGCTGGCGAGGTCGCCGGCGAGGTGGACCTCACCTCCAACCTATACTGGCACAAATGCAAAATATTTAGGACTCAATTAGCAAAAATAAAAAGATTAATGACTAAATTGGCATAATTACAATAGGCTTAGGATTTTTTTTTGTAATTTCCTCTTGGGCATATAAACTGCTCGATACATTGCGCCGAATTCCCTATACACTGGATTTGAAAGTCATCCGGCTCCAAAGATAAAACTAGTGGGCAATGATGGTCCATTACCCTCCGCGTCCGCCAATTGCCCCACGACATTTCACGAATGAACCGTGGTCAAATTTGTTCTTTGACAATTACTAGCCCACGCCCCCAAAAAGATGTTTGGAACTTCATCCAGATAAGAAAGAGACAGACACCAGCAGCTACCACTTTGGACAACAACAAAAATGGCCGATTGACGATGACAATTTACTCTCAAAGGTACAAAGTTGGCGTACGTTTAGCTTCGTCACACCCGATTCAAAGATGGCACCTGGCATCGTCAAATTGTCAGCATGTCCTAGATTGCTTTTATGTAACCAAATGGCCAAAATCTCTGAATGATTCCAAAAGAAGACCAAGCCAAGGTATGTTTCGCCAAAAGATGTCCTAGATTGCTTTTATATAACCGAATGGTCAAAATCTCTGAATAATTCCAAAAGAAGACCAAGTAAAGGTATGTTTGCCAAAAGATATACGCATCGAATCATCAGTTTTTTGCCACCTTTTCACTCGGGAGGTTTTGATATTCATTCTTATCTTGATTCCCATCGCTACAAATACCCCCAAAGAGCTGCCTTAGCTTCAAACCACCCTACACACTTTCGCACCCATCAGAAGTTGCAATTGTGAAAGAAGATTCGAGGGTATTGAATCGTTTTGGATTTAAGAGGGGGAGACTCGCAATTTGGAAGAAAAGATGGGGAGAGGCGTCGTATTGGCGGGTTTCTTGGTCGTCGCAATGCTGGCTTGCCTCGGAGGTGCGGCGGCGACAGAGTATGTAGTCGGCGATAGCCGAGGTTGGACCACGTCGAACATCACTGTTGGGTATTACGGCGAGTGGGCCGCCAACAAAACTTTCAGGGGCGGCGACTCTTTGAGTAAGCATTCGTCTACTTATTTTCCTTCTTAGGAACATGCTTAGTATCCTCACTTAGATATGCAGATGAACAAATTCATGTCCACATCTTAGTTCGCTTGCTTGATGCTGACGATATACTTCTGTCAGAAAATTATATTGGTGTTTAGATTTACTTGGACAGTAATCAACATAAATCGATAATCTTTCTAAAATTGGAGGAGTCAAAACGTGACAATTCATATCAATTTTAATTCTTCTTTTCTCGTGTCATATTATACTCATAATTGTTAAACCCTCTCCATAATGCAGAGTTTGTATGGAATGGGATGCACAATGTCGCGATCGTATCAAGAGAAGAATACGACAACTGTACTAAAGTGACCTCGTATTTCTATGGCGGCGAAGCCTTTATGTACACATTGCCAGATAACGCAAGTGGCTCATACTATTTCATCTCCACCTTTGATGCTGATTGTGAGAACGGGTTGAAGCTAGCCATCAACGTCGTTAGCCTGAGCCCGACCGAGTCACCGAATAGCTCGGCTTCCCCAATCACCGCCGGCGCCTTGTCTGTGCTGGTTCTCGTATCATCAAGCATCATCGCAATGTTTATGAACTAGATTTGGGTCATAGGGGAGGAGGATCATGAATTTTCCTTTTTTAGCTCGTGTTAATTTGGTTGTTCATTGGTCATTGGTCATTCATATTTATGTATTGTATGGAATAAAAAGAGGGTCCTGTAAGTTTTAGATGGCAGTGATGCTAGCCTTCTCGATTTTCAAATAAGTTCGTCCCTCCCTTGTTCGACGAACATCGCCCATTTTCCCCTTTTCCTTTCTGAAACTTGGTTGGGAGCCGACTCAAATTCATGGGAGTCGTTAAAATTCGGTTGGTCCATGTCGTATGGAACTCACAATATCTTAAAGCTTACGAAAAACGAAACCCGGTGTCTCTCTTGATTGGTCCTGATCTCGTATATAACTTTCAAACACTTAGGTTCCGCCGCCGGTCGCCGGTCGCCGGCCACCGCCGGACGCCGGACGTTATCGTGCTTAATTATGATCGGACAATACCCTCATTTTAAATATTTATCCAGATTTCGACTACAACGGGACGCATAGTTTCGCTGCTGTATCGAAAGAAGACTACGACAGTTGTGCCAAGGTTTCTCCCATTGCTAAAGGGTCCAGTGGCCTGGGCTACGGATACAGACTCCCGAGAAAGGCCGGAATGTACTACTTCATTTGCACGATGGACAACCACCGCGAGGCCGGCCAGAAGCTGGCCGTCAACGTCACCTCTGCCACCTCTGCCGGCTTCGCGACATCGTCGCCGCCGTCGACTTTCGGCGCCCTCTTGATGGTTGTCTGCACTTTTGCCTTGTTTCTGCGCGGCCATTGAAATGTCAATTCATATTCATGTATGTTTTGTTCAATCTTGCATGGCTCTTTTGTTATGTGTTGAGAAGATACAAACCTTGCACGTATCGCTCAATCTCCTTTCAAGAATCAATTTTGTATTCTTGTCTTCTTCAATCTTGCATAGCTCTTCGTATGTATTGAGAGGCATCCGACTTTCCTATTTGAAGTCTCAATCTTTACACGTTCGCTCAATCCCCTTCTCAAGAAATGCATGGAAGTTGTCCTTTTGAGTTACCCAAGGGAAGGGAGCTGATGTTGATACCCTGTTCGTCCGCGCTTCTCGCCGTCCTCAAGAAATGCAGCAGCATCAAACACCTTCACCAAGTCCACGCTCAAGCCATCGCCAGTGGCCTCCTCGCTGCCGCTGACCCGAGCCCCGTCCTCGCCCGCATCCTCTTCGCGTTCACCGCCCTCGTCCATGCTCCCTCTCTCCTCTCGAGCCCAAGTACCGAGGCATCAGCGAGCTACACCTCCTCGGTGTTCAAAGCCATCGCAGTAACATGTTCCCTCTCAGTAACATGTTTACTCTCATCCGTTAGATATGCATATGAACAGTTTCATGTCAGCTCATATTGTGATGTAGAACAGTTAGCCTGTGATTATCTTGAACAATGTGATCGCCGTAATCATCGGAAATCTCGGCAGTTTTTCTGATTTTGGGGAAAACAACCATTCAAGCAGTTTCCTATATTATCATTTAGGCAGTTTCCTATATTATCAGTTAGGCAGTTTCCTATATTACCAGTAAGGCAGTTTCCTATATTACCATTCAGGCAGTTTCTTCAGGCAGTTTCTTTAATTATTCGGTTTCCATTAGTATTAGGAGTCCTATCTCTATATATAAGATGTCCGTCTTGTAATCAAGAGCACAGTATTATTGAATAAAAATTTCGAGTTTTTTGGAGTTGTTCCAAATTTACGCTTCTCTCTGCGTCATTTGGTATCAGAGCAGGTTTCTCCTGTGACGATGGTGAATAACGTGAATGTCAATCTCCTCGCAGCTGAGGGCCGTGAGAACGAGCCTATTACGCGGGCTGAGTTCAATCAGTTCGTGGATCAAACCGATCGGAGGTTCCAAGAGATCCTTGATGCCATCCAGCGTTTGTCCACAAACCATGCGCCTGGCGTTCTTCCAGCCGAGCGAATTCCTGTCGTTCGTGATCCCGAAGATGCTATGGGGCGTGGAGGAATTCCCCGACATAGGCGTCAAGACTATGTCGAGGATACGGAAGACGAAAAATGATGATTTCCAGGAGATGCAGATTCGTGGTGGTCGCCGATACAGGGGACTCCAGGAGGAGCATGTTCGTGGGAATCGACATCAGGGAGGATATCGACGAGATCCTGAGCAATATCAACTAAAGGTAGATCTCCCTACTTTCAATGGGAATTTGGATATTGAAGATTTCCTTGATTGGCTTTGGGAGGTCGAGAAATTCTTCGACGCTATGGATATTGACGAGGATCGCCAAGTGAAACTTGTGGCGTACAAGTTGAAGGGTGGCGCTTCAGCTTGGTGGGAACAAACTCAATTGACGCGACGTCGACAAGGCAAGGCTCCTATTCGATCTTGGGGTCAGATGAAACAGAAGTTGAAGAAGAGGTTCCTCCCAACGGACTATGAGCAACTGTTATTTCAGCAATTCCAAAATTGCCGACAATCGAATAGATCGGTCCAAGCTTATACGGAAGAGTTCCTTCGACTCTCCGCTCGTAATAACCTGGATGAGTCCGAGGCACAACAAACTGCTAGGTACATTAATGATTTGCGACTTAATATTCAGGATCGGGTTTCTTTGCATCGACTATTCTCTGTCGAAGACGCCCAGGATATGGCGCGAAAAATTGAGGTGCAATTGGAGAGGACTAGCCTTAGTACTCGTGGTAGCAATTATTCGGGTCGTGGGTCATTCGGGAAAGGAAGACAGCCTGATATTGCAAGTTCTAGTCAACAAACACCTGATTCGAGCCGAGTTCCAGGGGGTACTAGTGGGACGCCTAAGGAAGCAGTCGCAACAAACAATCGCACTCCCAATTATAATACCCAGAATCCATATGCCAAGCCCCAACCGATCAGGTGCTACAAGTGTAACGAGTTAGGCCATCGTTCCAGCAATTGTCCTCGTCGTAGAATGGCCAATATCGTTGAACATGACGAAGATGTGTATGAGGAAGATTGGGAAAAGGAAAAAGAAGTGGGAGTGGAAGATGAAGTGGGTGAGCAAGTTAATTGTGTAGTGCGTCGTCTATTGCTTACTCCGCGGACAGAAGATACCCAGCGGAATCAGCTTTTTCGCGCTCGCTGTACTGTCAACAACAAAGTATGCGATATCATTATTGACAGCGGAAGTTGCGAGAACATAGTGTCAAAGGCCTTGGTGGATCACTTGCAACTAAAGACGGAGCCGCATCCCGCGCCCTACACGATCGGGTGGATACGCAAGGGAGCAGAACTTAAGGTAAACCAATTATGCCGTTTGCCTATTTCAATCGGAAAATCATATCAAGATACTATTGTCTGTGATGTTGTGGAGATGGATGCGTGTCATGTTTTACTGAGTCGACCATGGCAATATGATGTTGATGCTACACACCGAGCTAGGGAAAATACGTATTCTTTTGTATGGAAAATGACTAAAATTACTTTGAGACCGAAGAGTAATTCCCCTCAGATTGTGAAGAAGCAGAATGCAGGGGTTATGATGAACATCTGAAAGCGTGAAGGGATGTATATGATTGTGGACAAGGGCAATCAGCAAGTTGTGGTTCGTGTTCCCGACATTCTTAAGCCCTTATTAAAGGTATTCAGTGATGTTATGCCTGAGGATTTACCTGACGGATTACCTCCTTTGAGGGATATCCAGCATGAGATTAATTTTCTTCCAGGTGCTAGTCTTCCTAATTTGCCGCATTATCGAATAAATCCGAAGGATAATCAGATTCTACAGGAGCAGGTGGGAGAGCTCCTTCGAAAGGGCTTCTTGCGTGAAAGCAAAAATCCATGTGCAGTTCCTGCGCTTCTCACGCCAAAGAAAGACGGCACCATGCGTATGTGTGTAGACAGTCGTGCCATTAACCGGATTACTGTCAAGTATCGATTTCCGATTCCACGACTTGATGATATGCTAGACAGACTTTCTGGATCACGGATTTTTACGAAGATCGACCTTCGAAGTGGATACCACCAAGTTCGCATCCGCCCCGGCGACGAATGGAAAACGGCCTTCAAGACAAGTGCGGGATTGTACGAATGGCTTGTCATGCCGTTTGGACTCACTAACGCACCTAGTACTTTCATGCGTTTGATGACTCAGGTTCTCAAACCTTTTATTGGCAAGTTTGTGGTAGTTTTCTTTGATGATATACTCATATATAGTCCGGATGGGCGTCAACACATGGAGCACTTGAGGGATGTCCTACTAACCTTGCAGTAAAATAAATTGTTCATTAATCTGAAAAAGTGTAGCTTCATGACAGAACGCCTCTTGTTTTTGGGTTTTGTTGTTGGTGCGGATGGACTTCACGTTGATGCAGATAAGGTGGGCGTGATTCGCAATTGGCCGGTTCCCAAGAATGTTGGTGAGGCTCGAAGTTTCCATGGCCTTGCAACATTCTATAGGCGTTTCATTCGAGATTTCAGTACTATTATGGCCCCAATCACTGACTGTTTAAAGAAAGGCAAATTCCATTGGGGAGATGATGCTTCGGCCAGTTTTGCTCTTATAAAAGAAAAGCTCTCCACGGCGCCGGTATTGATGCTCCCTGATTTTGAGAAAGTGTTCGAGCTGGATTGTGATGCTTCCGGCGTCGGGATTGGCGCTGTCCTTTCCCAAGAAGGTAAGCCTATAGCCTTCTTTAGTGAAAAACTTAATGAAGTTCGCCGGCGTTGGTCGACGTATGAGCAGGAATATTATGCTGTCGTGCGAGCTATAAAGCATTGGCAGTCCTATCTTTATCAGCAGGAGTTTGTTCTTAATACCGATCATCAGGCTCTTAAATATATCAAGAGTCAGAAGCACTTAAATCGAATGCATGCACGATGGGTTTCTTTTCTGGAACAATTTAATTTTGTGCTTCGTCACAAAGCAGGCCATTTAAATAAAGTGGCAGATGCGCTGAGTCGACGTGCTGTGACACTCGTGACCATGCGCACTGATGTTGTTGGTTTTGATCACCTATGTTCTCTTTATCCTGAGGATGATGATTTTGGTGAGATATGGGAGAAGTGTTCTGAAACAAGTTGTCATGGCGATATGATAATTCAAGAAAATTTCTTGTTCTTTGGCAATAGATTATGCATTCCACGTGGTTCCTTACGTGAACAACTCATTCGAGAGCTTCATGGTAGTACTCTCGGCGGACATTTGGGGCGAGATAAAGCTATAGCCTTGGTGGAGGAGCGGTACTATTGGCCTCAACTGAAGCGAGACGTGGGACGATTTGTCAGTAAATGCTACATTTGCCAGACCGCTAAGGGCCACTCTCAGAACACTGGTCTTTATTCCTCATTGCCTATTCTTTCGGGTCCTTGGGTAGACATATCGATGGACTTCGTGTTGGGACTTCCTCGCACTCAACGGGGTTTAGATTCTGTTTTCGTGGTGGTTGACCGATTTTCAACGATGGCGCACTTTTCCTGTAGGTACCTATAATAAACTGAAGCATAAGAAGATTGGTCCTTGCCGCATCCTGAAGAAGATCAACGATAATGCCTATATAGTTGAACTTCCGGGTGATCTCAACATTTCCCCTACATTTAATGTGGCAGACTTATTTGAGTATCATGCTTCTGATACACCCCTTTATCCTGATCATAACTCGAGGGCGAGTTTTTCCGAAGAGGGAGGGAATGATGTAGAACAGTTAGCCTGTGATTATCTTGAACAATGTGATCGCCGTAATCATCGGAAATCTCGGCAGTTTTTCTGATTTTGGGGAAAACAACCATTCAAGCAGTTTCCTATATTATCATTTAGGCAGTTTCCTATATTATCAGTTAGGCAGTTTCCTATATTACCAGTAAGGCAGTTTCTTATATTATCATTTAGGCAGTTTCCTATATTACCATTCAGGCAGTTTCTTTAATTATTCGGTTTCCATTAGTATTAGAAGTCCTATCTCTATATATAAGAAGTCCGTCTTGTAATCAAGAGCACAGTATTATTGAATAAAAATTTCGAGTTTTTTGGAGTTGTTCCAAATTTACGCTTCTCTCTGCGTCATTTTGGTGTTTAAATTAACTTGTACATTAATCGACTGTCTTTATAAAATTCAAGGAGTGAAAACATGAGAATGCATATTGATTCTACATCTTTTCTTATCGTGTCACATCATGCTTGTGATTTTGAAACCTTCTTTATGATGCAGAGTTTGTGTGGAATGGGACGCACAACGTCGCGAATGTATCAAGAGAAGAATACGACAGCTGCATAAAAGTGAGCTCGGTTTTTCAGGGTGGCGATGCATTCAGTTACCCACTTCCAGCGGATGCAAATGGCGTGTATTACTTCATTTGCACCGTCGATTCCCACTGCCAGAACGGGCAGAAGCTTGCCATTACTGTTGTAAGCCCAACACCAACTGAGTCACCGAATAGCTCGGCTTCCCCGACCGCCGTCGGTGCCTTATCCGTGCTAGTTCTCTTATCATCAAGCATTGTCTCGATGCTTATGAACTAGATTTGGGTCATAGAGGCGGACCATATTGTAATTTTCCTGTTCTGATTGTTCATATTCGTGTCTTTGTATGGAATAACAAGAGTGTCCTGTATGTTGTAGTGAGCCTTCGTAATTGATTAGCTCACAGGCAAACAGTGATGTTAGCTTTCTTAATCGATGAAGCTCCTTAGTTTAAGCACGTCCATTTGTGAGCAAAGCAAAGTTCGTTCCTTTTTTGTCTGAGATTTGGTTGGGAGCCGACTCAGGTTCATCTGAGTCGTTAAAACATCTTAATTTCCGATTCTAAACATTCTCTTTCTTTCCGGTTCATCTCATCTTGGTAACTGGTTGGGACATGAGAGGATTTTTAGCTTAGGCGCTGGAGGTTACACGTTTGACTCCTATCAACTACGTGCAAATTACTCTAAATTAGGGCTATTTGCGCAGGCCAAATGCCTAAGCTAGCAATGGCCACTAGGCCGTCCTTGCCCAAGCATGGCATGGCCCAGCCCATTTGGGCCCGAGCCCAGAGAGGGGCCGGCCCCATTTGGAGGCACAGCCCCTTCTCACTCGGGCCAATGGTCAGGCTCTGGCGTAGGTGGCCGGGCCAATTTTTGGAAGATGTTCCACATCATGGACCTCTCCAATGGCGAGAAAATGCCGTCTGCATGGTATGTGCTGCGAGAAATTATCCACGAAATCTGGTGGTGGGACTGGACAGGCCACTTGAAGAGGCAGCGAGACAAACATCTCGCTTGGATGGATGAGGCCGCTGCAAAAAGCCACACCGGAACTCCGTTCAAGGACGACAAGGCCCGGGTTCTATGTCTCATTGCACAGTACAAAAGTGGTCGAGGTACCCTTTAGGCTCGCTCAAGATCTGAGGTTCATCGACCTCGTGCGAGGGGCGTTTCGGCCAAATTACAAAAGAGTTCCAAGGACCGTAAACACCAGGCATTATAAGGGTATGTACCAAGAGAAAAGAGCAGAATTTGTTGCGGCTGCTAGCAGCAAGTAATTCGAGTCTCGTTGACTTCCAATATATGGATCAACCAAATGAATTATGCCTACTGTTGTGTCACGGGCCACTGGATAGACCAGACTGGGTGTTACATCATTGAACTCTGTCGTTAAAAAGCATCTGTATCCATACAATCAGACAAATTTTTATCCGAAAATCTATGTCTTTGGCATTTCGAACGATGTATTTTTATTATTTTGCATGATGCCATTGTCAGCACATCAGTTGCTAGGAACATGGTCACACAGATGAGGCCGGTTTGCAATGGCCAATTCTTTCATGTACCCTGCGTTTGCCCTCTTATCAATCTTTGCGTGCAAGATGGCATTAAAAGAATTTTTTGAATCTGTAACTTGTACATGCCGATGGATTCACTACAGAGACTGTGTCACCCGAAGAGTACGTGAGATGGAGATGCTGTGCATGGAACAAGGAAGGGAGCCCCAAAAGGTACCTTTAGACGTGAAAACCAGGAGAAGTTCCAGCTATTTGATGTTATAGAAGGCCTCCGATCAGATAGATGTGTTGACGTCATTTTCCTTCTGTTGCACCGAGGCCGCCGGTATTCAGCCACCGATTGCAAGATGATTGGAGTGTTGTTGAACTGTTCAGAGACTTCTTAAAGCTCTATCACGAGTGACCATTTATGAATGTTAAATTTATGTCTTCGAGTTTAAACCCGGTTCGGAGGACATAGACCTATCGGTATTGCAGGGATGATTAGGAGTTCAAGGAAATCTTTCTTTAATGGGTTAATACAAAAAACTCCAAACCGGTACACCTGTGACAGATTCACCCTAAATTAATTTTATGACCACCAAAAACCCCAAACTGATACAGCTGTGACAAATTTAAACTAAACTATTTTTTTGATCACGAAAAGCCTCAAATTGGTATAACTATGACAAATTTATCCTAAACTAATTTTTTGACCACCAAAAACCCCAAACTGGTACACTTGTGACAAATTTACCCTCCGTAAAATTGGATTAATATCATGAAAAATCACAAATTGATAAACTTATGACAAATTGAGGGATAAAGCCCCAAACTGGTACATCTATCAACTGTTACGTACTATTCAACTTAGCAATTTGATGATAAAATTTAACGGCAACTAACGGAAAGTAAATTTATCACAGATGTATCAATTTAGGGTTTTTTGTGATTAAAAAAATTAGTTTTGAATAAATTTGCTAAATGTGTATCAGTTTTGAAATTTTCGTGGTATTAACCTTTCTTTAATCCAAATCAACGGTGAGAAATGGCTTTGAAATAGAGAAGTTGCTGATTTGTTTTTATCTACGGGCACAAAGGATTCGTTTCCTTTGTTGGAGAAGATACACGTCTCGGTTTGACCGTTTTGACCAACCGAGAATTTTGAATTCTTTAAAGATTGTGCAGTTGTACGGCGAAGCAATGAACTCATCCGCATAAAAGGACGTCCTCGAGGTCACTTTCTTGGCCGCGCGAAGAGTCCTTAACAAACAGACGGCGATTTGTGTTTTTGTGTTTTACGTCCAATTGACTTGCTTATTTATAAATATTTTGAGTTTGGACTTAATTTAGGTGTGGGATATACTCGAGCATACGAGCGACTAAAATTTTGATTCTCCGATGACTTTTTCCGTGAAATAGGTACGACACTCGAACAGTAACTATGTAAATCTTTGGTGCCATTTATCATTTCTCGTTTATTTCTCAAGTGATTTTACATCGATTGAATTGGAAGATCATTTTCGCGTTAATTTTATAACAATCGACCAATCGAGTTTTGTCAGTCATCTACCTGTTTTCGCAGTAACTAGCGGAAGGTAACGGTTTTTTCGGCAAGGTCATTATTGCCATGAAGGAGAAACTGCTTCAGCACTTCAATGAAATTCCTCCTCTTTTCGGGTATCTATGTGTTTGGGATCCGAGATTCATTTAGAGAGGCTTGGAGTGTTACTTGCTCAATATTATGAGAATTCGTGCCTCAGTTATTTCGTTGATGTTTAATAAGTATTGGTGACGATGCGGAGCTGGCTAGGCAATCTTTGGGAGAAAATTATCAAGAAAGTCCTAAACCTATTGTAATCTCTGGCGCCGCCGGCACTAACATGAACAATTTTTATTATGAATTTTTTATTAATATTTTATTTTTTCTCTCTTTTTTTTCCTTTTTTTGTCTTTTCATTATGGTTGGCGAGGTCGCCGGCGACCCTCGCCATGACCTCGCCAGAAGCTGCAAGGTCGGCCCTCGTGGCCTTCGACCTCGCGGCCTCTGGTGAGAGCTGCCCTCCTCAGTGGCTGGGCGAGGCACGATCTCGCCGAATGAGGTCGGGCCTCGCCCATGGCCGGTGAGGCTCAACCCTCGCCAGCCCAGCTACTAGCTAGGTTGACCTTGCCCAGCGACAGCGAGGTGGACCTCACCTCCAACCTGTATTGGCACAAATGCAAAATATTTAGGACTCAATTGGCAAAAATAAAAAGATTGATGACTAAATTGGCACAATTACAAGAGGCTTAGGATTTTTTTTGTAATTTCCTCTTGGGCATATAAGGGTGCGCATGGAATGCATTCCGAAATAAAAATTTTGTTCCGGAATGCATTCCGGAACAGAATGGCATTTGTTAAAAAATTTCCGGAATGCATTCTGGAGCGATTTTTTCATTCTGGAATAAAAATGTGTTTGTTAAAAATACTTGATTCTAGAATGCATTTTTTTATTCCGGAATGAGTTTTTGGCAAGAAAAAGAGAAGCTACTTTTTGTAGCTTCTTGATTCCGGAATGCATTCTCCCTATTTTCTCATAATTTTTTTTTTCAGAAAATGCATAAAAATTGAAAAATTCTAGAAAAATTCATAAAAATTTCCAGAAAATAAAAAAAAAGTCAGATTTCGGGAAAATATGAAATTTGGTGAATTTTTTTTTAAAAATAAAAAAAAAATCAAAAATTTCAAAACTTCACAGAATAGATTAAAACACGTGTGGCCACCCACTTTGAGTGAAATTTAAATTTTTTGAGGTGCCCAAAAAAAATCAAAAATTTCAAAATTTCACAAAATGGCTTAAAATACCTGTGGTCACCTACTTTGAGTGAAATTTAAATTTTTTGAGGTGCCCAAAAAAATAAAAATAAAAATAAAATAAAAATTTTCAAAACTTCACAAAATGGCTTAAAATACCTGTGGCCACCCACTTTGAGTGAAATTTAAATTTTTTGAGGTGCCCAAAAAATAAAATAAAATAAAAAATTCAAAACTTCACAGAATGGCTTAGAATATCTGTAGCCACCAACTTTGAGTAAAATTTAAATTTTTTGAGGTGCCCAAAAAAATAAAAATAATAAAAATAATTCAAAACTTCACAAAATGGCTTAGAATACCTGTGGCCACCCACTTTGAGTGAAATTTAAATTTTTTTAGGTGCCCAAAAAAAAATTAAAAAAAATCAAAAATTTCAAAACTTTACAGAATGGCTTATAATACATGTAACCACCCACTTTGAGTAAAATTTAAATTTTTTTAGGTGCAAAAAAAATCAACAAATCAAAACAGATTTCTGTTCCAGAAATCAATTTATGGAGCAGAATTAGTCATGTTTTACCAAACAGATTTCTCTTCCAGAAATCAATTTCTGGCAAGAATTTGATTTCTGGAGCAGAATGGTTACCATTCGCACCCTAAGCTGCTTGATACGTTGCGCGGAATTCCCTATACACTGGATTTGAAAGTCATCCGGCTCCAAGGATAAAACTAGTGGCCAATGATGGTCCATTACCCTCCGCGTCCGCCAATTGCCCGGCGACATTTCACAAATGAACCGTGGTCAAATTTGTTCTTCGACAATTACTAGCCCACGCCCCCAAAAAGATGTTTGGAACTTCATCCAGATAAGAAAGAGACAGAGACCAGCAGCTACCACTTTGGACAACAACAACAATGGCCAATTGACGATGACAATTTACTCTCAAAGGTACAAAGTTGGCGTACGTTTAGCTTCGTCACACCCGATTCAAAGATGGCACCTGGCATCGTCAAATTGTCAGCATGTCCTAGATTGCTTTTATGTAACCAAATGGCCAAAATCTCTGAATGATTCCAAAAGAAGACCAAGCCAAGGTATGTTTCGCCAAAAGATGTCCTAGATTGCTTTTATATAACCGAATGGTCAAAATCTCTGAATAATTCCAAAAGAAGACCAAGTAAAGGTATGTTTGCCAAAAGATATACGCATCGAATCAGTCTTTTGCCACCTTTTCACTCGCGTCGGTTTTGATATTCATTCTTATCTTGATTCCCATCGCTATAAATACCCCCAAAGAGCTGCCTTAGCTTCAAACCACCCTACACACTTTCGCACCCATCAGAAGTTGCAATTGTGAAAGAAGATTCGAGGGTATTGAATCGTTTTGGATTTAAGACGGGGAGACTCGCAATTTGGAAGAAAAGATGGGGAGAGGCGTCGTATTGGCGGGTTTCTTGGTCGTCGCAATGCTGGCTTGCCTCGGAGGTGCGGCGGCGACAGAGTATGTAGTCGGCGATAGCCGAGGTTGGACCACGTCGAACATCACTGTTGGGTATTACGACGAGTGGGCCGCCAACAAAACTTTCAGGGGCGGCGACAGTTTGAGTAAGCATTCGTCTACTTATTTTCCTTCTTAGGAACATGTTTAGTATCCTCACTTAGATATGCAGAGGAACAAATTCATGTCCACATGTTAGTTCGCTTGCTTGATGCTGACGATATACTTCTGTCAGCTTATATTGGTGTTTAGATTTACTTGGACAGTAATCAACATTAATCGATAATCGTTCTAAAATTCGAGGAGTCAAAACGTGACAATTCATATCAATTTTAATTCTTCTTTTCTCATGTCATATTATACTCATAATTGTTAAACCCTCTCCATAATGCAGAGTTTGTATGGAATGGGATGCACAACGTCGCGAACGTATCAAGAGAAGAATACGACAACTGCACTAAAGTGGTCTCATATTTCGAGGGTGGCGAAGCCTTTACGTTCACATTGCCAGCGGACGCAAGTGGCTCATACTATTTCATCTCCACCGTTGATGCTGATTGCGAGAATGGGCTGAAGCTAGCCATCAGCAACATCGTTAGCCTGACCCCAACCGAGTCACCGAATAGCTCAGCTTCCTCAATCACCGCCGGCGCCTTGTCTGTGCTGGTTCTCGTATCATCAAGCATCATCGCAATGTTTATGAACTAGATTTGGGTCATAGGGGAGGAGGATGATGAATTTTCCTTTTTTAGCTCGTGTTAATTTGGTTGTTCATTGGTCATTCATATTTATGTATTGTATGGAATAAAAAGAGGGTCCTGTAAGGTCATTCATATTTATGTATTGTATGGAATAAAAAGAGGGTCCTGTAAGTTTTAGATGTCAGTGATGCTAGCCTTCTCGATTTTCAAATAAGTTCGTCCCTCCCTTGTTTGACGAACATCGCCCATTTTCCCCTTTTCCCTGCTGAAACTTGGTTGGGAGCCGACTCGAATTCATCGGAGTCGTTAAAATTCGGTTGGTCCATGTCGTATGGAACTCACAATATCTTAAAGCTTACTAAAAACGAAACCCGGTGTCTCTCTTGATTGGTCCTGATCACGTATATAACTTTCAAACACTTAGGTTCCGTTTGTTTTGCGAAAAATGAATAATATGGAAAGCATTTTCCTAAAAATCATTATTTATATCGCTTGAAATAATTAATTAAGAATAATGTTTCCTTTATCATCAACGATTTATGTCTCTATTCATTTTTATAAGCAATAAATGCCATTATTTTTAGGAAATGTTTATAAATTATCTATTTTCCACGAAATAAACAGAGTCTTAGTAACACATGAGTCCCTCCTCGCATGATATGGATGTCCACAAAGAGGAATGTCTAGACACTCATTGACGGTTCAGCGCCTTTGCGCGCTCATCGGAGCTATTTTTGGATACTCCCCATCTATATTGACCCATTCTACATGAACCAGTAGATCAAGTGACGGGTACTCCCGACCTATGTTAGTCCACTTCACATGAGCCATTAGATTATCAAGTGAGCTAACGTCGGCCAGAAGTACATAATTATGTTTCCACCGATTGAGCTATAGAGACGAGCGCGCTGGCATCATCGCTTTCGGATTCCACCTGTTAAACCATCGTAACTCAATTAGTTTCGCATAAACTGGCTGGCCTGTGGCGTTATTTTTACAAATTTACTTTACGTAAGAAAACACATCTTAATTTCAAATTCTGACCACTTCCATCTTTGCCTGCCACGAGAGCTCCATCAAGCAAGATGACAATCTTCGTCCACCACATACTTAAGGTAGACGATAGTCATCAACCTCAATTCTAGTTCTACAGTCGGCTACTTCTGTTTGTATGATTGAGAGAGACGACAATCATCAACCTCGACGCAAGGTCTGAGGCTCTCTCCCTCTCTCTCGCTCTGTGCGGCAGTGACCATCTTCGTTGGCAAAGCAATGGTGGTGCAACGGCAGCGATGGAGATGGTTCTGCATGAGAGAGAGAGAGAGAGAGAGAGAGAGAGAGAGAGAGAGAGAGAGAGAGAGAGAGAGAGAGAGAGAGAGAGTGGTGTTAGGTTTTTCAATTTTCTTAGGAAAGATTGCACCATGAGTCTTAAACTTTATGCATGCAATGCGATGAACCTCCAAATACTAATAGTACAACGAGAAATGTAATCGGGTCCTAAACTTTTTAATTGGCATAGTTTATTCATAAAATATTACCGAGAATAGATTCGTAGTACTCACACTTCTTGAGGAGAAATTTAAAATTATAGTGCATTTGGTACATAAAATTTACGATTGTTACTATGTTATCCCACTTTTTTAAACGGGCTTTCGATATAAAACCAAAAATATGAGTGAGAGCTCGATTATCTCCAACCTGTTTCGTGCCTAAATTTCACATGTTGTAATGAACTGGCTCATTTCATGCGAATCAAGTCCCAATAAGAGTACTCAAAGTGATCACACAAAAAGGTGACGAATCGGGGGAAGTTGTCAATTTATCTATCACTAAGGGTGCATTTGTTTCACAGAAAATGAATGATTTGGATGCCATTTTCTTAAGGAACAATAACACAAATAGTCCATGAACTTTGTTTTAATGTGCAATTTGGTCCCTGAACTTTTAATTTGTTCAATGTGGTCCCTGAACTTTAACTTAATGTTCAATGTGGTTCCTGAATTTTTAATTTGTTTAATGTGGTCCCTAGACTTTTGGTACATGTTCAATTTAGTCCCTGAATTATATGAAAATGTTTAATGTAGTCCTTTCATTAATTTAAGTTCAGGGACTATATTGAACATTTTCATATAGTTCAAGAACTATATTGAACATGTATCAAAAGTCCATACATCACATTGAATAAATTACAAGTTCAGGGATTAAATTGAATATTAGACTAAAGTTCAAGGACCATATTGAATAAATTAAAAGGTCATAGATCAAATTGCATATTTGGTCAAACTTCAGGGATTGTTTGTGTCATTTTCCCTTAAGAATGATCACTTGTATAATTTACAAAAATAAATGAACGAAAAATCTTTTCGTTATCACCGAAAATGTTTAGATATATATTATTATCGATAATGAAAAAAAAATTATTAACCAATTATTTCGAGCGATACAAACGATCATTTTTCAAAAAATATTTTTAAAATTATTTATTTTTCGTGAAACAAACAAAGCCTGAATAGGAAATCTCTCGTCCGAATGATCGCAATAGAAGTTTTGTGTTCAATTCTCTTTTCTAGTCCATTCCCTCTCTTAGGTCCTTATGGTAAATTGATGAAGCTCATGTCATCATCTCAGTAATGTCTCGTTTTGCATTCGCCCATGAACTTCGGTGGAAGACGACGTACACGACACAAGTTCAAGCAAGAATGCAAGTACATTCAAATCTCAGTGGATGAACAGAGCTGACAGTATAGAGGAGACGAGCACAGACAAGGAATCGGAGCTGAGAGAAGACAGAAATGGGACGCTGGAGGCGACATTGATGGCGAGCTTCTGACCGCCCTCGCAATGAGATTTGATGGTGCTGATGAAGTAATACATGCCGTTCGCGTTCGCAGGGAGCAAATAGACATAGCCCTCGCCTTCCTCGCCTTCGCCCAACACCTTTGACACCTTTTTGCAGCGGTCGAATTCTTCTTTTGATACGACGGCCACGTTCTGAGTTCCCTTAAAATTGAATTCTGCAGTATATAGTTTCATCACAAGCATTAGAATCGACGGGCGGGAACAAAAAAAGGACGCCTCTGAAAAGATTTGATCAGAAATAGTTCGCTTATCAATTTAGCGATACAAAATCACTCAAACATGCATATTGGAATGAAAACAATTAAGATGAGGTACAAGCAAACGAAGAAACAATCGCCTTCATGCAAATAATATTAGATAGACTCATTTTAAGAATAAGACAACAAACCGCGTCAATCACAGTACAAAAGATATGTAAAGAGTAAATGGCTTGATCTGGTAATCTCTATACAGTAACTTCTCACGTGATGCAATTGTTCTTTATTTAAGCTAATGCCTAAGTGAAAGAACCAATGTGATGATAAGATATCATCAAGTAAAACAGTGAAGAAACTAAGGAGCTGTGTCAATGGCTTACCCAGAAAGTCACCACCCATGAATACTTTGTTGGAAGCCCAATCCTCATAGAACCCGGAAGTTATGTTCGGTGGAGAAGTCCAACCTACATCGTTGCCGACAGTGTAGCGCACTGCCATCGCACCCCCCGTGAGACAAGCCATCGCAACGACCAGCGACACGATCAGACTACTTCTGACCATCTTCTTCTTGGGGAGTAAGATTTTCGGGTTGTTTCCAGTGATCTGTCTCTTGAGAATCACAACAAGAGATGGGAGTGTTCTGGGACTAAGAGATGTCGGATATGCAAAGTCTCGTGGATGTCTAGCAGAGTATGTCATATGAGGATGGTTTGAATTGTATCCAACCACAGCAATTATTGACACTTCCCATGGAGAAAATGAGATGGGTCAAGTTTGGAGACTGGTAAGAGTTGAAGAGTTCAGATTCAATGGTCCGACCCCCTCGAGGAGCTTGCCTTCCACAGTCCTGTTGAATCCATTCAGACATTTGGGAAGCTTCCCCCGGTCAACTGTGAGAAATCTCTAAACGCATTGGATTGTTTTTGTCTCAAACACAGTTCAATGAAAAATTTATGTTGTCCTTTGTTGTGGATTAACTAATGATGCTTGAGTTGTATAGCCATAAGATCTTGAACTGTTATACTCCACGCTTGAATTGTGGTGACTAGATTGAATTTACTTATCATACACAGGGAATTATTCACTTTTCAAAGTAATGATCACACGTAACACGACAATAGCCAATGCATTAGAAATTATAAATTTTATTTAATTAATTACTTAGAGGGGCACTCGTTAACAAAATCTGTTTACCAATAACTTTATGAGGGGCATTTTGATATTTGGAATTAGTCCCTCGTTATAAATAGCACGAGTACAGCATCATTTGCGAATGTTTGCCAGTAGCCAAGGGCCATTCGCTTCGTCTCCACCAGAGTTCAAACACATCAGAGTCTCTCTCTCTCTCTCTCTTCTATCAGACATTTCTTGAAGAAGATGGGCAGAAGCAGCATGGCGATGGCTCTGGCTTTGGTCGTGTTGGCCTCTAACAAGTGCGAAGCGGTGACTTACTACGTCGTCGGAGACGGCAGAGGATGGACTGCTCCGCCCAACATCACCGCTGGTTTCTACGCCGACTGGGCTGCCAATAAATCCTTCAGCGGCAGTGACGTTTTGCGTAAGCAATCTTAAGCCCCTCCTCCTATTTCGTTTTCGCGACATCGATTTGGAATTTCAGAAGAGAGAGCTTTCAACTTTCGTAATAGGGAATAAAACTGAGTGAAGTTGGAGGACTTACCTGAGATTGACCGGTAGGAAGGGCATTTTCATATTTTTGGTGTAGGGATTGATATTCATGTTAGTTACGTTTCGGTAGGAGTAAGCAAAAGAGCCGGAGAGCCTAAAAGCCCGGGCTGGCCCAAATTTTTTGGGGCCAAGGGCCCGGGGCTCGGACCAAGGTTTCAGGCTCCCCTTATTTCTTTTCTTAGGCCGGCTCGAACTAGTTAAGGGATAATGACACAAATAGATCTTAAACTTTGGCACAATATACAATGTAGTCCATAAACTTTTAATTTATTCAATGCGGTCCCTAAACTTTTGGTTCATGTTCAATGCAGTCCCCGAATTATATGAAAAGGTTCGATATTGTCCTTCCATTAATTCAAGATTAGGGATAACATTGATACTTTCATATATTCGAGGGACTAAATTGAACATGTACAAAAGTCAATGGACCACATTGAATAAATAAAAAATTCTAAGACCACATTGAAGACTGGGTTAAAGTTTAGGGACCAATTGAACAAATTAAAAATTCAGAGATGACATCGCACATTTGGCCAAAATTCAGAGATTATTTGTGTCATTTTTCCTATGAAAGAAAACTTAAAAATAACAAATATAAAAATAATATATAATAGAATATACATTATGCATACTCAAAACACTTTGATAAAAGTCAAAAATGAATTTGATAAAAAAAAACGTATGAAAAAAGTGATTTTTTATGTCAAAAAATATATTAATTATTCTAATTTTGATCTGTAAAATAAAAAAATAATAATTACTCGGGCTAAGCAGCCCAATCTTCGATCCAGGCATTTTTATTAAATTGGGGTCGAGCCGAAACAATTGGCCTAGCTCGTGCTCGCTCACACCTTTCGGTAGCCGACTAACTGCGGCATTGCCTTTGAATTATAGTCAAGACCACTTGCACGGGTCAAAAACCTCGACCTTACCCAATTCATGAGCCTCGTAGGGTATTCCATGTCCCAACTAGATGGGCTCTCGTGTCCTTACCCGATTCATCCTTCTCAGTCGAACAGCTCGTCGTCTTGCATGTTCCCGTGACCGAGATCTCAAATTCAGATAGTTCCGAAGTCGGTATATCTTTAGATTGGGGTTAGCAAACATGAGCACCTTGACTTAGACAGTGATGCATGTACCAATAAGGTTGTTACAATACCAATAGGTTTCATGAATCCAATCTAATCCACGACAATATCGTGCTTAATTATGATCGGACAATACCCTCATTTTAAGTATTTATCCAGATTTCGACTACAACGGGACGCATAGTTTCGCTGCTGTATCGAAAGAAGACTACGACAGTTGTGCCAAGGTTTCTCCCATTGCTAAAGGGTCCAGTGGCCTGGGCTACGGATACAGACTCCCGAGAAAGGCCGGAATGTACTACTTCATTTGCACGATGGACAACCACTGCGAGGCCGGCCAGAAGCTGGCCGTCAACGTCACCTCCGCCACCTCTGCCGGCTTCGCGACGTCGTCGCCGCCGTCGACTTTTGGCGCCCTCTTGATGGTTGTCTGCACTTTTGCCTTGTTTCTGCGCGGCCATTGAAATGTCAATTCATATTCATGTATGTTTTGTTCAATCTTGCATGGCTCTTTTGTTATGTGTTGAGAAGATACAAATCTTGCACGTATCGCTCAATCTCCTTTCAAGAATCAATTTTGTATTCTTGTCTTCTTCAATCTTGCATAGCTCTTCGTATGTATTGAGAGGCATCCGACTTTCCTATTTGAAGTCTCAATCTTTACACGTTCGCTCAATCCCCTTCTCAAGAAATGCATGGAAGTTGTCCTTCTGAGTTACCCAAGGGAAGGGAGCTGATGTTGATACCCTGTTCATCCGCGCTTCTCGCCGTCCTCAAGAAATGCAGCAGCATCAAACACGTACCTTCACCAAGTCCACGCTCCAGCCATCGCCAGTGGCCTCTGAAGGAAACAGATTCCTAGAAATGCGGAAAGACAGAAACAAATTCCTAAACGACATAAAACTCGAACTAACGAGTATCGCCCAAAAATCGTATACGAAAAACGCACCCAGTATAAGCTTGAATCACCGATCGTTAAAGTACATCACCAATAGGGACGTACCTTGTTTTCCACGGATTAAATATTCCTTTTGCAACGTCGAGAGAGAAAACAATCCTTAGATCGTTGAACAAAATCCCTTCTTCTTTGTCCTTTTGTGAGAATAAGTTTCTGATGATGAAAAATGCAAACCCACACACACTCTTACGTGTGTTCTCACTTTTTGTGTCTAGACAATAACTGCCAAGTGCAGTTATTTCCTTTCATAGGTTGGGTTAGCCCATCATGAGCGACCCATCATTCACAAAGAAAACCCATCATCTCCCACTCGCACATGGTGGGCTAAACATTAACTCTCTCTTTTATGCAATGTTCATATCAACAAATCATCCGTGCGACCAGCATACTTCGAGAGCTCGTTGCGATGCATCTGTTAGGAATACATAGCAGCTCAAAATTGGGCATTACGTTATCAAGTAGATATAGTATGCAATACCCTAGATCAATCAGTCACATTTATATCTCTCTTGATCTCTTTTAGTATCTCGTATATTGTATTCACAACTATGATTTACTCAAAATCATAATTGATCGACCTGTGAATACAAAAAAAAAATATGACATCACAAATAAATTGATCTTCCCCTTTCCTTAATCCTCTCCATTTCAGTTCAATTCGCTTTTCTAGAAATGCCCCATTAGATCGAATTATTCATGACCATTGGCAACACCCTAAGATAGCGAACACTGAATAGAAATTTTGAGAATAAGTTAGAGTCGTGAGGGCATTTAATGAGGAACTCTTATCCTCAAGAGTCTCACACGGCATAAAGTTGAGATCAAAAACTTTTGCCACTCTTATAGGTCGTCTTATGCATACGTAGTATGAAATACGTATTACGGCATTCTCTCCTTCCCCTAGGAGCGCATGTCTTTATACTTAATGCCGTACAGATGATAGTTTAGATATACTTAATATCTAGACTTGAGTTCACGTATCTGCTCTTTTAAAGAATTCATCAGAACTCACATCTGGCATCATTGACAGATAAAGTAAAATATGTGGGTTATTTTACCTTCGGACATAGTAAATATTATATCCTCATCTTAATATTCAGTTAAGGCGACATTTGTAATTTAAGCTTGAGCTCTCAATTATCACCCAGATAATAAGCTTAAAAAAAATTGTCTCATCTCTATTTATCGCACAGTAAATAGAGGCGATTACCCGTGTAAGTGGGCTAATCTCATCTGTCAGACATACTTTCTCGATATAATGCACTAAGCATTGAGATGCATAAATATTAAATAAATTCATAGGCATTAATAATGAGAGAGCAACTTCATTAAATGTGAACACTCAGGGAAAAATACAATATTCAGTACATCACTTTCTACGCAGTCCCAGAGATTTTACATGACCATAGAAAACATCTCTTGGAATTGGCTTCGTCATAGGATCTGCTATCATTCTATGCGTAGATATGTACTGCAAGTTCATATCCTTTCGTGCTACCATATCTTTAACAAAATTGTACTTGGTATCTATATATTTGATCTTGCCATGATATTTCGGATCCGTGGTGTATGCTATCGCTGCTTGACTATCACTATTGACTAACAATGAGTTTTCAGCATTCTTAGCAACACCTAAATGATCCAAAAATCTCTTAAGCCAAACACCTTCTTGTACTGCTCCTGACAACGCCACGAACTCAGCTTCCATCGTGGACAATGCTATACATGTTTGTTTCTTACTGCTCCAAGATATGGCGCCATTATTCAGTAAGTAAACAAAACCAGAGGTAGATTTCCTTTCATCTAAATCTCCTCCCCAATCAGCATCTGAGTAGCCTTCAAGTCGCAGATCCTTGCCTTGATAACTCAATGAATAATTAGCAGTACCCTTTAGATACCTCATGATTCTTTTTACGGCTTTCCAATGTGCTTGACCTGGATTGGATTGGTACCTACTTACCATCCCAACTGCAAAACATATGTCAGGTCTTGTACACATCATAGCGTACATTAAACTTCCAATAGCACTAGCATAAGGAACACGTTTCATTTTTTCCTTCTCTTGTGGAGTCTTAGGACACAACCTATGGTTCAATCCTTCACCTTTTGCAATAGGAGTATCCATGGGTTTACAGTCTTGCATACAAAATCGTTCAAGAACTTTATTTATATAAGTCTCTTGCGAAAGAGACAATAATCTCTTGGAACGATCTCTTGAAATCTTAACTCCAAGAATATATGCAACTTCACCCATATCTTTCATCTCAAAGTTGGACGATAACCAACTCTTAATAGTATTAACCAACTCCATATTGCTTCCGGCAATCAGTATATCATCAACATATAATGATAAGATCACAAATTAATCTTTGGATCCTTTGATATATACACAATGATCTTCATCAATCATTGTAAAATCATACGCCACTATGGCATTATGAAAACGTGTATACCATTGTCTTGAAGATTGCTTAAGGCCATATATCGATCTCATAAGTCGACATACTTTTTGTTCTTGGCCTTTCACAATGAAGCCAATAGGTTGCTCCATGTAAATTTTTTCTTCTAATTCTCCATTTAAAAAAGCAGTCTTTACATCCATTTGATGTAATTCAAGATCCATACTTGCTACTATTGCCAAAATAAGGCGAATTGAGGTAAATCTCACTACAGGAGAAAAAGTTTCTTCATAATCAATTCCTTCTTGTTGATTATACCATTTCGCCACGAGGCGAGCTTTATATCTTTCTATTGAGCCATCGGATTTACGTTTTATTTTGAGAACCCATTTGTTCCCAATAGCTTTGCGTCCTTTCGGAAGATCAACCAATTCCCAAACTTGATTGGATTTCATTGACTCCATTTCTTCTTCCATTGCATCTATCCATTTTTTCTTATTAGGGCAATTTAGAGCCTCATTTACATTCCTTGGCTCATCTTCATCTTGTGGAGCGACCATAAAAGTTTCCCCTCCAATGTCAAAACGTCGTCGGGGAACACTTTTGCGACTTGTTCGCCGTACGGGAGATTGTGCATGTGGTACATCACTCTCCATTACGCTCCCACTTGGATTAGATAATGATGGTATCGTCTCACCAAACGGTTGCAATTGAGATTGAGTCGAATTTAATTCCTCATTTCTCACATTGCTCCCACTTGGACGAACTTTATCGATTTCACTATCAGGATCCAAGGTTTCAAATAGTGAGTAGTTCTCACCTATTTCGCCCTTCTTAGGAAACTCATTCTCTAATAATGTGACATCTCGTGATTCAAATTCAGTTATACTCCCACTTTCTTGCTCACCTATAAATACATATCCTTTTGAGGTTTCCGAATACCTTATGAAGATACTCTTCTTACCTCTAGGACCTAATTTCCCATACTTATGAGAAGATTCATGTGTATAAGCGGCACAACCCCAAGGTTTCAGAAAACTCAAAACGGGTTTTCTACTTGTCCATAACTCATACGGAGTGGAAATAACTGATTTAGAAGGCACACGGTTAAGTATGTAGGCAGCAGTTAATAAAGCGTCACCCCAAAAGGTGATAGGTAAGTTAGCCTGCGCCATCATGGACCTAACCATTTCTAGTAAGGTTCTGTTTCTCCTTTCCGCAACACCATTTTGTTGAAGAGTATAGGGAATAGACAACTGTCTTTCTATTCCCTTTTCATCACACAAATTTCTGAACTCATCAGATAGATATTCTCGACTTCGATCGGATCTCAATGCTTTTATTTTCTTATCTAATTGATTTTCTACCAAGTTCATAAATATCTTGAAGCAACTAAAAGCCTCAGATTTATGAGAAATCAAATAAACATATCCGAATCGAGTATAATCATCAATAAATGTGATAAAATAAACAGCCCCATGTCTAGCCCTCACATTCATTGGACCACAAATGTCAGAATGGATTAACTGCAAAGGAAATTCAGCTCTTGTTCCTTTTCCAAATGGTTTCCTTGTTGTTTTCCCAGCTAGGCAGTGTTCACAAGTGGGCAAATCGACTTTTTCAATATTGCCCATTAAGCCTTCTTTGGCTAATCTATTCATTCGTTGTTGGCCTATATGGCCAAGCCTAGCATGCCATACGTTCACATCATTATCACACGAAGTAGAAGACGTGAAGTGGGAATAACAAACATTGACATTTACAGAATCAACATCCAGTACAATAAAACCATCTAAAAAATAACCACAACCATAATAACTCATACCTAAATACAAGTCTACACCATTGTTATGGAAGTTCAAATTAAAACCAAGTCGAATCAACACTAAAACAGACACTAAGTTTCGACGAATTTCCGGAGCATATAATACATTATGTAGGAACAAAGTGCGTCCACCACGCATAATTAACTGGCAGGTGCCAATTCCTTTAACCTCAGCTCTGGAGTTGTTCCCTACATAAATCCATTTAGTTCCCGTTGGAACTCGTCGGAATTCTACGAAGGCTTCTCTATCCTTCGCTACATGGTCTGTTGCTCCCGAATCTACAATCCACAAAGGATTTGATTCAATTAGAAATATAGAACTTGATACATAAACAAAGTTCTCAATAATACAAGATGAGTTAACCTTCTTTGGCTCACGACAATCGCGAGCAAAGTGGCCTTTCTTGCTACAGTTGTAGCACTTCACTCTTGACATCTTTTTCTCATGAGGACGCTTTCCTCTTTGGTGTTGTTCATCTCTTGGTTTCTTCCCCGAAGAACTCGCTCTCTTACCTCTCCACCTTCTGAACGAATCAGGACGCTTGTGCTTAGAGGTCGAAGGCCCTTGTGAGCTAGAACCTGTATAGTAAATGTCAATTACCGGCTTATCCGCCAGGAGACGGTCCTCCTCTAGCTCTAAGTGGCGCACTGCATCCTCAAAGGTTTTGATGTTCTCATTGTGAGTTAGGTGCAACTTCATATGCTCCCAACTTTGAGGCAAAGAACGAATCACTGCTTGCACTTGCTGCTCATCAGTCAGAACATGGCCAGCATCCTTCAGCTCATTAATCATGTTTGACATTTTCCTTAAATGTTGTTTCATGGACTGACCGTGAGACTTCTTATACGAGTCAAACCTTATAGTGAGTTGTCTCAGCTTGGTCACCGACGTATGACCAAATCTCGCTGCTAATGCTTCCCACATTTCCTTGGCATTCTCAAAACGCCTGAACTCTCGCATGATATCATTCTCCATGCTACTCAGCAACGTGATGCGAGCAAGCGAGTTCTTCCTCTTCCATACAGCAAATGCATCTCTGTCTCTCTTATGCTGTGCAGTGTTCCCATCCTCAGGTTCTTCCATAAGTTGGTTAAGAGCTTCTAGTGCTTCTTGTTCTTCTAGCACATATTGGATTTTCATGTTCCATATTTCATAATTTTCGCCGTTCAATTTCTCTCCTTTGTTTAATTTAGCCACTATGTTCTTAGTTGCTAAAGCCATGGTATCTGAACATTTCAGACATATAGCACGAATTATTAATGCCACTCATTTATGCATCAGTTTTACACAAACTGATTATATTAATGAGTAATTTCACATAGTTTTTAGATTCGAAAGTTCACTATGTTCCCAATCATCATCTAAAAATCCTAATGTGAAATTATCGTTAATGTAATCATTAAGGTAAAATTACGTTCTTTAAAGTTACTAAAACTTTTAGAACTCCCACTCAACTCCATATGATACTAATAAGATAAATATTAAAACAGAATAGTACTATAAACTATTCACAACATGAATATCCATCAACATTCATTTACCTAACACTATGTACATAAGGAATGAATCCATCAAAGGAAATAAACATAAACACCAACATAAAAAGAACTATCCACCCAAGATATTTAACACCAACCTATAGTGAACATATCCATAAGAGCTTACGAAAAAAAAAAGATAAACACAATCAGGTGGTGATCTTCTTTCTATAAACCGGAAATGACTCATGAAAATTCTCAGGAAATTCTATTTTCTTTGGCATCCAAATGGAGGCACCCGGAAAACCCCTAGATTCGGGCAACGTATTGCGCCGAGACCGATTCAATGCAAGGGTTGACGTCCATCTTGCCCCGACCCGTATGTACTCTATCATGAATTGCTCCACAATCATCTTATAGCTCGGACCTTCTAAGGTGTCCCAAACCCTATCAATCATTCTTTCCAACTCATCAGGAATGTTGATTTGAGGGCTCCGACCATCACATACCCTGGCATTACGAAACCGTTCCAAATGATATCTTGTATCATTTGGTTGACCTTGATGATGTGTGTCATCATGTCATCATCAGCATTCCACCGGTAAAGAGCCAGCTTGATTCTTAGTTTCTCAAGCTTCTTCTTTTGAGCCGCCGTTCTAGGGATAATAGGGGTTCGATATCTTCCTACCATTATTCCTGCAACAAATGCAGAAAAAATGAAAGGATTACTCATAATCCAAGGTACAACATTTCAAGAAACACATTCTACCCCTTCTGCCCCCCTTTTTTTTTTTTTTCGCCGGTCAACGCAGGTCAACGGTGGTCAACGCCGGTCAATGGTCAACGGGTCAAGTCTACGGGTCGGGTGGACTATCAGGTCAAGTCGGATCCGGGTCGAGTCGGGTTTGAAAAACCCGGTTGAGCAACCGCATGGCTGACGTCAGCGTAATGTCAGCCACGCCGCACATGCCCTCATGGCGCGTGCGGTGCACGCGCGCGGGGAGGAACCGCCACGCACGTGCCACGCACGTGCCGGCGAGACCACCACTTGCGGCGGCGCGTGTGGGCTCGTGCGGCTCCTTCCTGCGGCATGCCACCCATCAAAATTCTCGTTTCGACGAGTACTACGACCCTACAGTTTTAAAATTTAATTTTACCTTACGGAAATTCGAAAAACAATGCAGACCAGTACGGTCGGGTGTCGGTATTTCGTACCCGAGCGTTCGTCGGCGCCGTTTCACGAATTCCGGCCAATATTCCGTGTTATGCACACTTACAACGATCAGGAAACAAGAACACTTGCTCTGATACCAATGAAGGAAACAGATTCCTAGAAATGCGGAAAGACGGAAACAAATTCCTAAACGACATAAAACTCGAACTAACGAGTATCGCCCAAAAATCGTATACAAAAAACGTACCCAGTAGAAGCTTGAATCACCGATCGTTAAAGTACATCGCCAATAGGGACGTACCTTGTTTTCCACGGATTAAATGTTCCTTTTGCAACGTCGAGAGAGAGAACAATCCTTAGATCGTTGAACAAAATCCCTTCTTCTTTGTCCTTTTGTGAGAATAAGTTTCTGATGATCAAAAAAATGCAAACCCACACACACTCTTACGTGTGTTCTCACTTTTTGTGTCTAGACAATAACTGCCAAGTGCAGTTATTTCCTTTCATGGGCTGGGTTAGCCCATCATGAGCGGCTCATCATTCACAAAGAAAACCCATCAGCCTCCTCGCTGCCGCTGACCCGAGCCTCATCCTCGCCCGCATCCTCTTCGCGTTCACCGCCCTCGTCCATGCTCCCTCTCTCCTCTCGAGCCCAAGTGCCGAGGCATCAGCGAGCTACGCCTCCTCGGTGTTCAGAGCCATCGAAGTAACATGTTCCCTCTCAGTAACATGTTTACTCTCATCCGTTAGATATGCATATGAACAGTTTCATGTCAGCTCATATTGGTGTTTAAATTAACTTGTACATTAACCGACTGTCTTTATAAAATTCAAGGAGTGAAAACATGAGAATGCATATCGATTCTACATCTTTTCTTATCGTGTCACATCATGCTTGTGATTTTGAAACCTTCTTCATGATGCAGAGTTTGTGTGGAATGGGACGCACAACGTCGCGAATGTATCAAGAGAAGAATACGACAGCTGCACAAAAGTGAGCTCGATTTTTCAGGGTGGCGGTGCATTCAGTTACCCACTTCCAGCGGATGCAAATGGCGTGTATTACTTCATTTGCACCGTCAATTCCCACTGCCAGAACGGGCAGAAGCTTGCCATTACTGTTGTAAGCCCAACACCAACTGAGTCACCGAATAGCTCGGCTTCCCCGACCGCCGTCGGTGCCTTATCCATGCTAGTTCTCTTATCATCAAGCATTGTCTCGACGCTTATGAACTAGATTTGGGTCATAGAGGCGGACCATATTGTAATTTTCCTGTTCTGATTGTTCATATTCGTGTCTTTGTATGGAATAACAAGAGTGTCCTGTATGTTTTAGTGAGCCTTCGTAATTGATTAGCTCACAGGCAAACAGTGATGTTAGCTTTCTTAATCAATGAAGCTCCTTAGTTTAAGCACGTCCATTTGTGAACAAAGCAAAGTTCGTTCCTTTTTTGTCTGAGACTTGGTTGGGAGCCGACTCGGGTTCATCTGAAGTCGTTAAAACATCTTAATTTCCGATTCTAAACATTCTCTTTCTTTCCCCGCCACGGTTGCTCCATGGAGTGAGATGAACCCTGCAGCTTTTCATCGGCACAAATAAGTCCTTAGCACCTGGGCATGCATTTTTTAGGGACTTAAATGCAACTCGGGGCAACTGGTTGGGACATGAGAGGATTTTTAGCTCAGGTGCAGGAGATTACACATTTGAATCCTATCAAGTATCAACTATGTGCAAATTACTCTAAATTAGGGCTATTTGTGCAAGCCAAAGGCCTGAGCTAGGAATGGCCACTAGGCCGTCCTTGCCCAAGGATGGCATGGCCCAGCCCAATTGGGCCCGAGCCCAGCCAGGGGCCAAGCCGGGCCGGGCCCATTTGGAGGCATAGCCCCTTCTCACTCGGGCCAATGGTCAGGCTCTGGCGTAGGTGGCCGGGCCAATTTTTGGAAGAAGTTCAACATCATGGACCTCTCCAATGGCGAGAAAATGCCGTCTGCATATGGTATGTGCTGCGAGAAATTATCCACGAAATCTGGTGGTGGGACTGGACAGGCCACTTGAAGAGGCAGCGAGACAAACATCTCGCTTGGATGGATGAGGCCGCTGCAAAAAGCCACACCGGAACTCCGTTCAACGACGACAAGGCCCGGGTTCTATGTCTCATTGCACAGTACAAAAGTGGTCGAGGTACTCTTTAGGCTCGCCCAAGATCTGAGGTTCATCGACCTCGTGCGAGGGGCGTCTCGGCCAAATTACGAAAGAGTTCCAAGGACCATAAACACTAGGCATTATAAGGGTATGTACCAAGAGAAAAGAGCAGAATTTGTTGCAGCTGCTATCAGCAAGTAATTCGAGTCTCGTTGACTTCCAATACATGGATCAACCAAATGAATTATGCCTACTGTTGTGTCACGGGCCACTGGATAGACCAGACTGGGTGTTACATCATTGAACTCTGTCGTTAAAAAGCATCTGTATCCATACAATCAGACAAATTTTTATCCGAAAATCTATGTCTTTGGCATTTCGAGCGATGTATTTTTATTATTTTGCATGATGCCATTGTCAGCACACCAGTTGCTAGGAACATGGTCATACAGATGAGGCCGGTTTGCAATGGCCAATTCTTTCATGTACCCTGCGTTTGCCCTCTTATCAATCTCTGCGTGCAAGATGGCATTAAAAGAATTTTTTGAATCTGTAACTTGTACATGCCGATGGATTCACTACAGAGACTGTGTCACCCCAAGAGTACGTGAGATGGAGATGCTATGCAAGGAACAAGGAAGGGAGCCCCAAAAGGTACCTTTAGACGTGAAAACCAGGAGAAGTTCCACCTATTTGATGTTATAGAAGGCCTCCGATCAGATAGATGTGTTGACGTCATTTTCCTTCTGTTGCACCGAGGCCGCCGGTATTCAGCCACCGATTGCAAGATGATTGGAGTGTTGTTGAACTGTTCAGAGACTTCTTAAAGCTCTATCACGAGTGACCATTTATGAATGTTAAATTTATGTCTTGAGTTTGGACCCGGTTTGGAGGACATAGACCTATGGGTATTGCAGAGATGATTAGGAGTTCAAGGAAATCTTTCTTTAATGGGTTAATATCACAAAAAACTCCAAACTGGTACACCTGTGAAAGATTCACCCTAAATTAATTTTATGATCACAAAAAACCCCAAACTAATACAGCTGTGACAAATTTAACCTAAACTAATTTTTTGATCACGAAAAACTCCAAACTGGTACAACTATGACAAATTTACCCTAAATTAATTTTTTGACCACCAAAAATCCCAAACTGGTACACTTGTGACAAATTTACCCTCCGTAAAATTGGATTAATACCATGAAAAATCACAAATTGATAAACTTATGACAAATGGAGGGATAAAGCCCCAAACTGGTACATCTATCAACTGTTACGTATTGTTCAACTCAGCAATTTGATGGTAAAATTTAACGGCAACTAACGGAAAGTAAATTTATCACAGATGTATCAATTTGGGGTTTTTTGTGATCAAAAAAATTAGTTTTGGATAAATTTACCAAACGTGTATCAGTTTTGGATTTTTCGTGGTATTAACCTTTCTTTAATCCAAATCGACGGTGAGAAATGGCTTTGAAATAGAGAAGTTGCTGATTTGTTTTTATCTACGGGCACAAAGGATTCGTTTCCTTTGTTGGAGAAGATATCCGTCTCGGTTTGACCGTTTTAACCAATCGAGAATTTTGAATTATTTTTTCTAGAAAAAAAAAAGAATTTTGAATTCTTTAAAGATTGTGCAGTTGTACGGGGGAGCAATGAACTCATCCGCATAAAAGGACGTCCTCGAGGTCACTTTCTTGGCCGCGCGAAGAGTCCTTAACAAACCGACGGCGATTTGTGTTTTTGCGTTTTACGTCCAATTGACTTGCTTATTTATAAATATTTTGAGTTTGGACTTAATTTAGGTGTGGGATATACTCGAGCATACGAGCGACTAAAATTTTGATTCTCCGATGACTTTTTCCGTGAAATAGGTACCGACACTCGAACAGAACTATGTAAATCTTTGGTGCCATTTATCATTTCTCGTTTATTTCTCAAGTGATTTTACATCGATTGAATTGGAAGATCATTTTCGCGTTAATTTTATAACAATCGACCAATCGAGTTTTGTCAGTCATCTACCTGTTTTCGCAGTAACTAGCAAAAGGTAACGGTTTTTTCGGCACGGTCATTATTGCCATGAAGGAGAAACTGCTCGAGCACTTCAATGAAATTCCTCCTCTTTTCTGGTATCTTTGTGTTTGGATCTGAGATTCATTTAGAGAGGCTTGGAGTGTTACTTGCTCAATATTACGAGAATTCGTGCCTCGGTTATTTCGTTGATGTTTAATAAGTATTGGCAACGATGCGGAGCTGGCTGGGCAATCTCTGGGGGAAAATTATCAAGAAAGTCCTAAACCAATTGTAATCTCTGACGTCGCCGGCACTGACATGAACAATTTTTATTATGAATTTTTTATTAGTATTTTATTTTTTCTCTCTTTTTTTTCCCTTTTTTGTCTTTTCATTATGGTTGGCGAGGTCACCGGCGACCCTCGCCATGACCTCGCCAGAGGCTGCAAGGTCGGCCCTCGTGGCCTTCGACCTTGCGGCCTCTGGTGAGAGCCACCCTCCCCGGTGGCTGGGCGAGGCACGACCTCGCCGAATGAGGTCGGGCCTCGCCCATGGCCGGTGAGGCTCAACCCTCGCCAGCCCAGCCACTAGTGAGATCGACCTCACCCAGCGATAGCAAGATGGACCTCACCTTCAACCTATATTGGCACAAATGTAAAAAGTTTAAGACTCAATTGGTAAAAATAAAAATATTTATGACTAAATTGGCACAATTACAATAGGCTTAGGATTTTTTTTGTAATTTCCTCTTGGGCATATAAGCTGCTCGATACATTGCGTGGAATTCCCTATACACTGGATTTGAAAGTCATCCGGCTCCAAGGATAAAACTAGTGGGCAATGATGGTCCATTACCCTCCACGTCCGCCAATTGCCCCACGACATTTCGCGAATGAACCGTGGTCAATTTGTTCTTTGACAATTACTAGCCCACGCCCCCAAAAAGATGTTTGGAACTTCATCCAGATAAGAAAGAGACAAAGGCCAGCAGCTACCACTTTGGACAACAACAAAAATGGCCGATTGACGACGACAATTTACTCTCAAAGGTACAAAGTTGGCGTACGTTTAGCTTCGTCACACCCGATTCAAAGATGGCACCTGGCATCGTCAAATTGTCAGCATGTCCTAGATTGCTTTTATATAACCAAATGGTCAAAATCTCTGAATAATTCCAAAAGAAGACCAAGTCAAGGTATGTTGGCCAAAAGATGTCCTAGATTGCTTTTATATAACCGAATGGTTAAAATCTCTGAATAATTCCAAAAGAAGACCAAGTAAAGGTATGTTTGCCAAAAGATATACGCATCGAATCATCAGTCTTTTGCCACCTTTTCACTCGGGAGGTTTTGATATTCATTCTTATCTTGATTCCCATCGCTATAAATACCCCCAAAGAGCTGCCTTAGCTTCAAACCACCCTACACACTTTCGCACCCATCAGAAGTTGCAATTGTGAAAGAAGATTCGAGGGTATTGAATCGTTTTGGATTTAAGAGGGGGAGACTCGCAATTTGGAAGAAAAGATGGGGAGAGGCGTCGTATTGGCAGGTTTCTTGGTCGTCGCAATGCTGGCTTGCCTCGGAGGTGCGGCGTCGACGGAGTATGTAGTCGGCGATAGCCGAGGTTGGACCACGTCGAACATCACTGTTGGGTATTACGGCGAGTGGGCCGCCAACAAAACTTTCAGGGGCGGCGACTCTTTGAGTAAGCATTCGTCTACTTATTTTCCTTCTTAGGAACATGCGTAGTATCCTCACTTAGATATGCAGAGGAACAAATTCATGTCCACATGTTAGTTCGCTTGCTTGATGCTGACGATATACTTCTGTCAGCTTATATTGGTGTTTAGATTTACTTGGACACGAATCAATATAAATCGATAATCGTTCTAAAATTCGAGGAGTCAAAACGTGACAATTCATATCAATTTTAATTCTTCTTTTCTCGTGTCATATTATACTCATAATTGTTAAACCCTCTCCATAATGCAGAGTTTGTATGGAATGGGATGCACAATGTCGCGATCGTATCAAGAGAAGAATACGACAACTGTACTAAAGTGACCTCGTATTTCTATGGCGGCGAAGCCTTTATGTACACATTGCCAGATAACGCAAGTGGCTCATACTATTTCATCTCCACCTTTGATGCTGATTGCGAGAACGGGCTGAAGCTAGCCATCAACGTCGTTAGCCTGAGCCCGACCGAGTCACCGAATAGCTCGGCTTCCCCAATCACCGCCGGCGCCTTGTCTGTGCTGGTTCTCGTATCATCAAGCATCATCGCAATGTTTATGAACTAGATTTGGGTCATAGGGGAGGAGGATCATGAATTTTCCTTTTTAAGCTCGTGTTAATTTGGTTGTTCATTGGTCATTCATATTTATGTATTGTATGGAATAAAAAGAGGGTCATGTAAGTTTTAGATGTCAGTGATGCTAGCCTTCTCGATTTTCAAATAAGTTCGTCCCTCCCTTGTTTGACGAACATCGCCCATTTTTCCCCTTTTCCTTTCTGAAACTTGGTTGGGAGCCGACTCAAATTCATCGGAGTCGTTAAAATTCGGTTGGTCCATGTCGTATGGAACTCACAATATCTTAAAGCTTACGAAAAACGAAACCCGGTGCCTCTCTTGATTGGTCATGATCGCGTATATAACTTTCAAACACTTAGGTTCCGTTTGTTTCGCGAAAAATGAATAATTTGGAAAGCATTTTCCTAAAAATCATTGTTTATATCGCTTAAAATAATTAATTAAGGATAATGCTTCCTTTATCAACAACAATTTATGTCTCTATTTGTTTTTATAAGCAATACATGCCATTATTTTTAGGAAATATTTTATAAATCAACTATTTTCCGCGAAATAAACGGAGCCTTAGTAACACACGAGTCCCTCCTTGCATGATATGGACGTCCACAAAGAGGAATGTCTAGACACTTATTGACTGTTCAGTGCCTTTGCGCACTCATCGGAGCTATTTTCAGATACTCCCCATCTATATTGACCCATTCTACGTGAACCAGTAGATCAAGTGACGGGCACTCCCGACCTATGTTAGTCCACTTCACATGAATCATTAGATTATGAAGTGAGCTAACGTCGGCCAAAAGTACATAATTATGTTTCCACCGATTGAGCTATAGCGACGAGGGCACTGGCATCATCACTTTCGGATTCTACCTGTTAAACCATCCTAATTCAATTAGTTTCGCATAAACTGGCCGGCCTGTGGCGTTATTTTTACAAATTTACTTTACGTAAGAAAACACATCTTAATTTCAAATTCTGACCACTTCCATCTTTGCCTGCCACGAGAGCTCCATCAAGCAAGATGACAATCTTCGTCCACCACATACTTAAGGTAGACGATAGTCATCAACCTCAATTCTAGTTCTACAGTTGGCTACTTCTGTTTGTATGATTGAGAGAGACCACAATCATCAACCTCGACGCAAGGTCTGAGGCTCTCTCCCTCTCTCTCGCTCTGTGCGGCAGTGACCATCTTCGTTGGCAAAGCAATGGTGGTGCAACGGCAGCGATGGAGATGGTTCTGCATGAGAGAGAGAGAGAGAGAGAGTGGTGTTAGGTTTTTCAATTTTCTTAGGAAAGATTGCACCATGAGTCTTAAACTTTATGCATGCAATGCGATGAACCTCCAAATACTAATAGTACAATGAGAAATGTAATCGGGTCCTAAACTTTTTAATTGGCATAGTTTATTCGTAAAATATTACCGAGAATAGATTCGTAGTACTCACACTTCTTGAGGAGAAATTTAAAATTATAGTGCATTTGGTACATAAAATTTACGATTGTTACTATGTTATCCCACTTTTTTAAACGGGCTTTCGATATAAAACCAAAAATATGAGTGAGAGCTCGATTATCTCCAACCTGTTTCGTGCCTAAATTTCACATGTTGTAATGAACTGGCTCATTTCATGCGAATCAAGTCCCAATAAGAGTACTCAAAGTGATCACACAAAAAGGTGACGAATCGGGGGAAGTTGTCAATTTATCTATCACTAAGGGTGCATTTGTTTCACAGAAAATGAATGATTTGGATGCCATTTTCTTAAGGAACAATAACACAAATAGTCCATGAACTTTGTTTTAATGTGCAATTTGGTCCCTGAACTTTTAATTTGTTCAATGTGGTCCCTGAACTTTAACTTAATGTTCAATGTGGTTCCTGAATTTTTAATTTGTTTAATGTGGTCCCTAGACTTTTGGTACATGTTCAATTTAGTCCCTGAATTATATGAAAATGTTTAATGTAGTCCTTTCATTAATTTAAGTTCAGGGACTATATTGAACATTTTCATATAGTTCAAGAACTATATTGAACATGTATCAAAAGTCCATACATCACATTGAATAAATTACAAGTTCAGGGATTAAATTGAATATTAGACTAAAGTTCAAGGACCATATTGAATAAATTAAAAGGTCATAGATCAAATTGCATATTTGGTCAAACTTCAGGGATTGTTTGTGTCATTTTCCCTTAAGAATGATCACTTGTATAATTTACAAAAATAAATGAACGAAAAATCTTTTCGTTATCACCGAAAATGTTTAGATATATATTATTATCGATAATGAAAGAAAAATTTATTAACCGATTATTTCGAGCGATACAAACGATCATTTTTCAAAAAATATTTTTAAAATTATTTATTTTTCGTGAAACAAACAAAGCCTGAATAGGAAATCTCTCGTCCGAATGATCGCAATAGAAGTTTTGTGTTCAATTCTCTTTTCTAGTCCATTCCCTCTCTTAGGTCCTTATGGTAAATTGATGAAGCTCATGTCATCATCTCAGTAATGTCTCGTTTTGCATTCGCCCATGAACTTCGGTGGAAGACGACGTACACGACACAAGTTCAAGCAAGAATGCAAGTACATTCAAATCTCAGTGGATGAACAGAGCTGACAGTATAGAGGAGACGAGCACAGACAAGGAATCGGAGCTGAGAGAAGACAGAAATGGGACGCTGGAGGCGACATTGATGGCGAGCTTCTGACCGCCCTCGCAATGAGATTTGATGGTGCTGATGAAGTAATACATGCCGTTCGCGTTCGCGGGGAGCAAATATACATAGCTCTCGCCTTCCTCGCCTTCGCCCAACACCTTTGACACCTTTTTGCAGCGGTCGAATTCTTCTTTTGATACGACGGCCACGTTCTAAGTTCCCTTAAAATTGAATTCTGCAGTATATAGTTTCATCACAAGCATTACAATCGACGGGCGGGAACAACAAAAGGACGCCTCTGAAAAGATTTGATCAGAAATAGTTCGCTTATCAATTTAGCGATACAAAATCACTCAAACATGCATATTGGAATGAAAACAATTAAGATGAGGTACAAGCAAACGAAGAAACAATCGCCTTCATGCAAATAATCTTAGATAAGACTCATTTTAAGAATAATATAACAAACCGCGTCAATCACAGTACAAAAGATGTTTAAAGAGTAACTTGTGCCTTTTCCTTTAACCTGGTTTGGGCTGGATGTTATTGAGAGTAAATGGCTTGATCTGGTAATCTCTATACAGTAACTTCTCACGTGATGCAATCGTTCTTTATTTAAGCTAATGCCTAAGTGAAAGAACCAATGTGATGATAAGATATCATCAAGTAAAACAGGGAAGAAACTAAGGAGCTGTGTCGATGGCTTACCCAGAAAGTCACCACCCATGAATACTTTGTTGGCAGCCCAATCCTCATAGAACCCGGAAGTTATGTTCGGCGGAGAAGTCCAACCTACATCATTGCCGACGGTGTAGCGCGCTGCCATCGCGCCCCCCGTGAGACAAGCCATCGCAACGACCAGCGACACGATCAGACTACTTCTGACCATCTTCTTCTTGGGGAGTAGGATTTTCGGGTTGTTTCCAGTGATCTGTCTCTTGAGAATCACAACAAAAGATGGGAGTGTTCTGGGACTAAGAGATGTCGGATATGCAAAATCTCGTGGATGTCTAGCAGAGTATGTCATATGAGGATGGTTTGAATTGTATGCAACCACAGCAATTATTGACACTTCCCATGGAGAAAATGAGATGGGTCAAGTTTGGAGACTGGTAAGAGTTGAAGAGTTCAGATTCAATGGTCCGACCCCCTCGAGGAGCTTGCCTTCCACAGTCGTGTTGAATCCATTCAGACATTTGGGAAGCTTCCCCCAGTCAACTGTGAGAAATCTCTAAACGCATTGGATTGTTTTTGTCTCGAACACAGTTCAATGAAAAATTTATGTTGTCCTTTGTTGTGGATTAACTAATGATGCTTGAGTTGTATAGCCATAAGATCTTGAACTGTTGTACTCCGCGCTTGAATTGTGGTGACTAGATTGAATTTACTTATCATACACAGGGAATTATTCACTTTTCAAAGTAATGATCACACGTAACACGACAATAGCCAATGCATTAGAAATTATAAAGTTTATTTAATTAATTACTTAGAGGGGCACTCGTTAACAAAATCTGTTTACCAATAACTTTATGAGGGGCATTTTGATATTTGGAATTAGTCCCTCGTTATAAATAGCACGAGTACAGCATCATTTGCGAATGTTTGCCAGTAGCCAAGGGCCATTCGCTTGCTCTCCACCAAAGTTCCAACACATCTCTCTCTCTCTCTCTCTCTCTCTCTCTCTCTCTCTCTCTCTCTCTCTCTCAGAGACAGTACTTGAAGAAGATGGGCAGAAGCAGCATGGCGATGGCTCTGGCTTTGGTCGTGTTGGCCTCTATCGAGTGCGAAGCGGTGACTTACTACGTTGTCGGAGACGGCAGAGGATGGACTGCTCCGCCCAACATCACCGCTGGTTTCTACGCCGACTGGGCTGCCAATAAATCCTTCAGCGGCAGCGACCTTTTGCGTAAGCAATCTTAAGCCCCTCCTCCTATTTCGTTTTCGCGACATGGATTTGGAATTTGAGAAGAGAGAACTTTCAACTTTTGTAATAGGGAATAAAACTGAATGAAGTTGGAGGACTTACCTGAGATTGACGGGTAGGAAGGGCATTTTCATTTTTTTGGTGTAGGGATTGATATTCGTGCTAGTTACATATTGGTAGGGGTCAGCAAAAGAGCCGGAGAGCCTAAAAGCCCGGACTGGCCCGAATTTTTTGGGGCCCCGGGCTCGGACCAAGCTTTCAGGCTCCCCTTATTTCTTTTCTTAGGCTGGCTCGAACTTGTTTCCAAAAACAAAAAAAGGAATAATGACACAAATAGTTCATAAATTTTGGCACAATATGCAATATGGTCTCTAAACTTTTAATTTATTCAATGCGGTCCCTAAACTTTTGGTTCATGTTCAATGCAGTCCCCGAATTATATGAAAAGGTTAGATATTGTCCTTCCATTAATTCAAGATCATGGACAACATTGATACTTTCATATAGTCCAGGGACTAAATTGAGCATGTACAAAAGTCAATGGATCACATTGAACAAATGAAAAATTCTAGGACCACATTAAAGATTAGGTTAAAGTTTGAACAAATTAAAAATTCAGATATGACATCGCATATTGGGCCAAAATTCAGAGATTATTTGTATCATTTTTCCTATGAAAGAAAACTTAAAAATAACAAATATAAAAATAATATATAATAGGATATACGTTATTCATACTCGAAACACTTTGATAAAAGTCAAAAATGAATTTGAAAAAAAAACATATAAAAAAAGTGATTTTTGATGTCAAAAAATATATTAATTATTCTAATTTCGCTCTATAAAATAAAAAATAATAATTACTTGGGCTAGGCAGCTCAATCTTCGATCCAGGCATCTTTTATTAAATTGGGGCCGAGCCGAAACAATTGGCCTAGCTCGTGCTCACTCACACCTTTCGGTAGCCGACTAATTGCGACATTGCCTTTGAATTATAGTCAAGGCGACTTGCACGGGTCAAAAACCTCGACTTTACCAATTCATGAGCCTCGTAGGGTATTCCATGTCCCAACTAGATGGGCTCTCGTGTCCTTACCCGATTCGTCCTTCTCAGTCGAACCGCTCGTCGTCTTACATGTTCCCGTGACCGAGATCTCAAATTCAGATAGTTCCGAAGCCGGTATATCTTTAGATTGGGGTTAGCAAACATGAGCACCTTGTCTTAGACAGTGATGCATATACCAATAGGTTTCATGATTCCAATCTAATCCACGACAATATCGTGCTTAATTATGATCGGACAATACCCTCATTTTAAATATTTATGCAGATTTCGACTATAACGGGACGCATAGTTTCGCTGCTGTATCGAAAGAAGACTACGACAATTGTGCCAAGGTTTCTCCCATTGCTAAAGAAGACCAAGTAAAGGTATGTTTGCCAAAAGATATACGTATCGAATCAGTCTTTTGCCACCTTTTCACTCGTGCCGGTTTTGATATTCATTCTTATCTTGATTCCCATCGCTATAAATACCCCCAAAGAGCTGCCTTAGCTTCAAACCACCCTACACACTTTCGCACCCATCAGAAGTTGCAATTGTGAAAGAAGATTCGAGGGTATTGAATCGTTTTGGATTTAAGAGGGGGAGACTCGCAATTTGGAAGAAAAGATGGGGAGAGGCGTCGTATTAGCAGGTTTCTTGGTCGTCGCAATGCTGGCTTGCCTCGGAGGTGCGGCGGCGATGGAGTATGTAGTCGGCGATAGCCGAGGTTGGACCGCGTCGCCAAACATCACTGTCGGGTATTATGACGAGTGGGCCGCCGGCCAAACTTTTAGGGGCGGCAACACTTTGAGTAAGCATTCGTCTACTTATTTTCCTTCTTAGGAACATGTTTAGTATCCTCACTTAGATATGTAGAGGAACAATTTCATGTCCACATGTTAGTTCGCTTGCTTGATGCTGACGATATACTTCTGTCAGCTTATATTGGTGTTTAGATTTACTTGGACAGTAATCAACATAAATCGATAATCTTTCTAAAATTCAAGGAGTCAAAACGTGACAATTCATAGCAATTTTAATTCTTCTTTTCTTGTGTCATATTATACTCATAATTGTTAAACCCGCTCTATAATGCAAAGTTTGTATGGAATGAGACGCACAACGTCGCGATCGTATCAAGAGAAGAATACGACAACTGCACTAAAGTGACCTTGTATTTCCAGGACGGTGAAGCGTTCAGTGTCACATTTCCAGCGAACGCAAGTGGCTCATACTATTTCATCTCCACCATTGATGTTGCGAGAATGGCCAGAAGCTAGCCATCAACATCGTTAGCCTTACCCCAGCCGAGTCACCGAATAGCTCAGCTTCCTCAATCACCGCCGGCGCCTTGTCTGTGCTAGTTCTCGTATCATCAAGCATCACCGCAATGTTTATGAACTAGATTTGTGATGATGTGTATATTTGACTTATATTTTGATTATATTTGGTGGCATTTTGGGCAAATATTCAAATAAATAGAGTGTAATTTATTTGTTTTTATGCATTGTGGTCAGGTGATGGTGAATGACGCAATCGTGAAGATTTTGGACGCTTTTGATGTGTTTTTGAGCTGTTGGTTGGGATTCTGCATGTAAAAGATCCATTTTCCAGAGATCTGTGCTCACGGTTTAAGGTCGCGCGGATGCAGAGCTGATGCAGAATTTGGGGACGTGATTTGGCCATTAATTTCCATATTTTCTAGATCTGATTGTGGAGGATTTTTGTACTTAAATAGGACTCTTAATTAGAGACATTAGGGAGAAGTTTTTGCCTTTTTTTTCTCTTTCCATATTGGATAGAATTTCTTTTTCTAGACTTTCTCTTTTTTTATTTAAGAGGTTGAACGCAAGAGGGGAGGAGAGACTTGACTCCAGAAAATTCAGAAACATATTATTTTGTGCATTTTGTAGCCATGTGTGGCTAACTCCTCTTTAATCTAGCAAAGGATTATCAAAGTTCAAGTTCATTCAAGTTGTGAGATCTAAACTTAATCCTCCTTCTTAATTTCTGCAGTATTTATATATTCTCTGTTTTATTGTTTACCATTGCTTTGTTGGTTGTTACAATAAGAGCTCGTTGTGCAATTAACAGGGTGATAGTTTGCCAATTGAAATACCCAAACCCGTAATTGTTTAGGTGTTTTAATAATAATGGCAAATAATATGACTTGATTAAAACCAGATTTTCAAGTTGTATTATGAGAATATATGATCTAGCTTGAATAAGTTACGCGTGTGATTTATTGACTAGGGTTGGGTTTTTCTCTAACTGATATAAACGATTATTTTTAAGAAAATACTTTCCAAATCATTAATTTTCGGTGAAACAAAAATACTATCAATTGCTCTGCTGTTTTTAAGTCAGTGCCTGAAGCAAAAGTCTTGAGGCATGGAATCTACGGAGGACACCTTCCTGGAAGATGGTTTTAGTTAATTGAAAATTTTTTAAGCCCTCTTTACGTTTTCTGTAATATGATAGAGTATTCACATTGCACAAACTTACCTTGCATCCATGTCCGAGGCAACAAATGATAGAATTGTCATCTACAGTCTTGCATACACCTTCTTGGAAGATAGCCGAAGTCTTTGGGTCTTATCGGAGGCATTATTTTACCTTAAAAAGTCGCTTTCATGTCCAACGATAGTTGATACCCTGTGTTTTGAAAATATATCTCTAATATCCAGATCGTGAATGTAATAGATATCCATGATGTTATGGATGATGAACATGAAGATGTTATAACCACTTGATAGATGAGAGTATAACTCTAATAAATCAAACCTAAAACTATCAATTTATTGACTTAGGATATGCTCAAATAAGAATGAAAATTAGGGAGTATTGAGAGCTTACTCACACTATACATCCAATGAAAAGACCATTTAGTTATTATTTCCATTTTGTAACAACGGTAACTCTTTAGCAATTATAAGTTAAGTAAATTTATCTATTTCGATTTAGCAAATCATATTTTAGTATGATACTTTTAAAGTTTAACTTTACTTTGATAATTCTTAATTTACCATGATCCACACAAGCTATTTGCATTTTGCTTTTCCTTCTTGCAAAGTAGACTCATTTGGATTTTAATATTCAGTTTTTCACCAGTACACCTTAATATTTTAGCATCAACCAACTTACTCAATGGCAAGTTCTAATCAAAATGACATAAACATTAAGATTACATTGTGAACTTATGATTTATGAACTGGACTTTCCTTTATATTATGAATAGAAATTTAGTTGAAGATCATATGAATATAATTTTGAGTCTAATCCCAAACTGTAAGTTTTATCAGGTAATTTTTACTTGACCATCGTTTGATTATAGCTTGTCCGGTGATTTCATGTGATTTTCAGTTTTTCTGGCGGTACTTATCATGTGATATATATAACTCTCATCTGCGTTAATTCCTCCTTTGCAAAGTGGATGAGTTGGTTTCCACTTTGTCCAGGCGAAGTCCAACTCAACCTAAAGGTGGCGGGACCACACTTCGTACACAATATTAAAAATAGTCGATGGACTTCCGGGAAACATTTAATTTGAATCTTAAATCTTAATTTTGTTCAATTTGATGTTGTACGCTTTTGAATCGAACTAATTTTGATGCGCGCATTCAATCTCGGGCTAAACCGAAGCCACATCGAGAGGATTTCCATAGCAACCACACATGACAAATTTAATGCGAAGTTATTTTTTCTTTCAATTTGATTCTTTAATCCAAGTCGTTTGAGTTAATTTTAGAATTTGTCTGTCAAAAGAATCACGAGACCCTTGTTTCTCTTGTATATCTGCCTACCTGTACCAATGAAATGGTATCAGAGGGAGAATTTGCAAAACACTCCTGTTCTCTTTTTGACGATGAGTTTACTAAGCATAAAGTGGGAACAATTATTTAGCCGCTGTAAAGATTCATGAGAAGATAAGATCAACATGTGAATGATAAGATAAAATATGGAAATGAGACAACAGAGTTAGGTTGAGAATGAGACAAGTACATTTAATTAGAAATTTTTTTCTTTCCTTTTTTTTCTTTTTCTTCTTCCTCGGACGGTGGCCAGCCACAGGTGAGGTCGAGGCCTCACCTACCTATGGCAAGCCTTGAGCCTCGCCAATCTAGTGAGCCTCGCCAATCTAGTGAGCCTCAAGCTTGCCAACCTTTGGTGAGCTCGAGCTTGCCGATCTGGCAAGGCCGAGGCCTCACTGACCTTAGTGAGACTCGAGCCAGCTAGCCTAGTGCAAGCTTGAGCTCGCCGATCTGGCGAAGCTGAGGCCTCATTGACCTCTAGCGCTAGCCTTAGCCTTGCTAGATCGATGAGCTCATCCATCGCCTGTAGCCGGTCTCCGGCCATCGCCAGCCGGCTAAAGAAGAAGGAAAAAGAAAAAAAGAAAAGAAAAATAATTGAAAATATGATTTTTTTAAAAATAATACAAAATAAAAATTATTAAAAGGAGTGCACGGAAGAAAATCAAATCAGATTTTTCGTACCAAACGACGAAAAATATTTTTCAGTTCATTTTTAGATTTCAGCTAAACATCGAAAAATACTGTCATTTTCCTGAAAAATAACTTCCTAGAAAATATTTTCCAGAAATATAACATTTTTCGCGAAACAAACGAAGCCTCAATTTTAAAAAAATATAAAAATTATCCACTAAATTTGTATTGCATTTAAGTGTTTTAGCAATAATTTTTTAAAAAAAACATAAGAATCAAGCTTTCCTAGATTTAGTTAAATGGGTCGAATATGGGTCTAAAAATTTGCATTGCGATAAATGAGTAATAATTAAGGTTAAATGGGTTAATTTTGGTTGAACCATTTATAACCCGATCCAAACCCGACCCGACTTATCCGTTTGACAAGTCTAAGCATATGAGAAGTTGATATAGAAATTGCAAATTTTTCTTTCTCCATCACCAACGACTTCTCGTCAACGTTAACCATATGGTATAGGGTAAAAATATATTATGAAACGAAACAAGTTGCACAAACTGGGACCATATTAGTATTCAAGTCAACAAGACAAGTTCTTTTGGCGAACGGGTGTAATCCATCATTCAAAAAGGAAAACAAGATTTGCACATGAAGTTTTTCCCTTTCATACTTTTTCGCGACAGGATAAATAACAGGAGACACGCTCTAATAGCTTGATTCCTTTTATTTTATAGAAACTCCGTGTATTTCATTAGATTACTTTCAAAAAGTTGTCCAAAATTTCATAAAATATCACCTAAAAAAGTTGTCGGGCACTCAGGAAGGTTTTGCTATGTGAGTTTTTTTTTTTTTGGGTCAGATTTGCCATGTGGGTTGAATAAGCATAAAATTGGAATAATTTCTTAGCCGCGGTAAAGATTCCCGTGAAGTTAAGGTCAACATTTAATTCATAAAATGCAATGCATTGAAGATAAAATATTGGAATGACATATCAGAATTCGGTTGAGAATGAGACGTCTACTTTTAATTAGCGACTTATCGCAATTTCCCGTGGGATTCCCATTCGAGAGCCACGTAGAAACATAGGAGAACCTTATCATATGACGTCAAGGACTCTTCCTTATCGGTGTGCCTATAATACAGGTCAAGTTGTTCATTTATATCATTTGCAGGACACGAATCAATTATTGGCCGGTAGCCTTTGGTCATCATCTGCAAAGAGGATCAAAATTATAGCACGCGGAGTCTTTGCGAGAGAATGGTGTAAAATTAATGCGAAAATTAACCAATTTTACAATTAAATTAACGCAAAATTACCAAAAAAAACGAGAAACAATGAAAGGACAAACACATTGGAAGTTATAAAATTTGTCACAAAAGTGTAATTGATCCTAAAACTTTCAAAAAGTGTAATTAAGTCCTAAAACTTATCACGAAAGTGCAATTAAGTCCTAAAAATTATCAAATTGATCCAATCAAGTCCTTCCGTTAATTGCGCTTTTTGAAAGTTTTAGAATTCGATTGCACTTCCGCGATAAGTTTTAGGACTTCATTGCATTGTTTGCACTGGAAGTCACAAACTTATATTATATGACTCAATTGCACTTTCGTGACAAGTTTTTAGACTTCCAATGCACTTATTCCAACAATAAAGAACACCAAAGCTTTACTGGATTCAATTCAAGTGTCGGTACCTACTCTATCAGGAGAATTAGCAGCAAGTTATCTATTAATTATCAGAAAAGCGCAGACTTACAATCGTTCATACACTTGAAGGTTTTACATTATACCCAAATCTACAGTATGTAAAACTCGTAACATAAAATCTATCGCGTTCAGATACGTTCGTCCGGCCAAAAGAAAGAGAACTCCACTTCTTTTTTCTTCATGCGGCTTCGACAGGAGAGAAAAAATAAAAGCAAAACCCCCGCCTTTTATAATGTGTACGTGAGCCCCTTCTTTTTGGTATAGCCAAAGGAAGCGCTCCTCTGTAAGCAATATAAAGAAAGTCCAACAAGTCAAACCGGTCTATCTTGGACAAAAGATTCTCTCTTAACCGATCAAGACTTGGAATCTTTAAAAGCTGTACATTGGCATCTCCTCTATATCCTCTGTTGGTCCTTCGTTGTTTATCTCCAGAAAATTATTCCACCGTGAACAAGTTAAAATTCTCCAAACTGGTCGGGTTTCATAAACTCGTGACATAATTCAAGAGAGAAGTTCTCGCAAAATTGTCTTCTTTCATCACGGACGACTTCTCATCATCGCCAACCATATGGTATATCGTAAGAATATACTCTGAAACGACAGATGCTGCATAGACCGGAACCATAGAAGAATTCAAGTCAACAAAAGTAAATCTTTTGGCCAAAGGATGTAATCCATCATTCTTAAACCAAACATGGCCCAGACCACGTTTTGGTGCTTTTCGACCACTCCATGTTCGTCACTAACAAACACCATAATAACAGAATACCACATTATTTTTATTTATGATTAAATAAATTATATAGAAACGACCAAATTATTCTAGAAATGGTCAAGCCTGTGCTTAGTTATAAAGAGGCCTAGCAACTTAAGCCGATTGACATCACGGCTTCAACTTTCTAAGAAAGCAGAAAGTCTCTTTTGCATTCTCCGTTTACTGTGTTGTTGAAAGACTGTAACCAGGAGAGCAACCCAATGGCAACGCAACCCAGTGAAAGACAAGGAAGTTCGGAACATGCAGAACCACCAGCAGGTACATGTTCAAGTTTCAACCATGAAAAAGAAAATGGTATAAGCGATGTGGTCTTAGAATATTCTGGAATGTGTATTTTGTCATGGTTCTTTTTCTTTGCTTTGTCATCGAACACACATAGCCCTGACCTTCGCTAGGGAAAAGGGAAACAGAAAAATCAGTATAACAAGGATTTTGTGCTCACTCTTTCTCTTACATATATTGAAGATGTTCGTGTAAACGTTGGATCAGCTCCTTCTCAATCTGAAGGTACTCCAGGTGCGTTATCCTTCAAAAGAGTAATTTCATTGTGAAATTGATATTTGGGGTGGATCTTGATGAAATTGTTCTCTTCTCGGACACTTATCAATATGTGCAAGGAAAAAGGTATTAACACAGTGGCCTGAGAAGTTCGCATCCATTTTGCAGGAGTATCGGAAAATGTAGTCAATGGAGACCATTACCGACCATTGTTGCAAGCTGCTTTCACGGGTGATTGGGAATCTGCTGAGAAAATTTTTCTACGACATCCTAGTTCAAAGCTAGCCAATATAACGAGCAGATCCGAAACAGCGCTTCACATAGCGGCTTTGAATGCACAAGACCAATTTGTTGAGAACCTGATTGAGCTCTTGTCTCAATCTCTGGAAGAGCTTGAAAAGGTTGATTGTGGTGGTCGCACAGCCCTCCACCATGCTGTCCTGTGTGGAAGGATACGGATCGTCGAGGCATTAGTTAGAAGTAATCGTAGGTTGACGCAAATACAAGATAAGGAAGGATGTCTTCCTTTCAATTTATCCACTCAGGAAGCTTCTATGCATAAGGAGATTGCCTGGTTCCTGGCCAAAAATACGACATTTGATGGGCCAACTCATCCCGACAGCAGTCCCAACGCGATTCAATGCATTGTAGGTCTCGCCTACGCTGGTCATCTTGGTAAGATCACTATCACTCTGTCTCAATTCCATCTGTTTTTATTTCCCTTCATTCTATACTTAGCTTATTTTCTTGATCAACTTTGCTGGTCAATTCGGATAGATATAATCCTTTATCTACTCGGGCAATACCCTTCACTCATTCTAAGGAAAGGCCCAGGCGAGACAGGAAAGTCTCTACTGGGCGTGTTGGCGAGGATGCAGTCTCACTTTCTCAGCGGAACTAGGCTCAGTGTTTGGGAAGCATTAATATACAAATGTCCGTACTTTCTGCACCCGCGTCCTTTCATTACTGATTCCCTTCCAGAAGATCATACATGGCTCATCACCTGCTCTTTTGTATCTGAACTGAAGGTATTCCCGTTGACATGAACTACAAGCCAACAGATGAAACTTCGACTAATGTGCAAACGTCAACGAATCTGGGTGGGCATGCATTTTTATAGTTGGGCATTATCTAATTTACGACCTTCCAAGATTTTTAACTTAAGTCAATTTTCTTAGATTGATTCCCTCCCTACAGCAAAGGAAACCGAAAATGATAGTTTCTGTGTAGAATATATTCTGGTTTTTTAACCTAGTTTTACTTGAATAATAGCCTGACCTCGAACTACTTTATGGATTAGTTATCCTCTGGGAACCACATATGATTCAACCAAGTGCATAAGTATTGTATGACTTATTTAATGGACAATGTAACGAACGAATTAAGACGCAGAACGAAGCGATGCTACACTGATTGGTGTCCTTTATCCTCATCCATATCTCTGTAGCGGATCACTTGCACTCCCAAGTATTGATCCATGTGAATGTCAATGTTGATTGTTTTGATATCTGTAACTATCAACCATTAAGATTGTCAGGACACCAGTTATTATAATCTATGTAGTAAAGTATCTTCATTCCACTTACACACATTGATTTTACATCCATTGACCTGGTTCTATCTGCAACTTCATCGTAGCGCTTCAATGTCTTACAAGGTCACTTTGGAATGCCGCCAACATTGTAGGTACGCTTCCATTTTATGAACACAACTTCTCTGTCTCTGTCTCTCTCCAATCAAAAGTCTCTGGCTTGTTTGGTTTTGACTTCTTTTATAAGTAGAAAAAAGTTCCTAGTTAATTTTTATGCCGTAATTTAAAAAAAAAAAAATGACTTTAGTTGGTCCACTGCCTGTATAGAAAAATCCTTGCATATTCATCGGTAGATCATAGATTAGTGACATGTGTAGTGGAGTTTGCGACTAAGTTTTGCCACATGTCAACCATCCAAAGGTTCGTGTGTAATTAATTTTTTACATTGGCAGTTAATAAAAATCATTTAGAAAATTATTCAAACTCATACAAAATTATATATGATTCGCCCGACAATATTCGTATGTTTTGACAGATTTCCGGTATTCATCAATTTTTAATTGCAAGAGTCACGGAATTAAAAACGAAAAGGCAAAAAATAATCCTTGAGATTGCAAATTGAGGCGAGATTTGATGTTAACCTAAACTCATCTTGCTTATGGCTAATTGATCTAAGCAGAAGACATTGAATAAGAGTTAGTTAACCTAGGACTTCTCCTTCAATCTTGATTGGTATGTTCCCTTCATCTTCTCTACAAGCATGTTAATATTTCTGAAAAAAAAAAAGAACAGAGAGTTTTTTTTTTTTGGTCGAAAGAACAGAGAATTAATATGTATTTGTTTCCTCCCCAATGGGATGAAGTGCTAAGCGTAGATCATCTCAACACAACACGACACAATATGTTGAGAGGGTGCAGGAATTGGGCATGGAACAGGGGACAGCCCCTAGCTTCATACACTATACAATAAGGTTGTAATAGATGAAGGCACAGATTTATCATTTAATCGCATTTAACATAGTAAGTATACACTTTATTTGGGAACTTCAGAAAGGCGTGAAGAACAGGAATAAGGGGAAGAAAGCAGGTAGGAAAAATCAATGTAATTTGTTTAGGAGGGCTTTGTAATAGGAGAGGATTTCAGAGGGAGCAAATTTCTTGGGCCCCAAAAAAACGGTGCATTCCAGAATTCCACTCCCAGTTATATCTTGTACCCACAAGCTGTTGGCTAGCTAGATGAGCTATGGCAAGGAATTTTTCTTATCTCCTTGTGATTTTGTATTCAAGAATTGTTAGGAGTAATCTAGAAATAAAATCCTAAATACACCATATCAATACGGGGGAGTGCACTCTTGAAAACAACCAGAAAGGAGGACTGTACGCGAAAGTTCATCTGAACAAAACCTAACTGCTAAAGAAATTTTATAGTTCCCAAAACTTACTTGAGAACTTTTGTTCGCAGTCGCACTCGCCCTGTCATCTTCACCCAACTTCCGTATGCACCCGAAATACCCATTAGCCCTTGTCCCTAATTTTTCTATTTTTGTCAACGAACAAAAAGGAAAATGTCCTTACTCTTACCAAAAAAAAAAAGGAAAATGAAGAACAGTGCAGTTGAATATTTTTTATAAAATAAAAATTTACTTTAGAATAGAGTCGAGTTAACTATACTCATCATGTCATTTAGGTGTAACAAGTAAACTCGAACGTGACATACCAGTGACCTCATGTGTAAGTTATAATTTTATTAGAGGCAGATAGAATGAGTAAAAAAAAACTTGTTCTTGTACTGAGCATGAATAACAACACAAAGGATTGGACGGTCAATGTGATTTTTTAATACGAGCTGCTATTTGCATTTGAAGATTTATTATTGTAGATAATTTTATATCTGCAAATATTACTATGATTTACTCTAGCTAGACGCATGTAATTAGCGTGGTCATTGTCAGAGTTATTCCGTCGGGTTAAGTCTTGTAGAGCAATTACTTAAACCCACATTTTGCATTTGAGGACAATTCCGTCGGGTGTGGTGTTGGGTTTAAATCCATTTCCGGCTTTTCGTTTACATTTCTTTTTACCTTATTTTTCAAATATTTTAGTACCTTCAATCAAGAGGATTCACGATGTGAAGTGGAGACACGAGGCAGCCGTGGAGTTGGTAAAAATAGTTTGCAATGCGCTCTCTGAAAGGAACCCTACCGAGATCACCCAGTTTTTCCAAGATAGGGACCTACTGGCTCAAGCTACAGTCAAGGGAATCAGTGAACTCGTGAAGCTATCCATTCAATATTTCCCGGAGCTTATTTGGATTTCGCCTTATGGTACTACGTTGATGACACTTGCTGTGCAGTATCGCCAAGAGAGGATTCTCAGACTCTTTTTGAAGGAGAGCTCAACCAATGGGTTGTCATTAGTTCCAACGCCTACAGAGATAGAATCGGGGAAAATGATGCGCGCTGCAGCAAAGTGCAACCCTGATATCGATGATGTAACTAATGTCTCCGGAGCAGCCTTTCAAATGCAAAGAGAAATCCAATGGTTTAAGGTAAGTATATTTCTTTTCATATAATTAATAATTGGGCTTAATGATAATATCTTATTGACAAATATCTTCAAACATTATGGTTAGAACTTCATTTGGATAATCTTGAGAAAATACATAGCTATTGAGCGATGTTAGGGCTAGCTTTCGTGCACCTCAACTGGTTCACTCCCCAGGTGATTTTAAGGGCGTATTGCCCCACATTGTTCTGATACACATGATTTTAATCCTGAAATACTCCCAACCAGACTTGAATCTAAGACCACAAGGAGAAGAATAAACTCTTTTGCCATCTAAGCTAACATCTTGTCTATACATAAAATTGTTAAATTCCACATGCTAAACATAAATAATAAAGTAAGTTCACAAACGACACTATATCCTTAGAAATAATTGCAGCAAATTAGGGGCCTGATTAGAGAAATTGGGCCACTACAAACTGATTGAAACTCATTATAATTAAATTGCACATAAACTTTACTAATATAACTATGATCCACCACTGAATCTAATCCAAGCGACTCTTTCTTAAATCCAACCGACCATTTCTATTGGTGTCTACCACGATGCAATTAAGTGATTATTATCTAAATCATTTCATGAATAACCCACATATAACAATTTGGAGCAAAAAAAAAACATATGAATTAGTTTTGCTTATATTTTCACGATAGCTTTGCTAGTTCCGTGCATCATATTTTTCTTTTAAGAATGTAGTGAAGTTCAAATATAATTAAATATGTAGATGGATAATGATTAAATTATAGCAGTGTGAGATGAATCTTCTCTTTTCTAATCAAAAGGTTAGCTAAGTTCATTTATGGCCACTGTTTTCATTTGAATAGCTATTAATTCAAGAACACTTCTCATTAGTTAGTTTAGCTATTAACGAAAGTTTTACTCATGCAAACCATTGTCTACAAACAAAAATTGATATCATGAAGCTTCTACTATATATTTACCTTTATTTCATTTCTACTATCTATTCTCTTTGTCATTAAAAAAAATTGGGACAATACGTACAGCAAGAGTTTTAAAATTTGTACCGATCATGTACTTGAGTCCGAAAACTTTGAATTCATGCTCTAATTGAAACAGACTAGGCACGGCAACCAAAAGGGGATGAATTGATTGTTCTGAAAAATGTGAGAACTTCTTCACGAATACATGATGGACAATATGTAGAAGGTGTACTGGTACTATAGAAACATGAATTATTATGTAGAATCACGATCTTCTATTAAATAGAAATTGAAAGAGTTTAAGGGATAAAAGAAATGCAAACAAGTATAGTAATTCGGCCTTCCACTTGGCCTACTTCACTCTCCCAGCCTCAATAAGAATGGAATCCACTATATAATCCTTAAGATGTTACAACTTTTGGAGTTTCTTTTACAAACTCGGGCACCTCTCACGATACTATATCACCCTCTTTCCATATTACAAATGTCCACAATTTCTACAGAAATATATAAACATAAATAATTCTATTTTGATAAAATTGCAATGTATTGGTCTAAAAAAACACATAGAGACACTAAATGATATATTCTCAGATTTCCTTACCAACTCTTTGCATTTTGTCCGTAACTCGCACTTGAAGACTCCAAGTTGTATAAAAGTTCATTCATTTGGAAGTAGACACCTAGGGCTTCCGGTCCATGTATTATTATTTCACTTTAGTGAAGCACAAAATCATCATCAAAGCTCACATGTAAGTGACCCTTGATATTCTACGAACAGAGATAGACTTAACCTCTAAAGAATTTTAAACTAATTGTTAGATGAGTCTTAATCTCCTTGATTTGTTCCTTTATCATTCTCCCTTGATTGATGAAAAACACTTGTCCTCAAGCCTGTCTCATTCTCATTATCGAAGTACAAAGAAAATTCAATGACATTAAATGTTGCCGAGACTCCATCATTGTCGGCCATATGATCTTTGTAAGCATTTTCACCAACTCTATTTAAGACCCGAAATGAGCCACCAATTTTTGGTTTGATTTTTTCGGCACGCCCAGAAGATATCCACTTTCTAGGACTCATCTGGTACGCCATTGTGGTTTGAATAAAAGCAATAAGCACAAAATTAAAGGGAAAAGTACCAAGAAAGTTCTAAAACTATTGTATTGGTACAAATTCAGTCATAAATCTTTCAATTGGATCAATTTAGTCCTAAATTTTTTTACATTGGTACAAACTCAGTCCATCCGGCCAATTCAGGCCGGAAACTGCTAACGTGGATGCCGAGCATCCTATGTGGCACAACCGGCATTGATGTGGATAATTTTTTTAATAAATTTTCCAATTTTTTTCCCTTTTTTTATTTTTTTCCTTTTCTTTTTTTCTTTCCTTTTTTTTTCCTTTTCTTTTTCTTTGGCTTATGGCTGGCAATCGGCCACCGACGAGGGCCAACGAAGGCGTCACGGCCCTCACCGAATCTGGCAAGGGCCCAACCCTCGCAATTTCTGGCGACGAGGGTGGCCCTCGCCAGATTCGGCGAGGCTAACCATTGACGGCCCTCGCATGTGACTGGTCGCCGGCCATAATCGAGTACTGGCCATAGGCCAAGGGAAGAAAAGGAAAGGAAAAAAAGGGAAATTTTTTTTAAAATTATTTTAAAAAATTTGAAAAATTATTAAAAAATTGTCCACGTCGACCATGCTACATAGGATGGCTAGTGTCCATGTCAGCAATTTCCGGCCTAAATTAGCCGGATGAACTCAATTGGTACCAATCGAAAAATATTTAGGACTAAATTGGTCCAACTTTATTTTTTTTATCGTGAATTGGTCTAATTGAAAGATCTAGGACTGAATTAGTACCGATGCAATAGATTTAAAACTTTTTTTATACTTTTCCCTTACTGCCGAACTTCTCCCATAAGAGATAAACCCAATGTAATATCAATACCATTGTATCAAGGATGTCGTGAAATGAGGGATACAACCTGATTTGGATCTCCTTTCTGGCTTCATGTTCTTGATTCTCGGCAATGTTCTTGTAACCAAAATCTCTTTCAATGGTCTCAAGCCAATTGTAGTCTTTTGAGATGTCGACTTTGACATCAAAATCATAAGAATCGCCGCAATTCCTTTGACGATGGCCCAAAGGATTCTCTTCACTAGATGTGTTGGAATGGACATCATGGGAGGAATATTCTCCTCTTCGATGTTGTTTTCTCACGATCATACGGGGATCGTCACATCTCAACAATCGAGATTTCTCCAAATGTTCTTGGAGTTATTATACTTCTCAAATATTCCATTCGACAACACGGTGGTCACCAATAAGTACACAACGAGGGCCATCAGCCATAGCCAATACTCCGACACCAACGCTTATAAGAAGGGTCCGAGATTTAAAAGGTTGCACGAGTGCGATTAGAAAAATGCTCGCCACCTGAGAAACCCATCTCAGGATACTGGACATATGATAGGATAGATGCCCACTACCTAGGGAATTCACTTCGGGATGTAAGGCATAAGAAGGATAGATGCTCATTACCTGAAGGAATCCACCTCAAGATAGGAGGTATGTATCTCACCGCTCAATGAAATCCATCAAAAAGATACAGAGTAAACGAAAACCTAATCAAAGAGTTTAGCTGCACAAAATGACAAAACACTCACTTACCCTCGACAAAGCCTTTGACACTAACCTTCCAAGCATGGGCAAATCTCATGACACTAACCTTTCACTCCCAAAGACCATCAACCCCAGACAAATCATAAATACTAACATCGACTTTTAACTCAAATAACTCCAGAAAAAATATACAATGCATAGGTCAATAAAGCAAAGGAAATACTAAAAGACTAGTTCTCGGATTTCCCAACCGGCTATTAATATTTTTTTCCATAAATTCCTCTAGAAGATTCTAGATTGGATGAAACTCGATTCATTGGAAAGTAGAAACATAGCTCTATCCATACATATTGAAGCACGAAATCATTGAAGCTCAAAAAGATCTTGCCAGAAAAGATGGACAATATTTAAGTAATATCGCATTTAGGCTCTGTTTATTTCGCTGAAAATAGACGATTGGAAAATATTTACCAAAAAATAATCGTTTGTATAGCTTAAAATGATGAGTCAATGAAAAATATTTTCATTATCGATAACAATTTATGCCTAAACATTTTCGGGTATTATGAAAATATTTTTCGTTCATTCATATTTATATGAGATATAAGCGATTATTTCAAGAAAAATATTTTTCAAATTATTCATTTTCCACAAAACAAATAGAGTCTAAGTGTTGCATAAGTCTTCATCTCCTTGAGATGTTCCTTTGTCATTTTTTGAAAATTTTCAATAATTTATCCACTTATTGTAACTCACGTTTGTGACTTTTATGCATAGGCTGTGGAAAGTTGGGTTACCCCTGACATGAGAACCGCCAGGTCAGGGCCTGATAATAAAACATACTGGCAAATGTTTGTGGAGAAACACCAAAAGTTGCTTGAGAATGGACAGAAGTGGGTGAAGGAGACAGCAGATAAATGTATGCTCGTCTCAACTCTAATTGCCACAGTATTGTTCGCTGCTGTTTTCACCGTTCCTGGAACCAATATTGATAGTAATGATTTCCCATTAAAGGGCTCTGTTCTGGTGTTTGCAATTTCGGATGGGTTAGGTTTGCTCTGCTCCATGACAGCAATCTTGCTATTCCTAGCCATCTTAACTTCACGGGATGAACCGCTAGATTTTTTTGACTCGTTGCCTAAGAAGATCATAATGGGCCTTTCTTCTCTCTTCCTCTCCTTGGCTTTCATGCTGGTGGCCTTTGCTGCAGCTCTCAGATTTGTGCTGGATAAGACATTGGAGTGGGTTGTCATTCCCATTGCTTTGCTGACGTCTCTTCCCGTGGCTTTATTCATAGTACTTCAGCTTCCCCTGCTATTCCAAATGGTTAGATCCACTTATGGACCTAGCATCTTTCGTGCAGAGGGCATACGGAAGTGAGGCTTAATTAATGGACGAGATCATGTGATTTACGAATTTTATTTAAGGGTATAGATCTTCGTTATAGTTGGTTGTAGCTGGGCAAATGTGATACTTAATGTATTTCCTCAAAAGCGCATGAACAATTACTATGCAAAATTATGTTTCACTACCTTGTTATGAAAGATCTATTTATAAAATGATTTGATCAATATAAAGTTTCAGCATACAAATATTTCAAAATGGAATTTATATATGCATAAACAATTATTTTACACATTTAGTACTAAAATATCCACGATCATGGAAAATTACCTTTTTATGAAATAGTTTATTTAGATGCAGAATAATTTTTTCAACTTAAATATTCAACCTCCAGGTAATCCAAAATGGACTCTTCATGTTATAGAAAAAATTATTCTAAACATTTATTGCCAAAATATGGGCAATAGTTCAATATAACAAAATTTTATTGTTTCTTGTTATAGATTGGAGGCATGAATTTGTTACATAAAATAAAAAGTTTAACATTGTTTGAAAAATGCAATCAGCCTTATTCTTTCATAGATATTTCAAAATTAAATCTATATATATGGAAACAGTTATTTTAAACGATTTACTACCAAAAAACGCGAAATATGGAAAACAAATTTAAACATTTAATTTTTCTGTATAGAGTGCTCCTGAGATGAACGATTTGATAATTGAAACAATCCATATATAAAGAATATCATTAATAAGAATTATAATAAACTTAGTGTTGACACGTAATTTTTAACCGACGTGTCGTAAAGGTAAAAACTTGAGATTAGGGTTTCTGATTGCGACGGAACCCGTTTCTCAACGAAAAGAGTCATTTAGCATTTGAATTAATATTAGTCTTTCATTTTCTAGCTTTTTGCACCTTAACCTCAAAAAGTCAAAATATTGACTTTTGAGTCAGAAAAATAATTTAAAAAATCAAAAAAATTTAAAATATTATTGAAAATTATCCACGTCAACAATATCCGGCCAAAAATTAGTCGAAAGGACTGAATTGACATTATATCAAAAGGTTTATAACTAAATTAACATAAATGCAATAGGTTTAAGATTTTTCTGACACTTTTCTCAAAATATAGTTACTCGATTATGCTCACAAGTTATGAGACGGTGTTTTGGACAATGGGGAGAGAAGATGGATTTATTACGTGATGGGGATGAAATTTGGTGGATTACTTAAGATCTAAGTAAATGGAAAATGCAGGCAATTAATTAGGCTAATCTCCAACCAAGCTTAGCCTTTTGTCCCAATACGGCCGAAATCACAATCTAAATTAATTAGGGTAATCTCCAGATGTCGCGACCTACCCGTCCCAATCAGGGGGAGAATGTATGTATAGGTATAGGTCTAAAAGTATTTGTCAATAGACGTGAATATCGTTTGGTTCGTTCGAACGACAAACCAAAAGGCTCATCTATCCAAGGACGGAGGCTCTCCCAAGCCTCATACCTTGTGCTACGTGAGTTTTTCTAATCTATATATTCACTAGGAGTCGTCACCAACCATTATCAAGGGTTGACTAGAAATCCTAATCAAGATGCGAGAGTGTCGTCTTGATACGTGCGCAACAAGAGATTCTTAGGATCGGAAACTTGATTACACTAAGCGTCTAATTAGTGCCCTTTCGATACCTAAACTTGACCATTTGCTAACTAAAGCGTCAAGACAGACAATTGAAGAGCCTAAAGTTCATCATATTCGTGCTAAAAATGGAAAATAACAATCAATATATTAAAAGTGCGCAATGAAATAATCAAAATAGAAATAAATAAACAGCGACCTACCACCGTCTCTACAAAATGAAAAGGCAATCAAATGCCCTATGGTAAAGCCCTAAAGGCTTATTCAATTTTTGGGTTCAATTTTCAAAGGTTTTCACATTTTTCTATTTTGTATACTAAGTCTAAAGTAAAATTAACACTAAATCTAGTGAAATTAACTCAAAAACTAATTTCTAAACTTTTCCTAAATTTTCGGAATTTTTCTGAATTTTTTAATTTTTTTAATATTTTTTAATAATTTTTTAAAATATTTTTTTAAGGAAAAATAGACTTCGGACCGGGTCAACCCGGTCCGATTCGCCGGTCTGACCCGGACCGCGGGTCCGGGTTGGGTCTGGAATTCGGACCCGCTTTGGGCCAGGTCCGAATCAACTAAATTCAGCCCAAACAAAATTTGATTTAAAATGTAAAACAGGCCCACAATTCTCTGAGCCCAATTTGCATACTTGGCCTAGTTAATTGAGCCTTTAACACCTCAGCCCACATCATTGGATTTTCTGATCCAGCCCGTCCTCCAACGCGATCTCCTGGTCCGAGATCCGAATTTTTGCCTCTTTTCCAATTTTTTCATTTTCCTTTTTCTAATTTCCTTCTTATTCTATTTTTCTATTTTTTATTTCTGTCCTTTTGCTTTTCTTTTTCTTTTCCATTATTTCCCTTTTGGTCTTCTTTTCCTCGCGTTGCTTGCTTCCCCTACTCTTCTCCTCTACTGAAACTTCTTCACCGAGAGCTCTCAATCTCGGTTCTTCGCCGGGAGCTCTCATTCTCTGGTCATCGGCCATTACCTAAAGTCGTCGGAACAACGCCGCCTACACCGACAACCACTCTCCATCGTTCGTCACGTCACCCTGACAGCTACCACTTCTACCCAGGCCGACCCGTTTCGGCGACATTAACGTTACCAAAAACACACATAAACAAACAAACTTCATTCCAGCAAATCAAGCACATAAATGCACGCCAAAGAGTGAGAAAGGACTGACTCTAGCGGCCTCTAACAGCGGGCATCGCTCCAGCAAGAGGGAATGGCGCCTCCGGTGGAGTTTTTGTCCATGGCCGAACCAAGACGTGCAAACGCCACAAAATCACACAGAAAACATAGATAACTTGAATTCAGTAAACAATATTAGAACGAATCGAGCATATAACACAGTTCTAAGCATCGATTCCACGAAAAGCTATTCGGATCTCCATTTAGACATTTTGTCGAACAGGTGGCATACTGGTCTGGATATGGGTTTTAGGCTGAGATACAATGTGGTTTTTGGCTTAAAAGTGATGTTTAAAAATATAAAAGGCCATATTCCACTACAAATCTGTTTCAGTTTTCAATGAAACACTAAAAATCAACACAACCAGGTTCGACGTTCTGAGCTCATACTGTTTCAATGAGACATTTTATCAAACGTGTGAGGTGCGACTAAGAAATGGAGTCACAGATCTGATTTTGACATGGTTCATGGCCCATTCTCGACATATAACGTTTAGGCCAACTTCATTGAGTGTCAAACAAGTGTGAGCCTCCATCAATGGGGCCAGGCGATCACCGAACAGGCTTGGTGTGCCTTGCTCCGGAGAGGCAGGGAAGAGAAGGGCGAAACAGAGCAAGTGCAGACCGAGGCTTACCTGGTTCGGGTGACTTGTTTGACGACGAATGGCGGCCGGAAGGTGGAGCTTTCCACGGCAAAGACGGCGACTCAGACGGACCACCAGCGAACGATCAAAAATTTCTACTTTTCCCGGGTTCTCTCTCGGCTTCCTCTCTCTATTTGTTCTTTTCCTCTGTCTCCTCAGCCCCTCCTCGGCCAACTCTCACTCTTTTCCCTCTGAACGACGACCTCCCCTTGTCTTCCCTTCTTCCTTTTCTCCCTAGCGAGCTCTCTTTCTCTCGGCCGGGAACTCTCTCTCCTTCTTCTTCTCTGTTTTCCATTCCCCCCAAAAACCGGCCTCTCTCCCTAGCTCCCCTTTGTCCTCGGCTCATGGACGATTGTCCTTCGCAGTCCAGCCTTCTCTCTCCCTTCTGTCGCCAGCTCTGTCCCTGCCATCCAATTTTTTTGTCTCTTCTTCCCTTTGTCTTGTGCGCTTTTTGTCTTCTTCGTGCTTCTGTCTTCGTCTGGCCGAGCGCGAAAGAGAGAGTGAGGGGTCAGAGCGGCTGGGCCAAGAGAAGGAAGAAGGAATGAGGAAAAGGAACTGGGCCGTGAGAGAGGAATTGGGCCCAAGCGAAGGTAGAAAAATGAAAGGGCCTGGTTCCGCCGGGCCGAATCAAACCGGCCCAATTTTCCCCTTTTTTTACATTATTATTATATATTTTAATAATTTACCTTATTGTCTCTCTTTTGCACTAATTTGGCCAACTGTGTCCAACTAATCCATGTAATTTCCTAAATTTTTCTTTCTTTTCTTGGTGGTTGGTGCTAATTGGTAGTCGTGACTTTAATAAATTCTACATAACTACCATATAATGTAACTCGAGATTCATAGGCTTCTTCGCTTATATCTGCAATTAAAATGTGTTTTGACCGCATCTGAATTAAAAAGCTAGCTACCAACTCTCTAAGATGAAAGAGATTGACGATTTAATCAAAGTGGTGGAAGGATAATGACATTCAGTCTTTGGATCAGGTGGACGGATTTATAATCCCCAGCTAATATCGATTAATCAATTGACTAAAAAATAAAGTGAAGTTTGGATTTTGAGGAAAGTAAACATCTAATTAAGAAATTCTCAAGCACCTATGTCATCCCTTTACCATTCAGTTTTTTGAAGAAATGAGCATGGTTCAATGGTAGAACTGCGAATCGGAAAACTGGACCGGTTCCAAATTTCAAAATATGTAAGGTAGATTCCAGGTTCAAAAAATTGAGAAATCGGTTCCGACTAACAGGTTCCAGGCTAGAACCTAGGACAACTCTTTGTGTTTTTCTTATTCTATGTCTTCGCGCAAACTAGCAATATACCATGGCGTCCGATGATAAGCGTATAATTTGGAACTAATAGTCCGAACTTCCATTTTCGACAATAACCATAATTCAGACTTTTACTTTGTTAATTTTTTATATTCGTTGTATGTCGAAATATGAGTTATGGTCAGTGGGTTGTAGTAACAAATGGTGATCATTAAGAGGTGATGATTTATTACAATTGTTCAATGAAGAATATAGGTGGAACCTGAGTAGACTTTGGAACTGACTCTAAAACCTATTATAGGGTAGGTTCTAGGTTCGAGAGTATGCAGGCTAGATCTCACGTTCCAAAAATTTGAGAACTGGTTCCGACAGATAGGTTCCAAGTGGAACCTGGACTGACCCTAGAACCGCTTACCCCGAGTTTTTTGTATTTTCTTTTGATTTGAGTTCATTTGGAAAATAAGAAATTTCTCTATCTCACCGACCCCTGGCTTCACCAACCCCAAGATGTGCCCAGTCAACGCACTCTATTGCGTAAGCAAGCGATCGAATAATAAACCAAACAGAACAAGAAAATAAATCGGTCACTAAATTTACATGGCGAGAGAGTAGCAAAAAATTCTACTATAGATCAAGCGATACAACAGAGATTATAACCGCACTCGAGTCACTCAAATACTCTCAGTATTTCCCAGCCCTCAATTACACCTAATAACCCACGTAGTGTTAAGCCCCACAACTCTTTACGAAATAATTTTTCAATCTCACAAAAAAAAATAAAACAAATCTCCCTGCCTTGGATAAGGCTCCACCTTGCCAAATCCGGCCTGGTGGAGCTCGCCCAAGGCCAACGAGCTCGAGCCTTGCCATAGGCCGGCGAGGCTCAAGCTCGCTTGTGGCCGGCAATTGGCGAAAAAAGAAGGAAAAAGAAAATAAAATTAATTAAACATTCAAATTTCTTTTGAAATAAAAATAAGAATAAAAAATAATTAAAATGAGTGCACGGAGGAGAACGTGCTTGGTCTGGGTGAAAGAAAAAAGAGGGAAAATGATTTCCCCTTTTCTCCACTTTTTCATGTGTTTTTTCATTGGCGGAAAATGTCTTCCTTAACTTATTTATTTTCTGTGAATCAAACGTCGGAAAATCTTAAAAGTATTTTCATAGAAGTTTTTTTTCACGAAACAAACGGAGCTTGCAATTTATAAAATGAAACCGTTTAAAAAAAATCTTAACAATTTAGGGCAGCAATAATTAGAAAAATAAATTTCCTAAAAAGTGACATAAATTAAACTAAAGTATACAATTAGGTTACCAACTAGCGAAATAAGGCAGTCTTTTGAAATAAAATTTTAGGTCATGTTTGGTGAAGTTAGGTAAACCCCTCAAGACATTTTGCTTCAAGGCATCTATTTAAAAAGAGTATACCGTACCCCTTTGATTCTTATAAAATGAAAGCGTTTAAAAAAAATCTTAACAATTTCTCTATCTCACCGACCCCTGGCTTCACCAACCCCAAGATGCGCCCAGTCGATGCACTCTGTTGCGTAAGCAAGCGATAGAATAATAAACCAAACAGAACAAAAAAATAAATCGGTCACAAAATTTACGTGGCGAGAGAGTAGCAAAAAATTCTACGATAGATCAAGCGATACAACAGAGATTATAACCACACTCGAGTCACTCAAACACTCTCAGTATTTCCCAGCCCTCAATTACACTCAATAACTCACGTAGTGTTAAGCCCCACAATTCCTTACCAAATAATTCCTCAATCTCACAAAAACATAAAACAAATCTCGCTGCCTTGGACAAGGCTCCATCTTGCCAAATCCGGCCAGGTCGAGCTCACCCAAAGCCAACGAGCTCGAGCCTTGCCATAGGCCGGCGAGGCTCGAGCACGCTTGTGGCCGGCGATTGGCCAAAAAAGAAGGAAAAAGAAAATAAAATTAATTAAACATTCAAATTTCTTTTGAAAATAAAAATAAGAATAAAAAATAATTAAAATGAGTGCACAGAGGAGAACGTGCTTAGTCTGGGTGAAAGAAAAAAGAGGGAAAATGATTTCCTCTTTTCTCCACTTTTTCATGTGTTTTTTCATTGGCGGAAAATGTCTTCCTTAACTTATTTATTTTCTGTGCATCAAACGTTGGAAAATCTTAAAAATATTTTCTTAGAAGTTTTTACTCGTGAAACAAACGGAGCTTGCAATTTATAAAATGAAAGCGTTTAAAAAAAATCTTAACAATTTAGGGAAGCAATAATTAGAAAAATAAATTTCCTGATAAGTGACATAAATTAAACTAAAGTATACAATTAGGTTACCAACTAGCGAAATAATGCAGTCTTTTGAAATAAAATTTTAGGTCATGTTTGGTGAAGTTAGGTAAACCCCTCGAGACGTTTTGCTTCAAGGCATCGATTTAAAAAGAGCCTACTGTACCCCTCTGATTCTTATAAAATGAAAGCATTTAGAAAAAATCTTAACAATTTCTCTATCTCACCGAACCCCGGCTTCACCAACCCCAAGATGCGCCCAGTCGACGCACTCTGTTGTGTAAGCAAGCGATCGAATAATAAACCAAACAGAACAAGAAAATAAATCGGTCACTAAATTTACGTGGCGAGAGAGTAACAAAAAATTCTATTATAGATCAAGCGATACAACAGAAATTATAACCACACTCGAGTCACTCAAACACTCTCAATATTTCCCAGCACTCAATTACACTCAATAACTCACGTAGTGTTAAGCCCCACAATTCCCTACCAAATAATTCCTCAATCTCACAAAAAAATAAAACAAATCTCGCTGCCTTGGACAAGGCTCCATCTTGCCAAATCCGGCCAGGTCGAGCTCGCCCAAGGCCAACGAGCTCGAGCCTTGAGGCTCAAGCTCGCTTGTGGCCGGCAATTGGCCAAAAAAGAAGGAAAAAGAAAATAAAATTAATTAAACATTCAAATTTCTTTTGAAAATAAAAATAAGAATAAAAAATAATTAAAATGAGTGCACGGAGGAGAACGTGCTTGGTCTGGGTGAAAGGAAAAAAGGGGAAAATGATTACCTCTTTTCTCCACTTTTTCATGTGCTTTATCATTGGCGGAAAATGTCTTCCTTAACTTATTTATTTTCTGTGAATCAAACGTCGGAAAATCTTAAAAATATTTTTTTCGAAGTTGTTTTTCGTGAAACAAATGAAGCTTGCAATTTATAAAATGAAAGCGTTTAAAAAAAATCTTAACAATTTAGGGCAGCAATAATTTGAAAAATAAATTTCCTGATAAGTGACATAAATTAAACTAAAGTATACAATGAGGTTACCAACTAGCGAAATAATGCAGTCTTTTGAAATAAAATTTTAGGTCATGTTTAGTGAAGTTAGGTAAACCCCTCGAGACGTTTTGCTTCAAGGCATCGATTTAAAAAGAGCCTACCGTACCCCTCTGATTCCTATAAAATGAAAGCGTTTAAAAAAAATCTTAACAATTTCTCTATCTCACCGACCCCCGGCTTCACCAACCCCAAGATGCGCCCAGTCGACGCACTCTGTTGCGTAAGCAAGCGATGGAATAATAAACCAAACAGAACAAGAAAATAAATCGGTCACTAAATTTACGTGGCGAAAGAGTAGCAAAAAATTCTACTATAGATCAAGCGATACAACAGAGATTATAACCACACTGAAGTCACTCAAACACTCTCAGTATTTCCTAGCCGTCAATTACACCCAATAACTAACGTAGTGTTAAGCCCCACAATTCCCTATGAAATAATTCCTCAATCTCACAAAAAAATAAAACAAATCTCGCTGCCTTGGACAAGGCTCCATCTTGCCAAATCCGGCCAGGTCGAGCTCGCCCAAGGCCAACGAGCTCGAGCCTTGCCATAGGCCGGCGAAGCTAGAGCTCGCTTGTGGCCGGCGATTGGCCAAAACAGAAGGAAAAAGAAAATAAAATTAATTAAACATTCAAATTTCTTTTGAAAATAAAAATAAAAATAAAAAATAATTAAAATGAGTGCACGGAGGAGAACGTGCTTGGTCTGGGTGAAAGAAAAAAAAGGGAAAATGATTTCCTCTTTTCTCCACTTTTTCATGTGCTTTTTCATTGGCGGAAAATGTCTTCCTTAACTTATTTATTTTCTGTGAATCAAATGTCAGAAAATCTTAAAAATATTTTCTTAGAAGTTGTTTTTCGTGAAACAAACGGAGCTTGCAATTTATAAAATGAAAGCGTTTAAAAAAAAATCTTAACAATTTAGGGCAGCAATAATTTGAAAAATAAATTTCCTGATAAGCGACATAAATTAAACTAAAGTATACAATGAGGTTACCAACTAGCGAAATAATGCAGTCTTTTGAAATAAAATTTTAGGTCATGTTTGATGAAGTTAGGTAAACCCCTCGAGACGTTTTGCTTCAAGACATCGATTTAAAAAGAGCCTACCGTACCCCTCTGATTCTTATAAAATGAAAGCGTTTAAGAAAAATCTTAGCAATTTCTCTATCTCACCGACCCCCGGCTTCACCAACCCCAAGATGCGCCCAGTCGACGCACTCTATTGCGTAAGCAAGCGATGGAATAATAAACCAAACAGAACAAGAAAATAAATCGGTCACTAAATTTACGTGGCGAGAGAGTAGCAAAAAATTCTACTATAGATCAAGCGATACAACAGGAATTATAACCACACTCGAGTCACTCAAACACTCTCGGTATTTCCCAGCCCTGAATTACACCCAATAATTCACGTAGTGTTAAGCCCCACAATTCCCTACCAAATAATTACTCAATCTCACAAAAAAATAAAACAAATCTCGCTGCCTTGGACAAGGCTCCATCTTGCCAAATCCAGCCAGGTCGAGCTCGCCCAAGGCCAACGAGCTCGAGCCTTGCCATAGGCCGGCGAGGCTCGAGCTCGCTTGTGGCCGGCGATTGGCCAAAAAAGAAGGAAAAAGAAAATAAAATTAATTAAACATTCAAATTTCTTTTGAAAATAAAAATAAGAATAAAAAATATTTAAAATGAGTGCACGGAGGAGAACGTGCTTGGTCTGGGTGAAAGAAAAAAAAGGGAAAATGATTTCCTCTTTTCTCCACTTTTTCATGTGCTTTTTCATTGGCGGAAAATGTCTTCCTTAACTTATTTATTTTCTATGAATCAAACGTCGGAAAATCTTAAAAATATTTTCTTAGAAGTTGGTTTTCGTGAAACAAACGGAGCTTGCAATTTATAAAATGAAAGCGTTTAAAAAAAATCTTAACAATTTAGGGCAGCAATAATTAGAAAAATAAATTTCCTGATAATTGACATAAATTAAATAAAGTATACAATTAGGTTACCAACTAGCGAAATAATGCAGTCTTTTGAAATAAAATTTCAGCTCATGTTTGGTGAAGTTAGGTAAACCCCTCGAGACGTTTTGCTTCAAGGCATCGATTTAAAAAGAGCCTACCGTACCCCTCTGATTCTTATAAAATGAAAGCGTTTAAAAAAAATCTTAATAATTTCTCTATCTCACCAACCCCCGACTTCACCAACCCCAAGATGCGCCCAGTCAACGCACTCTGTTGCGTAAGTAAGCGATCGAATAATAAACCAAACAGAACAAGAAAATAAATCGGTCACTAAATTTACGTGGCGAAAGAGTAGCAAAAAATTCTATTATAGATCAAACGATACAACAGAGATTATAACCACACTCGAGTCACTCAAACACTCTCAGTATTTCTCAGCCCTCAATTACACCCAATAACTCACGTAGTGTTAATCCCCATAATTCCCTACGAAATAATTCCTCAATCTCACAAAAAAATAAAACAAATCTCGCTGCCTTGGACAAGGATCCATCTTGCCAAATCCGGCCAGGTCGAGCTCGCCCAAGGCCAACGAGCTCGAGCCTTGCAATAGGCCGGCGAGGATCAAGCTCGCTTGTGGCCGGCGATTGGCCAAAAAAGAAGGAAAAAGAAAATAAAATTAATTAAACATTCAAATTTCTTTTGAAAATAAAAATAAGAATAAAAAATAATTAAAATGAGTGCACGGAGGAGAACGTGCTTGGTCTGGGTGAAAGAAAAAAAAAGGGAAAATGATTTCCTCTTTTCTCCACTTTTTCATGTGCTTTTTCTTTGGCGGAAAATGTCTTCCTTAACTTATTTATTTTCTGTGAATCAAACGTCGGAAAATCTTAAAAATATTTTCTTAGAAGTTGTTTTTCGTGAAACAAACGGAGCTTGCAATTTATAAAATGAAAGCGTTTAAAAAAAATCTTAACAATTTAGGGCAGCAATAATTAGAAAAATAAATTTCCTGATAATTTACATAAATTAAATAAAGTATACAATTAGGTTACCAACTAGCGAAATAATGCAGTCTTTTGAAAGAAAATTTCAGCTCATGTTTGGTGAAGTTAGGTAAACCCCTCGAGACGTTTTGCTTCAAGGCATCGATTTAAAAAGAGCCTACCGTACCCCTCTGATTCTTATAAAATGAAAGCGTTTAAAAAAAATCTTAATAATTTCTCTATCTCACCAACCCCCGACTTCACCAACCCCAAGATGCGCCCAGTCAACGCACTCTGTTGCGTAAGTAAGCGATCGAATAATAAACCAAACAGAACAAGAAAATAAATCGGTCACTAAATTTACGTGGCGAAAGAGTAGCAAAAAATTACACCCAATAACTCTCAGTATTTCTATTATAGATCAAACGATACAACAGAGATTATAACCACACTCGAGTCACTCAAACACTCTCAGTATTTCTCAGCCCTCAATTACACCCAATAACTCACGTAGTGTTAATCCCCATAATTCCCTACGAAATAATTCCTCAATCTCACAAAAAAATAAAACAAATCTCGCTGCCTTGGACAAGGATCCATCTTGCCAAATCCGGCCAGGTCGAGCTCGCCCAAGGCCAACGAGCTCGAGCCTTGCAATAGGCCGGCGAGGATCAAGCTCGCTTGTGGCCGGCGATTGGCCAAAAAAGAAGGAAAAAGAAAATAAAATTAATTAAACATTCAAATTTCTTTTGAAAATAAAAATAAGAATAAAAAATAATTAAAATGAGTGCACGGAGGAGAACGTGCTTGGTCTGGGTGAAAGAAAAAAAAGGGAAAATGATTTCCTCTTTTCTCCACTTTTTCATGTGCTTTTTTATTGGCGGAAAATGTCTTCCTTAACTTATTTATTTTCTGTGAATCAAACGTCGAAAAATCTTAAAACTATTTTCTTAGAAGTTGTTTTTCGTGAAACAAACGGAACTTGCAATTTATAAAATGAAAGCGTTTAAAAAAAAATCTTAACAATTTAGGGCAGCAATAATTTGAAAAATAAATTTCCTGATAAGTGACATAAATTAAACTAAAGTATACAATTAGGTTACCAACTAGCGAAATAATGCAGTCTTTTGAAATAAAATTTTAGATCATGGTTGGTGAAGTTAGGTAAACCCCTCAAGACATTTTGCTTCAAGGCATCGATTTAAAAAAAGCCTACTGTACCCCTCTGATTCTTATAAAATGAAAGCGTTTAAAAAAAATCTTAACAATTTCTCTATCTCACCGACCCCCGGCTTCACCAACCCCAAGATGCGCCCAGTCGACGCACTCTGTTGCGTAAGCAAGCGATCGAATAAGAAACCAAACAGAACAAGAAATAAATCGGTCACAAAATTTACGCGGCGAGAGAGTAGCAAAAAATTCTACTATAGATCAAGCGATACAACAGGGATTATAACCACACTCGAGTCACTCAAACACTCTCGGTATTTTTCAGCTCTCAATTACACCCAATAATTCATTTAGTGTTAAGCCCCACAATTCCCTACCAAATAATTACTCAATCTCACAAAAAAATAAAACAAATCTCGCTGCCTTGGACAAGGCTCCATCTTGCCAAATCCGGCCAGGTCGAGCTTGCCCAAAGCCAACGAGCTCGAGCCTTGCCATAGGACGGCGAGGCTCGAGCTCGCTTGTGGCCGGCGATTGGCCAAAAATGAAGGAAAAAGAAAATAAAATTAATTAAACATTCAAATTTCTTTTGAAAATAAAAATAAGAATAAAAAATAATTAAAATGAGTGCACGGAGGAGAACGTGCTTGGTCTGGGTGAAAGAAAAAAAAGGGAAAATGATTTCCTCTATTCTCCACTTTTTCATGTGCTTTTTCGTTGGCGGAAAATGTCTTCCTTAACTTATTTATTTTCTGTGAATCAAACGTCGGAAAATCTTAAAAATATTTTCTTAGAAGTTGTTTTTCGTGAAACAAACGGAGCTTGCAATTTATAAAATGAAAGCGTTTAAAAAAAATCTTAACAATTTAGGGCAGCAATAATTAGAAAAATAAATTTCCTGATAATTGACATAAATTAAATAAAGTATACAATGAGGTTACCAACAAGCGAAATAATGCAGTCTTTTGAAATAAAATTTTAGGTCATGTTTGGTGAAGTTAGGTAAACCCCTCGAGACGTTTTGCTTCAAGGCATCGATTTAAAAAGAGCCTACCGTACCCTTCTGATTCTTATAAAATGAAAGCGTTTAAGAAAAATCTTAACAATTTCTCTGTCTCACCGACCCCTGGCTTCACCAACCCTAAGATGCGCCTAGTCGACACACTCCGTTCCTGGATCCAGCCACCATCAAATCAATACGGAAGCTCCCAGACAATTCAGGTCGTGCCGCCGACCGTCGAACAACGAGGACAATCGACTTTGATTTCGAAGCTGACGCACGTAGTACGAACAATATCGAGGCCTTTGCGTCGGCGGAGCAACTGACGAAAAACGCACTCTCGTACAATCCCGAGTCATTTCCGATCCAGATGTCGACCGTCACACAGCCAACACAGCCAACACAGTCATTTCCGATTCAGAGGTCGACCGTCGAGACGCGGACCTCGCTGAGGAACCCTCCGCCGGCTTCGCGACGTCATCGCCGCCGTCGACTTTCGGCGCCCTCTTGACGGTCATCTGCACTTTCACCTTATTTCTGCGTGGTCATTGAAAATCAGTTCATTGTAATCTTGCATGGCTCTTTTGATATGTGTTTGAGAAGATACAAATCTTGCACGTTCGCTCAATCTCCTTTCAAGAATCAAAATTTGTATTCATGTCTTCTTCAATCTTGCATGGCTCTTCGTATGTATTGAGATGCATCCGACTTTTCTATTTGAAGTCTCAATCTTTGCACGTTCGCTCAATCCCCTTCTCAAGAAAATGCATGGAAGTTGTCCTTTTGAGTTACCAAAAGGAAGGGAGCTGATGTTGATACCCTCTTCGTCCGCGCTTCTCGCCGTCCTCAAGAAATGCAGCAGCATCAAACACCTTCACCAAGTCCACGCTCAAGCCATCGCCAGTGGCCTCCTCGCTGCAGCCGACCCGAGCCCCGTCCTCACCCGCATCCTCTTCGCGTTCACCGCCCTCGTCCCCGCTCCCTCTTTCCTCTCGAGCCCGAGCGCCGAGGCATCGGCGAGCTACGCCTCCTCGGTGTTCAGAGCCATCCGGGGCCCGACGACGTTCTGCTACAACACCATCATCAGAGCCCACACCCTGCTCGCTTCCCCTGTCTCCGCCCTCCTCCTGTTCGTCGAAATGCGTCGCCTTGGCTTGCCCCTCGACTTCCATTCATTCCCTTTTGCTCTCAAGGCCTGTGCCCAGCTTCAGGCTCTCTCTTTGGCTCGGGCCCTCCATTGCCAGGCCCTCAAGCTCGGGTTGGCGGCCAATCTTTTCATCGTCAACTCTCTCGTCCGCGTGAATTCTGCATGCGGTCATGCGGCCGATGCGCGCAGGGTCTTCGATGAGAGCTCTTGCCGCGATGTCGTGAGTTTTAACAGCATGATTGACTGTCTTGTGAAGTCGGGCGATGTCGAGAACGCGCGGAGATTGTTTGAGGAAATGCCCGAACGAGACGCTGTCTCGTGGGGTACTCTGCTGGCTGGTTACGCACAGACAAACCAGTGCGATGAGGCTATTCGGCTGTTTGATATCATGATTGCTTCAGGCATTCAGCCTGATAATGTCGCCATTGTTTCTGCTCTCTCTGCTTGTGCGCAGCTGTGTGAAATTGATCATGGGAAGAAAGTACATGCATACATCAGGCAATATAAGATACGAATAGATTGTTTCTTGTACTGCGGGTTGGTCGACATGTACATGAAGTGTGGTTGCATCGAAATAGCCATGGAGCTGTTCGAGGTGAGTGCGGAAAAAAATGTGCATACTTGGAATGCCCTGCTTGTAGGGCTAGGGATGCATGGATATGGTCATTCATCACTAGACTACTTCTCAAAAATGGTTTTCTCAGGTTTACGACCTGATGGAGTGAGTATTCTTGGAGTTCTTGTTGGGTGTAGCCATGCCGGTCTAATCCGTGAAGCCTCTGAGATTTTTGACAAGATGGAATCGGTATATGGCGTTGTCCGAGAGCTCAAGCATTATGGGTGCATGGCCGATTTGCTTGCCCGGGCTGGTCTGGTCAAAGAGGCCGAAGACATGATACATAAGATGCCGATGAGAGGTGACATCTTTGTCTGGGGTGGGTTGCTTGGAGGTTGCAAAATACATGGAAATGTTGAAACTGCAGAAAAGGCAGCTAGGAGTGTAATGGAGTTGTGCCCTAAAGACGGTGGAGCCTATTCGATTATGGCCAACATATACACGAGTGTGAACCGGTGGGATGATGTGGTCAAGACTAGGAGATCATTGAGTGCTAGTGCCGCGAAGAAGAGCCCTGGCTGTAGTATGATTAAACTAAATGGGATCAGCCATGAGTTTCTTTCTACAGATAGCTGGCATCCTGAAATTGAGGAGGTATACTTTGTTTTACATTTAATAGGACAACACCAACAGGAAGGGTGGTATTAACTTATGTTCCACATCATGCGCATGTTGAATGCGCCAATATATTTTCTTTGGAGGCAAATTTGCTGATTCCCATTTGATGTACTAATGTATATAAAGTCAAAGAACATCAATAGGATTCAACTCTTGAAAACCAATTGCAATTGTGCGCGGCGCTTTTTTCTCAAAACTAGAAACGAAAAGAAACTTCAGCTTCGACTAAAACCAACAACACGGTAAGGTGTGCTCAGAAATGCAACACCGACAAGAAAGATTCGAGTTTATGCATTTCCCATAACCAGAGTACTATCAGAAGTACCGAAAGAGCTCATCATTTTCAGAGAACAGATCTTTGATGCAGGCATTTGGGTGTGCCTTCAGCTGCACACTGAAGGCTAATCTCTTTTTTCAATGGCGCTTACAAAAATATCGTTCCCGACCACCACACGGGGTGACTAATGTAGGCCACGAAAATGGCACGCCCAGGATCACCATAATTAGAAACCGAAACACGATAATGGAGAAATTGTAGATTCGCGTACCTGGTTTGGAATCCATCGAACTTGACGCGAAATTTGCGACGGTTTCCGAACACGAACTCAAATGCTTCTCCCCCATCCCTTCGTTAGAACACTGGCCTAATGAGATTGCCACTCATGAGAAGAAAGTTCTCTCTAAATCCGTATGTGAGTCAAATTGTGCATCATCAGGTTAGGGGAGGGACTTGAGCGCTATTTATAGAGTCTTCGACCACGGGCCCTCTCATTACGGGCCGGGCCGTACTCGGCCCACACCAGCCAGCCCCATATTAGACTTATTAAGAACCCATATATCTTACCTTTATTAGACCAAACTAATTCAGTTAATTTCAATTAATGAAGCCCACATTAGGAAATTCTTACATTCTCCCACTTGGGCGATATTAATTGAAAAACGAGCTTGTGTGCGCACCCTTATATTGGTCTAGAGATTATTCTTAATAGTCAATCCGATCCCATAAAGTCTCGAACACCGAATCATGGTGGTAACTGCATGTACTCACGCAGAGCCTTCCATGGTCACGAGTGCTTTTAACTTTACTGATATGGATTCAATATAGTAGTGTGTCAAATGGACAATACCTCATAATGAGTGATACTTTATGTGTTGTCCACTTTGTTAGTCCAAATTCTCTCTCCTTAAGTGTCACAAAACCTAATGTGTCACCAGAGAATATCCTTCATGGTTCCAACGAACCTTCATATGTCTTACCTTGATAGTTAATTGTACTTTATGTGTAACAAGACATATCGTTAAGGCTAATACTAAGAATGCCCCATAGCCTGTACTCAAGGTTTACACAATGCCTCGAGATTTTCATCAAATATGTATACTCAACTTGATAAATCTACATTCACAAATACCTCATTGAATGCAAAAGAGTTGATACATATTCAAATATTACAAAATGTAACAAAATCAGATACAAACTTCATAAGAGCAACATAAAACTAAACAGCTCCCACTAATTAACAGTATCCCATGATACTCCTAAGCCCATGTTAATGACATGTCGATCAAATACACAAGGGCGAAGGCCTTTAGTTAGCGGATCTGCAATTATATCATCTGTTGAAATGTGCTCTACTGCAATGTCACCATCCTGAACTTTTTCCTTTATAGTCAAGTACTTGACCTCCATATGCTTAGACCCCTTGAGACCTCTGTTGTTGTTAATGAACAACACTGCAGAGTTATTGTCACAATATAGCTGTATGGGCCTATCCACAAAATCAAATACGATCAAATCCTTAATGAGGTTCCGGAGCCAAATTGCCTGAGTAGCGGCCGAAAAGCATGCTACAAACTCCGCTTGCATGGTAGATGATGTCATTGATTTCTGTTTCTCACTTTTCCATGATCCGCACCTCCCGCTAACTTAAAGATGTAACTTTGTTGTCAACTTCTTTTCATCCCGACGACCGACAAAGTCGAATCCGAATATCCAACTAGCTGTAGGTCCTAAACATGTTTGTAAATCAGCATATAATCTTTTGTCCTCTTTAAGTACCTCAAAACCTTCTTGGCAGCAACCCAATGATCGTGTCCTGGATTTGACTGATATCTGCCTAGAAGTCCTGTTGCAAAAGCAATATCTGGTCTAGTAAATACTTGAGCATACATAATACTCTCAAGTGCACTAGCATAAGGTACATTCTTCATTTGGGCTTTCTCAAAATCTGAATGAGGACATTGTGACAGACTCAACTTATCACCCTTACTGACAGGAGCAATTCCTGGCTTGCATTGTTGCATGTTGAATCTTTCTAAGATACAATCAACATATGCCCTCTGAGATAAGCCCAATAGTCGGCGAGAACGATTCCTATGAATCTCAATGCCAAGGACAAAAGACGCCTCACCAAGGTCTTTCATATCAAAGTTCTTTGACAACATCCGCTTTGTCTCATGCAGTAAACCAAGGTCACTGCTTGCAAGCAGAATATCATCAACATAGAGTATAAGGAAAATGAATTTCCTCCCACTGACCTTGCAGTATATACACTGATCTACTCTATTCTCAACAAAACCAAATGAAGCGACAACATTATGAAACTTCTAGTACCATTGTCTAGAAGCTTGCTTGAGACCATAAATAGACTTTTTCAGTCTACATACAAGCGTACCTGAATCATCTGCCGCAAAACCTTCGGGTTGCATCATATAGACTTCTTCATTAAGGTCTCCATTGAGAAAGGCAGTTTTAACATCCATCTGGTGTAACTCCATATCGAAATAAGCTACCAATGCCATGATTACTCTGAAAGAATCTTTCGAAGAGACTGGAGAAAAAGTTGCTTCATAGTCTACTCCTTCTCTCTGAGTGAAACCCTTGGCTACCAGTTTGGCTTTAAACTTCTCAATCTTTCCTTTGGAGTCCCTTTTAGTCTTATACACCCATTTGCAGCCAATGGGTCTATGACCTTCAGGTAATTCAACAAGTTCCCAAACTCCATTATGCTTCATAGACTGCATTTCATCTCTCATTGCATCCAACCACGGTTAGGCGAGGACAAGAAAGCAGCTTCGTATAAGTCTTTGGATCGGCTACGGAACCAATATCGTAGTCTTGCTCTCCTATATAGACTAAATAGTCTGGTGGTATAGCTGATCGTCTCTCCCTAATGGATCTCCTTACTGGAGCAACAACAGCTTCATCCCGCACCTGAGAGCCTTGAGGAACTTCATTAGAAACTGCCTCGACAACAGGGTCCTGAGCCTCAACAGGTTCAGTCTGTGGTGTGAGAGTCTCCACAATTATCTGTATGGGAGGAGATAAAGATACAACATTACCCGCCGTACTATTATCCTCGATAGTCTGTGAGCAGCTACTTTCTTCGGCCACATCAAACTCCAGAAACTTGGCTGTCTGTGATTCCACAATTCTTGTGCCTCCATTGGGATTATAGAACCGATATCCCTTCGAATGATCAGGGTAAGATACAAAGTAACACCGAGTGGTTCTGGAGTCCAACTTACTTAATGTTGGATTGTATAACTTCACTTCTGCAGGACATCCCCAAACCTTAAGATGGTTTAAGCTAGGCTTACGTCCAGTCCATAACTCAAAAGGAGTCAATGGAACAGCTTTAGTAGGTACACGATTCAAAATGTACAAAGCTGTTTTCAAAGCTTCACCCCACAGAAAACCAGGTAAATTTGTCCTACTAATCATACTCCTCACCATTTCCATAAGGGTGCGATTGCGCCTTTCGGCTACACCATTTTGCTCAGGACTCCCAGGCATAGTGAACTAAGCCACTATCCCAGAATCCTCTAAGTATTTGGCAAATGGCCCCTTAAGCTGTTCGGCATCGCCATGCTTGCCATAATACTCTCCACCACGGTCAGATCTAACAACCTTTATGACCTTTCCCAACTGTTTCTCGACTTCAGTCCAAAAAATCTTGAACTTGTCAAGAGACTCAGACTTTTCTTTAATCAAGTACAGATAGCCATATCGAGAATAGTCATCAATAAATGTAATGAAATAAAAATTTCTACACAAGGTTGCCGTATAGGGTCCACTTATATCGGTGTGAATGACCTCCAACAGGTCAGAACTTCGGACTGCAGTTTTCTTCCTTATCTTGGTCATTTTACCTCTACAACAGTCTACGCATGTCTCTAAGTCATCTTTAAGAGTAGGCAGGATGTTAGTCTTTATCAGCCTTTCTACTCTATCTTTAGAGATATGATCAAGCCGTTTATGCCACAATGCATAAGACTGTTCCTTAGGTAGTGGTCTCTTAGAAACAACATTTTCAGCCGTATAAGCGACGTACATGTCATTGGGAGACAAACACAATATGTACAATCCATTGGACATATAACAGCACCCAACCTTATTTGAATTAAGAAACAAAGAAATAACATTGTTCTTGATTTCAAAAGAGTAGCCATACATGTCCAAACACGATACGGAAACTAAGTTCCGTCTAAAAGAAGGTACATAAAAAGTGTCTTTTAACATTAATCTAAAACCAGAGTCTAGAATCAAGATTACATCTCCCACAAACACAACATCAGCTTTCTCGTTATTTCCCACAGTAAATCTTGACTCATCCTGATTTGGCTTCCTTCGGTTTATGAATCCCTGTATGGTAAACACAACATGATTAGTTGCACCGCTATCGAGCCACCAAGAACTGGATGGTGCTTCTGATAGGTTGGATTCACAAACAAGTGCCAAAGAATCATTACCTGTAGGCTCACGTTTGGACAACCAAGCTTTGAACTTTCCACAGTCCTTCTTTATGTGACCTTTCTTCTTACAAAAGAAGCAGCAGTCACCATCCCTTTTAAAGGATGTTTTCTTTGGACCCATATTGTCAGATTGACCGGTAGTGTCATGAGTATCTTTATGAGTACGATTTCTGAACTTCTTATCCTTCTTTTTGTGGGAACTAGAAACATATAAGGCTAGATGCCCTTTTTCCTTCTTAAGTTTATCTTCCTCTGCCACCACCCTTGCTATCAAGTCATTCACTGACCAAGTCTCATCTTGGGAATTGTAATTTGTCTTTATAATCCCAAAATCAGGTGGAAGGGTGTTCAGGGCTTGATGTACAATACAGGCATCAGGAATGGAAACATTAAGAGCTTGAAGCTTCGTCTTTAGGTCAACCATCCTAAGGAGATAATCTCTAACCCCAGCAGTACCATCATACTTCATATTGAAGAGCTTTTGAAGAAGTGTACCAACCTCAGCATTAGATGAAATGCGGTTTCTAGCCTCTAAGGCTGTCATCATTTCCTTAGCAGTACAGTCAGCTGGCAAACCACTTTTTAAGTGTTCTTGAATGGATTTCTTCATTGTTAATAAGCAAATCTGATTGCTCTTTTCCCAGGCAGCATAGTCCATTTTCTCAGCTTTAGTACTGGTGGTCGTGATATCTGCCGGCTTATCCTTTGTAAGAGCAATGTGAACATCCGCCAGCTTCATTCCAAATAGAAAATCCTTTTTCCATTTCTTAAAGTTCAAACCAGTAAGGACCTCAATGGAAATGGAATTGCCGTTTACTGAGAAAAGGTATTTGGAAAACAAACAAACAATACGATCGGCATCATGTGAGTACTTATACAGAGAGTTACATACATCATCACATAATCACCTTTGGGCAGAAAATATGACATGCAGTTGTACACTCTCCACATGACAGCGACCATGAGAACTTATTCTAATCTTTCGTGAAATCACCACCTTTGGGTGTATGAACCACTAAGATCAGTCATTTCTCAAGCACATGCTATACATGTACCCCTCCATGAACTAATACAAGATCACCTCCTTTGGGAGTATAATCACGTAATAGATTAAGAGACATCCCACCACAATATGAGACCGATATTTCTCAAACCCAGTCAAGTGTGCCACTTTGGCGGTCACAACCCAACTGAATCCTTGAAAATCTCTCACACCAGGGATATGAGTTTTATGTATCACATTTACTATATGCATGTAATGCTAGACGTAAAAACAGGAGCGTATGTCTCTGAAATTACATGCCATGCTAATTATAATGTTCCATTCATTGATAGACAATGAATTACACCCTACACAGTCCTTATGTGGTGATATACATGTGAGCTACCATATGTATTTCCGAAACCATAGAGAAATACAAGAAAATACGCAAAAATACCCTAAAAATACATGTGTATAGGGTTCTATACGTATTTTCACATCTTTAAAAGCTTCAAAAATGAAAAATAAATACACCACAATGTAGAACATCTCGATACGAGCGCGTCGGTACCAAGATCGTCCAAAACGGACATCGGACGCGCCCGCACGCGCCGCCGGAAGGCGCGGCGCGTGCGCGCATGTTCAGCCGGTCAAATCGGTCTGAACAGCCGGTCCGACCGGTTGACCGGTCCAACCGGTCAACGGTCCGGTTTGACCGGTCGGGTCGGGTCAGGATCCGGGTCAACCGAATCCGCGCCTCGCTGACATCATGCTGACGTCAGCCTGCAGTTACCGGCGAACAAACGCGCCGGTTTGGCACGGCCGCGCGTGACCGTCACGCGCCGCCACGCCTAGGGCGCGTGTAGGCGCGTGAAGGTGCTTCCGGCCTCCTCCGGCGACGATCCGCCCACCATTCTTCTCGTCTCGACGAGTAGATTCCAAATATATAATAAAATTTAACTTTTATCAGACAAAAAATTTCGAAACTGGGCAAAAATCTCTCGGACAAAACTAAAACGGTCCTAATCCGTATGTTTCAGTTCTAATCTATGGCAGGCTCTGATACCAAATGTAGGCCACGAAAATGGCACGCCCAGGATCACCATAATCAGAAACCGAAACACGATAATGGAGAAATTGTAGATTCGCGTACCTGGTTTGGAATCCATCGAACTTGACGCGGAATTTGCGACGGTTTCCGAACACGAACTCAAATGCTTCTCCCCTATCCCTTCGTTGGAACACTGGCCTAATGAGATTGCCACTCACGAAAAGAAAGTTCTCTCTAAATCCGTATGTGAGTCAAATTGTGCATCATCAGGTTAGGGGAGGGACTTGAGCGCTATTTATAGAGTCTTCGACCACGGGCCCTCTCATTACGGGCCGGGCCGTACTTCGCCACACCTGGCCAATGGCCAGTATTGGAAACATTAAGAACCCATATATCTTACCTTTATTAGACCAAACTAATTCAGATAATTTCAATTAATGAAGCCCACATTATGAAATTCTTACAACTAACTCCTGCTACAAGCCAATACAACAAGATCCAACAAGGATCAGATCAGACTACAGCTACCATACTGACCATCCAAACTAACCATCTCAGTTAAACTCTCTTACCAGATCAGATCGACCCCCCTCTCGTCGTTTCCTCTCGTTATGCATTGTCTCTTAACTTATTGCTTCATTTCATTCACTCCTTGACACACCTTCTCTAAGGACTCTTGACCAGGTCATGATGGCATGAGCAGACTCTACTCAAGTTAGTAGACAACGCCCCAAAAAAGTTACAAAATAAGAAGTCAGATAGAACGTCACCATTCCAGTTGGAAAATCGAGCCAAAGAAGGCATCTCCATAGTTGATGTTACCCTGCATATGTCTTTTTCCTTCGTCCAACAGACCATTTAGTTCATCCTAAATTCTGAACTGTCATGAAGATACCAACATAAGAATATGACAGCTGGGCACTGCACAACTAAAGCTTCGGAACTTATCCGACTACAAAAAAATATTAGAGAGCTCAAGGTTCTCGCAAATTTATCTTTATTTTTATTTTTCTGCAATTTCAATAACTTTCAATTCCCGTTCTTTAGTTGTAATTTTAGATATCTTGCATCTTAGTTGTAATTTTCGGTTCTTCGTTGTCGACTAAAATCCGACGTTGTATCTTTATCATCGCATTTTGTCATTGTTTAAATTCCGACATAGCTTTTTATGTTATCAAGCTTCATCGTTGATTAAATTCCATTGAAACATATCTATTCCTTGTGTTCCATTGATACAACTTCTGTCCGGAATTACCACGGAACCAATCTCAATCATATAAAAGCCAAAAATCGAAATTCTAGGAAAGATATTTGGTCGACAATCCAATTTCGACGAAACAAAAATGTACTTGGAAGACTTGATAAGATTACCAAGAGATAAAAACAAATTACCAAGGTTAAAAAGTAATAATGACCTTGGGTTAAAAACACTAGGTGCATAAGAGAATTAAGCATCCAAATACAAAAGTTACAAGTGGCTTAATATGAATAGCTAAAAGAAGATATTTTTGCTAAGTTACCCTGCTATTTATCAGTAAATAAACAAGGAGATCAGTGTTCGTTCTAAACTCCAATAATACAAAAAGAAATTTTGAGCCCGCTAACATGTTCAGCAAAAGTTACCAAATGCTAGGGATTTTACTCAGTAATTTTCTAACCTAAAAAATATCCGATACGCATTCAAAGTATCAGTTTCCGTTAACAATTACTATGACGATACGTGTTTCATCGCCACTCTATTTAATCAACCTATGAACAAATACACGTTAATTAAATACTAACGGAATAGCATTCCATAATCCACGGACATAAAATTACCCCTTTGGATTTTTCCGCGCACTACAAAGTTAATAATCCAATTGAGATTGCACACATGACATTTAGTTTCTTTATATCCTACATATTACTAATTGATGTAGGAAATTCCGGATGTCACACTAACCTTATAACCTAAAGGGAGGTGAATAAGTTGATAAAAAAATCTTTGACAAATTTTCGCGGAATATATCAAATTACACTTTGATAGATGTTGAAACAGTAATGAGATGCAAGTGATTCTATCAAGCAAATAATGCTAATAGTGAAGTGATAGAAGATACTGCACACAGTTATATAATGATTAAGCTTTTAACCAAGCCTACATCAACTCTTTCATACCAACAGTCACCAATGAGTCTGCAACTCATAATCTCAAGAGATATTATTAATAGTAGCAGGTACTGCTTTTACCCAAAGCTGATAAACGTTAATATTAATATGCAAGCCCCTCTAACAACATTATAATATCCTCTTTTCCCAAATTACAGATGGCAGCGACCTCACAGAGAATATACATACAAATACACAACTTCTACCAACTAGAACAAAACAAAGATGAATACTTAAAGCAATAGACTGATTTTGTTCATTTCTCCCTAACTCTACTACTTCCCTTAAACTGAATATATAGCCATCGAACCTTGTATGACCGTTTGAAACTCAAATCCCTCAAGTATTCTGCTAGCAACCGGATGACTCTATCAATGCTACTTGCTAGAAACTATCTTTCAATCTTCTATCTCTGGTCTTTCCAAGCATATTAGCAATCATGACTCTACTAGTTATTCACCATTTTATGGTCTTTCCAAGTCTTTACAAATTCCCCGTTCTACCAGACTTGTTCACCATTTACTCATGTCTGTCCAAGCTTTACCGAACTCCTCATTCTAGGCTTGTTCACCTTCTATTAGGTCCACCCAGCTTGTATACACCTCGGCGTCTAATACCTTGTTCACCCTTGATATAGGCAAATCACTGCTCATAACAATTCATGCTAATACATCATCTGCATATTCACCTGGCTCTACTCAATCAAGACACACATTAGTAGCCTTTAATTATTTTATTATCTTTAAAATAGCATAAAGGATTTTCCTAGCACTTTAGACGTGAAAACTAGGTGGAATTTCACCAATTTAATGTTGAAAGAGGCCTGCTATAATATAGATGTGTTGACGTCATTTTTCTTCCGTTATGCCGAGGCAGCCCTTATTCAGCCATTGAGGCAGGATGATTAGAGGGTTGCAGGAAAATTATCAAATCAGTCCTAAACTTATTGTACGGCAGCCAATTTAGTCCTAAATCTTTTAAGTTTGCCAATTCAGTCCTAAACCTTTTAAATTCTTGCCAATTGAGTCCTTCCGGCCAATTTTGGCCGGCCGGTGCTGACGTGGCCGCCGGCCGTCCGATCAACGCTGACGTGGCAATTTTTAATTATTTTTTTTCAATTTTTTAATCTTTTTTTTCTTTTTTTCTTTTTTTTTCTGCTTTCTTCCCTCTGGCAGGTCTAGCGACCAGCGGCCGGCCAGAGGGGAGGGCCGGCGAGGCCTCTGGCGAAGCTCGCCCCGCCGGCCACCGGCGAGGGTGAGCCTCGCCAGCCCCTGGCTGGGCGAGGCGAGGTCGAGCCTCGCCAGATCTGGGCGAGGCTCGACCTCGCCGTCGCGACCCAGGCAAGGCTCGACCTCGTCGTCGCGACCCAAGTGAGGCTCGACCTCGTCGTCGCGACCCAGGCGACGGCAAGGCGAGGCGCCTCGCCGTCCTTGCCTCGCGAAGGCGAGGTCGAGCCTTGCTAGATTTGGGCGAGGCTCGACCTCGCCGTCGCGAGCCAGGCGACGGCGAGGCTCAACCTCGCCTCGCCCTTGCCCTCGCCGGTGGCCGGCAGGGCGAGCTTCGCCAGAGGCCTCGCCGGTGGCCGGCAGGGCGAGCTTCGCCAGAGGCCTCGCCGGCCGCCGGTCGCCGGACCGGCTAGGGGGGAGAAAGCAGAAAAAAGAAAAAAAAAAGATTAAAAAATTGAAAAAAAAAATAATTAAAAATTGCCACGTCAGCATTGACAGGACAGCCGGCGCCCGCCGGCCGACCACGTTAGCGCCGACCGGCCAAAATTGGCCGGAAGGACTCAATTGGCAAGAATTTCAAAGGTTTAGGACTAAATTGGCAAGCTTAAAAGGTTTAGGACTGAATTGGTCGCCGTACAATAAGTTTAGGACTGATTTGACAATTTTCCCAGAGGGTTGCTGAACTATTCGGGGACTATTTGGAGGTGTTCAATTATGCCGGGGAGGCTCTACATCCGTGGTTTGAAATCCAACTAATGTGATGTCCGTAATTCACGGTCATATACCCGTTCTATAATTGCTAGACCAATGACCATATATACACTTGAATATCTCACGTGCGTTGGAACTTCCTCTGTTTTCCCCAATAAAAGCCACGCGACATTTTACGAATGAATTTTCCACGGACACCGCAAAGCAAACGTGGTTAACTTGTTCTTTGACAATTACAAGCCCACGCCCCAAAAAGATGTTTGGAATTTTATCTGGGAAAGAGATAAGACAGCCACCAATTGAACAATCACGACAATGGCCGATTGACGATGACAATTACGCTCAAAGATAGAAAGTTTGTGTACGCTTAGCGTCATCACACCCGATTAGAAAATGGCTCCTGGCATCATCAAATTGTCAGCATATCCTATATTGTTTTTATATGATCGAATGGCCAAAATCTTTGAATGGTTCGAAAAGAAGACCAAGTAAAATTATGTTTGCCAAAAAAGGTACGCACTGAACCGTTCTTTGCCACCTTTTCACTCGTGCCTTCGATATTTATACTTATCTTGATTCCCATCTCTATAAATACCCCAAGGAGCTGCATTGATTTCAAATCATCCTACGGACTTCACAGTCATCAGAAGTTGCAATTGTGAAAGAAGATTCGAGGGTATTGAAGCGTTTTGGATTTAAGAGGAGAGACTCGTGATTTGGAAGAAAAAGATGGGCAGAGGCGTAGTATTGGCAGGTTTCTTGGTCGTCGCAATGCTGGCTTGCCTCGGAGGTGCGGCGGCGACGGAGTATGTAGTCGGCGATAGCCGAGGTTGGACCGCGTCGCCAAACATCACTGTCGGGTATTACGACGAGTGGGCCGCCGGCAAAACTTTCATGGGCGGCGACACTTTGAGTAAGGATTCATCTACTTATTTTCCTTCTTAGGAACATGTTTAGTCACCTCACTTAGATATGCAAAGGAACAATTCCATGTCCACATGTTAGTTCACTAGCTTGATGCAGACAATATACTTCTGTCAGCTTATATTGGTGTTTAAATTTACTTGGACATTAATCAACATAAATCTACTATCCTTTTTAAAATTCCAGGTGTCAAAAGGTGAAAATTCGTATCAATTTTAAATCTTCTTTTCATATCATACTCATAAACGTTAAACCATCTATATAATGCAGAGTTTGTATGGAATGGGACACACAACGTCGCGATCGTATCAAGAGAAGACTATGACAACTGCACAAAAGTGATCTCGGTGTTCGAAGGCGGCGTCGCGTTCAGTATCACACTTCCGGCGGACGCGAATGGCCCGTACTATTTCATTTCCACCGTCGATTCCGACTGCGAGAACGGGCAGAAGCTAGCCATCAACGTCGTTAGCCTGACCCCGGCCGAGTCACCGAATAGCTCGGCTTCCTCGATCACCGTCGGCTACTTGTCCATGCTAGTTCTCGTATCATCAAGCATCGTCGCAATGTTTATGAACTAGATCTGGGTCAAAGAGGGGGATGATGATACAGTAATTTTCCTTTGTTAGCTCATGTTAATTTGGTTGTTCATTGGTCATTCATATTTATGTATTGTATGGAATAAAAAGAGGGTCCTGTAAGGTCATTCATATTTATGTATTGTATGGAATAAAAGAAGGGTCCTGTAAGTTTTAGATGTCAGTGATGCTAGCCTTCTCGATTTTCAAATAAGTTCGTCCCTCCCTTATTCGACGAACATCGGCCATTTTCCCCTTTTCTTTTCTGAAACTTGGTTGGGAGCCGACTCGAATTCATCGGCCTCGTTAAAATTCGGTTGGTCCGTGTCGTATGGGACTCACAAGATCTTAAAGCTTACGAAAAACGAAACCTGGTGTCTCTCTTGATTGGTCATGATCACGTATATAACTTCAAACACTTAGATTCCGTTTGTTTCGCGAAAAATGAATAATTTGGAAAGCATTTTCCTAAAAATCATTGCTTATATCGCTGGAAATAATTAATTAATGGATAATGTTTCCTTTATCAGCAACAATTTATGTCTAAATATTTTTATGAGCAATACATGCCATTATTTTTAGAAAAAAAATTTTTAAAAACTATACATTTTCCACGAAACAAACGGAACCGTAGTAACACGTGAGTCCCTCCTCGTAAGCTACGGATGTCCACAAAGAGGAATGTCTAGACATTCATTGACGGTTCAGCACCTTTGCACGTCATTGGTCGACGATCGGAGCTATTTTCATATACTTCCCCATCTAAATTGACCCATCCTACATGAACTATTAGATCAAGTGACCGATACTCTCGACTTAACGTTGGTCCATTTCATAGGAACCATTAGATTATGAAGTGGGTTAACGTTGGCCAAAAGTACATAATTATTTTTCCACCGATTGAGCTACAATGACGAGCGCACTAGCATCATCGCTTTCAGGTTCCGCCGGTTAAACCATCCTAATTCAATTAGTAGCTGATTTCAGTTCCCGTGTAAATGGCCGGCTTGCGACGTAATTTTTACAAATTGACTTATATATGTCACTTTACATAAAATAAAATAAAAAAGACACATCTCAATTTCAAATTCTAAACACTACTCTCTTTGCCTGCCACGAGAGCTCCATCAAGTGAGATGACAATCTTAGTCTACCACATACTTAAGGTAGACGATAGTCATCAACCTTAGTTCTAGTTCTATAGTTGACTACCTCTGTTTTTATGAGTGAGAGAGACGACAATCATCAACCTCGACGCAAGGTCTAAGGCTCTCTCTCTCTCTCTCTCTCTCTCTCTCTCTCTCTCTCTCTCTCTCTCTCTGGGGCGGTGACCATTTTCGTTGGCAAAGCAATGGTGGTGCAACGACAGTGATGGCGATGGTTCTGTATGAGATCGAGAGAGAGAGAGAGAGAGAGAGAGAGAGAGTGGTGTTAGGTTTTTCAATTTTTTTAATAAAGATTGCACCATGAGTCTTAAACTTTATGTATGCAATGCGATGAACCTCCAAATGCTAATAGTACGATAGGAAACGTAATCAGGTCCTAAACTTTACAAATTTAATCTTTCCAAGAAGAAATCATAATCGAGAATAGATTCGTAGTACTCACACTTCTTGAGGAGAAATTTAAAATTATAGTGCATTTGGTACATAAAATTTACGATTGTTACTATGTTATCCCACTTTTTAAACGGGCTTTCGATATAAAACCAAAAATATGAGTGAGAGCTCGATTATCTCCAACTTGTTTCGTGCCTAAATTTCACATGTTGTAATGAACTGGCTCATTTCATGTGAATCAAGTCCCAATAAGAGTACTCAAAGTGATCACACAAAAAGGTGACGAATCGGGGAAGTTGTCAATTTATCTATCACTAAGAGGTGCTTGTTTTGTTCGAAAATGAATGATTTAGATACCATTTTCTTAAGGAATAATGACACAAATAGTCCATAAACTTTGTCTCAATGTGCAACCTTGGTCCCTCGAACTTTTAATTTGTTCAATGTGGTCCCCGAACTTTAGCTTAATGTTCAATGTGGTCCCTGAACTTTTAATTTGTTCAATGTGGTTCCTAGACTTTTGGTACATATTTAATTTAGTCCCTAAACTATATGAGAATGTTCAATGTAGTCCTTTCATTAATTCAAGTTTAGGGATTACATTCAACATTTTCATATAGTTCAAGAACTATATTGAATATGTATATCAAAAGTTCATGCACCAACATTGAACAAATTAAACGTGTTGTAATAAACCAGCCCATTTCATGTGAATCAAGTCCCAAAAAGAGTACTCAAAGTAATCACGCAAAGAGTTGACAAATCGGGGGAGGATGTGAATTTATCTATCGCTAAGAGTACGTTTGTTTCGTAAAAAATGAATAATTTAAAAAATAATCGCTTATATAATTTACAAAAATAAATGAACGAAAACATATATACGTCATCCCCAAAAATATTTAGATATAAATTATTCTCAATAATAAAAGCATTCTTCATTGATTAATTATTTCAAGTGATACAAATGATCATTTTTAAGAAAATATTTTCTAAATCGTTTATTTTTCACGAAACAAACGGAGCTCATATAAGAAATCTCTCATCCAAATAATCACATTAAAATTTTTGTGTTCAATTCTCTTTTCTAGTCCACTTTGTCTCTTAGGTCCTTGTTGTAAATTGATAAAGCTCATGTCATCATTTTAGTAATGTCTCGTTTTGAATTCACGCATCAACTTCAGTGGAAGACGATGTGCAGGACATAAGTCAAAGCAAAATGCAAGTACATTCAGATATCAGTGAATGAACAGAGCTGACAGTACAGAGGAGACGAGCACAGACAAGGAATCGGAGCTGAGAGAAGACAGAAATGGGACGCTGGAGGCGACATTGATGGCGAGCTTCTGGCCGCCCTCGCAATGAGATTTGATGGTGCTGGTGAAGTAATACATGCCGTTCGCATTCGCAGGGAGCTGGTATCTGTAGCTCTCGCCTTCCTCACCTTCGCCCAACACCTTCGACACCTTTCTGGAGCGGTCGTAGTCTTCTTTTGATACAACGGCCAGGTTCTGAGTTCCCTTAAAATGGACGTCTGCAGTATATAGTTTCATCACAAGCGTTAGAATCGACGGGTGGGAATGACAAAGGACGCCTCCAGAAAGATTTGATCAGAATTGTTCGCTTATCGATTTTTTGCGATACAAAATCACTCATACGTACATATTGGAATGAAAACGATTAAGATGAGATAGAAGCAAACGAAGAAACAATCGCCTTCATGCAAATAATATCAGATAGACTCAGTTTAAGAATAATATAACAAACGGCGTCAATCACAGTGCAAAAGATGTGTAAAGAGTAACTTGTGCCTTTTCCTTTAACCTGGTGTGGGCTGGATGTTATTGAGAGTAATTGGCTTGATCTGGTAATCTCTGTACAGTACCTTCTCACATGTGATGCAATTGTTCTTTATTTAAGCCAATGACTAAGTGAAAGAACCAATGTGACGATAAGATATCAAGCAAAACAGTGAAGAAACTAAGGAGCTGTGTCAATGGCTTACCCAGAGAGTCACCACCCATGAATACTTTGCTGGCAGCCCAATCATCATAGAACCCGGAAGTTATGTTCGGCAGAGAAGTCCACCTACGTCGTCGCTGACAGTGTGGCGTGCTGCCGTCAAGCCCCTTATGAGACACGTCATCGCAACGACCAGCGGCACAATCAGACTACTTCTGACCATCTTCTTCTTGCGGAGGAGGATTTTCGGGCTTTTCTAGTGATCTGTCTCTTGAGAATCACAACAAAAGATGGAAGTGTTCTGGGACTAAGAGATGTCGGAAATGCAAAATCTCGTGGATGTCTAGAAGAGTATGTCATACGAGGATGGTTTTAATTGTCTGCGATCACAGCAATTATTGACACTTTCCATGGAGAAAATGAGATGGGTCAAGTTTGGAGACTGGTAAGAGTTGAAGAGTTCAGATTCAATGGTCCGACCCCCTCGAGGAGCTTGCCTTCCACAGTCGTGTTGAATCCATTCAGACATTTGGGAAGCTTCCCCAGTCAACTGTGAGAAATCTCTAAACGCATTGGATTGTTTTTGTCTCGAACACAGTTCAATGAAAAATTTATGTTGTCCTTTGTTGTGGATTAACTAATGATGCTTGAGTTGTATAGCCATAAGATCTTGAACTGTTGTACTCCGCGCTTGAATTGTGGTGACTAGATTGAATTTACTTATCATACACAGGGAATTATTCACTTTTCAAAGTAATGATCACACGTAACACGACAATAGCCAATGCATTAGAAATTATAAAGTTTATTTAATTAATTACTTAGAGGGGCACTCGTTAACAAAATCTGTTTACCAATAACTTTATGAGGGGCATTTTGATATTTGGAATTAGTCCCTCGTTATAAATAGCACGAGTACAGCATCATTTGCGAATGTTTGCCAGTAGCCAAGGGCCATTCGCTTGCTCTCCACCAAAGTTCCAACACACATCTCTCTCTCTCTCTCTCTCTCTCTCTCTCTCTCTCTCTCTCTCTCTCTCTCTCTCTCTCTCTCTCTCTCTCAGAGACAGTACTTGAAGAAGATGGGCAGAAGCAGCATGGCGATGGCTCTGGCTTTGGTCGTGTTGGCCTCTATCGAGTGCGAAGCGGTGACTTACTACGTTGTCGGAGACGGCAGAGGATGGACTGCTCCGCCCAACATCACCGCTGGTTTCTACGCCGACTGGGCTGCCAATAAATCCTTCGACGGCAGCGACGTTTTGCGTAAGCAATCTTAAGCCCCTCCTCCTATTTCGTTTTCGCGACATCGATTTGGAATTTGAGAAGAGAGAACTTTCAACTTTTGTAATAGGGAATAAAGCTGAATGAAGTTGGAGGACTTACCTGAGATTGACCGGTAGGAAGGGCATTTTCATATTTTTGGTGTAGGGATTGATATTCGTGCTGGTTATATTTTGGTAGGGGTCAGCAAAAGAGCCGGAGAGCCTAAAAGCCCGGACTGGCCCGAATTTTTTGGGGCCCCGGGCTCGGACCAAGCTTTCAGGCTCCCCTTATTTCTTTTCTTAGGCTGGCTCGAACTTGTTTCCAAAAACAAAAAAGGAATAATACACAAAATAGTTAATAAATTTTGGCGCGATATACGATATAGTCTCTAAACTTTTAATTTATTCAATGCGGTCCTAAACTTTTGGTTCGTGTTCAATGCGGTCCCGAATTATATGAAAAGGTTAGATATTGTCCTTCCATTAATTCAAGATCATGGACAACATTGATACTTTCATATAGTCCAGGGACTAAATTGAGCATGTACAAAAGTCAATGGATCACATTGAACAAATGAAAAATTCTAGGACCACATTAAAGATTAGGTTAAAGTTTGAACAAATTAAAATTCGAGATATGACATCGCATTGAGCCAAAATTTAGGAGTTATTTGTGTCATTTTACTTATGAAAGAAAACTTAAAAATAACAAATGTAAAAACAATACATAATAGAATATACGTTATTCATACTCGAAACACTTTGATAAAAGTCAAAAATGAATTTGAAAAAAAAACATATAAAAAAAGTGATTTTTTATGTGAAAAAATATATTAATTATTACACGATATAGTCAATGTATTAGAAATTGCGAAGTTTATCTAATAAATTGCTTAGGGGCACCCATTAATGAAATCCGTTTACCGATAACTTTATGAGGCGCATTTTGATATTTGGAATTAGTCCCCTGTTAAAAATAGCGATACAGCAATTTGTACGACACCTTCGGTTACCAAAAATATATATATTAATTATTCTAATTTCGCTCTCTGTAAAATGAAAAATAATAATTACTCGGGCTAGGCAGCCCAATCTTCGTTCCAGGCATTTTTATTAAATTGGGGCCGATCCGAAACAATTGGCCTGGCTCGTGCTCACTCACACCTTTCGGTAGCCGACTAACTGCGGCATTGCCTTTGAATTATAGGCAAGACCACTTGCACGGGTCAAAAACCTCGACCTTACCAATTCATGAGCCTCGTAGCACTACAAAAAAACATCTTTTTTCCGATGAAATTTCCAACGAAAAATTTGAAAAAATTCGTTGGTAATTCGTCGTCGCAAATTTTTCCAACGAAAATTTCAATTTTCGTTGAAAATTTGCGACGAAATTTTTTTCGTTGGAAAATTCGTGGCTAAACTAGTTGGAAAAACTACAAAAAAAAAAAAAATTTGGGTCGAAAAATTGTGGCAAAATTAGTTGGTAATTATTTGTTGCAAAATTCGTCATGACAAAAATCGTGCAGGCGAGGGCCAGCCTCGCCGCCGGCGAGGGCCAGCCTCGTCGCCGCGACGGCCGAGGTCGCCATGGCCGGCAAGCTCGAGCTCGTCCAGATCGGGGCGAGTTCTGGGTGACCTCGAGCTCGCCGACCATGGCGAGCTCGGCCTCGCATGGCCGGCGAGGGCCAGCCTCGTCGCCCTTCGAGCCGGCCGGCCGCCCCGACGACCTGGTCAAATGTTCGAGCCGTCATGACCAGGGATCGGGTGCCGGGCTGATTCATGAAATGGACAAGTTTGTGCATACACTAACTGGTTCACATTACTCACTTGCAAAGTATCTCTTTACACGGATACATAAGAAAATTCAAGAATTCTAGACATTCTTGCGTCCAAATCCATCCCAATTCTCAATAGTCTTTTACCTTTTCTTCTTTCAAAGATGCAGAGCGAAGAATCTCCGGCATTGATGATCGATTTCAACTACAGAGTGGGGCAAAGCGGAAGATGGTGAAAATCATTTGATGGGGAGGACCTTGTTGACGATGTCTTGGCTGAGGACGGCGATCTGGGAGTCGAGGGCCTTGATGGTCTGCTCCTTCTGGTTCTCCAGGGTGGCCAGCGCCTACTGCAGCTTCGCGTCCACCTTGCGCCGCCCGTCCAGCAGCTTCTGCTCCAACTCCGCCTGCGTCTCCTTCTTCATCTTGCTCAGCGTCGCCGATATCTCCGCCCGCGCCGCCCGCATCGCCGCCGCCGCCTGCTCCTCCAGCTGCTTCACCTCCGCCGACGTGTCCTTCACGCTGCTCAGCTTCTCCCTGATCGCCGCGTCCCGCTCGTCCATGAAGCGCCCCAGCGGGGAGAAGTAGATCTTGTCCAGCGCGAACATCAGCAGCACGAACTCGCCCATGATGACGGGCAGCGTCAGGTTGAAGTCGAATAGCGCCGCCTTCTCGATCTCCGCCGCCAGCGCCGACAGCGGCGAGCCAGGAGGGCGGAGGACGCGGCGGCGGCGAGGTGGGGCAGGGATTTCACGGAGAGGGAGGCGAGGGGCTTCGGGAGCCTGAACTTGGGGACGGAGAGGGTGACTTGGGGTTGCTGCTTGGGCTTTGAGGCGAAGAGGGTAGGTGGGATGTGGGTCTTGCAGGAGGAGGAGGAGGCCACGATCATCTTGGCCATGGCTAAGATTCCGAGGACGGCGGCGGCGGCGGCGAGACTTTCTCTCTCTAGCGACGGTTCTTTGCCGACTGCGTTTTGGAGAGAGAAAGAGAGAGGGAGAGATGTTGATAAAAGGGAAGAAGAAGAAGACGAGAAGAAGGAGACGAGACAGATTTTTCGTCGGGAAAATGAAAATATTTTCGTGGGAAAATTTGTTGGAAATTTTTCGTTGAAAATTTCCAACGAATTTCGCGACGAAAATTTTTCGTTGAAATTTTAACGAATTCAAAAACCGGTATTGTTCGGTATTTTTGAAATTAGTGGGAAAATTCGTTGGAAATTTCCAATGAATTTTCCGACGAATTTCAATTTTCAAGAAATTATTTTAGTGTGTCGATTTTCGTTTGGAAAATTCGTTGGAAATTTCCAACGAATTTTCTAACGAATTCAAAAAACCAGATTGTTCGGCATTTTTGAAATTCGTGGGAAAATTCGTTGGAAATTTCCAACGAATTTTCCGACAAATTTCAATTTTCAAGGCAATTATTTTAGTGTGTACGATTTTCGTTGGAAAATTCGTTGGAAATTTCCAACGAATTCAAAAAACCCGGTATTGTTCGGCATTTTGAAATTCGTGGAAAATTCGTTGAAATTTCCAACGAATTTTCTGACGAATTTCAATTTTCAAGGCAATTATTTTAGTGTGTACAATTTTCGTTGAAATTTCAACGAATTTTCCCACGAAAAATTTTCGTTGGAAATTTCCAACCAATTTTCCGACCAAAAATTTTTCGTTGGAAATTTCCAACGAATTTTGACGAAAATTTTTCGTTGCTTAATTTCCGACAATTTTACTTTTCGTTGGAAAATTTATCGCAAATTTTTTCGTCGCAAAAATTCGTGGCAAAAATCCAGTTTTTTTGTAGTGTAGGGTATTCCATGTCCCAACTAGATGGGCTCTCGTGTCCTTACCCGATTCGTCCTTCTCGGTCGAACAGCTCGTCGTCTTACATGTTCCCGTGATCGAGATCTCAAATTCAGATAGTTCCGAAGCCGGTGTATCTTTAGATTGGGGTTAGCAAACATGAGCACCTTGTCTTAGACAGTGATGCATATACCAATAGGGTTATCACAATACCAATAGGTTTCATGAATCCAATCTTATCCACGACAATATCATGCTTATGATCAAACAATACGCTCATTTAATATTTATGCAGATTTCCGATATAACGGAACGCATAGTTTCGCTGCTAAATCGAAAGAAGACTACGACAGTTGTGCCAAGGTTTCTCCCATTGCTAAAGGGTCCAGTGGCCTGGGCTACGGATACACACTCCCGAGAAAGGCCGGAATGTACTACTTCATTTGCACGATGGACAGCCACTGCGAGGCCGGCCAGAAGCTGGCCATCAACGTCACCTCCGCCACCTCCGCCGGCTTCGCGACGTCGGCACCCTCTTGACGGTCGTCTGCACTTTCGCCTTGTTTCTGCGTGGTCATTGAAAATCGGTTCATTGTAATCTTGCATGGCTCTTTTGATATGTGTTGAGAAGATACAAATCTTGCACGTATCGCTCAATCTCCTTTCAAGAATCAAATTTTGTATTCATGTCTTCTTCAATCTTGCATGGCTCTTCGTATGTATTGAGATGCATCCGACTTTCCTATTTGAAGTCTCAATCTTTGCACGTTCGCTCAGTTCCCCTTCTCAAGAAAATGCATGGAAGTTGTCCTTTTGAGTTACCAAAAGGAAGGGAGCTGATGTTGATACCCTGTTCGTCCGCGCTTCTCGCCGTCCTCAAGAAGTGCAGCAGCATCAAACACCTTCACCAAGTCCACGCTCAAGCCATCGCCAGTGGCCTCCTCGCTGCCGCCGACCCGAGCCCCGTCCTCGCCCGCATCCTCTCCGCGTTCACCGCCCTCGTCCCCGCTCCCTCTCTCCCCTCGAGCCCGAGCGCCGAGGCATCGGCGAGCTACGCCTCCTCGGTGTTCAGAGCCATCCGGGGCCCGACGACGTTCTGCTACAACACCATCATCAGAGCCCACACCCTGCTCGCTTCCCCTGTCTCGGCCCTCCTCCTGTTCGTCGAAATGCGTCGCCTTGGCTTGCCCCTCGACTTCCATTCATTCCCTTTTGCTCTCAAGGCCTGTGCCCAGCTTCAGGCTCTCTCTTTGGCTCGGGCCCTCCATTGCCAGGCCCTCAAGCTCGGGTTCGCGGCCGATCTTTTCGTCGTCAACTCTCTCGTCCGTGTGAATTCTGTGTGCGGTCATGCGGCCGATGCGCGCAGGGTCTTCGATGAGAGTTCTTGCCGCGATGTCGTGAGTTTTAACAGCATGATTGACTGTCTTGTGAAGTCCGGTGATGTCGAGAACGCGCGGAGATTGTTTGAGGAAATGCCCGAACGAGACGCTGTCTCGTGGGGTACTCTGCTGGCTGGTTACGCACAGACAAACCAGTGCGATGAGGCTATTCGGCTGTTTGATATCATGATTGCTTCAGGCATTCAGCCTGATAATGTCGCCATTGTTTCTGCTCTCTCTGCTTGTGCGCAGCTGGGTGAAATTGATCGAGGGAAGAAAGTACATGAATATATCAGGCAATATAAGATACGAATAGATTCTTTCTTGTGCTGCGGATTGGTCGACATGTACATGAAGTGTGGTTGCATCGAAATAGCGATGGAGCTGTTCGAGGCGAGCCCGGAAAAGAATGTGCATACTTGGAATGCCCTGCTTGTAGGGCTAGGGATGCATGGATATGGTCATTCATCACTAGACTACTTCTCAAAAATGGTTTTCTCAGGTTTACGACCTGATGGAGTGAGTATTCTTGGAGTTCTTGTTGGGTGTAGCCATGCCGGTCTAATCCGTGAAGCCTCTGAGATTTTTGACAAGATGGAATCGGTATATGGCGTTGTCCGAGAGCTCAAGCATTATGGGTGCATGGCCGATTTGCTTGCCCGGGCTGGTCTGGTCAAAGAGGCCGAAGACATGATACATAAGATGCCGATGAGAGGTGACATCTTTGTCTGGGGTGGGTTGCTTGGAGGTTGCAAAATACATGGAAATGTTGAAACTGCAGAAAAGGCAGCTAGGAATGTAATGGAGTTGTGCCCTGAAGATGGCGGAGCCTATTCGATTATGGCCAACATATACACGAGTGTGAACCGGTGGGATGATGTGGTCAAGACTAGGAGATCATTGAGTGCTAGTGCCGCGAAGAAGAGCTCTGGCTGTAGTATGATTAAACTAAATGGGATCAGCCATGAGTTTCTTTCTACAGATAGCTGGCATCCTGAAATTGAGGAGGTATACTTTGTTTTACATTTAATAGGACAACACCAACAGGAAGGGTGGTATTAACTTATGTTCCACATCACGCGCATGTTGAATGCGCCAATATATTTTCTTTGGAGGCAAATTTGCTGATTCCCATTTGATGTACTAATGTATATAAAGTCAAAATGTCTATTCATCGAGTTATTGTGATCAAAGTAAGTTGTTCATACCATGTCAAAGAACATCAATAGGATTCAACTCTTGAAAACCAATTGCAATTGTGCACGGCGCTTTTTTTCTCAAAACTAGAAAGGAAAAGAAACTTCAGCTTCGACTAAAACCAACAACACGGCAAGGTGTGCTGAGAAATGCAACACCGACAAGAAAGATTCGAGTTTCTGCATTTCCCATAAGCAGAGTACTATCAGAAGTATTGAAAGAGCTCATCATTTTCAGAGAACAGATCTTTGATGCAGGCATTTGGGTGTGCCTTCAGCTGCACACTGAAGGCTAATCTCTTTTTTCAATGGCGCTTACAAAAATATCGTTCCCGCCCACCACACGGGGTGACTAACTCCTGCTGCAAGCCAATACAACAAGATCCAACAAGGATCAGATCAGACTACAGCTACCATACTGACCATCAAAACTAACCATCTCAGTTAAACTCTCTTACCAGATCAGATCGACCCCCCTCTCGTTGTTTCCTCTTGTTATACATTGTCTCTTAACTTATTGCTTCATTTCATTCACTCCTTGACACACCTTCTCTAAAGACTCTTGACCAGGTCATGATGGCATGAGCACACTCTACTCAAGTTAGTCGACAACCCCCCGAAAAAGTTACAAAATAAGAAGTCAGAGAGAACGTCACCGTTCCAGTTGGAAAATCGAGCCAGAGAAGGCATCTCCATAGTTGATGTTACCCTGCATATGTCTTTTCCTTCGTCCAACAGACCATTTAGTTCATCCTAAATTCTGAACTGTCGTGAAGATATACCAACATAAGAATATGGCAGCTGGGCACTGCACGACTAGTTGAATATTTTTAGAAAAACTAATGAGCTCTTCAGCAAAACACCTGTACCATTAAGATATCGCCTTCTGACATGAGGACATTCTTGCATTTATATGCTCACTAAAAAAGCTCATATAGGAGCTGGTTGATATCTCATTCTCGAACAGAGGCAATGCTGCATCTACCCTCTGTCAGATATCTGTTCCCAGAAGTCCCATCGCACAATGTAACTTAACATGCACCAAGAAAGTGTCTGAATCCATATATGTCCATATAAAGAAAATTCTCCACGGATTGTCTGAGATGAGAAAGCTTGGTTTGTTTTGTCGTCTAAACTTTTGCACCATGAACACTTGCAACCATCAGAAGCAGGTAACACTATGATCGTTGACTACGTAAATCAAGGGCAGATGCATACTTTAGGGCATTTCTGAACTAAAAGGCATATTGATATAGCTGCAAGAAAAAGTGTCTATAAACCAGTACCCAAATTGCTTTGGAACTCTGGTTGCCAGAAAAATTGCCCAGCTCCCTCATTGTTTCCAAAAGGTTCCTTGCGCTTCCTAATCGTTGCGTCGAAAATCCTACCCTCATCTTCTGAAATCCATTTACATGGCGAGAACTCGAGCTGTTCTGTGCTTGAGGTTCTGCCCGGGAGAAAACAGAATTCCTTGTTGACCTGCATTTGTGATGCAGCAAGCGCCATTCTCTCCTGGGAACAATTTAAATCAAAATCCTCAGCTTCAGGAACTGGACTAATTCTCATGCTCGCACACCGATCTGAATTCAAACTCAACCGTAATGACAAGTCACATTTTTCCTCTGAGGATTTCTCACCGGTGTTTCTGGCATTGACTCTTCCAATAATGTTCAAAGAACCTTCAGAACTATTATGGGATAAAACATTGCGCAGCATACCAGCTTCAGTAGACTCTGGAATTGATGTCCCTATGGGGGTTCCAACAAGTATAGTGCCTGCATCATCTGGAACTTGTGAAACTGTCCGCAACTCCTCAGCTTGATAGTGGGTTCCATAGTACAAGGGATATACCGAACCAAAGTTCATAAAGGTGTTTGTTTCCATGGTCATCAATCCGTTAAATCTTCGGGGACTACTGTCAAATGGAAGAGGGTGACTGCAAGGAGAAGCAAGTTCATGTCTTTCAATCACATGATTGGAATGCTCAGCTGCCAAGAGATGGGAACTTGCAGTTTCGGACCTTGCAACGTTCGGAAACTGTGTAGAATGAACCGCCGGTAAATGTGGAAATCGTCTGTCAGTTATTTTATCCGAAGTTCCAGACATCTCAGCAACAGGTTCCCGTACTCTTGGAGTCAGATAAGTCCTAAAATTATTGTGCCTTTGACTTCTTGAAGCTCTCACAGCGACACAACCCAAATTCAGTGCAGCTGCTCATGAGCGAGCACATTAAATCAACACAGATACATGGAGAAACAGTGTAAAAAAGATTCTAAATTAAGTCCAAAAACACATGGACACAGACCAAAATAACAATCACCGAACTCTCTACTGCCATGTATTAGCTGCATTAGGAGCTGAGCCTGAAGCTGGTGAACCTTCAAAAAACTCAGAGCTAGATCTAGCAGAATGCAGTCTAAAAAGCATTTTAGTACCTTCAACACATGGTGGCAAAAGGTCTCCGGTTTCAGTGCTCTCATCCCTCCGGATAATGGTGTTAATGGCATCATTAACCCTCTCCCATAGAGTTTCGAGATCCATGTACTCCGCCTAAGCAAACAAACAACAACTTAAATTACAACAACCCACCATAGAAAAACCCACGAAAAGACACATAAACCCAACAACCCAAAAACCGCAAGAAAAAGTCGAAAGAACAAGAAGAACCTCGGAATTAGCTTTAGAGTACATGATTTCCTCAGCTTTGAGAACAACAGTGGGAAGCTTCTCTAGCCATTCCCGGTTCTTCTTGGTCGCAGCGCTGTGAGCCTCTTTGACGACCCTGATCAACACCAAGCGGGGCAGTCCCCAAATTCACAACTCCAACACAAAAACACCAACTCTAACAGCCAAGAATTCAAGCACGAATCAACCAAGACCAACCCACCTGAAGATCTGCTGGATGATGGACCCTCGCATGGGCTGGTGCCTATCGCTGTGCCAAGCTCGCCTGACGCACTCATAAGGTCTCGGACCAGGCCTTGGCATCTTCCTCCCCACGAGATTCACATCAAGAAAACAAGAACCAACGAAGCAGAACAAGAACAAGAAGAAGCAGGGGAGATTTTCTTTATGATGCTTTCAAGCGGCTAAGAGAGGGAAGAAGCTTGATGGGGTCACTGTGGGGAGTGCGAACGTCGTGCTTTTGCTATCGCTTGCCACTTTCGATGCCCAGTTCGCAGTGGGTCGAGAGGGGGGGATTGAAGAGGGGAGGAGAGAGAAGGAGTTGCTTTCGCTTTCCCCATTCGCTTACGGCCTCTGTCCTCCCCAATAATTCACACGAAGCCTTTCTTTTCTTTTCTATAATGCTTGAATGATATAACATGGAATTGTATTGTACCGCCTGTAATTTGCCCCACGGGGCGGTTTTTCTCCTCTCCGGTGCAAGAGATTATCAGAGAGCAAGGACACGGTCAAATCAAATGGATGTCCCAGAATCCAGACAGACCATATCATCATCATCATTCATCATTCACCCAAAAACATTTACAGAGAAACAAAGTTTTATCAGATTCCAAGTTTCAATCTCCCTTTCACAGTGGCTCTCTTATTATACCTTAGTAATTCGTCCCGCGGGGCGGGTGGGGCGGGCAGGGCGGGCCCCAATGTTTTTCGGCCCGCCGGAACTTAGACAAAACGCCCCAGGCCGACCTCGAACGGGACGGTCCCGACCTGTTCGGCCCTAGCCCGATTTCCGTACTTCCTTTAAATTTCAAGAATAGATTGGTTATTATGTTTTCAAACGCCAAAATCATTCTTTTATTTGTTTATTCTTCTAGTTTAAGAAATAGTTGGGGCCATGCCAGGCCAATTCAGGCTTAGGGGACCCCGAAATCCCGGCCCGGGGCTATTCGGGTTGGTCCGGTCCGGGCTCCAGGCGAGTCGGGCATGCCTCCGATCGGGTGGACAGGGAGCATGACTCGAATTTTTACTCCCCCCGTGAGTTCACTTGACAAATTTCTAGTCAAACCTTGCCTGACCAGGCCCAGCCACCTTGAAAGAGTGGAGGTGAGCAGACCTTAAAATCTCAACCAAGGTCCTGACAAGGGCAAAATGGATCTGAAGCGGGAAAAGAACAATGTCATGCCTTATCGACCAATCAGGCTCTACAATTTGTAACATCTAAGATTCAATAACTAAGATAATGTAGGAATTCAATGACACACGTGGTGGACCATATGGAGGGAGGCATGGACACGGTCATACCCCCTATGACATGTCACAACCTACGCGGTTGTCCATCTAGGCCAGCAATATGTCATGCTTTCGTCGAGACTTTGACAAGACGCTTAACCTCCGTTCATATCGCGAAAAATGAATAATTTAAAAAATATCTTAATAAGAATGATCGATTATATCGGTTATAAAAATAAATGAACGAAAAATAATTTTATTATTCATGAAAATATTTAGGCATAGATTGTTATCGATAATGCAAGCATTTTCTATTGACTGATTATTTTAAACGATCATTATTTTGGAAAATATTTTCAAATTATTCATTTTTTGCAATACAAAAAGAGCCTGGAGATCATTAACAGTTTACTTTGTGGGGGCTTAAACTATCCATTAGGGGTGAGCATGGTTCGGGTGGGCGGTTCCGACCCTGAAATCGGGAACCGCTCACTAAAGACCGGTTCCAAAAAATTGGAACCGAAAATCACTTGTTGGCTTCATGGATCCACCCAGGAACCCTACAAACATAGTGACTAAGTATATTCCCTGAAATTATCTGCTAACAGAGGCTCAAGTAAATACAAAATCACAGCTATAGCAAGAGCAAAAGGCAACGATGAGCCGAAAACTGACAAATCTCGAACTCAACTTCAACATAATTGGAAGCACCCTAGGTTGGGAATCAAATTCGCCAATAGCAGCAAAAAGAATGAGTACCCTTAAGTAGAAAATTTCACTTGCTTGCGAGTTTGCGACTCGGTGACAGAGTTTAAGGCAAGGCGAGAGCCTAATGCGAGATGCGAAGGAGATGCGAGATGTGGTGGAGGGTCATAGGTGAGGCAATTGTGAGTCTGCAACACAGCGACAGAGTTGAAGGTGTGGTTACGTAAGACTCTCACGGTAAAAGTGAGATGAGATTAGGGTTTCTTCCGTTTGTTTTAATTTTGGGGATCGTAAGATGCGAGCAGGACTGTAGGGTAAATGGCAAAAGACATGCAAGAAAGATTCACTTTAACTAAAAGTGAGCCGGAATTAATTATATATATATATATATATATCTCAATCTGGTTCAGATAGGCAGATTAGTAGTTCCACACCCAGAATCGAACTAGTACTCACCGGTTCCTATAAATTGGAATTAGGAACTGGATTGGTTTCTATGGAAACCGCTCGTTCTGGGCTAGTTCGGGGCGGTTTCTGATTCCTTTACACACCCCTATTGTCCATATTTCTTGCATTCCCTCCTTTTTCTTCACTCCAATTTACATGGTAATGTCGTTTGTCGATGCATGCGTTGTGTGCTTGCTTGATGCTTGGCTTGTGATTTTGAAGAAGTCTGAGTCCAATTAGGGCCGACGTCTTGTCAATTATCGTATCAACAATCAATCGTTACTCTGATCCGATGATTGCCTAAATATTCCAGATCGATGTTGATGTGAAACCGAAAGTTTCCAGTGATTTAGATCCGGAGTAGGAGAATGGGGTGTTGTTTTCAAACTCACTGGCCCACGAAACAACATAAACCCCCCAACGAAAATCATGATTAGACCAATGAATTCCCTAACCAATCATGTTCCGTTTGAATAACACCAACTTGGATTAACTTACATCTCATCAAAACCAAATTTTATGGATGAACTTATGTATGCTACAACCCTAGCAAAACTGAGAAGTATAAATAAATTAATAGTTGGTCGACAGTCTCTTTTGGACCTACTGGCATTATAATCTTCTTGGCCAGATTCCAAATTATAATTTGCATTATAATTCGCATTTTTCAGAAAATAATGTCTTTTCTGTTTATTTTTTTCTCCTCTTTTCCTTCTTCTTCCCCCAAATTCGCCATATAATTATTGAAAATTTCAATGGAGCCTTTCATCCTTCAATGTCATGTCCATGTCTGTCGCTTTATCTACAGAAAGGCTGGCTATCCGTTTGCTGTGCCATGGTACTTCTTGATATCGAAAGCGCTCCGCGTCCCAACGACCGACGTCCTTTCATTGAAGAGCATCGAAGTGAAATATCACAAACTCGTGAAAGAACAGATGTAAGGCATGCTATGTTCTTGATTGACTCATTTGCTCATCTTCTTTATTTTTTTCGATTTATTTTTATTTAATCTCCTTTAATAGTATCGAGATGGGATAATGATACAAACAGTCCCTGAACTTTGACTCAATCTGCAATTTGATCCCTGAACTTTTAATTTGTTCAATGTAGTCCATGAATTTTAAGCTAATGTTCAATATGGTCCCTGAACTTTTAATTTGTTCGATGTCATCCCTGAATTTTTGGTACATGTTCAATTCAGTCCCTGAACTATGTAAAAATGTTCAATATAGTCCCTGAACTTGAATTAATGAAAATGACTGCATTGAATATTTTCATATAGTTCAGGGATTGAATTGAACATGTACCAAAAGTTCAGGGATGACATTGAACAAATTAAAAGTTCAAGGACGACATTGCACATTAGATTAAAGTTTAGGGACTACATTGAACAAATTAAAAGTTCAGGGACCAAAATGCACATTAGGCCAAAGTTCAGGGACTGTTTGTGTCATTTCCCCTATCAAGATAGAGAGAGAGATTTTTACGGCATTGATGTTTGGGGTGCAAACGAGCTCAAGAAGGGCTCGGACTGAAATTCGGGCCGATTCGAGGTTTTCAGCTCTACCGGCCCTGTTTTGCAATCCTAACTGTTGTGATGGACTTGGGCGGGCTTGGGAGGTTTCTCGATGGTAACTAACTATAGGGATGAGCATCGGCCGGGTCTCGATGGCATTAGTTGGCCCAAGCTGATCATACAAGAATAGGCTCGGACCAAACTAAATCGATCCTTGCCATACCAGTTTGGGCTTAGCCCAATTTTGTTTTGCTTTTTCTTTTTCTTTGTTTTTTGGGTAATTAAAGGGGTAGAGCTTAAAAATTACATCATTACTCTCCTAATAAAATATGATGAAATCTAATTCCCTAATAACAAACGAAGCAAACCTATCAATGACCTATCTAATACATAATTGTCACCTACATTATTGGGTTGGATAACTAACAATTTTTTTATTATAGTTTGGCATCTAATACCTAACAATTTTGTTTTCCTTTTCAATTAGAATGGATAAGTTATTATATTTTCGCCCTCACAGATGACTTTTTTTATATATATTTTCGACCACTTTTTCGAATTCAACCCATATCATTGCATCAATTCTCGTTCATTTGATTTTAATTATGTTGTGTTAACTTATGTATGCATTTACCACAGTGTCTTGAGCATGAATAATGCATTTTCTATTATCCTATTCTTTCGCATATATATACATATCAAAAATTAGTTCAAGCAGGTTCAGGCATTTTGAGCTTAATTTTCTCAAGACCTGACCGGCCTTAATAAAAACATAGGACAAGCCCAAAATCATGGTGCATGCCTATGCGAGCTTCCAAAAATCTAGCTAGTCCGGTTCAGTAATTTTTGCAATACGAAATCGAAAGGAGAGGTCTCGATTTGTTTTATCATAATTCTCACATAGCCATTACGAGTTTCGCATGTGTATATGTTGCGCTTCAACAATTCCTTGACCTATACATATTAGCTTGCACCCGCGAAAAGTCTTTAATATCGTACTTGCCTAAAATTTGGCCGAATATGTAATATAGTCCATCAACTTTCAATTTGTTCAATTTTATCCCTGAACTGTAACCCAATGTGCAATATGATCCTTGAACTTTCAATTTATTCAATATAATCCCTAAACTTTTGGTAAATGTTCAATTTAGCCCCTAAACTATATGAAATTGTTCAATGTTATCCCTGAATTTGAATTGATAGAATGACAACAACGAACATTTTCATATAGTTTAGGGACTGAGTTGAATATGTACCAAAAGTCCAGGAAACCACATTGCATATGGGGCCAAAGTGTAATGATCATTTGTGTCCTTATCTCTTTGAAAAAAACTTCAACTCAGTGAAATTTATAATTGCAAAATTTGGTCTCACCTAAACTTAGAAAACTCAGCCTGCCGTAGACTGGACACAAGCAAGACTAATCTTTATATTATATGAAGAAATATAGAATAAAGATCACGAGTTGAAACAGCACAATGATTATGTAGTGGTGGAGCATTTCTTGGATCTGGAGATGCCTTGTACGTCTTCTTCGTGGCTTTCCAATGAATGGGATCTCTTTCCCTCTTCAATAAGAAATTTGGGACCATTTCTGCATTAAACAAAGTAAGAATGGTGCGTGTCCTTCTTATGGATGCAGGCGTGCGACAGAAGTCATTGATGTTTGCCCTCTATCTTTTACTTAAAGAAAGAAGAGGTGTCCCATGGCAAATGGGAAGAATAGAGTAGTAATTACTAGCTCTCCTTTTGATCTCGAATGTCGAAAAATGTGGATCTCTGTCCGGGTGTTTTCTTTGTCGTGTATAGTTAACTAAAATCACGGTTCTAATGATCGAGATCGAAGGAGAACGCCATGCGTGACAGAGAGATCATATTCACGTATCACCTCATTGTTATCTTGTCTCATTTTGAATTTATCTGTTGTTCGATATCATACTACTATAATTCATCTTGATAATATATATAGACTTTTACAGAAATTAACGGTTTACATTGAGGTTCAAACCACTTGTGGTATTGCTTTATATTGTGAAGAGATCGGTCTACGCCGAAGTAATTTTTTTTTAGCGATCATCTAGTTTCAACATTGAAAATTAATATCATCTAGATTGAGTATTCCATTCACCTCTAGTAGTATCGTCCAATGAGTTATTACTACCTTTATGGCTGGCTATTGGTGGACAAAGATCTTCCTCTCTTTTGATACTATGACTCTCTCGATGATTGCTTGTGCTCCCGTTGAGCTCACCGCCATAGACAAAACTCGATATCGACGAGGCGAGAGGAGGTGTCTCCTCAAGATCCCTTGTCGCCCTCGAGATCTAAGTAAGATATCTTGGGTTCGTTAGGTCTTGACGGCCGTGCACGCACAGAGAGCAAGAGACTATTGAGGGTTAAATGCGAAGGCATTGACACTAAAGCAATGGTGGTGCCGCCTGGAATGGACCATGACAACTTCGCGAATGGCGGCGATTGTGTCGGTAGCTTGGGGCTACGGCCAAAGTGGCTAAATAGAGAGAGATCTGGTGTTTAGGTTTTCATGCCTGTGTAATCAATTGTATTGAGGATTAAAGTCAATTGAACACGAATAAAAATATAGCATCACTACTAATAAAGTGAGCACGGATAAAATTTTTGTGGATAAGCATTAAAGAGTCACGAGTTCATACGATGCTATATAAGTAACTTTACGGGCACAGATCTTACCTAATTTAGATAGCTTAAAAGTCGTAGTATCACCTTATGAAAGCAGCTTTAATAAATAATTACAAACAATAAAATTCTCGGAGTTCTTTTATTATTGGACATTTCAAGAAGGGAAATTCCATAATCCCATATTAAAAAATACTGACGAATTCTCGTCAGTTCGAACTGCTAGATGTAGAGATGGTAAGTTTTTCGATTATAAGATGATTTTAAAATGATAGTAAGATTATTAATTAAGATAGTCAAATTCACTGTTAATTAAAAAAAATTACGGCATATGAAGATAATTATTTATAAAAAAAAGAACCTCAAATAAAAAAGAAGAAGAAGAAGAAAATACCATATACTAAAACACATAACTCGATCACATTCCGAAAAATAAAAATAAAATAAAATAAAAACTCCGCGAACAAAACGCGGTAGTCATTCATAAAACGGACTGCAGCTCCGGCTTCGGTCTCCCTCCACGTTTCCCCGGGCGGATGCGTTCCCGTTGAGGAATCCCGATCGATCGCCGCCGCCGCACCGCCGCCGCCGCCATGTCGATTCGCCGGCCGCCGCAGCCGGCGGCGGAGTCCCCCTGGGACACGATGCTCCCGGGCCCGCCCAGCCGCAACAACTTCGGATCCATGGACCTCTCCCCCTCCGGCCTCCTCGCCTTCCCCTCCGGCTCCTCGGTCACCGTCGTCGACTCTCGCTCCCTCCAGCTCATCACCACCGTCCCCCTCCCTCCTCCGCCCCCTTCCTCCGCCGCCGCCTCCGCCGCCTCCCTCTCCCCCTTCGTCACCTCCGTCCGCTGGTCCCCGCAACCCCTCCCCCACTCCGTCCTCCTCTCCTCCGCCTCCGACGACCTCCCCTCCCCGCTCCTCCTCGCCGCCGGCGACCGCCACGGCCGCCTCTTCCTGCTCGACCCCCGCTCGCGCTCCCCGCCCCTCCTGACCTTCGAATCCGACTCGGTCTCTCCTAAATCCGGCATCCAAGACCTGTGCTGGATCCAGTCCAAGCCGGATAGCTTCCTCCTCGCCGCCCTCTCCGGCGCCTCGCTCCTCTCCCTCTACTCCCCCGCCACTGGCCGCTGCATTTGGAAGTACGATGCCTCGCCGGAGTACTTCTCCTGCATTCGCCGCGATCCGTTCGACTCGCGCCGTGCGTGTGCCATCGGGATCAAAGGGTTTCTTCTGTCGATCAGGGCGCTGGGCGAAACCGAGGAGGACATCTCGATCGGCGAGCTGCAGATCAGGACGGATTGCAGTGAATTGCAGAGGTTGGAGAGGGATTTGAGCGGATCGTCCTCGTCGTCACCGGCAGCTGCGGTTTTCCCTACTTATGTGGTGAAGTTGGCATTTTCGCCACACTGGAACCACATCTTGTATGTGACGTTTCCGAGGGAATTGGTTATTTTTGATTTGCAGTACGAGACAGCATTGTATGCCGCAGCATTGCCTCGAGGTTGTGGCAAGTTTCTTGATGTGTTGCCGGACCCGAACCACGATTGGCTTTACTGCGCGCATCTCGATGGAAGGCTCAGCATTTGGAAGCGAAAAGAGTAAGCAACTTCATAGCTATTCGTCATCCTAGGCAATGAGCGTACTTGAAATTTTGAAGCTGCATTTCGTCGAGAGGATCATTGCGTAGGGAATAACTTTTAGCTTGGTTTTTATTTCCTTTGCTTGTATGGTTGTCATGCGCGGCGTTCGTCAAGTAAAGCTAGAAGCTGTATATTTGTTGTCGATGATGAGTACCTTGTTGAAATGTGCTCTCCCTCTTTCCCCACTTAGTTTGATGGTTTAGCTTGGCATTCAGGCTATTTGCTTACAAGCATGGTAATGCAGGGGAGAACAGGTGCATGCTATGTGTACTATGGAAGAGTTGATGCCTTCCATCGGCACAATCGTACCTTCTCCTTCGATTCTTGCAGTCGTCATCTGCGAATCAGATTCCACCCTTCAGAATGTTGCAAGGCAATACTCTGATGCACCTCCTTCACCTGCCTCCAGTGTGGAGTTTGACAATCCTTTTGATTTTAGTGACGATTCTCTTCTTGTTTCTAAGACGCGATTGATCTCCATTTCTGATGATGGAAAAGTGTGGAACTGGCTTTTAACTTCTGAGGGTGATTTGTGTGCTCAAAAGGACACAAATGACGCAAGTGCCGTGCCTGATGCCACTGCTGTATCGGCTCTTGAGAATAATACTGAACACAGTGGTTCTACCACTGAGGGAATTGCGTCTGAAGGAGTTCAGCAGTCAGTGAATGTCAGTGATGCTAGAAGCCGCGCGTCAAAATCATCCCTCAAAGAGACGGAAATCTCATTTAAGGTTTGTGGGAGAAGAAGTTCTTTGTAGTCATTCGAGCTCCTAGGTGTTATCTATAGCTAATCAGATTTGAAAAGAATCTCATGGTTAAGAAGTATAATAAACATTTGCACTGTAGCTCTCCTGTGAACAGTTGAAATGCTGATAACCTGAAATCATACTTGCATGCATTAATAATGAATATTCTGCAGCTGTGGGCATACATGGAAAGATAATTCTCGGTGCCTTCTTTTCTCCAGTTTGGCAGTGAACATGCCCTGGTTAAGCTCTAAATTTTAGTTTCCTTCTTTTAAAGCAATGGTGCTGTTCTTTTGAATGGGATCATAGGAGAGAGAATCGTGCTGGATAATTTCTTTCTGTTGTCTGTTCTTATTAGGCGTTAAGAGGTTAAATTTCTCTTCAGTTATGTTCTGTTAGCGACAGATCAACACTCATATTAATGTCATACTTTCGGACATCTTTGATGTGGACAAGGGCCATCTGAATGATCAAATGTTCTTGTTATCCTTGCTAAAGTCGTGATTGCTCCATTCTGTGATTTCTGTGCATACTCTTGTTCTTATTATAGTTACTAACTAATGGATTCTAATTGTTTACCATCTCATTGAAATTTAACTCCCAGTGCCAACACATCCTTCCATTTAGGACTATTTCTCGTGTTCCCCAACATTTTCCATTTATGTCTATTTCTCCCAGTGCCAACACATCCCTTGTTCTCTGTTTAGCATAAAAAGGCATAGTGACAAGTTATATTCCTGATGCAGATGAGTTTAGTTGGACAACTTCAACTTCTTTCATCAACAGTGACGATGCTGGCTGTACCATCCCCTTCGTTAATCGCTACATTAGCCCGTCAGTTGCATTCTATCACCTCGTGACATATCATAGTGTTTTCTTCACTTGCTGAATAATATAGTTAATGTCTATCGAGGATGTTCGAGATTTTTCACTGATTAATGAACGTTAAAATATGAAGGTGGGGGAAACAGTCCTGCTGTAGCTGTTCCACTGGTTGCTCTCGGAACACAAAGCGGGGCGGTTGATGTTATTGATGTTTCTGCCAATGCCGTTGCGGCAAGTTTTTTAGTTCACAGCGGTGTTGTTCGTGGATTAAGATGGCTTGGCAACTCTAGGCTCGTCTCATTTTCATACATCCAGGTCCATTTGCTGTACATGCTATTTTACTCCTCCCTCCATTAGCATTATTAATGTCCCCAGCCATAGCATTAGATTTGCAGGTCTGCTGCCAATTTCTAATGCATGACTCATGTTTAATTGACTTCAGGCAAATGAGAAAACTGGAGGCTACACCAATAAGCTCGTTGTTACATGCCTTCGAAGTGGCCTTAATAAACCATTTCGCGTTTTACAGAAGCCTGAACGTGCACCAATAAGAGCTTTAAGAGCTTCCTCATCCGGAAGGTTGACTTCTCTTTGCTTTCTTTTGACTTTATAGGGACGGTTTAACTACACAGTATGTTTTTTGAGAACGATCAGCTTAACTCTAATACGTTATGGGTACCATGGTGCTACAAAAGAAATAAATAAAGAACTTGACCATAGTATGGATTAGCATGGTCCTATAAGAGGGTGATCTTGCTTATCACTTAATCTCTATCTATTTCAAAAAGGACCTTACAGCCAATGGACCGAGTCAGTTGATGTACTCATGAGTTCTATAAATCAAATTTCGAGTTCATAATTATGGCAGTCCATGTGTTAAACACCTAATTTGCTGCAATTAAGGATTTATACCTTGTTAGTATCAACTCTGTGTAAATACATACTTATCATGTCATACAAGTACATACACAAGGAGATTGTAACAATTTATATGATAAACGTGGTGGCGTTTTGTGATTTTCTTACCTTTTTGAGCTTGTTGGTCCTCACTTATCATTCAAAGCCCAGTTAATCACTCCAAAACTAGTTTCGGAGTATCTTTGTGTTGTATCTTAAGTAATCGCATTTCATGAAAAGTAATTATGATTGGCTTGTGATTTACATGCTTGGAGTTAGGAGTTCTGCCAATAAGTTTACTAAAGAAAATGAATTCCTGCAATTCCATCTCATTCTTGTGTTGCTTTATTGCCCACTAATAGTTTTTACTGTCTTTTATTGTTATCTCTGTCAATTCTTTGATGTAGCTTAAGAAAACTTGATGTGGCCGGCTGCAACCTATTGCAGTTAGAAGCAGTTAAGTCATATAGTAATTCAAACTCACTAATTGTCAGAGAATTTATTGGTGTAGTGAGGCGAGGGGTGGGCATGGGGCTTGACTGTGTTATTTTTTGAGGTGTAACTAGAAGAGCGGCCTAGTACTCGTGATCTTGCACAAAATACGTGGACAGATTTCTTTGCAAATGTGGGGTGTCTTTAATCGCATGCAAGTGATTACAATGACATGGGAACATTGAGATAATTACTGACACTGGAAAGACTTGTAAGGTGGTGGTTCTTGTCTTCTGGTTAAACAGCCTAATAAAGAATAGTATTGATCATAAGTCATGAAAGTCTAGGCAATGCACCTTTAGTTGGTTGCTGACATTTGGGATCTATTTAGCATAACGTTTAACTCATTAAAAAAAGTTGGAAGAGGATCTGTTGGTAGCAACATTGTTCTGACTGATGAATTACTTCTGATATGATGGTTATAAACAATAAGGGACTATCAAGTGAGAACTCCTATTTGTTATTTTCCTTCCTGGATTTTACCTTTCTATTCGACTCCTTCACCTTCAGCACAGCATTATTACTGTTTTTGCCTTCATGTGTCTTAGTAAGTTGTGTGATCACAACGCATTGCAGGTATCTTCTTATTTTGTTTCGTGACGCTCCTGTGGAGGTCTGGGCTATGACTAAAAACCCTATCATGGTAAGTTAGCTTGTAATATCTTCTGCATCAGAAACATTTTGCACACTTGTTGCTCAAATGATACTGACTAACCATTGGCCATTGTTTGAGTTATGTTATTACTAACTTTACATATGGTGCTTTTCCTGTACCCATTGATGGAAACTAGATTTTGCAGTCTTTAGCTGTTGGTAATCTCCAGATTTTGATGTTCTAGTGAAGCTTCTCAAACCATATTAAAGCTAGTGAACCGATTCTTGTGATTATTTACTCCATGGCATGCCACCAAGTGAAGTCAATATATGATATTGTAAACAATAAGAAACATGTTGGAGTATGAATTGTTAAGGTACAAGAACTTGATCGTTTCTTGACCAGACATGCTCTATTCCATAATACATGGATATGAAGTTACATTACCAGAGTTAGCTGCAGCATATAAATTTTTGACCCTTGACCATTCTGTAATGACTAGGATGTGAATGCTTCTCCATACTCATGATATTAGTTCATTCTCTGTAATGCTACATTTGTGGTTTTCATTTTATGCTATGGGATATTTTGGGTGACAAGTACTGCATTAATGACCCTGTCTCATAAAGTACCAAAAATGTAGTTCTTATTCTACTCGATCACGTCAATAGAATTTTATGCAAAATCTGCACGTTTACATTTCCCATTATTTTGAGTTTCCTACCTTATGTGATCTAGTTTTTGGTATAGTAAAGTACCGTATTTTGCAAATTATCATGTTAGCCATATGAGTGGAGCATGTACATCTGATGCTATCCTACAGCTTTGCCATATTGAATGCTGTGATTTCGGTATTTATCATGCTTTATATCTCTATGTAGCTTAGATCATTAGCCCTTCCATTCACGGTATTAGAATGGACTCTTCCAACAGTTCCGAGACCAAGTCAACTGCCTAAGCAATCACCATTACTGTCCAAAGATGAAGGAGCTGTAGCAACAGATGGGATATCTTCTCCGACTACATCTTCAGATTCCAGTGAGCATGTCCATATACCTGCTAGTTTCTGTCTTGTTGTAACCGCTGAATATTTCAAAGTTTATGTTTCATTTTAAGTGGAGAGTGACTTTCATCTGCAGAAGCATCGACCCCGGATGCATCTCATGACGATACAACTGAAAGTTTTGCATTTGCTTTAGTTAATGGTGCACTTGGAGTGTTTGAGGTTCATGGACGGAGAATCCGTGACTTCAGGTATGTTGATGTGTCATACTTGCGTATGGAATCTTTCAATGTCGCTTGGTTGTATCTTTGTTGAATAAACAGCTCTTCAAAGAAAAGATTTCTAGAAATCGGCATATCACTACTTGTCTGTGTCATGCCATTTTTTAAGCGGTCACTAAATTTGTGGTTCATATTTGAATGCATTATAAGATACTCCATTTATGCTTGTCAATTCCTATTTCTTAGTGGATTGTTCTTTGTTGGATGATAAAAGATTTTATTCAGAAAAGAAAAGGCTTTGGAGACATGCCAACTTAAACCTTGACGTACATCTACTTTTGTGTTAAATGATTAGCTTCGGTGGCGCTTAGTCATACTTGAGAGTTTGTCTACATGGTGATCAATCACAACCTAACTCTTACAGCATGTTTGGTTGCAGAAATGACTATTAACATCACAAGTATGTTACCGTTTGACTGTCTGTTACAGTGACAGAGTGATCCCTGGCTGCAATAGCTATTACATGACCCCGTGTAATAGCTATTACATGACTCCCTGTGTAATAGTTATTACAACCTTACTGTACTAACTATTTCTAAACTAACCGTCTCTTCTCTTCCACTCAATCTTCCAATTTGATTATTAATTACAACTAAAATTTACATTAATTATAGCTATAGTTTATGTTATTTAGAATTTATAACACCAATGGTAACTATTTCGACATAATCACATATTATATGATCGATAATAAAATATTAAATAATAAGCAATGTTATCTTGATTACACATAACTATTTATTATGTAAGAAATTATTCATAATCTAATAATTAGAATAATATTAGTTGCTTACTATTAGGTAGGATTATCTAGATTTCATAATATAATAATTATCTTAATAACTAATCTTACTTAATGCTCAAATTGTTATATTGTTATTGTTTCAATCATGCTACTGGTTATGTAATAAATAACGTTTATTTTTATGTAATTACATATTATATGATTAAATTTAAGTCGTAATCATAAATTAATAATTCAATAATAGAGAAAACTAATATATTAAATTGTAATATCTTCATTCTATAACTTGGTCTTTACACTTATGATAGGTTATTAAAGTGATAATACTATAACATAATCACATGTTATTTGCTTAAATTTTAATTATATTCATATGTACATTATTAAAATATAAATAAGTATTTTATATCTTGAATTATAGGAGATGATGATCGCAGAAGTCCTAAAACTCTGTCGATTTGTCAATTTAGTCCTAAAACTATTTTTGGATCATTAAATCCTAACACTTGTCGCCATATTTCGAATTAATCGTTTTGTTTACTCCGTCGCTTTTTCTTAGGTGGAAAATCTACGAGGCATTTTTTATTAATTTTTCTTCTATTCTTCGCACATTCTTCGCACAAGTGGCGCATCGGCACCACATCAGAAAGGAACTAACATTAAAAAATAATTAAAAGGGGGCAAAAAACAGAGATTTGGGGAAGGGGGGGTCCACCGCCTCCATTGCCAGCAAAGGTCACTGCCTCCAGTTTGTGGTTGCGGCAGCCCTCACTAGGGCAAGGTGACCCTCGTCCAAGGGTGGCGAAGATTGCCGCGGCCACCACCAGGCAAGGGCCATGGCCCTCACTTGTCGCCCCCCCTCTCCTTTCCCATTCCTCTCCTGCAATCTCCCCTTTCATTTCCTTTTTTAAATTTTCACTATATTTTTTCTTAATCTTTTAGTTTATTTTTGAAAGGGATAATGACACAATCCCTGAACTTTGACTCAATGTGCAATTTGGTTCCTGAACTTTTAATTTGTTCATTGTAGTCCCTGAATTTTGGCCCAATGTTTAATGTGGTTCCTGGACTTTTAATTTGTTCAATGTGGCCCCCGAACTTTTGGTACATGTTCAATTGTCCTTGAACTATATGAAAATGTACAATATAGTCTCTGAACTTAAATTAATGAAAGGACTACATTGAATATTTTTTCAAAGTTCAGATATTATATTGAACATGTACCAAAAGTTTAGATATCACATTGAACAAATTGAAAGTTCAGGACCACATTAAACATTGGATTAAAGTTCAAGGACTACATTGAACAAATTAAAAGTTCAGAGATCAAATTGCACATTGAGTGAAAGTTTAGGGACTGTTTGTGTCATTTTTCATTTTCCTTTTTTGAAATGTCAGTATAATTGTAAATACAAGACAAAAAGATGAAAAAATAATAAAAAATGCTAGGTCGGATTTTTCTGTCGACCAGAAGGTGATTGAGTTCATGAAAGGACCAATTCAATGAACAATAAAAAATTTTAGGATTTAAAAGCCCTAAAAAATAGTTTTAGGACTAAAGTGATGAAACATATGTTTTAGGTTTTTCCATGTTATTATCCCTAAAATATGTATCCAATAGGGAAAATGACACAAATAATCCCTGAACTTTGGTCCAATGTGCAATTTGGTCCATGAACTTTTAATTTGTTCAATGTAGTCCCTGAACTTTAACCCAATGTGTAATGTGGTCCTTGAATTTTTAATATCATCCTTGGACATTTGGTACATATTTAATTTAGTCCTTGAATTATATAAAAATGTTCAATGCAATCCTTTCAATTAATTCAAGTTCAGGGACTACATTGAACATTTTCATATAGTTCAGGGATTGAATTGAACATATACCAAAAGTTCAAGAATGACATTGAGCGAATTAAAAGTTCAAGAATCACATTGAACAAATTAAAAGTTAAGGGATCACGTTGAACATTAGTCTAAAGTTCAGGGATTGCATTGAACAAATTAAAAGTTCAGGAACCAAATTGCATATTAGGCCAAAGTTCAGGGACTCTGTCATTATCCCTATCCAATAATACATAGGTATTAAGCTCATGAATAATTGACTTTTAATTTGATAATTATTGTGTTCCTTGTAAATTTGATTTTAGGAATATTTTGGAAATTTTGATTTTATTCTCCCTTTATTACATGGGTTAATATCACGAAAAACCCTAAACTGGTACACTTATGACAAATTTACCCAAAATTAATTTTTTGACTACCAACAACCCCAAATTGGTATCCCTGTGACAAATTTACACCAACTATAACCCCCAAAAATCCCAAACTGGTACACTTGTGACAAATTTTCCCTCCGTTAGTTTCTGTTAACTTGGATTAATACCACAAAAAATCACAAACTGATACTCTTGTGACAAACGGAGGGTAAAACCCCAAACTGGTACATCTATCAATTGTTACGTGTCATCCAACTCAGCAATTTGATGGTAAAATTAATAGAAACTAACGGAGGGTAAATTTGTCACATATGTACCAGTTTGGGGTTTTTTTGGTCAAAATATTAGTTTTTGGTAAATTTATCATAGGTGAACCAGTTTGGGGTTTTTCGTGGTATTAACCGTATTACATTTCATTCATGAAATTAAACAATGTCATAGGTATTACATTACTTAAAGCAAACAAAGTAATAGTTATAACAGCTTTATTAAATTTTAGCGTAATAGCTAGTAAATTACACCTTTTCTATTAGTGCAATCAAATGCAAACGGGTGTTATGGGTTCGTAAGGGTAAAACTATGTGGATCTGTTTGTGTGGGCAATGTCATTATTTGTGATGTTTTGGACAACTGGGTGTGAATTTTCTGCATTAGGAGTGATGTAGGGATTTTCCGGCTCAATAGGCTTACTTTAGATTTCTCATTACCTTGCACATGTTTGAGCTGATTATATGAGTCAATCTGCCACATCCATGAACTTTCTGCCACTGAAACAGTCTAATTTGCAATGATTACTATGACTAATCTTCATAAAAATATAGTCTGAAGCTTAATTTCCACATAGATCTTTGAAGCATATGCTGGTTGTCTGCTCATTTATTACTTTGCCACTTTATTACATTTCAAATCTTTAATATCTGCTTTGGCCAAGTTCTACTGTAAGTTTCACAAAGGGCTACCTTTTACTTGCCTGTAGACCTAAATGGCCTTCATCTTCATTTGTTTCGTCTGATGGGTTGATCACAGCGATGGCTTACCGCTTGCCTCATGTAGTACGTATCTCTTTACTTGACAGCTGATTGTTAAAGAACCGATGTTTCCAAATTATTAGTTTGACTTATAGTAAATTTCTTATTTCTCAGGTCATGGGGGATAGGTCGGGGAATATCAGATGGTGGGATATAACTACTGGACATTCCTCCTCATTCAACACGCATAGGGAGGGAATACGAAGAATAAAATTTTCACCTGTTGTTGCTGGAGACAGGAGTCGAGGACGCATTGCTGTTCTATTTTATGATAACACTTTCACTGTTTATGATCTGGTATATTCATATATAGACTGTTGATTACAACTCTTTTCTGCGGATTTTGTGTCCGTAATTCTTGCTTGAGAAATCTTGTCTTTTGTTTAAGGACATTCACAGAAGTTTACATTCTTTTATGTGCAGGATTCGCAGGATCCATTAGCTAATTCTCTCTTACAACCTCAGTTTCCTGGAACCCTCGTACTGGAACTTGACTGGCTATCCGTTCGATCGGCTAAGGATGACCCGTTAGTTTTATGCATAGCTGGAGCTGATAGCAGCTTCCGCTTAATTGAGGTTAACATGTATGTCCTTCTAATTGTAGGTCACCATTCTTTTTTATTTTTTGGTTTTATTATATCTTGCTTGTATAAAGTATAATATAGGCCTGCATTCTCCATAGTTCTGATTTATCCATAGTCCAGTTGTCCAGTAATTAGGGGAATATGGTGACTCAGTAAAAAGGGCTCTATTAACTATGTTAGTAATGATACTTTCGGGACATATTTTCATTTTATTCATCCTATTTCACACTCGAGCTTCTGTGAGGCTGTTGGTAGAATGTGTCCACGTGATGTAGGAATTGACAAATTTTTATGATATGCTTGTTAATAAGAGGTGCATCAGCCCACACAAGGCTTAAAAAACTTGGTAGTGAAACTTGCTAATAACATGACATATACAGGGCTAGAGCTAAGCCAATCAATATATATGACTCAATCTGGTAAATGTGTAACAGTTGTACAGCTCATCAACTACTTAGGGGATGGCCTTTCCATACAAATAGCTGAAAAGACATCCTCTGATAAAATATATCCCTAAGTTTGGTGCTTGTACCTTCCGTCTCTGCTTCGAAATAGATAATCTTAACGAGTGTAATTGTAGATATCTGGGTTTTCTGAGTTTGAATCATTTAGCCCGCTATTATTAGAGTGATGCGTGGAGTGATTGGAATAAAAGATCCACAAGGTTTCGTTTCATACTTTATGACTATTTATTGTTAACTTCAATGAACTTTCGAACTTTATTGGTTTGATTTCCATTTCAAGTGTTTTCTTATGCAAGATGGATAATTAGGTTATTTAGGATGTTTGTCCTGCAGTTGTCACTTTGTCCAATTCAACCATGCTTTTCTCTGCTTACAGAAATGACAAAAAATCTGCCTCTGGAATCCAGCCTAGGCCTATCAGAGAGAGATTTCGGCCAATGCCTCTGTGTTCTCCCATTCTACTGCCACTACCGCATGCCTTGGTACGGGCCAATTTTTTTTAACTTTTCTGACTTGTATTTACATCTTATTTTACTAAAATTACTTATAAAAAAGTCCCACTATAATCTGAATTATCATTCGGCTGTAATACTCATAAGCAATCATTAATGGAATACATGCAATGCAGTTGGGGAAATGTTAATGATTCTGCTAGCTTGATAAGTTAAACTTTGCAGTTAGCGAGCAAAAAATTTAACTCTACCCTTGTTCAGGGTTCTGAGGTTGGATGGTATCTTCATGGAGGATTAGGTGGGACTGAGATAAAAAGTTTTGAGTTGAAAGGAGAAAAGTCAAAATAGTAAATCAAACATCGAAGTTGCAAAACTTCATAGGAGTATTAGCAGAACACAAAAGAAGTTGTATTGTTGAAGCTTAAAATGCACACATTTATGGAGCTAGATAGTCCTCTTCCACTGAGTGAAGAGCCTCTCATTTCTGCAGTTTCATCAATAATGAGTTCTAGTAGCATGTTTTTTTTTTTTTGGTCGAATAGTAGCATGCTTAATTTCCTCGTATTTTCTTGACAATAGGCATTGCGTATGATCTTGCAACTGGGGGTAAAACCCTCTTGGTTCAACACTACTGGGACCAGTATAAATAAGAGGCCTCACTTGATTCCAGGGGCCGCTTCGTCGACTGGAGATCTGCGTGGTTACATGATAGATATACCACCGGTAGGAGACTCCGTGGTGCCGGAGATGCTTCTCAAAGTATTAGAACCATATCGAACAGAAGGTTTTCATTTTGCTTTAAATTCTGCATTCTGTATTTGGCTTTTATATTGAATTCCTGAATTTTTTTACTTTTATTTGTGTTGCTTACACAAGTCAGGACATGTTGTTCCAGGTTGTATGCTGGATGAAGAGAGGGCGAGGTTGTATGCTACAGTGGTTAACAAAGGCTGTATTGTAAGGTTTGCATTTGCTGCTGCTGTCTTTGGTGAATCCTCTGAAGCCTTATTCTGGTTGCAGTTGCCTCATGCTCTCAACCACTTGATGAATAAGTTAGTGAGGAAGTCTCTGCAGAGAGCTCCTGCATCTGCACAGGTACCAGAGATCGACGAGACTGCCATGCTGAGCAGGATAACTTCAAAAGGGAAGTCAACAACCGGAGCAGGGAAAAAGGATCAATTGGTGAGTCTGTCAGCTTCGAGCCAAGTGAATGTAAAGCCAAAACAGGCTTACTAAGCTCATGAATTTTAGGAGGAATGATATTGATCAGTGATCTGGCAACTCTTGATTCCTCGTTGTCTAGGCTTTGAAATTCCTTTTTGAGCATTAAAAAATAATTCCTTTCAGTAGTTCCTCTTGACTAAATGTTGGATAATTTTAAAATTGTTTATTATCTTCTATTTCATTGTCAGAGCCAAGGTCAACTAAAATCAATGGCCTTCGAACAAGAAGAGTTGTGGGAAAATGCTAGTGAGCGTATTCCTTGGCATGAGAAACTGGAGGGCGAGGAAGCTGTCCAGAATCGTGTGCATGAGTAAGGCCTGGCTCGTTTTTCGTAATCGCGGTTTGTTGAATAAGCAGACATAGATACGTGAAAAGAATGAATAAGCATTAGAAAACATGGTTTCGTGAAAAAATGATGCATTTGTTCCCGGTGGAAAGATTTGCTTAGAAGTCGTCTCCATCAGTTAGCTTGCTCCGAAATCCACATTTCGACAGTAAGCTTTGCATCTTGCTTGATCTTTGCTGGACTGATCTTTTAAAGTTTGTTGGGCCTGATATATATGTGTATATGCATTTTTGAGTTAATTATATGCATAGCATTTCCTCATGTCTTCAAAGTATTTGTTGAATAGGAGAAAGTCTGGGTTCACTTATGTTGCCTGTAGTAAATCAATATACATACGGTTCTATCTGTGCTTTTAGGTTCTTGGTCAAAAGAATTTCTAACCTCAGTGCAATTTGAGAATGGTTTAGTATCCTTTGAAAGATTTGGCCTTTAGAGGATTAGTGCCAATAGACTATGTAGTTTCTGGGGACAGTAAACTTCCCTTTTCTGCTGTGAAGTTGTAAATTGGAGTGGACAAACCTTTGACCCAATCTTATATGGCAGAGCAAACATCAAGCGTCTTAAGCTCTTGTATAACCAAAAGTTAAATCGGAACCATCACAATTGTACTAGTCTAAACCAGTTGATGAGCATGGAAAAGTGTACACTAGAATACCGACAACAACAAACTAAGCCTTCTCCCACTAGGTAGGGTCAGTTATGTGAACTATTTTATGCCATTGTGATCGATTATGTATTATTTCTTTCATAAGTTCTTGATGCTTGATATCTTTCATTATTGTATCCTGGCCTTCCCCTGCCCCTTTTAACCCCCTCTTCATCTCCTAATCCACATTATCACAGGAGTCTCCAAGGTTTTTTTTTTAACGTGACCAAACCATCTTAAACAAGCTTCTCTTATCTCATCTTTGGTTGTTGGTACCCTTACTTCTTCCAAGATGTATTTAATTTTAATCCTGTCTGTTGGTGTGCCTGCTTTTTCAATAAAGCATTCTCATCTCCACTAATTTTATGCAAATTTCGTGTTTAACAGCCTAGGACTTCTCGCCATACAACATCAATGGCCTTATTGTTGCATTGACTTCTTCCTTATGCTTCAGTGGCATTGTGTAGTTGCATAAAACACTAGATGCACTTTTTCCATTTCATCCGTCTTGCTTGCACTCTATGGGCCACTTCCTTAGATAACCTGATGTCTAATTCTCATCAATATACTATTAGAAAGTCTAATTCGAAAGTTTAAAAGGTGAATGGACATTACATGTGTGTAAGGCCATAAGAAACTCCAGAACCAATCAATGTGAGACACATTAGCATACGTGACTTGAACTTCTACTCTTACTGAAATTAAATTACATATACTGTGTCTTTGGCCGACTTAACTTAAAACCCTTTTTTTCAATGTCTCTCTGTAGTTTGAGTTTCTCGTTTACTCTTGTCGGGTTTCATCTACGAGCACTATATAAATTTACATTTCAAGATGCACTAGGTATCAGTTCATTCTTATAAGGAGTGCGTCTTTGGGTCATGTCATGAGGAAGTTACCTCTTGAGGGTCGAAAAAGTGGACTTGGAACAAGTACTTCATATCAACGGAGATGCATCAAAATAACAAATTATGTGATGCATCTCCGTTGATATGAAGTACTTGTTATATATATCAATTTTGTTCTTTTCCTGATTTTAGCAAATCCCAAATTTGATTTAGTTGGATCCGAATGACGTGTGTAGTCTGTTGTGCAGTGAAGACTTTTAACTGTCTGGCATTAATAGAATTAGAGTGTAATATTGTCATCTTCTAGAAACCTGAATTGTTATCATTCCGTGATTATTCTCTTGCTGTTAAGTTCGAAAGGTTTTAATTACGAATTGTATTTTTTATATTGACGATCAGGCTTGTGTCGGTTGGAAACTTAGAGGCAGCTGTCAGCTTGCTGCTTTCGACCCCTCCAGAAAGCTCTTATTTTTATCCAAATGCTCTACGTGCAGTTGCACTTTCTTCAGCTGTTTCAAAGTCCCTTCACGAACTTGCTGTAAAGGTGAGTTTAATCTTATAGGATTGCGAATGTGGAACTATTACTCAATGTATAAAGCCCAATATCTTCGATTTACTAAACAAATCAAAACTTGAGCTGCTTTGATGTATATATAATTATCTTTGACAATGGGCTAAAAGTGTTTGCATACCTTTTGTTGGGGGTTTTACTGTGTAGGTTGTGGCTGCCAACATGGTTAGAACTGACAGGTCACTGTCAGGTACTCATCTTCTCTGTGCTGTTGGAAGGTATCAAGAAGCTTGTTCACAGGTTTGAATTTTCTTAACTAAAGCTTTGATATATCTTCATTATTATCTAATGTTAGTTGTCTACCTTAGGGTGCGTTTGGCAACCATTATGTTTCCGGAAACAATTTCTGTTCAGAAATGATTCTTTTTTATTCCGTGCTCGGGAACAATTTCTAAGTATTTGAAGGTGTTTGGTAACTGTTCAAAATTTCTATTCTTGGAATAGAAAAAGAACAGAAATGTGTTTGGTAACTGCACAAAATTTCTTTTTATTAATAATATTTTGAAATTTTTAATATTTCTTTCTTTTTCCCCTTCCTTGGCCATGGTCAGGTCGCCGGCGCCGGCCACAGGCCAGGGCCGGCAAGGGTCCAGCCCTCGCCGCCGCCCTCTCCAAATCCGGCAAGGGCAACTCGCGGCTTGGGCGAGTGCCGCCCTCGCTGCAACCCTCACCAGATCCGGCGAGGAAGGCTAGCGGCCTGGGCGAGGACGGCTAGCGGCCTGGGCGAGGGCCGCCCTCGGCGGCCTGGGCAAGGGTCGCCCTCACCAGATCCGACGAGGGCGGCCCTTGCCCAAGCCGCGAGCCGCCCTCGCCGGATGTTGCAAGGGTCGCCCACGCTAGATCGGGCAAGGGCCGCAATGCCCTCGCTGGCCTTGGCCTGTGGCTGGTAGGAAGAAGAAGAATAAAAAAAAAATTTCTTTTCCATTTCTAATTCTTGTTCCCAGAATCAAGAAGCAACCTTTTTTGGCTTCTTGATTCTATTCCAAAACTGATTCTGGGAACAAATTTTTGCAAATTTGTGCCTAGGAACAAAAAATTTACCAAACGGATTTCTGTTCCAAAACTGATTCTGAGAACAAAAGAATAGAAATAGTTACTGTTTGGTCGGTTGCCAAACGCGCCCTTAGTCTCTGTGCAAACCAGATGAAGGTAAGTTTTGTGTCAGGGAATTCCATCTTTTCTATTGTCTGGCCTCCTCTTGAGTTTAGATAGAGAGAGATGCCATACAGTTTCACAGATGTCCTATCAGACATTCCTGATGACTGTTTTCGGTTTCTCCTACATTTTTGTGTGCTATTATATTTTTTCCTACTTCCTAGAATGTTTTCGTAGTTTTTATATTGAAGATTCTCCTAAATCATATCATAGAATTTGCTCAAATATACTCAAAGCATAGGAGTTAATATGGTGAAGAGGAAACTTAACAGTGTATGTAGTGCAAGCCTCAACTGATAGTTTTTATTGTAACAAATTGTATAAACCTCTTGCTTATGCATTCATTTAATAACATCTTCCTTCACAAGTTATGGACAATTTGATGAGGTTAATCATCATATTTCGTCAAGAGTAATTCAAATCTCTAATGAGAGGCTGGAATGAGAATAACATTGTATATCAGAACACTGTTCTAATTATCTGTTCTTTCTCCTGACTTTGTTTAGCTGTCCAATTATTTGATGTGGTTACATCAGCATCCTGTATGGTTAACAAAATCCTCTGGCTTGCAAACATGAGGAGCATTGAGGGTTTTGTTTGATTTACATCTAGAGTCCCTTTGTTTACATCTCAAGTTTTGCCACTGATGATCCCTTGGAAGTCATGTTCCTGCCAGCATAGATTATATCTCATTATAGATTGTCCTGGTGTAGATTCTTTTTGGTGCTTTAATATCTCAGTGACTAAGGATGCACATTCTATGTTGTGGGTGGAATTTGGAGGACTTGCTTATTCATTTTTTGAATCAATCCCTCTTTTGGTGGCATGATTAATACTGTCATCATCGTAATCATCACTGCTAATCAATTTTATGTAGTTATCGATTTTTTCTGTGAATAGTAAGTACGCTCCTAGTGCAAGAAAGGTAATATAAGACTGAACTGCCAAAACTAACCAAATTAAACACTGTCCAGACTTGAACAGTTTTCTCACGGACCGAGCCAAAATCAACCAAATGGCTCATCGCTTTGATTAATTTTTTGCAGTTACAAGATGCAGGATGCTGGACAGATGCGGCGACTTTAGCTGCTACACACTTGAAGGGCTCTGACTATGCAAGGTTATCCCAAAATCTCCATTTGTCAAATCTTCATTCTTACTTATCCAATTCTTTCAAACCTGATTTTCCTATTATCTATCCATTACAATCCAATATATAGCATTTATGATCTCTGATGCTTACACTTGTTTTCTGATAATAATTTCTATTTGTTGCCCTTTTATTATTTTGAGAAACAGTTGAAAATCTCTTAATCCTTAAAGATTGTCTTTTATCGAACTTTAGTGCCCTCTTCTCTCATCAATGAAAGAGGGCATGGGTCTTCAAGTATCTGTGCACATTTATTATGCACATTAACAAAATGAGATTGAATCTTTTTATTGTGTTATACTCCAAGAAAGATCCTCATTTGATTCCTATCTTATACTCCAAGAAAGATCCTCATTTGATTCCTACTCTTAGGTGGATGATGTTAATAAAGTTGCTTGTCTCTATTGTATTTCGTTTTGTCAGGACATTTCAATCAAGAACGTGCTTACTTCTGTATGCACAAGTTTCTGGAACTTAGTTTTAGAGTGAGTTTGTTTACGCTTAAGCAAAAGCAAAACTAACATTTTTTTTGTTATCCACCAAAATTTAAATTGTTCCAAATTTCAAATACATATGAAAAATTTGTTGGAATCTGTGTCAATATTTATATGTTGTAAAATTTCTAGTGTTTCGGATAAATGAAAAGTCAAAGTGCATATGTTTGAAGATTTAGAGCGTGTCTAGACTGACTTTTACCATGTACTTTTTATTTGACCTAAGTCTTGTGGTGTACACACTTTGATTTTTTTCAACTCTAAACACTTCTTTCGCCACATATAAGTAATGACACGCAATTCACATATGAAATTTTTCATGATAAACCTTAAACAAAAAGAAAATAGTAAAAGTCAATTTGGACATGCTCTTAATATATTACAAAACATGATGATTGGGATGTGATAATGTTGTCTGATATTTTAGTTGCTCTCAAGGGAAAACAAATTCCGTTACTTTTTTTTTGGGTATCTTCATGCACTAATATGGATAAGTGAATCTGGGACTCTTAGTCTTGTCTGTGTTTTTGGCCAGTGGAGATTTATGAAAGTTCCTTTTGCTGAGGTGTGGCAAATGACAATTAGAAAATACATATTTGGTAGATCTGTTGACACTCAAGAACGATAGAATTGAAAGTTATTGTATAGATGATTTAATTAATTAGATGACTTACATTACTTAAAAAGTTGGTGATTTCACTAGGCAAGGTCATATTACCATGCTATGCATATTTTCATCCTTGATAATGCTATCTACTAAGCAGGTGTACAAGATTTGGTCTGATTGTATTGGATGTATAAACATAACCAAATCTCAGAGCATCCAATTACGTAACATGACAGCGTTGAGCATGCCTAGCATTGTTCTTTCATATAAGGTGCACTTCTGCTGGAGACATAAACTATGAAAGCATTGATTTTAGTCGCAGAAAGACAAGCAAAGTCGCGTTCTTTCTGATTAATTAGTTGCTCTTTGGTCAGATCTTTCCTGCACTAGAACATTACCTTTATTTCTGGGTCTTTCCGATCTGCAGGAAATTTTTTCTTTTTGCGAGTATTCTCTGTCCATGTCTAGATACGTGAAAATTGACATCAAGCCATGGAGGATCATGTGTTACTTCTAATGCCAAACTACACGAACAAGTTGGGGAATGTCCAGACCCAATCTACTAGACAGAATTTCTCCTTCAGTTGGGTTGCTACCCAAGTTGGACATTTGCTTCTAAATCTTCTCACCCAATTAAACTGCACCACAGCAAAATTCCTTGAGACTCGGATTGAAGTGTTTTAGGGCAGGACCAACCATGTAGTTGCCGGGCCCTTTATTACTGAACAAGCTGTGATGGATAACCTTAGAATCAGTTTCTACAGTAATTTTCTTTAGTTCTTGCCAAAGCTAAACTCAGGAGATGGGCTTGAAGATGGAACATTTTCACTCAAATCGTATCTACCGTGAAAATTCTGACCATTTCATTGTGTTATTCTGTTCGCAGAGTGTTGCTGAGATGGGCAGACCATGTACTTCTGGCTGAACACAACATCTGGAGGTACTATTCTGTTCCGTTTCTGTTTCTCTTCATATGAATAAAGGGCTTTTTTTTAGGCATCTGGTGCACCTACTTGATTATGGTTGCTTTTTTTTAGGCATCCCAGATCTTTCAGAATTTTCAATGAATTATAGAATAAAGGGCTTAATCATAATGTAAATGTAGATTTTGAGAATGTAGAGGATTGGTATAAACAAGATGTGGCGAGTGTAAATAAGTGACACCTTTTCTTTGATCAAGATCATTTGATGCTCTTCTCAGAGTGTGGAACTTTTATTACAGGGCCTTGATTTTGTATGTTGCTGCTGGCGCACTCCCGGAGGCATTGGCAGCTATTCGTCAGGCGCAGCGACCAGATACAGCTGCCATGTTCATACTCGCTTGCCGTGAAATTCATGCGGCTTTTATGTCCAACATGGGTGATTCTGATGACGAGTCTTCAGTCAAGAAGGAGCAGTTAAACTTGCCTGTTTTGGACCCAGAGAATGAGGATGTCATTGCAGTCGGGGAATATTATGGGCAGTATCAGCGGAAGCTTGTTCATCTCTGCATGGATTCGCAGCCATCATTCGACTAAACAAGCTAAGCTGGGTCATTGTCCGGTCTATTATTCACTTATGTCTCTGTGCGGTGACATTGTGCAATACCTATAGCAGCGTGAATGCTCGTGGGATTCCTTCTTGCTCACAATATACGTCGTTGATGCTGGATTCTTAATTTAGATAACCAAATTGCTCTCCCGTTCGGAGGGTCGTCAACCTGAGAATATAGTGTGGCTCCACACAAGGAACTTATACTAGAGGAGGAGAACTACATTCATCAAGGGAAATCTGGCATATTAGGCTCTGGGAGAATTCTGTGTTGCAGAAAACTCTACCCAATGGGTCCATTTGTATGTATTGTCAAAAATTTTGCCGTCGTTTGAGTTGATTTCCGCAGTTTTGCGAGGAGAGTATGGCGCTTTGAGATTCACATTCTGATTTATTGTTTCCCCTGAATGTACAGATCATTGAACTAATTTGCTTATAGATATTGTATCTGTCTATTCGTGGCTCCGCCTTTGCATTTGTTCTCTTCATATTAGCCTAGTTGAAAAAGTGCCCATTGGTACAGAAACTAGTAGAGAGGTGTGATGGCTGGAATTTTCAATCCTTGTTTGTTTCATGAAAAATAAATGATTTGAAAAATATTTTCCTAAAAATGTTCGCCTGTATAAGAATGAATGAATAGGAAGTTTTTTCACCGTTTACAGAAATTTTAGACAAATTATTATCGATAATGAAAATATTTTTTTATTAATTAATTATTTCAAGCAATGATGTTTTCCGAATAATTCATTTTCAGCAAATAAATGGAACCTTTAATATGAGTTCACGTTGGAGAATTCTTTATTTATATCTAGTTAGATTGGATTTTAGAAAGACAATTTCTCCTTAATTGATGATGTTCAATTATATATTTGTCATTATAAATTCTTCTTCTAATTTTTCCTTTGGATTCAATCAAATTAGATTTTCATCGTGAAAGTTCACTATTATCAAAAAGAAACTTTCTCCTTAATTAATTAGATTCAGTTATATATATCATTGATTTTTTTCCGTCCTTTCCCTATAATTATAACCGGATGAGCCAAAGATTAGATTAATTTTTTATCATTGGATTTCTCTTTTTTTCCCCCTTTCGCCATAATTTTGGGATTATATAATTTGGAGTTCAAATTTTTTTAGAAATATCTTCAAAGATGTAATGATATGGTTAGTTTTAGCAGGTTAAATTCGCTAATCCAAAACATAAAATGCTTAAAATTAAAGAGAATAAATTAAGCCTCTTAGAAAATTTGGGACAACCAAAGTCACCCAAACAAATGATGATGGTCATAAATTGCACGGTTCAGGAAGCCAGCAGATCTGCATGAAGGTCAGAAAGTTTGGCTCAAAGCTCAGTGCCGACCGGGCGGAAATTAATGAGCAATCTTCACCGATTTCAGTACCATCATCTCCGCAGGACGCTAAACATAGAAGCTACAGCAGCAGAGAAATGAGCAGGCAGTTTATATATCTCCATCGACCGCTGACAGTGCCACGAGGTCTCGCCATGGAACTACCCAGTTGAAATATTGCTCCACTGGTAGTTGCAGAATCCAAAGTCCCTCTTTTCTGGCGGTCAGCTTGATTTGAACACCTTCACCATTCCACAGATATGCTGGATGTAGGATGCCGGAAATTATGGGCTAGCTCAGCAACATCATGAGAAAACTGCTCCGATCAGTAGTAAGCACCCATAAAGATCCTCAACCACCTTGTCTAATAATTCACCTGAAAACAGATTCAACCACTTAAGATGTATCCTCTGCAGTCCATGCCCTCCATGCCCATTCCTCAAGTATCTCAAAACATTCTTGTTTTGACTCTGCGACTTTCTAGATTCCAACCTTCAATGTCTTCTCAGAGAAGGGACCATATGGGAATGGGTTACTCAGAGTAATCAAGCATGCCGAAACGTTTGAATTCAACTCAACGAAGGAATCTCCGGCGGCATCGAGCAGATCCCAGCTCTTCATACTCAGCTTTTGTGACGCACATTGCTTCGAAATCGGGGCTGGATGCCAAAAGTGATCCTCCTCGCCACACACCTAGTAGAGGACTGAAGATAATAGACAATTTAGGCAAAAGGAGGCCAACAATAGCATCTTTGGAGTGACAAATGAAACATAGAAGGGAAAAAGTTACTCTTGTTGAGTGGTTATCTTCACTTTGTAGTAATCAGGGACAAGAGGCCGGAGTTCTTTTTCTCTGTAGGAAAGTGTCAACACTATAAGGCGGTGAAAATGCCTCACTAGAATCAACTCAAGAGGAGGTAATGGAAAGAGAAAGCTTACAGTCTCGCAGCAAATCGAGGAAAAAGTGTGCTTCCACCAGTCAATATGATGCTTCAAAATTCAGAAAAAAGAAAAGAAGAGCACAAAAAGAAGTTAACTACTGGTAATTGACAATTGCAAATGCATAGAAGTGAAGCCAGCAGTTCAACACGGCAATGCTCGAAGGACAGAATACCTTTCATAAAGAACGGGATGAAGATGCGGATGGCAGGAACTGATAGCTCGAACAATGCACTCTGCCAGTCCAGCCTGATTCATTCCTGAAAAAGAAGTTCCACAGTTGCACTTCAATGGCTGATATTTATACATTACTGAACAATAAATGATGGAAGGATCACTTCCTCAGACCAAACAAGATGTGATTGACATTTCTTAGTAACAGACAACTGGTAAATGCACCAATACATTGAATCTTCATCTAAGATGCCGAAAAGTAGATTTAGAACCAATAATGACGGATGTTGACCACAAAGACAAAAAATGACCAATGGATCAGATTAAGCCCTTTCTTAGACCAAACAGGATGTGATTTGTCACTTCCTTCGACTGAACAAGATGTGATTGACATCTCTTAGTGACAGGCACTAAACAATTCACCAATACATAAATTCATAACTAAGGTACTTAAGAGCAGACTACAACAAGATAGGAGCACAAAACGCACCCAAATCTGCAGGTCGAAAAATCATCTCTGGGACAAGGAATCGCTCATTCGTCAGGTCGAACTCCTGTATAGAAGGTAGAAAATTTAAGGAAAGTCGCAAAGGAAAATATCTTCTATATTTTTTCTGTGCACGCACCAGACATTTACGAATAAAAAAAACCCCGAAAGAGCTGTAATGAATATATACGATATTACATTTTTGGTTAAGTCAATTCTCTTTCTGTCCTCTGCAGATTCTGGCCTCTCAACATCAATAATCGTTCCACCTGATGTAAGATGAGACTCATCGGTCGAATTGAGGTGTCGTCGTGCTGCTTCTGGGTCTTTGACAAAGCCCTTTGTATGTGTGACTCCGTCAGGAAGAACATATGTGCATCTAAAGACATTATCATGTCCAGGCTTCCTAAAGAAGTACAGTTGATTCTTGTGAGCTCACTGAAGTGACAGTTGTCTACCAATATGCATTGGTAGAAGTTCTAACACAATTAACTAACTAACCAAAAACTTCTGCTGTACTGCAGGGCATTTGATTTCTTTGGGTGATACTTACTAAACTGAATGCTAAACATAGAGGCTAAAAAATGCATAGATAGAAGTTCTAACACAACTAACTAACTAAGAAATATTGAAAACAACAACTAAGCTTTATGCCTTATCCCGTTATATGAGCCATCTGCATGAATTTTTTGTGCCATTACACTTATGTATCAAGTTCTGTAAGATCCAATTCCTTATGATTCTTTGAAAGATGTATGCACTCCTCTTTCACTCCTAAATTTAGTGATATTAACTGATAAAATTAATTCAATTCCCCAGGCTATTCGTAATTTTATACCATGCTTCCTGAAGGGTTCAGCTGCTTGGGGTTCCTTATCTTGTTGACTTAAATTTTGTGCTGAAAAAATCTCTGGATGATTCAATAACAGCTGGATGGCTAGTAGCAAGGCTAGTTTTGATACCAGTAGCAGCTTAGCCATGTATAGTCATATTGTGGAGCATTAAAAATTTAAACACATTTGCAAACCATTTGCAAGTATAATGCAAACCTATGTAATTGGCAGATATTTAAATTGGGCAAGAAGAGACTTGATCTCACTGTCCCAAATTTTCAGGAAACAAACTACTGAATGAAATTCTGTTACTTACCATTACCTTCAGATTTTGATATTCATCATTTCCCTCATTTTCCAAGCAACAAAGCAGAAACAAGCTTAACTCCATACATAAACTGCTAGACTATCTTCAACTCATCATGATGAGACGTCTAACAAAATAAAGCATTACCTTGCAAGCTGCAAATCACGGTCAACATCAAGGGAAACAAAGCATAGCTTCTCCTTAACATCATCCATCAAGAAGCTCTCATCCATAACATTAATCGATCTATACGACACCAGCTCCTTCAAATAATTCGTCAAAGCCTTCCCGCCCAGATCGATCCTCTTCACCCCATAATTCAAAGTAAAATTTTGAAAAACAGGCGTCGCGTGTGTAAAAGAGAACCCGCAATCCACAACAAGACTGCACTGTGCCTTGGAGACCAACCTGACACACACCCGAAAGCCACAACAACGTGAAAAGCCATAAACAACTCGAAATTTCCAGCTTTTCAAGATTCCCATATATGAAAGAGGAAATCTTAAAAAAAAATTATCAAGACTTTAAGCTCATTCTAGTCAACTTTGATGCTTCAATAGCTTTGTTCCATCAACAATCAGCCATGACCAGAATCTCAGAATGATACCCATAACTCCTCCCAGAAGAGAAGTCCTAAACCAACCCACACATCATTTCCCAGTATCCTAATAAAACGAGGGTATGAGTCGAACATTATAGCGATTACCCTTGTGGGCTCGTGCTGGCCTCGTACAGGTGAACGAGCGAAGCAGAGTCGGCGACGTAGAGGGACTTGAAGTTGAAGTCCTCGAAGACGAGCTCGTCGGTGGCGCGCTGGATGGAAGGGAGGGTGAAGGGCGGCTCGGTGAGGAGGAGGGAGGCGGAGGCGGTGCTGACGCGGAGGTGGCTGGCGAAGAGGTGGGCCCAGATGTCGCGCTGCAGGTCGGCGTTTATGAGGTAGCCGCGGTCGATGGGCCGGCGGACGGCGGCGGAGGTGAGGTCGAGGGCGGCGGCCGCGGCGGCGGCGGTGGCGGCGGCGGCGGAGGAGGAGGAGGAGTGGGGGAGGGGGTCGGGGTGGAGGAACTTCTTGGAGGAGAGGGGGCGGAGGAGGCAGTTGGGGAGGACGGTGGTGGGGTCGAGATCGCCGCCGCGGCCGGCCTTTATGAGGCCGCCGCCGTTGTCGAGGACCACCACGCCGGACATTTCTCCGGCGGAAATAGAGAGAGCGACTGGTCAGGCAGTGGGCAGTCGGGGTGAAGTGGCATATATATCAATATGGATGGTGCGATGCCTCGGTTTAATAACAAACTCTATTTATTTCGCCAAAAAATAATAATTAATAATTTATTTTTTTAAATATATCGCTTATATTATTTAAATAATTAGTCAATAAAAAATATTTTTATTTTTTACAATAATATATTTACCTGAATGATGAAAATGTTTTTCATTCATTAATTTTTATAGGAGATATAAGAAATAATTTTTTGAAAAATATTTTCCACATCCATTATAGAAAGCCTTTTTTGTTGGTCAAAACAAACAGAGCCTTAATCAAAGGATTATTTTTTATAATTACACGATATGTATGGGACGAGGGACTATCGTTACTGAAATTTAGTCGGGTGCTCGAAAAATCTATTACTTATAAAAAAAAAGTATATAATTGTTTAATGGATCCAAATTCGACAACACCGGATATATGTTGATTCGAAAATAACAAAAAGAGTAACATTAAATTTGAAAGATTTGCATAAGTATATAGATTTATATGCCAATAATGAAATATCTTTAGTCTTTTCAAATGTCTGTGTTAAATAAAAATCAAATTGCAAACATCGCAAGATTTATACTATTAGCAAAGAGAAGTATCCGATCCTGAGTAGGACCTTAAAAAGTTTAAGGGAAGACAGGAGAAAGGATTCCCCAGTACGATGGAGGAAGAGGTTCATCCCGTATTCCAGTCCTCTCTCTGGAAGAAAACAAACACAGGGAGCGATTTTTTATGTCCAACATCACATCTGCTAAAATATCCTAAAGCCTTTTAGGCCTAATACTCAAAAAAATCTCAAATTTTAACTTTTGCCCCAATCTTACCTTTTATCTCATAAAAAAACCTTCAACTTTAGGTCATGTCCCAATTCTACCATGGCCTTTTTTTGCTCTATAAAAACCCTCAACTTTAGGTTATGTCCCAATTCTACCATAAACTTTTTTTTGTTTTATGAAAAACCCCTAAATTTAGGTCTTATCCCAATTTTAATGCCTAATTCCAATTTTACCCTTAATTTTTTTTTTTTTTGTAACCCAGGGAACCCCCGCACGGCCGACAGCCGGGGAGTAAACCCTGGGGGCGACACGTGCTAGCCACCACACATGTGCCACCGGTTAAGTCACCCTGCGGCGCCCGAGATTCGAACACTCAACCTTTTGCGAGAGGAAGAGTGCGCGCTCCAGCAGCGCCACCCAGGCGGGTGGTTCCTTTAAATTTTTAGTCCTATAAAAAATCACAAACTTTTACTTGAGTCACAAATCTGCCAACATTAACCCTTCTTCCAAAATTTCTCGTTGGAAACCGAGAGATGGAAAACTCCCGAGCATAAGCTGTTCAAGCGTTCCGAGCATGAGCTATTTAAGCGTCTCGAGTGCGAGCTCTTCGACCGCTAGAAATGAAACATTCCCAAGCATGAAAGATCGACGAGCACAAAATCACTAAGGGTGATTTTAACGAAGGGTTAATGGAGAGAAAATTTGGGACTCAAGTAAAAGTTAATGATCTTTTATAAGACAAAAAAATAATTAGAGTGAAATTAAACTGGACCTAAAGCTGAGAATTTTTATAAGACAAATAAAAAGTTAGGCTAGAATTGCTAATGAACCCAAAATTGAGGCTTTTTAATGATACAAAAAAGGTTTATGGTAGAATTAGGACTGTATCTAAAGTTGCGGGTTTTTTATGAGACAAAAAAATATTTAAGGTAGAATTGGAACATAATCCAAAGTTGGAGGTTTTTATGAAACAAAAGGTAAAATTGAGACAAAAATTAAAGTTTGAAGTTTTTTTAGAGTATTAGGCCAAGCTTTTTACGACTTTTGCAAAGAGAATTTCGCACGCCCGAAAGGATAGTTTTGTGTTGGTGGGTATCTAGTACTTCCCACTAAAATCACCCACTTTGGTCACCTCATTTCTCATGATTATGGGTTCCTCGTTGTAGCTCACTCATCTTTCTTTCCACGGAGAACTACCAAGTTGCCCGCATTCGCATAGTGCGTGCCTCAACTCTAATTTATAAAAGAAAAACAGTAGAAAAAGTCATTCCAAATAGGTAAATTGACTTAGATATCCGGGACAATAGCACAAATTATGTATAGATTTGGTCCAATACACAATGTCATCTTAGGATTTTTAATTTGTGCAATATGATTCTTGAATTTTGACCTATCATGCAATGTCGTCCCAAATTTTATTTATTTATTTAATGTGGTCTACGAACTATTAGTAAATATTCAATGCAATTCTTAAATTATGTACAAATGTTTGAAAGTTTAAGAACGACGACATTGAATAAATTAAATTTTTTTAAATAAATAATATGGCATAATGAATTAAAGTTAAGACGACAGGGGCGAAAGAGAGAGCCCCCAACTCTGACCGGGCTCACCGTGGCCATCGGCCTATCTTGAAAAGTTTCTTGCTGGGCAGGGCTACGGCCATCTCCCTCCAACCTTCGTCGTGCTAGCCTGTAACATCACCCTAGCCTTCTTCGCCGTGACCCAATACCCATCCGCCACCGGAGCACCAATCCCCACTCGGACAAGAACCTTTGCTTTGACCTCACAGACAAGAAAACCAAACCAGGGAAAAGGAAACCAAAAAACCAAAAAAAAAAAGCAGCTTTAATTATGCAGAAGCACAGAGAGAAGAGAGAGAGAGAGAGGGAGGATAAAGGGGGTCGTGACTGCCCAATTTGTGGAAGGTAAATAGGGTTATTCTCCTCAATTTGCTTCCTCCAGCTTCTCTCCCTCTCCCTCTCCCCCAAGTCACCAGACCGAATCCCTGCCCGTATCAAGATCCGCTTTCCTCCCCCCTCCCCCGAGTCCTCTTGAAAACCCAGCAAGAAAATCAAGAAACCGCCCGGAATCGGAGATTGGGGACTGCCCTCTTTGTCTCTGTGCCTGTTCTTGGTTTTTTGGCGTTTCGGGTCAACTGGGTTCGATGCTATCCCTGTTCCCGTTGATCTGAATCGACCCAGTTGGAAGATCAGCTGCATGAGCTTGGTCGTGGGCTTCAAAGGGTTGTTAGATTAGATCGGCCGCTAGAGAGAGGGAGGGGAGAGAGAGAGAAGGCGAGAGAGAAAGCAGACAGATTTCTGCAAAAACATGTCTGCAATAGTGTGTGGCAAGAGATCTTTTTTTGAGGAATTGAGTGCTGCACCGTCCCCCGTCGTCTCCAAGAGAATTCGCTGCTCGTCCTCCCCGGTCCGCTTGTCCCCTCCGAGGCAGCAGCCGTCCTCTTCTCCTCCTCCCCCGTCCTCGCACCTGCCGGGGTCGGCGGTCCTGATCGAGCAGCTCGCTGCGATCTTCCCTGATATGGACAAGCAGGTCTCGAACTGTTCCATCGTCCTGCATGTGTGCCCTTTATTTGATTCTTGTGCAGTTTCTTGGGTAGAGGAATGGAAACTTGTTCGACTTTGATCGGCTTTTAGGCTGTGAATTATCCTTTGGGTTTCTTCAATTTCGTCCATAAATGACTTTGTTTATGCCTTTTTCATACGTGCTCCTGATTTCTGGGTTTTGTCGATTTTATCGGTCTTCTGCTTCCGGGTTGTTGTTGGTAGATGATATTTAAGCTGAGGAGTTCTAATCATAGCTTTAGGTGATTTGAGTATATTAGCATTGATCTCTCTTAATGAATATTGATCTGTTAGATGTTGATCTGTCTTGTGACATGATTTTCAATTCGGTTGATTGACCGCTTATCATCATGGAACCGTATGATCAGTGATCTTATTTTCATGGCTTCAGGTGTTTTGAGCATATTAGCATTGACCTCTTTTTAGAAAATATTGAATGATTACATATCGATCGACTTGTGACATGATTTTCAATTCATTTGATTGACCACATATCATCGTGGAACCTTATGATCAGTGATCTTATGTTCATGGCTTCAGGTGTTTTGAGCATATTAGCATTGACCTCTTTTTAGAAAATATTGGATAATTACATATCGATCGACTTGTGACATGATTTTCAATTTGTTTGATTGACCGCATATCATCGTGGAACCTTATGATCAGTGATCTTATGTTTCGTCAAGAAGTAAAAATCTATATTTTCTGTTTTAGAGCGCTTCTTTTGTTACTTATCCTGTGATTATGGCATTGCCTAGCAATTGACAGCCTATGTTGTAATTGGAGTCTCGTGTTCATTGTAATGAAACATGCGAAAAAATGACCCAATTTGATATCTGAATAAACTTTCTTTTTGTTTTTCTTCCCAGATGATGATCTGATTCTCATTAGAAAGAAAATATAACCACCAGGTTGCTAATATGACCTTTTACATTGTTTTGACATGTTCCAGCTTCTTGAAAGAGCACTTGAAGAGAGTGGTAATGACTTGGATTCCGCCATCAGAAGATTGCATGAACTTCGCTTGGGATCTACTGATCCAAATTTGGGTTCTGCTCTGGATGGGTCTAATGCATCAGTGGATGTCAATGTTCCGCTTCAGTCACAAGGTGAATCTTGGATCTTGGTAAATTAACTGCCTGAATTAGGAAAGCAAGCTCCTCGAAAGTCAACTCAAAGAGCATGCTTACTTGGAGTAATATTAACTTATACGCGTTAATTTCTGTATATTTTTGGGGAACTTTGAGTTTTTATGTTCCTTCATCGTCACAGGATTCATTTTATAGATGTGGAAGTTAAACAATCAATTTCATATATTTGGATTATTAGAAAGAATGGCATGGTTCTCTTTTGAAATTGGATTACAGAGTAGGAAGGAATGCTGTCGTACCTAGGTTTTTGAATTTGCCTTGTGGCATGTGAGAGCACATTAAGCGATGAATATCCAATTTACTTTGACCTCAATTACCTGCTTTGGGGCTCTCTCTTCATCACAATCTTATGTTGCATCCTTTTCTTGAGGCGGGGGGTGGTAGGGATTTGATCCTTTTGCTTTAACCACTTGTCATGAGCCAGGCTTTAGTTCTGGATTTACCTTCTTATTGAATTTTTTATTGATGTGTCATCTTACTTTTAATTTTCAAAGTATTTTCTCCTTGTTGTGGTTTGAGTTTTATGACAGTAGACGATGGATGTTGCATTGCAGGGGGTGCAACAACTGCTGGAGAGCCAGCTTTAACACAGGATTCATCAGCTGAAGAGACAATATCAATTGATGGGGCTGAATGGGTGGAGCTCTTTGTCAGAGAGATGATGAGTGCCTCCAACATGGATGATGCCAAAGCCCGTGCTGCGAGAGCACTCGAGGCATTAGAGAAGTCCATCTTGGCACGGGCTGGTGCAGAAGCATCCAGGAACTTTCACCAGGTAGCTATTTTAGTCATATGGAGTATTTACTACTTTGACTTTCGACCCCCCTGGCCCCCCAAATACCTAAACCCCCCCCCAAAAAAAAAAAAAGACTTAAGAATGATCAGCTCTGTTATGCCGACGGTATCCCTTCCAGGAAAATATGCTGCTGAAGCAACAAGTTGAAGCACTGATTCAAGAAAATACAATTCTCAAGAGAGCTGTGGCTATTCAGCATGAACGCCAGAAAGAGCACGAAATAAGGAGTCAGGAATTGCAGCATTTGAAGCAGCTGGTATCTCAGTACCAGGAGCAGTTGAGGACTCTTGAGGTTTGAACTTGTGAACCTTGAATCTTCTAAGCTATATGCTTAGTTTTTATTTAGTTGAACATAAATTACCTCATATCTGTTATAGCATTTATATGTCGAATGTAAAGAGGTTTTCATATTTCCTGTTTGGCTCCATTCATTGACAGGTCCTTGAGATATATAGAATCCATCTTGTTGTCTTGGTGTAACCCTTGCTCTTCTTTGGTCACTAGCAATTTGATCTTTTTCTTACTGTTTTATCTTTTGATGCCATTCTAGGTGAACAACTATGCACTCACGATGCACCTGAAGCAAGCTCAACAGAGTAGCTCCATCCCTGGGCGTTTTCACCCTGATGTGTTTTAGGGAACTGAGAATCCGTTGATTTGGGCTGTTGATGTGGACTGTGGTCTTATGCGCTCTCTTTTAAAGGGTGCAAATGGCCTGAAAACATGCAAAAGCTGTAATCCTCCCCACCATCCGCAATCAGCAGTGGGTGTCTTACAAGACGAGTTAGCAAAACAAAGTTAGAAACTAGCTTGTTACATTGTTATTCTTCTTTATTCCTATTTAAGCAGATGGAAATGGTGTTGCATGTTATGCCAGTATCTGGTTGTGTGTGTGTAATTATGTGGGGATCATTGTTTCTGAAAGTTGCTGTATCACTGCAATATCACATTGTTTCATGAACTGCTCTAGCAAATAAGTAGAAGCAATGTCGTTCAAGGCACTTGCATGGGCATCCTACCGATGCCCATAGTGCCAGACAAGGAAACTTGGCGACGCGACCTTGCTCAAGTACGACAATGAGGGGGCACCTTGTGTAATGCGCAAACTGTGCTTTGCTCACCTCAAAACCATTTACCATCACCACTCAGATATATTTGGTAGAGCTTGACTGTAAGGAAGATCCTTCTCCCATCGAAACGAAAGCTCACGGAATTAGGCCAACAAATGATTAGGATAGCACCTATTATTTCCCTTATTTAAGATAATTTAATGCATGAGGTGATGTGCAATCAAAATATGACAATTTGATGCACTTTTCTTGTCATAAGCAGGTGTGCTTCAATTTGCCACCTTAATTGGACCTGTTGCTTCGTTCTGCGATGATCTGAAAGATAAAAACATTTTCAAACCTTCAATTCAGAGGATACGCTCTTTGAAGGAGCTTCAACATGTCCTCTACACAGGGAAAGCCAGTCCTGGCACTACATCCTTTTCCCCTTCTTGGCCAGTAGTTCCTGCTAAGAGTGGTACGAGAACCTTATACCATTAGTACTATGACATTCGTTGAATCTACCCGAGGTAAGTTGTAGGATATGCTTTTCCAGGAGGACCAGCATCTTTCTTGCTTCAGCTCTAAGGAAGGTAGACAGGAAAGGTTGGTCTTTTATAGAGACTCTGTGTCGGTTCATATCGATCTATCGCCGAGGAACTTTAGCTTTTTATCTGGTGGGCTGCTTTCGGTATGGACAAGTTTGTGAATGGTAGGGCCACAACTCTAAATTTCCATTAGCAAATCTAATGCAGAACTAGGTCCTTAAGGCATATAGCCCCGGAGGCAGAGTTCAGAGAAGCCCTCTGAGAATCAGAACTTAGCATGTGGGAAGATAATGCTCCTCTCCTCTGGTCTGCGACAGGTTTGTTGAGGTTTGTTTGGTCATTGGGCACGGTAAGAGGATAGAATTTTGCAATCGATTTAGCATTCAATAGGCATGGTGAGTCGCGGAGTATCGTTTAACCATCCAGTGACAAAGCAAAGCTCAATAGCTCCGAATCTCGCTTTCTGGTGCTCGAGACCCCGATAGCAAAATGTGAAGTTCTACTGCTTCGTTGCTCATGATGATGCGGCCAATTAGATTGTTGGCTGAACTCCTAAGGAAGCCTCCGTTCCGTTCCGTTTCGCTTCTATTCGCGATTTGAGGATACCTAAAACGTTCAAGGCAAGGCATATTCGATGCAGTCCCTTGAGTGTACGATAAGAATGTGGAGATTCCAATACTTCCTCTTGCATAAAAATTTAGCATAGAAGAACCAGACGTACGATTGCAGCCATGTGCAAAATACTTCATCGTTTTTGTTATTGATCTTCTATCTATTGAAGTAACCTCGAATCATTCATCAAACTTCATTCTGGACACGAGGCTCCTTCATCCTCGCGTGTTCCAGGGGTCAAAAGGGACAAGCCGACGCTACGACGTGATCCTTCGATAATGAATATGATATGTATGCCGTACAAGCGCAATGCAATACTGTTTCTATAAGTTGAGTCATATATAAGATTGAGAATGAAATTGTCGAAACTGGTGACGCGAAATGTCCACGAAGTACATTTGACTGGGCAAGCCCTTCCACCCCTTGACTCGGCCTGTGCATAAAATGGACAAAAAGAAGAAGAAGAACGAAGAAATCATCAAACTCCATCCGGGGAGTCAAATTCTGTTGCTACCCCCGCAAGGGCCGCGACCGTCCCATTCTATTCTGACCACAGGACCACTGTTCTAACGATCAACACGATGCCTACTGGTTGGTTTCTATCAAATTTCTAGGTTAAAACCCAAGGAAGGAAAGAACAAAACTATACAACACTGCAAGAGATTCCCTGATGAACAGGTGACCCCTCATAGTAAATAGGATTATGTATCTATTACCTAACGCTCGAGGTTTCTCCGTCGACGCCTCGATGACTGTCGGATCCCCTCGAGAGACACCCACGAAACACTATTCGGAACTTTGATCTTACGGTTGTGATGGACCCCGTTCTCGGACATCTGATCCTTGCGAGGACTCCATCGACACTTGAAGTGACCGGTCTTCTTCTAGGTTATATCAGTTGCCTGTACAGTGTACACCATTCGTTGGCGTTCTTGCATGACACTTGATGACTGGGGAGGCGGAGAATACAAGGGAAACGGAGTAAAGGGTCGGCCCCAAAAAAAAGGACTCAATATGCAGAGACGAGAAGCGTTTGCCCGCCCCTCATCATCCTCTTGAACTCGTCGAAGTTGACCATCCCGTCTCCGTCCACGTCCACCTTCCTGATCATCTCCTCGCACGCCTCCGCCCTCTTCCCTTCGCTCATCCCCAGCGACGACAGCACCCGCCCCAGCTCCTCCACCGTGATCACCCCGTCCCCGTCCCTGTCGAACACGTCGAACGCCTCCTTCAGCTCCGCCTCCCCGTCGCCGTCGCCGCCGCCGCCGGCCTTCTCGACGGCGGACATGGACTCCAGGAGGCCGCAGAACTCGTCCAGGTCGATGCGGCCGTCCCCGTTGGCGTCGGACCCGGTCACCGCCTCCTCCACCTCCGCGTCCGACACGGAGATCCGGAGTCCCCGCAGTGACTCCCTCAGCTCCTCCCTCGTGATGTGCCCGTCGCCGTTCCTGTCGAACGTCGCGAACACCCGCCTGAGCTCCGTCCTCCTCTCCGCGCTCATATCCGGCCGCTGCTCCTTCCTCGGCTGCTCCAGCACCGTCGCCGCCACGGCGGCGGCGCCATCCGACTTGCCGGACGCGGCGGGCGATGCAGCGGCGGCGGGAGGGTGCTCCGCGAAGAGGGTCCGGAGCAGCGCGGGGAGCTTCTTCGGGGGCAAGCGGAAGAGTATGTTGGCGAGGGAGGCGAGGAAGACGAGGGACAGCAAGAGGGCAGTGAGCAGCACCATGGCCTCCTTTGTAATGGGGAGTTTGCTGCAGGAGAAAGGGAAGGAAGTTGAGGAAGATGAGAGGAAGGAGAGGGAGAGACACTGACACACAGGGAGAGATAGACAAGACAAGGGAGGGGTGGTTGGACGAAGGAAGAAGAGGAGAAGGAGGAGGATGGGGGAGAGACGGGTGGAACGTTGACGTCCAAGTTCGGGAGGGGTTAACGCGGTATTTGGCGTGGCCGGGGGGGCCACAAAACCGCGTGGAATTAAAGCCCGGGAGTCGTCCTATCGTGGGAGAAGTGGCCATCGCAATACGCGTGGAGTGAAGAGGAAGTGTTCCGCGCGCATTCATTTTCTTTTGTTCTTTTTCTTTTATGGTCCTTTGGTGGGGACCCGCATGATCGATGGCGACGGGAATGCCGGGTTGTTCCATGAGCCTCCGGGTAGCCGGGGGGGTCCTCGTGCATGAGCTCGTAAATTATAAAAGAAGATAATAATGATCGCAAATCAGTATAACGATGGAGTCGTGCTCTTCACCCTTTTTCTTTGCAGTTTTTTTTGGCTTTGCCCCTTTTCTTCGTGCAGAGCGCCCGCCGGACCAGTAAAATGGGTAGGTCGGATTGGGTTTGAGTCGGGATCGAAAATGGTCCAATCCAAATTGATCGATTTAATATGTTTTGACATATTTCCATGTGATACAAATCTAGTAACCCATACCCGACTCAGTCCGTACCCGATTCATACTCGATCCGACCCATATTGCCGAAGCACTTCCATATTTAACCAAATCTAAGAAAATTCATATGTAATGAGAGAGTAGAACGAACGAGCACGAGCACGAGATCGAGTGAGGGCGAGAAAGGGTCATAGAGATGGGTTGGGTCTAATCAAATTGTAGACTAATTTAACATCTATATTATTTTAGGTTTTACCATTCTAAATTTATTTGTGACCCACTTACTGAATATAACTAACAACTCAGCTCATCAAATATGGATTAAGGAATGGGCATATAACACATTTTAATAGGTCTAGCGTCCGCCCACTCACCAACGTCATTATTTGCTACACTGGGCATGGCTATGATTTCAAGTTACCATGACCTCTGCAACCTCTCTCTAGATATGAAGTAGCGACCTTGAATCGGACGTCAGGCTCAATAGACTTGTCAAAATGGGCCATATACCCATTTCTTAACCTATATTTGATTAGCGGGGTTGTTATATTGATTAATTATATTCAGTATATAGGCCATAAATATGTTGAGAATGGTAAAATTCAAAATAATACGAGTGTTAAAAAGGTTCACAACTCACTCAGATCCAACCCACTTTCATGACTCTCTCTTCACTCATTCTCGCCCTTACTCGATCTAGCACTCGTTCACTCTAGTTTGGGTATGAGTTTTTTCAAATTTGGTTAAATATAAAAGCATTTTAGCAATATGAGCCGCGTGTGGTATGTGTTAGATATAAGTCAGGCCGAGTATGAATTACTAAATTTGTATCATATGGAAATGGGTTAAATAGGTTAATTTGAATCGGATAATTTTTTAACCGACATAAATCCTACCCGATCCATTCGTTTGACAAATTTAGAATCAGCCGTTTACATATCAAAGTTCCCAAAAGCATCCAGACCTCATTACTATTGAACGATTTGCATGTGGTTATCAATCGCAAATGTATGAGTGACGTATGAGTGGCGGATTTAGTGTACGAGTAACTCGAGGACGGTTGTTGGACTGAGGCATGGCTAGCTGCATAGAGGGAGCGATCGCAGATGATTATGGAGAGAGAGACAACAGCAGTCCCGACAAAAATTGTGCACCTCTCTCTCCCAAAAACAATCCATTAGCACTTGCTTCCCACCAGCAACTCCAAGGAGCTCCATCGCCGTCTTCGACGGAAACCGACCTCCATAGTGATCTCTGTGTGTGTGTGTGTGTAATGATGTGACTCGGTTCATGTGGGTCAAATTTCCAGAAAAAGTACTTAAGTGACTGCACACGATGATAGCATTTGACATGGCTAGTGATCTCTATGCGTATGTAGTGATATGATCAGTTTCACGCGGGTCAAACTCCTGGAAAAGTGCTTAAATGACCGCATACAATGATGACGTTTGAAGGCGGGCCTTACTTGTGAATAATAGACATGTCAAAACGGGTGGCCGAGTTAGATTTGGATCAGATCAAAAATGATCCGATCCAAATAGATCAATTTAATCCGTATTTAATGACTCATACCTAATTCGATTCATATTACTAAAACACTTCCATATTTAACTCAATTTAGGAAAATTCGAACCCAAACTGAGATGAGAGTGCGGAGTAAATAAGTACGAGATTGAGTAAGGGAGAAAAAGATTAATTGAATTTAAATAAGTTGTAAATCCATTTATGTCCAATTTACAACTTATTTAACACTCATGTTATGTTTATATCCATTTATGACTCATTTAGTACATATAATTAACCCAATTATGACCTATTTACTGATATATGTGTTAAGAAATTGATTTATGACTCATTTTGATAGGTTTAGTGAATAACAACACAAGATCTCACCCGTCAAAAGTGAAACTTGGGATACTTGGGATCTCTCTCTCTCTCTCACACGAGCACACGTATACACACACAACAAACACAACTCGCCCTTCTCCACCACCACCTATGCCCATCACCTTTGTTGATGTTAACACCATCCTAATTTCATCGTCGATCCATTAGGGTTTATCTATTTCAGAGTGGGTAGATTCTCAGCTTAGAATTGAGAACTGACCCCGTGATCCCCGATTCCGAAGTATTAGAATCAAGAATTGAACCTTTAGGTTTCGGAATCACTGGATTTGGAATAGGCTCATTTTATGTTTTGGTAAAAGCTGACTTTTATAATAAAATATGAAAAGTTGCACCATTTCACAATAAAAAAACATTTATCGGTCAAGTGGTCATGTTGTTTAGTATCGAAGGCCCCGTTTCAATTTTTAATACGTATGGAAGTATTGGTTTATTCTAGAAGTGGCTTCAAAAGTAGTTCAGAATCGAGTAGTACAAAATAGTTACGGATCAAACCAGATGTACCGTAGAATATGTGAGACTCTTATAGCAATACCCAAAGAGGATCACTAGTGCGGACCACGCTCCTCAACCTTTTTTACTAAAAGAAAACCATAGTCAACAATATAAAATTGCTCAACTTGTGGTTTCTCTTTCATAAAGAATAAAAAAGAGTAGCGCTTGCACAATATGTCTCGTCAGATTTGAGTGTTGTAACCTTTGATGCTCCACTTTAACTTATTCTCACATTTCTTGAGGGAAACGTGAAATGTAAGAGAGTAACGATGCTGCCTCCATCACAATGTTTCGCAAGGAAGCCGAACAATCGACTTGTCCTGTTTCCCTGAGAATACTGTGAATTGAGATTTTTTTTTAAGGGAAAATTTCAAATCATTACCCAAAGTGGGGTCATTTTCTCAAAAAAGGGTCCAAAGTGGACGTAGTGTCAAATAATGGCATGAAATGTCCAATCAGTCTCAAATAGGGGCCCGAAGTGCCCAATTAGTTTCAAGTAAGGGCCTGGGTTCGCCGGCCGGTCAAATGCTCGCCGGACACTTTGGACCCTTTTTTGAGAAAATGGCCCCACTTTGGATACTGATTTGGAATTTTCCCTTTTTTTAATTAAAAAAATTAATCAATCAAAATAAAAATAAGCGAATCGAAAAGATTGGTGAAAATATTTTCGCGAGCACACTACGAAAGTATCGAGTTTTACATTTAAATAGTTGTTCAAAGCTGTTTAAATATCTATGCTACTATAAAGAGTATAGGGATTCCTACTTTTAAACGTCTATGCAAGATCTTAGTAAATCAACGTTATACTCAATTCATATAAACTTTAGCTATAAAAATGTACATTAGCACAAACAAATCTACCAATTATTTAGAACTAAGATAGACCAAACCTACTATTAATTTCACAAGTCTCTTTCAAAGTCATTTCTCTACTAATCTTTGTCACAATATTACAATGTGTAAATAGTTTGAGTAGAAACTTCTTGTTTGGTCATGAAGTAAAAATTTGTGAGCTCGAAAATTGGGGATAACTTTCGCGCGATGTTCACTTGAGTGCCACAACATTTTTTTTTTCAACCACTTGAGTGTCACGACTTCTAAAAAAATGTTTAATTGAGTGCCATAACTTTCAGTTGATCATTCGAGTGTTATAGCTTTTTAAAAATGTTCACCCAAGTGTCAAAAATCTAACGTGACATAACATTTGTAGTTAACTTTTTTAAAAAGTTATGGAACTCAGGTGATCGATTGAAAAATTATATAATACTCAAGTGATAAAAAAAAAAGTTAAAGCACTCAGGTGAGTGCCTACAAAAGCAATGACAATTATATAATTGAAAAAAAAAAAGTTATGATACTCCGGTGAGCGCCGTACAAAGTTATAACACTCGTGGTGTCCCTTTCCCTCGAAAATTGCATGTACTCCAATAGCGTACTTGATTACTGTAGAATGAGATTATGCCACGTTTTATAAAAGATTGGAAAATTCAAGAGTAAGAACATATAAATGGAAGTAGAAGGTATAAGATTCATGGCATAACTAGATGTGTGAAGTAACATATAAGAATTTGTCTTTAAAGCTGATCAACTTTCACACTTTATTCTCATTCAATGTATATATATATATAAATCGTTGATAGCATTTTGGGAAGATTAAAGCTAAGAGATTCCACAAGAACAGAAGCATCACTTTCCGTCAGTAGAAAACAAACTCGACAGATCAAACGTCTGATGAGATTTGGGACTATTTGGGACAAATTCTGTCGAACATCGAGGCTATTTTGAAAACAAAATGATGTTCAGGGAATGTTTTGAGAATTGACTTTCAATACGGGGGCTTAATCGAAAAATCCCTTCCGCTTCCTTCGGCTAGGCTTCGGAATCAACTTCTACTGTTTCACAGGTCCTGGCCCTCTACTTCTTCATCTTTCCACAACATGATCGACAGGAGAAACACCGCGTCTAGCGATCCATCCCCGATAGCAAATCGCGGGTTAACGAGCAAATTTTGTAACCCTGGGAAGAACAACCAAATATTAACTTTAATTGTTCTTCAAGAGACGAGTAATCCTACCTTAGTCCTGATCCTGTCAGGTGATATTCAGAAAAGGAGCTTGAAATGAAAGTGCTCCGCCGACGCCGGTGGTGGCATTTTTGAATATTTGATGGGATATGGGGATATTGGACGCAATTCTATCGCGTATCGGGGTCGGAATGATGTTCAGGGGATATTTTGAGAATCGACTATTAATACGGGGGCCAATTGAAATTTTCCCCATCCACTTCCTTCGGCTAGGCTTTCAAATCAATTTCTACCATTTATTGGGTCTTTGGGCCTCTTCTTATTTATCTTTCAACAATGGGATTTGCTTGAGAAATTCTACGTCCGACGATCCATTCCAAATCTTAGATTGCAGACTAATGAGCGATTTTGGTAATACGAGGAAGAAGAACATAATACTATTAACTTTGCTTTTCAAGAAGCCAGTAGACCCACCTTACTCCCGATTGATCGGGTGGTTTTTAGAATAGGCACTTGAAATGAAAGTTCTTCACCGACGGTGACTTTTTGAACGTCGGCTCAGATATACACTATTTAACACAATTTTGTCAAGTATTGGGGTTACTTTGATAAAAGTGATTTTCATGGGTTATTTTAAGAATTGACTATCAATTCAAAGGGCTAATCAGAATTTTCTCAGTCCGCTTCCTTCGATTAGGCTTTCGAATCAATTTCTACTATCTTTTGGGTCTTGGCTCCCTCCTTCTTTATCTTTCAACAACAGGATTGCCAGAGAAATGTTACATTCACAGAGATGTTCCAGATCACAAATCGCTGGCTAACGAGCAATTATATAATTTTGCTCTTCAAGAGACGAATAGACCCAATCTAGTCGTGATCCAATCAAGTGGCTTTAAGAAAAGGCTCCTTAAATGAACGTGTTTCACCGGCGATGACTTTTTGAACGTTGGATAAGATATCAAGCAAAATCAAGCAATTTGACACAATCCTATCGAGGATTGAGGCTCTCTCGAAAAAAAAAAAATGCTCAGGGGGTATTTTGAGAATTGATCATCAATACTGAGGGCTACCTTTGAGTCAATTTCTACCACCTCTTGGGTCTTGGCCCTCTTCTTGAATCGCCGAACGTGAAATTTCTTCGTCAATATTGTAATCTTGGGAAAAGTAGCGGAATGTTAACTTTACTTCTCAAGAGACGGGCAGACCTACCTTAGTTTTGATCCGACCATATGTGTTTCTCATAAAAAAAAAAAAAGGCACCTAAAATGAACGTGCTTCATCGGCCGTGACATCGGATCGGGAAACGAGCCCACTTGACATTATTTTGCGAGTGCTGGGGCAATTTTGAAAGAAAAAGCGAAGTTAAGGATTATTATGAGAATTGACTACTAATACAGGTACTCAATTGAAAAATTTTCCACTTTCATTTCCATCAGCGGTCGGGCTGTGCTTCGTCTTTCAACAATAGGATTGCTGGAGGAATGCTACATCATACGATCCGTTGCGATTCGCAGATCGCAGGATAACGAGCGGCTTCTGTAACCTCTGGGGGAGATCATCAAGATTTCAACTTTTGCTCTTCAAGAGACGACCGAGACCCACCTTGCTCCAGATCCGATCGGGGGTGTTCGGGAGGAGGAGGAGGAGGAGGAGGAGGAGGAGCTGGTCGTATGTGAGATCGACCCATTGCGGTTTGTGCAGAGATTTTCATGGAAGGGATGATCTGCACGAGAGTAGAGATCCTAGGACGCTTCTGGGTGTTCTGGGCAGCTGCAGAATTTCTGCTTCTGGGCTAATTAGCAATGCTCTGTGCGAAGATTGCTGCGATCGTTGCTTGTTCTTCTGGAAGCAGTGGCATCTGGTCTCGTTGATACTAGGATTCGCGCTCGAAATGGTAATAGTCTGCTAATCCTTACCCATCTCTCGTTTCTGTTACTTCATGCGCTCGAATGTAAAGGTTGGGTATGTGCTTGACATTGTGGGTCTGCCCTGGAGCTTCGCAATCTTTTTGCAAGCAGCTTTCGTTTCTATGGATCGAACCCAATGCGTTCCGTTGTTTTACCCGTGGGTCGGCGATGGTGCCTCATTGTTTTGTTTCAATTGATATCAATTTTAGTGATGAGAGCTGTATGGATTGGAAGTTCACTTCTTGGGGGGGTTTTGAAGTCTCCATTCTGATGTTCACAGACTGGAACCTTACCCACTTACCCATAGATTGTGAAAATTTGGCTCTAACTACTTTCATCAGATTCTCGTCTTAGGTTTTGCAGACTCAGGTGGAAGTGGGAAGAGGAGAAGTAGTATAGTAAGAGTCGGATGCAATCCATTGAGGACGCTTTTATGAAATTTACCCACTTCCGCTGACGGAATGTCCTGTTACAGAACTTTCTGAAAGTCTGAGACAATTTAAAGGCGGTTTTGGAATGCCAGGCATGAAAGCATGAAACAAAAGAAAGTTCTCTTGGTTGTCTAGTGTGAGTCACATGGATGATGTTCTACTGAAGTTGCAAATGGACTCTAAATGTAAATAAGATGCATGACCTTGATTGCACGACTCTTGTTGCTTTTGCGAGTTGGTCGTTTAATTTTTTTTTCTGTTTGTCAACTTACCGCGTTAGTGCTGATAGAGGCAATACGCTATCTTAGCTACAGATGAACTTTCATTTGCTTGTTGAAGTAAAACATCATATCCGTGAGTAATGCCTTTGTTTAAAATTCTTTTAGCCGAGGTTCTGAAGGTAAATTGATGTCTTTACTTTAATGCGTGCAGGGTCATTCTTTTGCAGAAGCAGGGGATGCCCAGAAGAACAACTTTAATTTAGGAGAATTTGTGGGAGACTTAAATATTGAGGAGGATGCCAGCAGGTACATTTTGAATTTTCATATTTAAATTGCTAGCTCCTATTCTTTATTGATTACCTACTATAGGGAAATCTTTTCGTTTGAACTTGATTTACTAATTATTCCATGCTTTTCTAATCGTTATTATCAACCATCTGTATAGTGATGATATTTCGCTGGAAGGTCTTCAACAAGAATTGGAAGAGTGTAAAGATGATGATGTAAGTGTTTCTTTTACCTGAAAGTATACGGTATGGTGTTGAACTATGGCGCCTTCTTCTATCTCCATCCTTAGCTATATGCGTTGTTCGGTACAAGTCTCGTGATCACATATGATTTTCTCAATGTACCATTAGCATATTTGCATCCCCACTTTTCAAAAGCTAAACTTTGCATCCTAAGCTCTTTATACTCTTCTCTGCGCTGCACGTGAGTCATTAGTGAGCTCCGTTGATCGAAATTCTGATCGTTGACAATCCTACCTTATAACTATGAGCGGACAAAATTTCCCTGTTGGACCGTTTGCAATATCTTGCCCTTTCTCCCCCTTCTTGGATTTTTGGCACTAAAAATGTCAGCTTTTGCTTGAAAGTTTTCTGCTGGAGTGAAATTTTTGTGTAAATTGGTTCAACTTAATTATTTTGTCGTCACAAACTTCTTTAAATGAATCACTATCAGTATTGTAGAGAATATCTTTCTAGTTGGATGAAGAGATACTTCGAGTCTTTAATATTTATATTTTTGGTTGCTCAGTGTTAGGATAATTAACTATTAAAGCCTTCATCTAGCTTTTAGAACAGTTGGTAGTGGTCCCACCAAATCTCACACTTGGCATATCCTCCATTAGATTCATAAATTTCATGTTCAATTAGTTGCAAGTCTCATATACAAGGGCAAAGTATATTTTTGGTCCTTAAGCTTTGTTGCTCATGCTATAGGGCTTTGTCTAGCTTTTTTTGCGGGGAGGAATGTTCTTAAATAGGTAAAAATTTCCTGAGTGAGATGAGAATCTTACATTTGGAAGAAAAAAAGCATTGCCAATGCCTAAGGCTCTATGTCTATGGAGGGAAAACCATACAGTCTATTTCTTGATTTGAAAGAGGCTATCAATGTGACTCAACCTGGTGAGTTATGGGGAATGCTTGATGCAACCGCGTTAGTATACTCACCCTACACTGAAACCCAGTGCTTTTTAAGTTTTCTTTATTAATTCCTAGAAACATCTTGAATGGTCCATATTTAGAGTTTGGGTTGCATCATAGTACCTTTATGCTATTGCTGTTGTTTTTATCAGAAAAGTGTTGTAAGAACTGGACAATGACCCTTTAATTGATGGCGAAGCATTAAGAGGAGCTTTTTCAAAGAGCATTGTATTGGAAGTTCTAAGCCTTTTTTACCGAATAAATTGTGAGTCTTAACTTTTTGATTTGTACAATATGGTTTAAACCTTTTTGAAATGTTGCAATGTAGTCCTTCCTGATATTGGTCCTTGGTAAGAGCCTAAGTGACAATTGTTTCAGGACTTGCTTGTTTTCGGTAAAACAAGGTTACGACTTTTTTTCTTGGTTGGAAAGTTTAGGAATTACAAGGTTATTTTTCTTGAGGGTTTTATAGGAGAGGTACCTGATCGTGTTACAGATATGTCTTTAGCTTTCAATAATTGATACTGTTGTTGACATTTGCAGCTTAAATGTTAATATTTGCAGCTTAAATGTTAATTGTACATTGTGCCTTGTTTGTACATGTTTAGTGAGTAACTTTTACTCCAGAATGCTGACTTCTGTTGGATCGGTTGATATTTGTGATGGATAATACAGATTGGACTTTTTTTATTGACATTAGTATATCTTCAACTACCATTTCCTGTAGGTAGTCGCCAACATATTGTCCAAGGGTACAGCACTCCGTGATTACACGAAAGGGGTGGAAAACAATCTTCGGCAAGTTGAGTTGGACTCAATTCAGGTCTGCAACTATTTTAATGCATGTTTTGATTACTGGCGGCCTATTTGCATTTTGCTGTTATGTGTGATTTGCATTTGAGATTATTTTATTTCTTTGCTTAGTAGTTGGGGTAACACAAGGAGGTCTCATTTCATATTCATAAGGACGCATCCCTGACAACTGTGACAAGAGTGGGTCTGCAGATCAATAATATGCCTGAAGAATGTCTGATTAGGCTGACGTTTAATTACCAACAAGCTTCTATCTCGACCATGGATCACTGTTCTTTTTCTTTTCAACTTGATATGCTAAGTAGCACCGACACCGACACCGACACGCAACACGTGACACGACACGACACGACACGCCGACACGTCATTTTCAAAAAATAGAGAATTCCGACATGTTAAGACACGTTGTATATTAAATGTATATTTTTATATATACATGATAAATTATCATTTTTATGATTAATTCAATCAAATTAATTTGATTCAAATCCACAAATAAATAAATAATAAAAAAAAGAGTGTCGGACGAGTGTTGGTGTTGGACATTGACACGGAGGCCTCCAGAGTGTCCATGCTTCCTAGGATATGGACTTAAGTCCGCTTTTGCTTCCCTTAATTTATGTTGTGTGCGCAATTGGGTTCTCGATCTTCTTTTACTCAATTAAGTCCTCTAACTCACTTAGTTTATGCAATCAAAGCCTCCCTCAATGGCCATTGCTTATTCCGTTAAATTGTGAGTGACAGAGCTGACGTGGCAAAAATTGACACATGGCGGTTCTAAATTTGAGTGCATTTAGAGAGAGAGAGAGAGAGAGAGAGAGAGAGAGAGAGAGGGTAGGGGGGGGGGCATTGCTACTGTCTACATCCTTGTTAATGGTTGAAGAGGATGCCCTAGCAAGGGTCTGTGATGAGGGTCTGTGCCACATCAATGCGGCTTGTAAATTTCAACCATGTGAGTAATTTGATTCTGTTAGACATGGCCAGGGCAATAGGACTTGATTGTAAAAATCGAGACAGTTAGATGACTTGATTTCGCACACCAAATATTGAGGACCACCTGATGTGTGTATAAAATAAATGAAGTTAGGTCAGGGCAGGTTGTCCCCCTTCCCCCAATTCAATGAAGTTGGTGATGAATCGTGAAACAGCGTAATTGAGTCATTGAGATCGGCACATGCATGCAAAACCGATATCATGAAAGAACTTTTTTCTCTGTGGTGCTTGTGTTATGTCATCTATTTTCATGTTCCTTTTGGATGATTTGAACTTAAGATGTATCAATCATAAATAATTTTTTTGGCAGGACTATATAAAAGAAAGTGATAATCTTGTCTCTCTTCATGATCAAATTCGGGAATGCGACAGCATATTATCACAGATGGAAACTCTACTTAGTGGTTTTCAGGTACTTTGACCTGCTTAGCTCTTTACCTATTATTTACTCGCAAATGGATCGCAGATTCACACTCACTGAAGGACGAGATAACATTTTTTTGGACGATGCTGTACATTATTAAATAAACACATTGTTCTGCTGTGACTGATAAATACTTGGATAAGTTGCTCCAAGAAAGGCTTTCCTCTTGTGGAATTCCATAATTAAGCATTTTACTTTCAAATTTAGGCTTTGTTACTGTATGACCAATGTCACAATTATATTATGCCTCTTCTGATTATCATGCCTTGGATATACTGATAAATGGATTGTTTATCTGTGGATGGGTAATCTGTAGAAGGAAATTAGGTCCTGACATCAAGTTTCCTCAACCACTCATAAATTGTGAGTAGCGTGGGGTGGGGAGAATGTCTATATGGCTTCATTTCACCTGTGTTGCATTCTATTTTCTTCGCTAATTGCTATTTGAATCTTTTCCTTTGACACGTGCTTTGCATTATTCAAGTTATTCAGTGTAGGGAAGGGCATTCAGCTTGGATACCTGTGTTTAAATTGCCTTGGTCAACATACTTCTGTTAAAAGTTAAACTTGCTCCAATTCTTTTTTGGGGCTTGCCTGTTATCTAGCATGCTCATTTAGAACTAACATTTAGTTACATGTCTCTTAGTTCAGTCGGTTTTGGTAAAAAACCTTACTTCTGCAGGCTGAGATTGGGTCCATTAGCTCGGATATAAAAATTCTTCAGGAGAAGTCTATGGATATGGGTCTCAAGCTGAAGAATCGCAAGGTAAGTATCATCATGGTTGATGTCTGCTTTGTAGTATGTCTTCTTTTCTAGCATAGGCTTATGCTTTGGTATGGTAGCCTTTTTTGTGATAAAGAAAATGGTGCGTTTTTCTCATTTTTCCTGTTTTTACTCTAATGTCTTAATACTTGAAGATGACGAGTCCTTTTCATTTGGTTTGAGGTTTTATTTTCCTGAGAAAACTTGCTCAGCAAACTATTGCCTTCATTTTTTTATGTTTGGGGGGTTTGTGGGTGGGGGGTTGGTTTTGGGAGGGAAGGTGGGGGTACTATATTTATTTTCAAGCTTACAAGAAAAATATTCTGTACATTGGATTTATTGTGACGTTCTACCAGATTTCCATGGCAAAGCAAAGATGTACTTCTTTACTTCTAACTGATGTGTTCCTTGAGGCACATAAAAATTTTATTCTGTAGAAAGGCATTTGCACTCATGAGGCTCTTCCAGGTGGGGAGGAGGGGGAGGGGATTCTTAGCAATTGCATATAACCTTAAGCTTACAATTTATAGAGGGTGTGTGTTTGTTTATCTATCAAAACCTTAAAGCACGTTATAATTGTAAATAGATGTGCTTGAGGTGAGGTGAGCTTTTCCGCTGCCTTTGTAAACTAAAGGTACCTCTTTTTCTAGTTTCTGCGGTAAACCTATAAGCTTAATGTCATCCAAACAGGTGGCAGAATCAAAATTGGCGAAGTTTGTTGAAGACATTATTGTCCCTCCAAGAATGGTGGACATAATTGTTGATGCAGAGGTACTGTTTCCTCTCTTCCAGTCTCTTTTCTCAGTCATCTACGTGGTGCACTTTTTATAATCACTAGCAGGGAGCCTGTGCTTGGACAACTTGTTTAGTTCGTTTAATGGAAAATTCAAAAAGAATCAATCAATGCATTTTTTTTCCATGAAGAAGACTTTCATTTGGGTCATAAATGAAAAGGAAAAAAGCAACAAATAGTTGTTGATGCAGAGGTGCTGTTTCCTATCTTTTGGTCTCTCTTTTCTCAGTCATCTCCGTGGTGCACTTTTAGAAGCTCTAGCAGGGGGCTTGTGCTTTGACAACTTGTTTAGTTTGTGTAACTGAAAAATGGAATTAACTTGTACATCTTTTTGTCATGAAAAAGACTTTCAGTTGGGTCATAAATAAGAAGGAAAAAAGTCGACGCATCTAATTTAGAATGGCACTAATGTTATGGCAATGAAGAATGAAGATAACACCATGCCGTCTACTGTGCCCATGGAGTTGCCCTCAAGCAAATTGTAGATATGTGACAAGGACGAGGGTGATTTGGTAGCCCTAAAAACTGTGGGTCCTAGAGAAAAAATGTTACATTAAATTTCCACTACTAACTTTTCCACATCTTCAATACAAGGCAATACCAAGTTCCCTACCCATTTTCTTAGCAAAAGGTATATTATGTTCTGTGTCGTTTGAATCTTCTTTTACCCTTTAGCTTGAGATATTTAAAACATAATTTTCTTTATCATTCAGGTCAATGATGAGTACCTGCGAACTCTTGAGATTTTGAGTAAGAAGTTGAAGCACACCGAAGTGGATCACATGGCAAACACATCTAAAGCCCTTAAAGATGTTCAGCCTGAGCTGGAAAAGCTGCGCCAGAAAGCTGTTTCAAAGGTTGTTATCTTGTCTTATAAATGCATTGACATGTAAACCCTGACCTAGTCTTGTATATTTGTGTGCTCCTTATTTACTGTAGTTGGCGTACCTTTCTTTATGTCCCTTCACACTTTCAGGGTTTTATATGTATTAGATTAGATTGTGTCCTGGTCAATTATCTAGAAGAAGATCCGACCAAAAGAAAAAAAATTATGTAGAAGATCCAAATTAGTAGTTTCGAGAAACTTAACTTCGGCACTTATGTTAGGTTGCCAGATGGACAATTATAATATTTTTTGAAATAGTATAGAAAGGCATCAAGGGCTACATATTCTTAATGAACTGAACTTTGAGCTGATTTTAAATTCCAAATGCTAAATGAAAAGCTAAAATCAAAACGCTTGAAGCATAACTCACCCCAAACACAGTATGAAATATAGGCTCTTATATTCCTTGAAAACCTCAATGTTGAAGTCCTGAGTCCTCACTTAATAGCACTTCCTACGAATGATGAAATGCATGCCATGCACGGTTCACTGAGTTTCTGTTTGGCTGGGTTTTTGCTAGTATGATCACTATAAATAATAGAGTCTCATTACTAACACTGGCTCTGAACCAGGAGATCTTTGGTTTGAATTTTCCAATTGTATCACTGTTGCGAGATATTGTGAATTTACCACATCCATCTGATTTTGGTTGTCAGAACATCCATGATGCAGATTACTTTTCCTAATCTAAGTATACCCTTAGAAAATAGGGAAAAACAAGCCTTCTCCTGACAGTGATACTTATATTTTTGTGGTACTACCGAATGTCAATATACTGGCAAACTCTTAGAGATCCACTTGTACTGCATCTCTTCTATGTTAATAGTATCCTTGTACTTCATCTGATTTGATTCTGTCGGTGTTAGGTTTTTGATTTCATTGTTCAGAAGCTTTATGCATTGAGAAAGCCCAAGACAAATATTCAGATCCTTCAACAGAGTGTTCTTCTGAAGTACAAGTAAGTGGTCTCTTGTTATTTTATTAATTTTAGTTTTCTTACATTGATTTTGGCGGTTGTATCTATTATGGTTTGACTTGTTATCTTCGGATATGCTGTCTAGTTTCCTAACAAGATACTTTTGGTGCAATAACAAATTATTATGATATGATGTTTCGCATAAATCTCACTGTTAATTCCTTACCTATATGCATATAACGCACCATGATGCTTATATAAGTGGTCTAGCTGTTTGGTTTAATAAATGCAAAGCAGCAAATATTGGTATACGCTCTGCAATACCATCCGATTGACATTACATGTTTTCTAGATATATTGTTTCCTTCTTGAAGGAACATGGCAAAGAGATCTACACTGAAGTTCGTGGAGCATATATAGATACGATGAACAAGGTAAACACATTTATATTATTCCCAAAATCCAGATCATATTTTGCACGACTAAGTAGTTTACCTTACTGAGCTATGGAAATGATGTATAATATGAATTTAGAGTGGCACTAAATCTGCAAATGTGTGTAGAATGACATTGGCTGGCAGAATATTGAGTTTTACCTGTCCCATGATGTTACATTTCCCCATCCCAATCAGGGAAGTCAGGGTTCAGTTGCAGCGGGTTTTTCTCCCATCCATATCAAGACAAAGTTTTTGGTTGTAGTTTGTGGACTTTGATGGGTTTATGAAGGAACTTTTTGCGAATGGGAGAATTCAAAAACTAATGTAATGTGATAATGAGATACCTATTGACTAAATGCACTTTGCACTGAAAGTTGTTTGCTTTAATCTATTCCAGAAATGTCTTACCTCTTAAGCTATGCTTCTTTTTCCCGATCTTATTTATTACCTCCCTTAGCTAAATGTGCATTTGTCATGAGCGCTCATGTCTCAATTTATGCTCATCATCTTACTAGGAAATCTAGTTGCAGCTTTCTCAGTTCATTTTACGTGGCTTCTTTCTTGTTTATATAGACATGCTCATCTTCAGCACAATATAAGGTTGTTCCCATCTATGTATAGGTGGCTAAACATGTTTGGCACTGGTTGGCTGCAGGTTTTAAGTGCACATTTCCGAGCTTATATACAAGCGTTGGAGAAATTGCAATTAGACATAGCAACATCTAGTGATTTGATTGGTGTGGATACCAGGAGTACGAGTCTATTTTCTAGAGGAAGAGAGCCCTTGAAGAACCGGTCTGCTGTATTTGCTCTGGGGGAGAGGATTAACATTTTAAAGGTTTAATTGCTGCAACTATGATCTATAATTAGCTTCTTTAAGATTAAGGCCTTATGCACTTTCTGATGAGAAACTTTCGTCAATTGTGCATTCTGATTATGTGGTTATATTATGGACCCTTTGATAGGAATTTCCGTGCTGTTACTAGAGGGAATATAATAATTGCAACCTGTTGAGTGTCTGGCAGTCTTGATCAGTCGATCATCCCACTTAATTTTGTTGATTACCCCTTGTCAAATCATGGTTTTCTTATAGCAGACCACTATCTTAAAGGCCAGCCTTTGTGCATGAAGTTATTTGAATTTACGAATATCCAGATCTTTTATGCATGACTAAATATTCCACATAGTGAGTAACTAGTACCACTTTAGGCAAAATTAGTTATATAACTTGGCTAAATTATCTCATTTTGCAAACAAAATATTTTTTCCTGAGCACCAAGGTTTTGTTGCCACCCTCCGCCTCTCTGTCTTCATCTTGGTTAAATATATTCTCACGGCATGTAATATAATGACTGCTGACAGTTTTTCTCTTGCTGAGGATGGTTTAGGTTCATGTATATTTTTTAAACCTACCTAAAATTGTCAAAGAGCTCATGAAGAACATATAGTTTCTCAAGTAACACGTGAAGAAATAGAGAACTTTCTGACCTTATTATGTAAAGATGTTATTGCACCCCTTGATTTAAGAAACTCTTGAAATTTTCCTTCTTTAGTTTTTTCTTTTCATTATGTCTCTGTCACACGAGGGAGGTGAATATGATCTCATATCTTTGGTTTCAGGAAATTGATCAGCCTGCATTGATTCCACATATAGCTGAAGCCAGCTCACAGAAGTACCCATATGAAGTACTCTTCAGGAGCTTACACAAGCTGCTTATGGACACAGCCACTTCTGAGTACTCAGAGCATTCTCTGACTGTTAATATCTTGTTTATCATTAATAAATATATGATAACCCGGACTCACATTTTATAGGTATCTTTTCTGTGATGACTTCTTTGGAGAAGAATCTATCTTTTACGAGACTTTTGCAGGTTGGTTGGATTGCATTCCGTTAATTGACATGAAGCATCTTGTCCTTGTCCCATTTGCCATCCTTGTAGTATGTCATGTATATTTAGGTGCATTTAAATTATTTGTGACTATCTGGATGCTACAAGTATTCTTTTGAATAACAATAAATCGGGGGTTTAAGAGTTCCATTTAGACTTTGAATTGATTCTCTCTTTCACAATCATCCACCAATGTCTGTAGCAGCCACGAAGATCACTTATGTGTTGTTACTTGGATATAATCAGGTCCTTTTGCTGTCATTGATGAACACTTTGGTACAATACTTCCCAATTGTTATGATGCTATTGGTCTAATGCTTATGATACGGATAACACACCAGCATCAGGTAATGTTCGTGAATCTTATTTAATCTGCAGTTCTTTCTTTGTTAAAGAGCTAGTGCAGTCCAGTGAAGTACATTTTACTTGAAGTCATAACATAATGCCAGATGATGATCAGCTATAAATTTTGGCGAATATTTCTCTCACATTACTCTGCTGGACCTAGTCTCAGAAGTTCATAATGCCTGCAGCAAATAAGAAAAGAAAAACAACTGAGGAGTCGCACTATTAGTTGAACAATAAATGTTCTTTTCGAATTGTTGTTAAAGTTACGATGTTCGATTCGTTTGCATTAAGTGATTAACTGGTAAAAAAATACTTGACTGCCAATTTTCAAAAACCAATTTCTACTGCACAAATAACAACAGTTTTCGAATAGACTTCGACTGCCAACATCAAGTGATTGATTGGGTCAAAAATACATGACTGCCGATTTTGCTCTAACCATTTTTCACCACATAAACAAACAACTGGTTTTAGATTAACTTCAGCCATGAATTCTCTGCAGCCATGAATGCTAATGAATTTTCATTTTGTGAAAATGGTTGGTTTTGTTATTTCCTCTTAATTGGTCTTTATGTTAATATTTCCTTTCTTTTCTTCTTCAGCTAATTATGTCTCGGCGACGAATTCCATGCTTAGATTCATACTTAGATAAGGTTTGTATCTTCTCACCACATATCATTTAGTATCAATTGGCAACCTTTCTCAGTTTGTACTCTTCAAGTTCACTTAGAATCTCATGTGCATGCATCTTCAGTTTGGGTGTGTTTTCAAAGTTTCACATATTGAGCAAGAAAATTGATATCAGATTTTGATGTTTTTATTGTTGGATAATTGAAAGCGTATTAGGTACAAATTTCTTTAAAAGATTTAAGCATGGTAATAGTAATAATTTACAAGTGGATATAATGGGAACTTGATCTTATTACTGGACGGGGCGTTATGTGTTATATATGGAAGAATATAAAACCTGCTGTGAGTTTGTTGGAGCAATTTGCCACTGCTCCTACGTTTATTTACTTTATGGCAACTTACTATCGACTGAAAATGAGCAGGTCAATATTTCTCTGTGGCCACGCTTCAAAATGGTGTTTGACTTGCATCTCAACAGCCTTCGCAATGCTAATGTGAAGACATTGTGGGAAGATGACGTCCATCCTCATTATGTCATGAGGCGTTATGCAGAATTTACCTCATCACTTATTCACCTTAATGTTGGATATGGAGATGGGCAGGTAAATATGCTGATAACAAGGGTTGGTTTAACTCTTGTGAATTGATTAATATACTCCAAACTCATTGTTTGCAGCTAGAATTGAACTTGGAGCGGCTGAGGATGGCTGTGGATGATTTACTCATAAAGCTAGCAAAAACGTTTTCAAAACCAAAGCAACAGATCGTGTTTCTTATCAATAACTATGACATGACTATTGCTGTTCTCAAGGTAGGTTACAGTAATTACGTCATCTCACGTACTATCTTTCTCTAAATAGTATCTTCTCAGTCCATGGTCCACCACTTTGCCCCGCCGTAAAATATTGACTATTTTCCAGGAAGCCAGCCCAGAGGGTGGGAAAATTCAATTGCACTTTGAGGAATTGTTGAAGAGCAATACATCATTGTTTGTGGTATGAAATTTACCTGTCATATAATAGATTTCACATTTCATTGAAGAAGTTAAATCGAATCTGAGAGACCACAAAATTTGCTTTTTTGCTAAGAAATTGTCGTGGTATTGTGCTTCTCCTCTGCAGGAAGAACTGCTTCTGGAACACTTCAGTGATCTGATCAAGTTTGTAAAGACAAGGGCCTGTAAGTACCTATCGATGCTAGCTCCTTTATTGGATGGATTTTAGTTTCATTTATGCGTGACCTCTGTTATTTTCCTTCCTGCTCTCGTCATTTTTCAGCCGAGGACCCAAGTTCCACATCTGAGCGGCCTATAACCGTCACTGAAGTTGAGCCAATTGTGAAGGACTTTGGTAACCGATGGAAGGCTGCCATAGAATTGATGCACAAAGATGTGATTACCTCTTTCAGCAACTTTCTGTGTGGTATGGAGATATTGCGAGCTGCTTTAACTCAGTTGCTGCTTTATTATACCAGACTTTCCGATTGCATAAAGAAAATCCAGGGGGGATCTGCACTTAACAAGGACCTCGTGTCTATATCTTCAATCATGTATGAGATCAGGAAATACTCTAGGACCTTTTAGGTTCTCTTAATTAGTGAAACACAATTTTTGTCTCGGCCTGTGGAGTGAGGATATCACATGCAAAGATCTCGAGCACTCGCCCTTCGATTACACATTTGCTTGCGTGTCGATTATGTATTACAGAGGGTTTTTCTGGCTAAGCTTTTTGAAATTCAAAGTTTGATTATCTCGGGGCACATTGTTTTGTTGCGGCTACTTTAAATAGGTGGCACTTAATCATCACAGATTTTATGATATGATTGCAGCAGTACATGTGCTCATGTAAAGAGGCAATTGTTTTGTGATGTAGCAACAACCGTTCTTCAAGTACATGAGTAAGTCTCTCCAATTTGTTGAGATTCATTTAAATTCTGACCTTGATTGGTGACACTTGCATCGATTTTCTCAAGTCACAATTCTGCAAGCAATTTCACGTATAGGTGTTAGAAAAGATTTAATGCACCTTGATATTTTGTTGTTGAAGTTACACGTGGAAGAAGAAACTCTTGGGAAGAAGTGGTGGAAAAGATTTAATTCACCTTGACGTTGTTGTTGAAGTTACACGTAGAAGAAGAAACTCTCGGGAAGAAATGGACCCTGCATTGCAAGGGATATAGAAAATTTACCAGCGATATCAAGAATAGTAGATGGTGAGCAAGGAAAATTCCAACGGAAGGTATAGTTTTTGTCTGTCCTTTTGTATCGGAAAGATGGCAACGGCCTTTACTAAACAAATTTCGGCCCTAATATTTTGCTTTAGGCCCTTCTTTAAAACCTCTTTCTACCATCAATAGCCGTTGCCATCGTCTTGGCGGTTGGCTTGGAGCAATCGTTTCTGGGATGAGACATCAGCCTGGTCCGGATAGTTGCTATAGGGCAGATTCGAAGCAGAGGCATGGGTCACATTGTTCGACATTGCCCGAAGGCGAATGAGCTGAAGGTTTAATCGATATTGAAGGTGATGAGCGTGACATGGGTGGAGCTGCAGCTTGGACATGGCCCTGAGTAATAATAATTATTGGATGGCGGAGGAGGCGGGGCCTTGACAAGCCCCTCCGCCCACCGCCATGAGCTTCTTCGCATGGAACTGCCTAAGGTTCTCGGCAGCCTTGATGGTTTGGGAACCGAGGGCATTGGGCCGCTCCTACCCACCATCAAGTTTAAGCAGCTTGGTTCCGAGATGACAGACTACAAAGCGTGATAAAAAGAGAGACGAAAACAGGCATGGACACTCTACAATAAACAACTAAGATGTTACGACTAACTAGCGAAAAAAACAGTTTCTCTTTCAGTTTGCTTAGACCTAATCATGAAAAATCGAGACCAAACTAAATTGAAATGGATCTATGCTGTTCGGTTCACAAGCCGAAACCGCACAAGCACCCCAAACAAACCAAACCGGTAACTTCTCTTTCGCTCAGTTTAGCCGAACAACCCTACTTTTATCTCACCCTTTTTGAAGCCCGCAATGTGAAAACTACATCAGGCGCTCTTGGACCATCACGCCGTCGTCTACCCCAATCAATCATAAAACCAGAAAGATCGGTACATCAAAACGGCGATTACCTTCCCGCCGGCTAATCGAAGAGAAAAAGAACCAGAATGTGTTTGCTTCTTTCCACTCCTTTTCTCCAATTAAGTTGGAAGCCCCTTGTGCACAATCTCAGGAAGAGAATCAAAGCACACCCAGCAAGTCACAAGGCAACACAGCCAGTGGAGAGTGACTTTGTGCATTTAATTCCCACCAACAAAAGGAAAGAGCACATGGCAATGTTTCCACCAATGAAATTGGCACCATTCCACATCCCCCCCTCCCAAAAACAAAAGTTGGGATCGAATCATTTAGTGAGGAGCGGGCCCACTTCGTCTCAGGGGGACCGGTTCCTGTGGGCCCATCTCTGTTTTGTCCATTTTGTCATCGCACCAAAAAGATCCAACGGCAGCCCACGGCCCACAAACCTTATGTTATTGGACAGCCTACATTTATGGCCAAAAGAGAGGAAAAAAAGTATTTTATAATCACAATCGCGGTCCCGTGACCCTCTATTCGGAATTCGACACATATCTCCCGGTAAAAGCGATTTGGCAATAAGGGTCCTTTTTTTTTTCCCCATCTGGCGATCGGATGGCTTGAAGGATGCACGTGCCGAGATCATCGAAGCTAGCTTGTCATAATCGGATGGATGGTCTCGAGATCATGTGGCCTTTTTCTTCATTTTACCGGATTTCAAGTATCCCACAAGCACCGATGACCCTAACCGATTTGACAGATCTTATCTTGTTTCGATGTCCTGTTCCGTTCATTCCTACCCCTCCCTATGCCCTCCTTGCATCACATGCCCCGCACTCCTTTAGGATGGTCCCCTCACTTACTATTTTTCTTTTTGGCTCTCTTTATTATATGATATGACTGGTTAGAAAAAGCATAGTTTTTCTTTTAAAGAAAGATCATATGAATTGGGGGGGAGGAAGGCAGGGCGGGCGGGGGTGGGGAGGGGGTGTGGTGTGGAACTAGAGGGAGTAGAACAGTGAGACAAATGGCTGAACCAATTAGACTTGCCTAAAGTCTCTTTCTTCCCCACTTTATAGGACTTTTCATGGAATTTACCGCGTTCAAATGATACCCAAGTGGCCACTCTTCCATATAGGAATGGGGAGGTGGGAAGTTCGAATCCTCACCTTTTCAGGAAAATTGGGGGTGGGGATATTTAGTTTCAGATGTGGAGTTCGATTCTCACGCTTTGTAAAGAGGTAGAGTAAAAGTCTGAGAGTGAGTTAGGAATTAAAGTAGGACAAGACCAAAATAAAAAATCACGTACCGCTCTAACTTGCAGTCGGTTGACTGTTGAGAATACTCGAAGTCTTCTAGAGGAGTTACAGTCTCTCTCGTCCTCTCTCTCTCTCTCTCTCTCTCTCTCTCTCTCTGTCGTCCTTTTATGGACCATGAAAGTGAGATTCATTAATTGGCCAAGAAAACCATCAATACACAGAGGGAAACAACTGTTGATATGTAAGTGGAGGATTCTCTTCTCGTTATATGAGAACTAGGTGACTACGAACAGGTTGGCAGTTTTCTTTTAAATCGACTTTTTGGACATTTTTCATTGGTTTTTCATGTTGGAAGTCCATGAAAGTGAGATTCATTAATTGACCATCAGATGTTGGGTAAGTATTCTGGGATTTTCAAGAGAGAGCGGAAGAGAGAAGTCAAGGATTATATCTTTTGTCAATAGATATTGATGGCTCTATTTATAAAACATGAGAAAGACTAACAAAACCATAATTTCCTTTTTTTTTATCACTTACTAACTACCCATTAATATTTTTAAGTATACTTTAACATTGCTCCTCAAACAGGAATATTCTTGCATATGATAGGTGCAACTTTCTTCTGGAATCTGCGACTAAAGCGCTGTGTAAGCCTCCTTACACTAGACAAGGGATGTGGATAATGGCACACACACATCCTTGATAAAAACCTTGTAGAAATCAACTAGAAGCAAACTAAACTGCATCACTCCACGATGCTCATCTTTGGCTGCTCAATAAAGGTGTGCTTGACTTTGGGACTTGAAAAGGATGGGAAAAAAAAAAGAAAACTAAAACCAACAATCTAACGAGAACAGTAGCTTGATTTTGAAAGAGAAGCGGAACCAATGACCATGATCGAGAACGATGCTCAGCAGAATGACATAGAGAACAAAGAAGCTCGACTTGTGGGAGACTTCACTAGACAAGGATGCTGATAACAAGACTAACAGGTCACGGGAAACAACAACTCTCCCAGATGATGACCAAGAGATCGGCAGCTCACGAGATAGAGTTTTTCTTAGAGACAATCGGAGCAGATCTGAGACCACCACAAGTTTAGGAAGATGGTGCTAATCTTGAATGCCGACTGGTTGTGGCTACTTTCAAGAATGAAGATCGGTGGGCGAAAAACAAACAACTTGGAATCATGAACAGTAGTGGTCTCAGTGTCAGGGTGGACGATGATGGCAAAGGCGAGGTTCCGTTTATCTTTTTCTTAGGCCGATGGCAATGTAAATTATTTTAGGATTTTCAAGAGAGAGAAAAGAAGAAAATAGTCGAAAATTACATCGACACTCAATAACTTGATAAAAGAGAACATTGATGGCTCTATTCATAGATTATGAGAGACACTAATAAAACCCTAATTTTCTTTCTTTTTTATTTTATGACCAACTCCATAAATATGCTTCAACATATTGAAATATGTTTACTCTTATAGAAAGCCCTTGACAATACCTACAAACCAACCCGAAAAAGGGTACTTATTTCATACTAGCAAAAACGAAAATTTGCTTACTAACAAGTGTGGCAACCTATCTGACCAAAAAAAGCCTATCTCGATTATCTTTTCGTGTGGTTAATATACTGATCTAGCTTAAAGGCCAAATTTATGCCAAAATAATAAATAAAGTCAAGGACTTTCTGGGGAAAAAAGAACAAAGATAATTTTGTTCTTTGGCTCCCTATTACACGTCGGAGTACATAATTGTAAATCTGTGTGGGGGTGCACGTTGCAGCAAACTTCGTTGTTCTTTTCATGAGTTGCATATGCAATTATTCCGGTAAAAATTGAAACCGTGAAGCATTGTTTGCCAATTTTGTCCGCAGCCTTTTTGTCAAATATAGGAGCAACGTTGGATTTATTGTGGTCGTACCAGCACTGCAAAAACAGTGCGATGTTGATCAGATGGTGTTGTTTCTGCTCCTTCCTGCTCGTGCACTTGACTTGTCGTGCATCATACCTCATCACAGACGCAGAGAGAGAGAGAGAGAGAGAGAGAGAGAGAGAGAGAGAGAGAGAATTCACTGCTTGATTCTTGGAGTTTACTTTGATGGTGGTGGGTCTCTCTCGTGAGATAATTACAGAACCATCTAATCGTTCTTCTGTTCGTATAATTGTCTTCTTCTGACCTTTCTGCGCTGCTTTACTACGACGAGCTTGGACTTTAATAGGTCTTGGCTCCATGCAATAACAAATGCTGATTGGAAAGGTCGCATAGGTCCCAAACTGTCCTCTCTTTCTTCTTCCCCACTTTTGTTTCTTTCGAAGATTTTGAGCGGGGTTTGGAACAGTGAGATTGAGGCAAAAACAACAGTATCATGCTGTAATGGGGAATCGGAAAGATGGGTTTTTGATGAAATTGGCCAGAGTTCGGACATGTTGAAGTTATATCAATAGCGTTCGCAACGTAATCCTAGAACATCACCAAGATTTAGGTTACTTGGAAGTATGTGGATTCGCATCAAATGCAAATACCGAGAGTTCAACTCGCCGTACTCGCATGTGACTGTATGAAATAGTAATTACATAACCGGCGTATTGATAAAAGTAATCAAAGAATATCTTCGTCCACCACAAAGCTCGTGGCCTTCTCTCTCTCGCTCTCTCTCATTTTCCATGTGATTCTTTCATATATGCTCGTATTGCGACGATTCCGTGACCGAAGCAGACGATCGTAATGTGCACCATGATAGAGAATCTTCGTCCATCACGGACACCGCCGCTAAGGTCGGGTCGCGGTCAGGGGAACGGCTTCTAAAAGGGACCGTATAAGGCTCCAAAATATACCACACGGGATTCTACGGGCGGTTGGGGTAATCCATACATCATACGGTCCAATGTCACTATCGGGTCTAGACATCATGATGAAGCCGTACCCGGAGCGAAGTCATGATCGCAATCGGACGGCAGACCATGAAGGCCGAAGTAGACGGACATCGGTACGACGTTCGCACATAATGCAATCACTCCCCTTTACAGGACTGCACCCCCGCCAACGTACCCCCGTACGCCCCACCACACGCAAGCCCCACCACAAATCAAATTTGATATAACAGGTGGAGGTGGTGGTGGTGGTGGTGGGGGCCGGCGGCGTGGGCCCCGAATTCCGGCAGCAACTGGGCCTCGCGCGAAATTCCCCCTCATCTCGATTCAAGTTTCTTGGCCCATTCGACCGAGACCGGGCCCACCAACCACGTTGGAGGAGGAGGGGAATAGAAATCATGCGGATGGATCGATGATGGTGTCGTCTTCGCCTTATCCTACGCTATTCTGTGCTCCGTCCTCCTGCTAAAACCCAAGACCCGTCGCAAGAATCCGCCAACATGCCATCACCTCAGAACCCCATCATTCATCCGTTTCGGAAAAAGCGTGTTTGGCTTCTTGCGGTGTTGCTCTGGTGGTATCGTTGAGAGAAAAAACGTTGGAAGATCCGTGGATGGCGCTGATGGGCATTATTACCATTTCCATGACATGAAGGAGTGGATTGTTCTTTCTTCATTGTACATTTGCCAGTTTAGTGCCAGTAGATTATACCGAAACGATGTCTAAGCTGCCATTCCTTTCCTGCTGCGCAAGTTCCACCTTCATGTCCTAGCTGTTTGCAATGTCCAATACGTACGATCACTCGACCTTCAGTAATGTCCATTTCCGGTGCAGCTATGTTAGGATCGTGGTCTACCCTCTCTCCGACTGCCTTGTTTCCGGAGGTGGAAAATTTAATTTCTTCTTCGGATCTCTGGTTTTGGACATTAATCTTCATGAGGTGGGAGGACTAAACTGCCGCGCCCTTCCATGTATTGCCATCTTCAAGACCTAGTCTCGTCTCCGGCATATGGCTAGAACACGAGAGAAAGGAAACTTGAACATTTGCTATTTCCCACACGCACACCTGCCTCTCTCGCGACCTTTTTGCATCCGATCATCGCGACGTGCTGTAATTGCTTTCATAATCTCTTGCTCTCGTCAAACGGCACGAGATCATATGTGTTAGCCATGGCCACATCACCTTAAAGTTTCTCCATTACAGGTGGAGTGTAAAGATCTCCCTTTGGCAATGCTTCCTTTGCAAGCCCTCTCCTAACATTGAAAACCAATCGATAAAGGTGCACACATGCATGATGGGTATTATATTGTTTATAGAGCAAAAGATACAAAAAACCCTAAACTATGTCTATCGTGACACATTCACCGTAAATTTTTTTTGTGACATCAAAAATCCCAAACTTGTACTTGTATGACACATTTGCCCTCTGTTAAAGTTCTGTCAATGAGAACTGTTAAAAATCTACCTATATGGACGTCGGAAAGCAAACGGTATTGACATGGCTAAGTAACATAAAAACTGTCGTTATTTTGACTGAAAAATCATCTAACAGAACTTTAACGGAATGGAAATGTATCGCATTGGTACAATTTTGGGGTTTTTTATGTCACAAGAAAAAGTTTAGGGTAAATGTGTCACAGTGGGTATAATTTAAAGTTTTTTGTAACTTTTTCCCTTGTTTTTATAAGATATGATTAAAATATTTAATTGATTTTATTTATATAATTATTATGCATAAATAATATGTACTAACATAAAAAGGGAAGTAGGTTCCTATTTTTCAGTCCTTGATATACCCTTTATTAGGGATAATGACACAAATAGTCCTTGAAGTTTGGCTGAATGTACAATTTGGTCCATGAACTTTTAATTTGTTCAATGTAGTCCCTGAACTTTAGCCTAATGTTCAATGTGGTCCCTAAACTTTTGGTATATGTTCAATTTAATCCCTAAACTATATGAAAATGTATAATATAGTCCCTGAATTTGAATTAATGAAATGACTACATTGAACATTTTTATAAAGTTCAGAGACTATATTGAGCATGTACCAAAAGTTCAGGGATCACATTGAACAAATTGAAAGTTCAGGGACCACATTGAACATTGGGTTAAAGTTTAGGGACTACATCAAATAAATTAAAAGTTCAAGGATCAAATTGCATATTGAGTCAAAGTTCAGGGACTGTTTGTGTCATTTTCCCCCCTTTATTAATGATAATGGATATATATATATATATTTTATGTGTGTTATCTATGCGAACTTAATAGTTTTACTATATGGTTCATTTGACTATCTCATCTCGATGGAGATATAATGTATGAATACAACCTAATAAATTATACCATCGTGATATGTATACTGTTGTCGGTAGACTATCTCTATAAACAAGCCAGCCATTAAAATTATGCTTGCTAATATCAATGGTCCAAATCAATTGATACCAGTCCATGGCTGGTTCCTCCTGTCTGAATTCCTTGTATATCTCTTTACAATAGTATGTTTGCCTAGAGATAATAGGTGTTAGAGCAAGTCTTAACTTGAGAATACATCGCCAACTTCAAGCCTTATTGCCCTTTATGTCGAGTTGTATAATGGGAGTACCTCTACAATTAGTGTGATGAATGTCTCCTTTTAATATCTAGCTTATTTTAAAATTATGATAAATTTTAAAATTAATTAATAAATATGTTAATTACTAGACGATATTCTACCTTTGCTAAAACAAGAAGTTTTTTCTGCTATAAAAAAGGCAAGCTTCTGTATTTGCTCTAGTTTTTAGACTTACTCTTACCTGATTGAGATATTAAAAATTATTAACAAATAAAAAAGCCAAACGGATGCTTCCATGGAACAAAGTGCTCTTAATAGGTAAATAAGATGGAAAGTGCCTTTTTCTAGGAAAAATAGTTTGTAAAGAGTATAGGTTTGGGTAAAAAAATCTTGATGTTTGGCAAGAAACCCACAATATACAAATTTAAGCTATTTTTAATCAAAACTCTACATCACTCTCAGCACTTAATATTATCAACACACAAAATTTATCGTTTAGCGGTTATGAGAGCACTCATTCTGTCTTTGATGAAAAAAAAAAACTCTTCAGTCTTTACGTGGCAATTCAAGTTTTTAGACGTAGAGCGAACAAAAAAAGTCAAGGGCTTTGACAAATTTTAGTAAAGCTAACATAAGAAAGTACACTAGAAGTCTTAAAGTTTATGCACCCAATGCAATCGAGTCCGTTTAATGAACAGGACTGTTAGTCGCTTATGGCACTAGGAATTTGGCTGCGTGAGAGCCTTAGATTACATTTCTTAATAATGGTTTTGGATTTGATCAAATATTAACTTAGGTACACTTTTTTATAAAAGATTTAGGACTCGATTAAATCAATTGAAATGTTTGAAACTTGAATTACTTACATAAAGTTTAGAGCTTTTAACTTACTTATCTTGAGATAAACTAAGATATGATAATAATCAGCAGTCCATTTACTCCTCCTCGAATTTCAAAACCATCCCCATGTTCAAAATAGCCCTTGTGCCTTTTCATTGTGTCCATCATTGGTTTCGATTGCTCTACTAGAGTGCTTTGTTGGTGTCGGAATGCTTTATTGAAATTGTCCCTCGTATTGGTTTCTCTCTGTCTCTCTCTGCTAGCTAGGTGTCACATTCTAATGTGGTGTTGGTGTGGTTTATGAGGTACCAAGTAGCCACGAAATCAACAACTTAAGATAAAAATAAAAATATGAGAGAGAATTAAATTACTATGCATTAGGAAAAACCCTTTCTTAGTTAGGTCTCCAACTTTTCTACAAAAGTTTCATGAGATCCCATGTCCGGCTACTTAAACATAAAGAATAACATCATTTTCTTTTATGAAGTATTTGTTTTACATATACACGGCATAATTCGTTTATTTGATGTTAAACGAATAAGGAACTAACCAACCCAAATTCAAATCAAGTTTAATTCAATTGTTGCACCTTCATAACACGAAAATGATTGTTGATCCAATCTTAACCTTCTTAATCAACTTTTCAATTATACTATCTTGGAAAAATGACACAAATGATTCCTGAACTTTGGCTCAATATGCAATGTGGTCATTGAATTGTTAATTTATTCAATGTTGTCCCTGAACTTTTGGTACATGTTCAATTTAGTCCCCAAACTATATGAAAATATTTAATGTCGTCCTTGATCTTGAATTGATGGAAGGACAATATTGAATATTTTCATATAATTTAAGGACTATATTGAACATGTACCAAAAGTCTGAGGACTATATTGAATAAATTAAAAGTTCAGGGACCATATTGAGCATTAGGCAAATATTCAGGGACCACATTGAAGAAATTAAAAGTTCAAGGGTCACATTGCACATTAGGCCAAAGTTCAAGAACTATTTGTGTTATTATCCCTACTATCTTCTTAGGTACAAAAACTATGAACATGACCGTTTGTGCTTAAATATTTCTTGCACACATGGTATGGAAAAATAGAGGATTTCAAGCCCCACCCATTTGAAAGTCTTGACAAGTGAAGCTTTATGTTCATGTCGTCCCATATATTATATTACAAGAGCGTCTCGACTGCTTTTTTTTTTTTTTTAGTATAATCTCACATTGCACTGCAAAAACAAAAAGAAAAAAAGAAAAATCAATCCACAAGCTGGAAGGTTAGGAGAGAAAAAAGATAATGTATAAAACGCCTTCCATTAGATTGATGTTCGATTTGATGTAGAAGAAAAGCAGAACATAACGATTGGGGGACCATGAACACCCCATACCTTTATCTCCCAAATAAAATCAAAAGAAGATCCCCTCTTCACATGGTGGCATGTGGTTCCCTTGGAATGGTTTCAAAGAAAATTTTCATCCAATATATATATTTTTTCTTGGAGCCATTTCCTATATGCTTGAGAGTACTAATTTCCAAGATGATCCAATAATTGCATGAGTATGGCTACAAACATGGAAATCTTGATGACCAATTACAAAACCTGATACTAACATCTTCATTCATGCATTGATCATTGCATACGGTTTTCTAGTTACATCTCTTTTTTAGGTTTTTATTTGCACTTTCCAGATGCTATTTGGAATGTAGGGTTAGCAATTATTGTTGGTGTGTTGTATTCGTATTTCTAATTCAGTCGTATCCCATTTGTATTGACAGAACATGCATTGTAACGTAAGAAAAGATAAATGTTTTACTTATGATAACGTAGTAATTCGTGTCCATGGACAATATTCTTTCATTGAAGGATATTTACTTTATATTTCACAACGTAAATTGGTCATATTTAGAGTTGTGCATCTTACCTAACTTGATGTGTGAGATATGAATATTTAACGTATTGTTATGAAATTAGGGTTGATTCCCTTTTTTTTCTAAATTTTTACTTGATGTAATATCTGATGTGAGTGCACAAAGAAGTATTTCTTTACAAATCTTCTAGTTCCGACGTGAATGGCTTGTTTCTTACCAAAATTAGGCTTAGTATGGTGAGGGAAACTTCCTGCTGCAAAAGGAAATAATGATAGTGAGTACGGGAAGAATTAAAAACTTGTGTACCCAATAAATAAAAATTGTATTTTTATTTTCCAAGAAGATTTTCAGTTCCTTCAAATTTTTCTTTGCTCGGCAGAGCCCAGTCTGACATCTTCTTGCATACCCCACAACGCACTCACTTAAGAAAAAAGCAGGAAGGGGTTGGTTTCGAGGGTAAAATGAACCCTACTTACTGTCTTCTCCTTCTTCCACTCGATAAAGCTGGTTTTCTCTTGCAGATTTGTGCTAGAGTGGTCCATGAAAGCCTTTTGTATGGGCCTCTCTCTCTCTCTCTCTCTCTCTCTCTCTCTCTCTCTCTCTCTCTCTCTCTCTCTCTCTCTCTCTCTCCCTTTCTGCTATATCAAGAGAGAGTGTGTGAGTGTGTGGGCGTGGAACTTTGTGAACAGAAGTTAGAAGATTGAAGGGGATGTGAGATCTGAGGAGGTGAAAGTGCGTGCAGCTTGGAAATTTCAAGTCCTGTCATGCTTTTCCACAGCTTTCTTGAACTTCTTATCTTCCAGTCTTTTGATCTCTCTCTCTCTCTCTCTCTCTCTCTCTCTCTCAAAAAAGATTGAAAAAAACATCCTTAGAAGCTCAAGAAAGCTGTGGGAAAACATGGCAAATTCAGGATTTTTTTTTTCAAGCCATTGTGTTGCAGAGAAGAGAAAACTATCTTGATATTCCTCTACACATGTTGTGAAACTCAGCAGCTTCAGATTCATCTTTATGGTAACACCACTTGTTCTTATCCTCCCTTTTCTGGTTGTTCTTTCTTTTTGGGGAAATGGCATGGTGAATTGTCAGATCTAGTGCACACAACACATCTCAGCATACAATTGCAAATCAAAACCTCCACAATTTTTTGTGATAATTGGGTAATTCGACTTAATTATGCATTCTTCTTTCTTAGAAGTAACCATGGTCGTGACTTGTGGCATAAATTCAACTGAATTATGCATTTTTTTTGTTCCGTGTGCAATGTGGGTTCATCAGTGTTTCTGAGAAAAAGAAGGTGATTTCTGCAACTGATTTACTTCTCTCTTTCTTATAATCTTTATCCACTGCAACACGTTTCAGGCCATGCATGGAAAAGGGCCGTATTTTCCTAAAACAAAAAGAAACACCATAATCTCCCTTGTCGTCAGTGAAATTTATGAAAAACATTTCCATTATATCCTGCAAAAAACCAAACAAATTCTGATCACTCGATCAAAATGGTGAAAACGGATTGGTGTTGCAGGGGAAGATTCCTTCATCTCCAACACCAGTAATCATTAATTTATAATGAACGGTTCTTCCTGTTGCCATCCCTAGTTGTCTTACTACATCGTTTCCTATATTTCCGTGAAAAAAAGGTTAAACTTTGTCACCATGTGACCTCAAGATTTTACCCACATAAACCCACACACACACACACACACACTCTCTCTCTCTCTCTCTCTCTCTCTCTCTCTCTCTCTCTCTCTCTCTCTCTCTCTCTCTCTCTCCAGGATATTGTCCATGCTACACTCACCTAAAATACCAGTTCAATCACATTCCAAAAAACCATAAAACTTGTGGAATAATACGTATTGTGATTGGCTTTTGTCAACCACCTCATCTGTAGAATCCGTCCGTAGGTGTATAGTTTTTTACCCTACCTAGTTTGACTCTTTCAGAATCTTCCTCTTTTGCACAGTGCTTTTAAAGGTATACTGCAATCTTAGTAAAAAAAAATAGCCAAGTACCAATTAACTCTTGCATTTTCCCACCTGCTAAATTGAATTGAGGATCTTTTAACTGCCCATTACAGGTTGAACATCACTTCATTGGATCTGAATTCATGAACCCATCAAGAGAAAAGTTGAAGAACGTAGAAGAAATGTCAGGACAAAGCACGTTTTCTCTCTCACACATTCACCATACGTGTTTTAGTTGGAGAGAGAGAGAGAGAGAGCAGGTAAGGATCTGTTGCAATTCTGACATGTTTCGCTTTTCATATTAGTTATTAATAGTTTCTGCGAGTGATTTTTTTTCCCAGACTTGTCAAGTTGGAATGGTTGTTGGGTTGAATCGCGCCGGATGCTCTCAGCACGTATGTTTTCTTGCTCCAGATTCAGTGCATCTCTGCAGAGGTAATCCTAGTTTTCAGATTCAATCAATGTTTAAAACATAGTATAGTTCTATTTTTATTTTTATTTCATTTTTCAAACATGAAAAGAGTTGAAAAAAACCCATCAGGTGATTTTAATATTCGAATTTGAAAACTATACTGAAATGCAATTTTCAGCTATATTTTTGCTCAATCATGGTAAACCACACAGGCCATAGATATACATTTTCAAGAAGCTTCCATCTCTTGGCCGTAAACAAGAAGCTTTCAATACTTAAATGGGTTCAAATGGTTTTCATCACACCATGAAGCTTGCAAATATTTCTAGTTTAATGCAATTGAGATGTTTTCCAGTCCACATTTATATATGCAGCCTAGAGAATTATGAGATGAAAAGATGGCTTTTGGTTCTCCAACTTCTCTATAGTGAACAGATTTGAGACCGTTGTGACCAGCATTTGCGAAAATCTCATTGTGCATACATGCTGTGTCAATATAGTTCCATCTCCCGCACATATATAGCTCAGAATAGTAATTAGTTTTGTGGCAAGTATTCATTTCCTAGTTGTGACTATGATTATCGTTAGTATGTATGATACTACATGTACTCTTGACTTTCGACAGCATTTTAGTAGAAGTGGGTGGATGGGCTCTTTGAATAAGCTCAGTTACATTGTACTTGAGATTTGATGTGGGAGGAAAAAAGGATCAATTCACCAGAAGGCCATCCTCTCCGGTCACTAAGTCTAAAATCAAATCTAGAGGAAAACAAAGTTTTCAATACGCAATGTAGTAACTCTGCCAATATCATACCTAAACATAGTCCTATGAACAAGTATTTCATTGTGGCAAATGGAAATACTTGGAGACATTATATCATATAGATTGGACCTTATCGAAGATATATTCTTAATTATTAACAGAAGATGACAACAAACAGATGATATATGTGTAGCTGATCTCAGTTAGTTTGGAAGAGGCTCAAATGTTGCTCTTATTGTCATTGTATCTAATAGACCTGAATTATACTGGCGAATGAAGGGAGATGACAAGGAGTTGGGAGTCCTAAAAATGACTGAAAAACTAGCAGCCAGGTTCCGCAGCCGAATAAGAGCAACAGTAACCCAAACTGAGTATAGGAATAAAATGAGAAGCTATCGGTTCAGAAATGTTGTCGTCGCCGGAGAAAAAGAGACACGGCACGTACCTCACTTTAATTTTTTGGGGGACGAAGTAGTGCACCCTGTTACAAGTGGGCCTAGGAGTTCTTGGGGACTTAAAAGTTGTAGTATCCGATCCATTTCAGTTTTATCATCACTGAGGCATCTTGTGTGCAGTTGTTCAGAAGACACAAACATTTGAATGCTAATATTTGTACTGAACAGCTGCACGACAATATCAGAGTTCGCCTCAAGCTAAATCACAAAAACTAGTTCCATGCATGATTGGGTTAAAAAGGAAGCAGATGCGGTGTAATTCATAACCTAGACTTCTCACCATGCAAACCTTTGCTTACAAGAAAATGAATTGAGGGAGTGCTACGCTTCACCAGACATGCCTACTGCAAGCGTTTAATAGGACTCTTGTGTACTAAAAGAAAATCTCTCTCTCTCTCTCTCTCTCTCTCTCTCTCTCTCTCTCTCTCTCTCTCTCTCTCTCTCTCTCTCTCTCTCTCTCTCTCTCTCAGAGGCATGCACGCATGATGACAATGATAAATACTACAACAAAACTATCAACAACAATGTTGCGACGACCATGCCCCTGTAATCTAAAGTTTCAAGAGAATATAAAACCTAGTTAACTTTCATGGAAACCATGTCACACATTATTTTGTAGCCTCAAGGTCCATTTCTAGACTCATAGTGTAGATTCCATTGTACAGAACAAACCATAGATCGGCAGAAAATACGGCTACATAGATACTTTTACCAACCAATTAAACCAACCTAGTTTCACATATTATTGCAATCTATGTACGGGTATAACTTTAGCACTTCTACTACATACCACCAAATGGGAGTAACATAGCTACATTCATCATGTGGATATATTTTCCAAATTGAATTGTCTTTATTTGTTAGCTCTTGGACAACTCCATAAGAGATAAATATGCTTTTGCCAGAGCAACCAGTAAGGGGCAGTCTTTATAAGAAGAAGTTTGCGCCATAGAAACTTCTGAATCCCAATGTTGTATCTCATCATTTCAAATGTAGATTATCTTTTTGACTTCCTTAATCTTTTCAAATGAAAGGAAAATGTGGTAAATGGTTCTATTATTTTTCTTGGAGTCACCGAGAAGGTAACAAGGAATGGAAAGTTATAATTAAGTCACTAAGCTCAAACTTTTAAGACTCATTCATGATTAAATATTTCCTGGATTCGTTGTAATAGATTCATTATTGGTCAAGTTGTTCTAATAGATTAAGTCCATCATATTTTAAGGAACGGTGAAAATGTTGCATATATTGTGTTTTCTGGCTTATGCTTTTAATAGCTATTTGGCATCTACATCGGACTTCATCCAGACAACGCAGATCCAATATGTTTCTCTTTCATCATATTTGGTTTTCCTGCCGCACCAACGATAGAATGAATCTACACAAATTATATTCTTTGGTAAATACATCTAATTATACTTGTTTGTTCGATTTCACTGCAGACTTTTTTAAAATTTAGTCGAAATTCATAATAGTCACCCTCTTGGTTCGAGGTAACTAAAAATAGTAAAAGCGTCACAGTCGTAGACATTTCAATAAACAAAAGCCCCTGATATGCTTGCAATACATGTGTAAAGAATTGTGGCATTTCAAAACAGACTGCGACTTAAGATTAGCTAAACAATTAAACTCCCATCTGAACAAATCTTGACCTAAATATTCCAAGATATGATTTCGGGCAGGGTGATTAATCAGACATGGTCAATGAGATAAAACTAATGAATTCAGGGAGCAAAAAAGTGAAACTGAAATTGATCTGCTTCGTGACGAAAACCAGAAAGGTAAAATGGGGATATCATCTCGCTCCACATTGGCAAGACCATGCACGGCTCAACCATTTCAAATGGCAAGGAACTTCATTAAAATTCAAAAGAATTTGGCCACTTTCATCTTCACATAACTACACAGAACAACAACCATAAAGGAGACATCTTTAATTTTTTTTTTTTTTTGGATAGTCAATCATAAAAGAGTAATCTGTGAAATGCAATTACAGCATTCATCCTCATCATTAGAAAGATTGATGAGCTTTCCATGAACTCAAAAGCAAACAAATTTTGGCAGGTGAAGTAGATACGCGAAGTTTCGACCAAAAAAATTAAGTAGATACGTGAAGTTATATGACAAACACAAGTGACTTGTCTTGAAACATTATCCCACTTACAATCACAAAACAATCGGAAAAAAAATTACATGAACCGGGGCATACGCCATGAACCCCACCTGTATTTAAGGTGGATCACTAGATGGAGCGTTCCATATTTCTTATGCTGTAATTTCCAAACCACGTCCATTTGTCCAAAAAAGATTAAAAAAAAAAATCAAGAAAAAATGGTACAGTTCACTGTGTGGATTCGGCCTCAATAGGCTAAAATAAGAGAAGACATAAAGTATCTCCATTTTCTTTTGTTTTTTGGGTCAGAGAAGTATCTCCATTGACTCGGCGGAAATTTGTGAAGGAACACAAGGTGTGGTCATTTCAAAAAGCATGTCTAAAACTGAAAGCTCCATTACATCACAGCTTGTAACAGCTCATTTTGGTCCGTGACAAAGTCTTCGGCCAAATAGCAGCCCCTCAAGTAATGTAGCTCTTGGACCCAAAAAAAAAAGTTATGTAGCTCAACTTTTCACAGTATCTATACGACCTTTTTAGTTATAGCGTTTCGGGTAGTAGTACTCTCGTTTTATGCAATCTAAGAATCAAATGCAATATTAGGACCCCATTTTTGTTTTGCAGTCACATGCAAATGGCAACGTGTTGTGTGTATGTTGTTCTCCGGAGCAATGTTTCGATTGAGGGAGCAGTTTTGAAGATTATTAAGGATGGTGTGATCAAGGGGCATACTTGGTTTAAGAGGAAAAACACAGGATATGACATTTTTCAACTGTCAAGGGACATTTTCTTTGACTATTGATTTTTTTAATTTTCCCTATAGCTTTTTGGATTATGAAATGGAAACCCTAACTTACATATTTTATTACTTAATCAATATCAGAGGTTTCTCCCACAAATTTAGTTGAAGCTTGAAAGCGATTCACAAGGTATAGAGGCTTAATTCAAAGCTTAAACTTGGTGTGGATGGAGCTCCAAAAAAATAGAAATGAAACAAGTAAAATAAGCATTATAATTAGGACTCCAGAACTATGCAAGGCAAAGAATCATTACAAAAAAAAAATTAAGAAAGGGAAAACGAGCTTAGTAAATCCAATACAAACAGAAACACACACATGACAGCAGTTCAAAAATAGAAAATATGCAAAACTAATAGCACATGTCATAATTCAATTATAAGCACACATTTTACAGAGTGAATTAATATCAATCACAGAAAAGACTGATCATGATGGAATAATCTGGCAATCAAAGTGGTGACAGGCCAATACAGTAAACAGGCAAACAGATCAGAAGCATGAATTGCTTACAGATTTTGACTGATGGCCATGGACTGATGAGTCATTTAACTAGTTTGTCTTTCCCACAGTGCCTGCACTTAAGAAACAGTTTCACAAAAAATAATACAAATCAGATAATTAAAGAAAAAGGAGCCATCATAAAACGAAATCTGGCTATTTGACCAGATCTATGCATGGTTTTCATGGATCCCACATTATTGCTCACCTCGAAAAATGACGGATCCACAGAATGAACGTCCATTACATTTGTGAAACAAATAAATTTCATCACCACCCATTAAAAATCACATCTTCATGTGAATGAGATATGAAAATGATCTGACCAACATAAAAAAGTGCTTACTAGCGCGAGAAAAGACTTTGACAGGGAGCTTCACTGAACATACTGACCGTAATCCATGAAGTTGCAGATGCAAAACAAAAGCATGTGTAACCGCACAAAAAAAATCTCAAGAAATCACACAGATCCTGCACAAGAACATCTGTGCCTTTTTTTCTTCTTGACCCTCTCTGCATCTTCCCACAGCTTTATTGAACCGCACAAGAAGAAGAGGACAAGAAAAAAGAAAAAAGAGAAGATGGGTCTCCTCTAATTCTCCTCACATCTCTCCAATTATAACCATGCAGTTCAAGAAAGCTGTGGAAGAACACAAACAGGGCCATTCCACGACAAACCCATCAAGGCTCCAAGAGAGAGAAGAAAAAAGAGAAGGAGAAGAGATTCTTCTGAACCGAACCCCATCAATCAAAAGAGAGCAACAGAAAGTGTCTGGTCGAAAAGAAAGTGAATAGGCAAAAGGAGAGGCAGAGAAAGAGAGAGGAGAGAGAGGATGGAGTTGGAAGAGAAGGATGATCTTGGGATGGTATTTATAGTGGGTGGGGATTTGCCAATCCCTAGAAGCATATTGGGCCTGATGATGATCTGATCAGATTACCACTGCTGCCACAGGAACAAGAACATCTCAACCCCACCTTTTCTTCTCATCTTTCCCTGCAATTAAAGAAAATCTGACTCCGGCTTAACCCTAGAGGAGAATTAATGTGGGTTGATCAAGAAAAAGCACCATTGGGTGAGGGGAAATCGGGACTGATGACGTGCCGGTGCGATTCAGGCGCGCAACTTGCCGTATCTGACGCTGTCGGTTACCCTAATTGGGGGACCTCCAAAACTCTAAGTAGGCCCCACGATTGATAAAGTGAAAGAAGTCTCCGTGTGACATAATACTAGGAGAGATTGCTAATTTATTAAAATCGACCCCCTCATTTAAAGGTGAGGGTGAGCATGATCCAGTAAACGATTCCCATCATGGAACTGGGAACGGCCATTAAGGATCGGTTTCGAAAAATTAGAACTAAAAATAGGCCGTTGGTTCCATGAATTTACTCGGAAATTGGACTGCCGGTCCAGTCCGGTTCCCAGGTGGGTCTATGAAACTGGTCCCACCAAGCTTCACGCAAATGGAGATGACCGAGAGCGAGAGAGGAAGGCGATGAACGGCCAAAGGCGCGGCCATGAGATGATGGGAGCTGAGAGTCGAGTTTCAAATTAAGGATTTTTAGGATTTTTATTTTTCATAAAATATTTTTTTTTGTTGAAAATTTTTAAAATATATATATACTAGTCCGGTCTGGGTAGGCGGTTCCACGCCTAGAATTGAGAACCAGACCAGTACTCACTTGTTCTAGTAAATTGGAACCGGAAATCGGACGCGACGATTCCCGTTTTCTTTGCACACCCCTAATTGATGGTGCTACGGAAACACTCGTTAAGTGATCACACGTAAAGAATTGACATTTCAAATGCATCGACTGCTCTAGTGATATGCCTAATAAATATGTTAGAGAACCAAATATGTTACTATCTTCTTCTATTTTTGGATAAAAAAATATGTTACTATCTTAAGCGATTTAACAAATGCCTTGGAAAAATTGGTGTGATAAGTGATGTGGGGGGATTTTTATAATCGAATGTTGAGCATGACTCGATAACTGGAATGCCCAATTGCAACCCATCAAATTATTTGATAAATCGATTTAGTAAAACGGTGTTAATGTACCTAGCATTCCTCTGATAATACTTATACTGCATGTAAGTGCTTCCGCGGTATCGTTCATCCGGTAGCAAGTGTCCTCATTTGGTAAGATATTGACAATGGGGGAATGGGGCAGACAAAAGGTACTTCACATTCTTATTAGATGAACCTGCCCATGGTACATGTATTAATGAGGCACGCAAAAGTCTTTGATTTAGATGGGGACAATGTGTCACCACGCCTTATTGTTAAATGAATTAACAAGCTCTAAGTGTTGTATGCCTCATTCCATACTTTGATGACATGGGACCTATGGAGCACCAAATAAAATAATTGTTTCGACACTAAAGCCGTCGGGATGTGTTGAATGAACAAATAAATATAAGAATTTTCTGGTTGAAAACTCCAATATGAAGAATAGGAAGGAAAAGACTAGATAATCACTAGGAGTGATCGGTTCAGGGTGACTGTTAAAATCGGTTTCCAGTTAATTTTGAAATCTGAAACCTATATCGTTTGTTCTGGAACCAACCTTAGAACCTCCATGTTTTCGGTCCAACTCCAGGATCTATCCGAGAGTACAACAATCTTTTAATTGTTCCCAATAACGGAGCAAAAAACAAGGAGAAAGATAACAAGGGGAAGATCCCAAAGAATGAAACTTTAAATGACTCAAACTGTATGCTGCATTACCATGGAGGATCCAGGAGTATTTGCAACTAAGAGCTTATGATACATTTCAATAACCTTCAAGTCACGAAAAGATAACCTACCTAAAGTAGGAAATTCAAATATGCAACAATATAATCAAATTCCTAATCTAGATTAAAGCGATCCTAAAAACACCCTCAAATCAACAACATATCCTATATCCCACGCCCTGCAAGAGGTGGAGCGCAAATCTGAGTGTGTATCGTGAGTGAGAGATAGAGTAGGACCGACCAAAAAAAAAATTAGCTAAAATATCATCAAATCAAATGACATAATTATTCTAAATTCTAGTAACCGATCGGACGGTATATCTTCGGGAAAATTACCAAAAAGTTTTAAACCTATTGCACTAATGCCGATTCAATTCTAAACCTTTTAATTGTGTCAATTAAGTACATCAGCTCAACTTAATTAGAAATCACTAACGTGGATGACGATTGGGCCACGTAAGACGATTGGTTAAATAATTTTTTTTCTTTTTTTTTCTTTTCTTTTTTTCTTTTTCTTTCTTTCTTCCCTTTTTTTTTCTACCAAGCCCTGTGACGGTCACCGGCCGACCCTCGCCAGTCATAGGCCCTCCGGCAACCCTCGTTGAACTTGGAAGAAAAAAATTAAAAAATTAGAAAATTTTTAAGAAATTATTAAAATTGTCCACATCAGCGCCAGTTATGCCATGTAGTCCACATCAGCGATTTCCGGCTAAATTTGATCGGATGGACTCAATTGGCAAATCGTGAAAATGTGTATGATTCAATTGGCACATTTGAAAGATTTATGACTGAATTGACACGAGTGACAATAAGTTAGGACTTTTTTGATAATTTCCCCGTAAATCTTCAGCAAATCTCGATGCGATCTTGATCGTGTCCCTTGTCATACTCGCTCGATTAGAGAGAACTCGTCCTCGAGTCGTGAAGAAATAATGAATCATATCACTCGTCCTTGTCCTTAGGAACATTCCAAACGATTCGTCAAAATCTTCTTGCTTCCCGAGAACATATGCCCCAATGAACTTTTTTTTCAAAAGGTTCTTGAAATAGATCAAGAACGACAAAATCGATTCAAATACTCTCAGCCTGTGTTCCACTTTGAATGGGTTTTGCACCATCTCGCTTACCGTTTCGCTCTTGGAGTTACCACCGCTTCGTCTTTGTCACCGTAGTGATCCCAAAATGACTGCATGCACGGATTTCCTCATCATCCCACGTGATCGTTGCTGCTTCCTCTTCCAAACCTTCATTATAATGGTTGTTGATCTCTTCAAACTTTTCAAATTCCATTTCTTTGGAAAGATAGGTGTCTTCTACCATCTCGGAAGGTAAACGATCTTCTGTATTTGGAGAATCTTTATCTTCATTTGGACGACATTGACTTTGGCTCTGGCTTTCACGTCGTCCAAGTTTCCGAATCCGCCTTTGGAGTTTTTGAATTCGTCGATGCGTTTCCTCTATCTTGATAACACGTTAATCTCTAACATTTTCGGCACTATTTGTTCGACTCGGGGACATTTCGAAACCTTAGCTCTAATATCAAATGTTGTCGGGAGATAGCTCTGATGCCAGATGACGTCGGGGTATGTGTTGGAACGAACCAATAAAGTACAAGAATTTCTACATCTTGTGAGGTGGAAAACCCCACTGTGGAGATTGGATTGACGATAGTGAGATAAACATATATCCGCGATTATGTGTTAACTTTGGTCGTCCAAGAAAATCCTAAATCTATGCTATGGAACTGCTGGCTCGAGTTTTAGTGGCAAAAAGGGAGATAAATATCAGTGCGGAACATTCGGTTTTGGGCTATAGTTACTGCTCAGAATCTAAAGCTAAGAAAGGTTGGGCATAGGCTTGGGACGAATGAATCCGTCACCGCAACACCATCAGTGTGTTCATCGAACGTATCTCTCTCACGATGGCATTGCGAGGTATTTCACTCGATACATCAACCTCGTGCATGCTAAATGAGATTTATGTGGGGTGGACTCCACGATTGAAATGGAGAGAAATGCGAAGATGGGAGGCATTACCCCGAATTGCTCAATAGGACTATTGTGGTTCGTTTAAAGTATGGTTCTTCGCATGAGTGATTGCAAAAATTCAAGATCGAAATTTCATGACCATATGCTATTCTTTTAATACGTTAGATAAATCATATCGGGTTTATCAAACTTTCTCCTAATCGACATTTTATGTTGGAATCTCGAAATGTTTATCCTATTTCACCCTTAGATTTTCCAACACCATTTTGTAAACTTAGAATTATGAGTGTAATTTGATCTGGGATGATGCCTAAAGACAGAGTCTTTACCTATTTTGATGCGTTGAACTTCTTACTAATTCGATTTTATCGTATTGTGAAAGTCGATCAGTACCACTTTTAAGAAAAAGTACTAATTTTTTAAAGTTTTTTTGGTGACTCCTAAGAAGTGGGTAGTCGACCTTTTCTTTCGAGTGGCTTTTTAAACGAATATTGTTGGGGGTACTAATAGAATTATAAATTGAGACATTAGTTGGGGATCTCCTGGTCCAACCTAATCCCCATACCCAACCAGCAAACAAATGTCTGGAGGACAAGTTCGTGGAAACGCACTTTATCATTTGTCCCCATCTTCCCGAATTGAAGGCGCACACATGCCTGACACCATCGGCAACAGGTGTGTCTTCTTTGATTTAACCCCCGACTTTGTCTTTCTCCTTCTCCAGTTCACCATGGTAATTCTACTGAGAAATCTCGAGTAAAAGGTGACTTCTCTCTTTTTTCTCTAGTCAATAGCCATCACGGTTCTTGTCCGATTTCCCACGAATTTTCATATGATGTGTTGAAATACCTCACATCGCTTGCTTACGAGATCTATGTGCTCTTATATATGTGTGGTCTTCTTCTACCTATTAGTTTAAACTTTTATGTTTGACTTTCTGACATGGTATTGGAGTCGGGTTCTATCCCAATTTATTTCGAGCCTGTGGCACCATGTTCTTTAAATTTCATGCATCATTTGAACTTTCTGACAAAGTTAATAACTTATCTTCAATCGGACCACTTCAATCGGTACTGCATTGGAAGCAAGCATCTTTTTTCTCCATTTGGACCTATCTTGGCAGATATCTTTCACCTAACGTGCCAGCTCAGGTCATGTTCTTTTAATCATGTGAGAAGGGAAGAGTGTGTGCAAACTGATATTAGACACGAGCATGAGTTTCTACAGTTGTTCTTCCAAAAAACAGTGACAATCTTTGTTTTCTCTTGAAGAGAGATTCTATACACACTTTGTAATTTGGAACTTATGGTCTTACAGCTCGTATGTTTGTATTTCCTTGGTGTGGTTACGCTGCTTATGCTCTTCAATAATGTTGATTTGTCACTTCTGTCGCCTCGTGATGTTCTTTCTTTCACATTGAAAAGATTTACTTACATCAATCTTAGTGTCGTTGCTTTCTTTAAATTCTTCGTTGGTGTTGTCCCTGTAAGTGGTGCTTGGCTTGGTTGATAGTTAGCCTCATAGTTCACCTAGGCGTGGAAGGTGCATTGGTCCCAATAGAAGGTTAGTTTGATGTGCGAAAACTTGCCCTCGACCATCTAATCGCAGTAGAAAAGAGTATATATTAACATATCTACTTCAACGCGACGGACCGGTCTAGCGGAGACGACAACTGAGACTTTGTATCTCGAGAATTTTAATATATTCTATGCTTGAAGTCGAGCAACCTCTTTGGCAGAGCCATGGGAAAGGGTAACGTTAGGTATATTAAAATTTATTTATAAAATTGATATAATGACTAAGTGAGTGATGTGACCGTCTATAGATTATAAAAGAACAATTGAATAAATGAATTATACTCAACCAAATTTGATTTTACTATCTCTATATGCGATCGAAACGCGGATGTTTCGGTGTCATTTAACCCACCAGTCGAACTTATCTGGATACAACTTGTCTATATGCACACAGATGTTTTTAAAACTGCACTGAACAGAAGCCTCTCAGCTTTTGAGCATATAATTGAAGTGGAGGTTTGTATAATACATGAATGAACGGGAGTTAGTGGATCTGTTTCTCTTTGTTGTCGCATGAACTGCAAGCCACATGCGAGTTTATAGAGCTAATAATGCAGGGATCAGAGATTGTCTAATGTTGAGGACATGCATTACAGAGCATACCCTCAGCTTTCATTATCCTCTTCTTGGCCTATTCACAGGGTATACTTAGTGGGACATGTCAGTGTTCATTGTCCTTGTGCATGCATATAATGGAGATCATAATGGAGATCATGTCCTTACAAAACACGATTCAGTCGCCAAAAATGCGGATTAGTTGTTAAGTACTTGATTCGGATGCGACAGATTGTATACATACATGCACCATAATGTCTCTTGCTTAGAATGATCTTGGTGCTAGCTGCCCCTGTGGGTTGAGCAATTACCGGGTGGATGCACGTGGACGGCACGCTTCTGTCTGCGTCGATAGACATTAACTGAGTTAAAGGCATGAATATCGCATACTAGCGAAACGATGCTGCAGCCATGTTTTCTAATAAAAAAGGGCAGTATTTCGTTCCATCCATGGTCAAACGAAATTCCCTCCCACCATGCTTTCGGAGTGGTGAATTGCAAGTTACGGACGTCGCCCGTATAAAGAATGAGATGCCTGAAAGATTCAAACATTCGTTTTACATCAGCATTGCTTCCATCGTTTCAGGAAACTCAGTTCTTCATTCTGTCAAAATTTACAGGATCTGTTCAAGAAGACCAACCAAGCTTTCAGCTTGACAGAGGCCTTACTTTGGGCCTTTGGTACCCAGTCAAAACTCTCAACACAGAGCGAGTGGGCCTTGAAACGATTCTCAGGATTTTGAGCAGGTGATTGAGAGTGAAAATCCTCTGGTTTTTCATTGATCACTCCAAAGGAAACTTTTGGCAGTTCAATTGAAATTTTTTTCTTCAACCAAGTTGTTGAACAAGTAAGTTACAGACATTGTAATGAATACATTAATGTTTTGGTGATTGTTGATGAACTGTTTTTCAATTATGTTCTATAAAATACAATGTTATTTATAGGATAGATTATCTATTATAATTACAACAAAAAAGCTAATGTTATTTGGAAAATACGGCGGCCTTGAAAAATACTTTTTTGAAATTGGATCAATCTAGTAAGAAGAGCCATTTCTCTATAAAATGTACACTAATAGACACGGCAATGGAGTTTATATCTCTCACTGTGATCTAGCATTCAAGATGTTGGTCAAAAAATACTATGACAAAATTAATCAAAATAAATTCATTCGAGCAAATGCAAAATATTGAACAGATTGCACAAGCAAGCAAAAATAAAATGACCGTACAAAAATGAAATGGAATGGAGATAGAGAAAGCTGGCTCAAGTCGATCTATAGTGGTTCGGCCCGCACCTACTCCACTCGCCGGATCTGCTTGCCAGTTTTTCCTAAATCGACTATTCCAATCCATAGATTACAAAAGGTTGGTCGATCACAGAGGCCGCTCTCCATTTATAAACTCGTGTCTACTCGGCTTTACACCTCACACGGGTGTAAATGAGGAAATGTTACGTAATTGTAAATTTTCCACCAAACAAACGGACGCGCGAAATATTTTTCATTTCCCTTAGAACATCACTTCGTGTTTGCAAGTGCTTTTCTTTGAATTTGAATGTCCAATTCTCAGACAAAAAGACTTAAAATCCGAAAGTGTAAATACCCTAAGTTTGTCACAGTTTGCTTCTCAAGTCGAGCATTACCAGCTCAAATGAGAACCACCTAACGAATAGAGTTTGCTCAAATCTGCAAGATGACCCGAACTTTTTCTGCACCATTCACGTGCCTCTTCTCATTTCTCTCATTCCCATACGTCGCCATTCGTCTCAGCCGAGCCCGATCACTTCGGTTAGCGGCGACATTCACAGATCTGGTCCAGAACCCACAATTTCGCCTAGTTTTTACTATGCTTTTTTGTGATTGTAAAGCAGAAACTTCTTTGGTACTCGAGAGCAGAAATCAAAATTATTCGCATTGTCTTTTTCCTGATTGTTTCTCACGTTATCACCACCAACAAGCCACAATTGCATCCAAGGAAAACATTGAAAGAGGACCAAGAAGCAGAGGAGGAATTCTGAAGGAGAACAAAGACTGACGATGCATCTCCAATAATCCCATGATAGGTTACACTGAGCACAGGGTTCATACAAAGATGACGAAGCAAACTAATCTTATTCTTAATTATTTAATCAAGCTCTCCATGATGAGCTCATGAACCCTCCTGAACTAGTACAAAAACATTGTGATGGTGCAATGCAGGATCCACTTCCTTACAAATCACAATCTCGACCCCTGAAATGCATATAATTGTGCCTCTAGTTCCACATTCTCATCATCTATTCATAATTGAACTTCAATGGCATGAACTCTCTGCGCCTCCTCAGGCAAATGATCCAAGTCAAAGCTCAACAATCCGGATGCCGCATCGTATTTGAACTCGACCTCGCTCATGCCCAATTTGCAACTCTTCGGTCCAGTGGACGAGTATGCACCGAACTTGCCGCATCCCTTGACCTCCATATGAACAATCCCCACCAATTCATTGCTGCGATTCTCCAGTCTTTGCTCGGCCATGACATTCCCTTCTCCTGCATACTCGGTCTCGAGCTCCGACAACTCAGCCCCACCCTTGACCTCGTATCTCAGCCCTTCAATTGCTCCGCCAGCATTGAACATGTTGATGAGCCCCAGCGGAGCAAAGCTGAATCCAGGTGCCAAGACCTTGATTGGTGTGAAAGTTATTATGTCGTGCTCGAGGACTTTGAGCGACACGGGCATCGCGGTATTGTAAGGTAGGATGATGAGGTCTCCGCTCTTGTGGCAGTAGATGGCGCAGTCGCCGGACCAGGTGGGGTCCGTGGCGGCTTCACTGATGAGGTGGACATCACGGCCACGGATGTATCCGGTGATGGCCTCGGCCTTGGTTTGGTGGAAAGTGTTCTTTCTCTCCATGCTGTTCCAGGCTGCTCCTTGGCAGTTGTAGACGCCAAGGACTCCCGTGTACTTGTTCATGTTCCATATCTTCAACAAGCTGAATGAAAGTAGAAGAACTGGTCGGTAAATGCAATTGGGAGATTGAGAGACATTATTGTTCTACCAAGGAATAGGTTAAGGAACGGATTAGCTATATTGTTCTACACTTGTTTCAAATGACCGGGCTAAACTGACATCAGAAAGACGATACATTGTAAGACCTCAATTATCTGAATACGATTTAAATCCATTTCAGATAGATTCAGGACAGAGCTTCGGCTTCTCTGATGGGATTTTCTTGTGATTGAACTATCTACTGCCAAATCCTAATATAAGTTACAGGTTGAGTCCAGACATTTCCGTCTTCTAGCTATTAGAAGTTCATAGATGCACATGTACCTCAACTATCATCTAGGTGTCCCAAAACTGTAACTCCTAGAGTTTAAATCATCTATTTTCCATGAGAATTAGATGAATTGGAATACCAACAATTGACAGTTGAAAAGAGAGCAAGCGAAATCCATACCTAACGCCATCCCGGGCTGGGTCAGATAATAAGCAATCGCGGGTGGGCCGACCAGGCAAGCGGGCTCGGAGCACCGACCCGTCAGGCAGAACAAGCTTCTTAAGGAGCTCAAAATTGTGCTTCCCAGGTGCATCACTGCACAAAACGGAACATCCAGGTTAGTATTAGCAAACGAGGATTGAGTCCGATGTACTTGCAGTATAATTAACTAAGAAGAATGAACTTCGCCAGTACATCACTTGATACAACATTAGATACTGAAAACTCTCTCAAAATGAAGGGTCGCGATTCCTTACCTGACATAGATGGGACCGCCGCTGATTGCCCTGGCCGAAGCATGGTACTCGGCAGCAGGATGGACAGAGTGGAACATGTCCCAATCAGTTTGCATGAACTCTCCCAGGAAGACGCTGTTGTACGCGACCGCCGCTATGTGGATGGTGTGCGAGACAGGATCTCTCGGGTAGAAATCATCCGATGCGCGCACAACAGCAGTTTGCTTCGAGCTGTTTTTTCGTAAAATCATTCGGACAAAGTAACTTAGTCAGAGTATGTAAGAAACACAAGGCGTCATCAAACTGAGATTTCAGGTCTATGCATTGAAGAAAAATGTACCAAAACTACCAGAAACTAAGAGGCCACACTTACCAGTACAGGGCATCGGTGTTGTGGCTCATGCAAGCAATGCAACCATTATCCGGGAAGTTCCTGGCCACCGATGCATCGAGCGCCTGCTGGTACTGCCGTGTCAACTCGACCCGACCGCCCAACCCGGCTCCAAGCGTCTCGAGTATACACTGCACATCCACCTTAACCCCATCTATGCCCGCGCTCGCCAGGTAACTGTGCAACTCATTGTAGAACTTGTACACGTTCTTTGGGTTCACAAGCCCCAACCCCTGGAGCGCAATCGCATCATTCTTCCATGTCGGCTCGTTCTCGATCACCCCTTTCGACAAGGATGGGTACTTCATCAAGGACCCATATTCCTCCATCTCCTTCACTCCCGGTCGGACCCCTCCCCAATATCCCGTGATCGCGTGCCACACATACACATACTTGAGCCCGTGATTGTTCTTTGCTGTGTTGACGATGTTCTTGATCCCCACCGTTGGGTCATCCTTCTTCTGGAACTTGGCGTTCTCCTTAATTCCGGTCAATCTAAAAAATCGATATCAGATAAGAATCATAACCTCATTTCTGATCGAAACAAGAAAGCTTTAGAACTTTAAATCGTTCCAAACACGCACCTGAGCAACTGCTGCTTCTTCTCGCCCTCAGAGCTCTCCTCGGCCACGGGATCGCTCCCAACTGACTGCCACCCATCGTCGATGATCACGAACTTCGGCGGGGTCCCGCCGGCCGCGAGAGACTCGAGGCCGGCTTCGACGCCCTCTTGCGTCACATCCTGGTAGAACGCATCCCACGTGCACCAGCCGAAATAGTCGACGATCCCGGGCAGCTTCTTCTCGTGCCGCTGCCGGAAAGTCTTCAGGTGCAGTTTGACGGCCCTGATCGCCTCGAAGATGGTGGCGAACGGGTCCGTGCCGGAGTGGACAAACACCGAGCGGTTAAAGGACGAGGCTTTCGTCTCAACATCGCCGCTCTCGAGGCAGAGCTCGAGCTCGTCACGCTCATTCCCCTGCAGGTACAAGACCAATTAGATATCCACAACTCTAATTGACAGACACGAATTCGAAGAAAAAAACATAAACTTTGTCAGCAAATTCAACTGAACACGAATTTGACAGTCCTATACCTGCAGGCACGCCCTGAACGGTCCTTCGATCAGAGGGAGGAAGACGGTGTACACGATCTGGTTCTCCTCGTCCCCGTCATCGGACTCGAGGTGCGACCCGTCCTTGGTCTCGACCAGCAGGAACTGGGTCTCCAGCGGGATCTCGCTCCCTCGGTCCCCCGTCTTCTGGGCCATCCACCAGAGCTTGAACCGGAAGCAGGCCATGAACCGGACGTCGCGGAGGATCCCCACCGGCACCACGTGGCGGCTGTCGTCCCTGTCGAAGACCGCCCCGAGGAAGACCCCCTCCTCGACCGGGCCGGACGCGGCGACGACGTTGTCCGGCACCCCCGTCAGGATGGTCCGGTCCTTCACGATCAGCTTCCGGTCCGAAATCCGAACCGCCGGCTTGATCGTCATCTCTCCCTTGCCTAGCTTATCCAACCGCCGATCTGGCTCGGTCCTCTGCAACCGACGCGAATCCGCCGCGTTAGCACGACGACCCCCTTCTGCAAACAAAATACTTCCTCCCCAGATCCGAAACGAAAATGACGGTACCTGAAAAGCCGAGACGCGCAATGCCCGCTTCGATCGATGGTGTCTGCAAGTTCCGGAACATGAACCCACCAAACAAAGCACTCGTTAGACGACGACCCAGATGAACAAATCGTCTCTCTGATTTTCCTCCTCCTCCGCGAGTCGCGAGACCGGGAAAGAGGAAGGAGGGAGGGAGGAAGGAAAGATCAGAAAGTACCAGAATGCGTGGAGCGAATGGCGAACGCGTTCGAGGCGGCGAGAAGAGAAGAGGAGCACGCGAACGGGGAAGACAGTGATGAGAAGGAGCGGAGGATGCGCCCGGTATTTATACTCGAGAACCTTGGACTGTATTCCAATGGCGTCGACGCCATTGTTGCTTTCTCCTCTCTCTCTATCTCTCGTAGATGTTAACTTGCCGTTGTTGCATTGTCTCCAGCCTCGTCGACGCGGCCCAACGTTATCCAACGGCCGAGAGGAACATGTCCGCCCTTGACGGCGGATCGCGTCGCCACGTCGGATCCACGTCGTACCAATCCGCGCGCTCGCTTCCCGCGAGATACGACACCCCCATGAGAAAAACGAGAAAAGGAAAAGTGGTGATCCCGATCGCGTCACGCGAGGGTGCACGGTGCTTCCCGTGAGCCCCCGGGGGGGCCTGAGGGACCGACACGTGTAGGGGGTACGTGATTTCTCTTGGGGGGGAAAGCGAGATCTCGTCTCCTTTGTCTGGGCACGTGTCGGTCGGGAGCTGGGGGATTGCGTTCGTACTGGATGGTGAAATTCGTGGGGGCGGCCGCACTGACTGTCGTGGGATTATATTATCGTGGGGAATTAATGTGGTGGGGAGGCTCTGATCTGTGTCCACGTATGTAGGGTTTGACGCTTAGCGGCGATTTTGTCGTGCATCCCTGACAGAGTCTGTGCTTTCTCGTGCTTTTCCCCGTCAGAGCCAGCTGAGATCAAGGTAATCCCACCGGTGATATTTGACCGGTCTTGGTTAAAAAATTTTTCTTAGGGGAAAAGCCACCGAAACTTTCTAATCATGCTTGTTACGTCACGTTTACCTTAAATTTTTTTTAGGCATGAAAAAATCTAAATGATGCCCAATGACATAGGTATCATAAACTTTTTCTTACAGTGTAAAAAATCTCAAATTTATATCTATATAACACGTATATTATCGATCAAATTTCTGTTAGATGCCTTTTTTTTATGGAGATAATATCGTTTTTATTTCACTCGAGTCACATTGACACCGTGTGAACACTGTTTGCTTCCCGGCATTCATGTATGCGGATTTTTAACGGTCGTTATTAATAGAATCTCGACGGAGGGTAAATTGTCACGCATGTATAAATTTGAGATTTTTTGTGCACAAGATAAAGTTTAGATTTTAGGGGGTATGGTTTCACAGCGAGCATAGTTTAGAATATTCCGCGGCTTTGGCCCATCTTCGTAGTTGTTGTCCCGGTAGGTAATTCCTTATACCGTACTCTCCATGCACATTGAAAGCAGCAAAGGTTACTGGCTTCAAGATGGGCGACTGAAATTTTATCCTATCGGTATCGGATTGGGAACCGACCCTGGAACCGGTTTCAGGGTCCACCCGAAAACCGATCAGGACCCTTTTCTCTTTTCCATTCCGTTGCGTAAATGGGCATAAACGCGGTCCGGTTCCAAGTTTCCGAATAGGATCTGCCAATTTAAGTAAAAAAAAAAGAAATCGGAAACTTAAACCGGGCCCGGTTCTCGAGTCGAGCCTGCTCGGTTGTTCACCCCTATCTCCGCAAGCTAAGCATCCCCCCCCAAAGGGAAAAGAACGAAAGGGAAGTAGCCAAGTGGCACGCGACATTTGACTGGGGGCTTGACAACGATCACGGCCGTTGAAATCTCCGGAACCAACTGGCCCCAGAACAAAGAACAAAAATATCTTCGGGGGGAGGGGTTGGGTGGTCGTCCGACTAATCATTCGCGGTCGAAATTATTGAAATCCAATGATGGGGGTGGGGGCGGGTCCTACCGGGGCTGCATGATTAGGCAATATATATATATATATATTTTTATTGGGTCAAAGATTAGGCAATATTTTAAACCGGGGGGGTTTTAAATGGGGTGGTGAGCTGGCAAGCTTGACCAAAAACGGGGCGCACGCATCTCGCTCTCGCTAAGCAAATCCCAGGTGTCCCCCCCGAATTTCTCGCGCCAACTCATTTTTCCCTGTGCGCACAAGAAATCCCGGAAAAAAAAACACACACACACACACACACCGTGCGTGGGGGGACGGCACACGTGTCGCGTATGTCCCTCGTCCTGGATTTCGACCGTCTGTTTTGGTCTTAATGAATCTCGCATTTATGCGTCGCTTTGATTAAGGTTCCGTGCTAATCTTTTATTTCATTTTTAAAATTGGTGATTGATTGACCGGGGCGGGGGGGGGGACTCAATGATTTTGAACGGAAAGATGATTACGTGTGGGGCGAAGTGGGTAAGGAACGGAACGAGGTATTTTTTAATTTGTTTAAGAAATTATCTTGTCGTCGCTGTTGGGATGCTGACGTCATCCGCAGGGATAATGACGGGTCATTAATTGGCACGGCCCCAAATGGGGGTGATTACAGCCTAGCACTTATCGAAATGACATGGACCGCCGCCACCGTAATGCTATTTAAGTTCATCTTAACGTGGCTAGCAACAAAAGAAATAAAGTTGATTTTTTTCCGATTTGATTCGTGAAGACTTAAATGATCTGAAAAATGCTTTCTTAGAAATGATCGATCATATTGCTTGAAATAATGAAATAATGAAAAATGTTATAATTGTTGATGACAACTTATTATGTGCGATGAAAAAGAATTCCGTTCATTTGAAATTTTGTAAGAAATATAGACAATCACTTTTATGAAAATATTTTTTATATCATTCATTTTTTGCAAAATAAACGGAGTACTAATTTGTATATTATAAGAGCACCATGAATCTATCTTAACTTTTCTTCCAATTAGTCATTTGCTCATCATATGTCATTTTTTTCCCTTTCTTTTAAGTCGCAAATGATGAATTTTCTTTGTGAAAAAGTGCGAGCGAGTCTCTCGCCAGCCCTCCATTTCACTATTCAATAATAAAAAGTTTCACCAAATTTTACGCGGGTGAGAATACGTAGCTCCCACATTGGAGTTCTCCCTCCCTTTAATGTAGCTTGTAACCCAACGCAATCCTGAGATTAGTCAGTACCCACATTAGGTGTTTTGTTCCCACGTATCTTTAAGTATGTTACATTGTAAAAAAAAAAAGGACTTGATAAAATTGAAATAACCGTTCCATTCTAGTTTTAAACAACTAAACGTTAATCTCAGAAACTAGTAAAATTAACAAAAAAAAAATACTCTTTCTGTGTCCTTAAGACAATACAAGCTGCAATATAAGTTATGATGCTCCAAATCTTATCCTAGCTTGGAGACATAAAATTATTTTTAAGTCATCACCGTACTAGTACTGTAACGTTAAAAAAAGTGGCAAGTGATTTTAGAACTACTCATCGTTATATTAGCCTTCCATCAAAATTATACTAATCACTATATAAACTCGACTGTCGTGAACTTAATAAAAGGTTATCATCACCCATATTTTCGCTAAAAGTGAAATTCTTTGTAAGAAAAAAAATGTGGCTAGGCGATCCAATCGTTTGAAGGTCACAAAAAATTGCGCACGATGCATGAACTTAAGATGCCATAAGGCCATTGAAGCATCGACATGTCTCGTCCGATTTCATCCACATTCTGACACACAAAAACCATTCTAGACTCTACTAGTAAAATTACCACGAAACGAAGAATGATACACATGCTCTCGTGGGTCACTTTCATTTTCCAAAGTGGCCCTAGCCCCTTCGACCGTTTTCTTCATCAAGCCATCGATGACGTCAAAAAACACTGCTCAACACGTCACCTGTTGAATCTACAACTCACATGCCCTTATTCTCGGACGTCTAGGTGAGGACAAAATCCAAGACAACCAGACAACCTAAAGTTACCTTGTTTTCTTCCGCTGAAATTGTCACCTTTCTTTCCGCCCGCCTTTAATTTGGACACGTCCGCAATCTCAAATTCCAATTTTGCCACGACCTTATTGGCATAAAACACAGATTTAGCACAAACAGTTGGATTGACGTTACCATCTTCTTTTCGTGAAAGTATATCCTTTTGCCAAAACTTTCTGTGTTTTTTGCCAAGATTGCATTAACACAAGATTAGCACAAAATCGGCTTTCCTACGCCATCAAGTATGAACAATTTCATATTCGGTATACGTTTCCCGAATTTCGGGTTTCATCTCTTTCAGTAAGGAACCGTGCATGCGAGCCTCTTTTGGAAAACATTTGAAACGAAAAGTCTGTTTTCTTCCGCAACCTGCTATCTCTTTATTGGTATATAGTATGGCTTCTTGGTTACGTAAGAGCCTGTTTGGAAACTGACCAAACAGTACCTGATTCTATTCTTTTGTTTCCTAGAAGAAAAAAAGGAACATAAATTGGTTTGGTAAATTTTTTGTTCATGGGCACAAATTTGTTCCCAAAATCAGTTTTGGAATAGAATCAATAATAAAAAAAAAGTTGATTCTTGATTCTGGGCACAAGAATTAAAAATGGAAAAGAAATTTTCTTTTTTTTTCTTCTTCTTTCCTAGCATGTGGCCGGTGGCCAGCGAGAGCGAGGGCCGCCCTTGCCGGATCTAGCGAGGGTCGCCCTCGCCGGACCCTTGCCAGGATCCGGCAAGGGCGGCTCGTGGCCTGGGCGAACAACCCTTGCCCAGGCCGCAAGGACGGCCCTCGCCCAGGCCGTGAGGGTCCAGCCCTAGCCCTCGCCCTCGCCGGCAAGGGCCAAGGAAGGAAAAGAAGAAAAAAAGAAATAAAAAAAAGGAAAAAAATAGGTAAATCAGTATGAGATTTTTTATGGTCAAAAAATTAATTTAGGATAAATTTATCATAAATATATCAGTTTGTGATTTTTCGTGATATTAATCCTTAAGAGTTCGTGCTAATTTTTTATTTTTATTTTAAAACTGGTGATTAATTGACGTGGGGGTTTGCTCAATGATTTTGAACGGAAAGATGATTACGTTTGGGCGAAGTAGGTAAGGAACGGAAGGAGGTATTTTTTAATTTGTTTAAGAAATTATCTGGTCGTCGCTGTTGGAAAGGAGGAGCAGATTTAAAGATGGGGGGATGCTGACGTCATCGGCTGGGATAATGACGGGTCATTAATTGGCACGGCCCCAAACGGGGGGGATTACAAGCCTAGCACTTATCGAAATGACATGGATCGCCGCCACCGTAATGCTATTTAAGTTCATCTTAACGTGGCTAGCAACAAAAGAAACAAAGTTGATTTTTTTTCAAATTTATTTCACGGAGAATTAATGATCCGGAGAATACTTTTCTAAAATTGACCGATTGCATCGCTTGAATTAATTATTAATCAATAAAAAATGTTATAATTATCGATAACAACTTACCGTATGCGATGAAAAAGAATTCCGTTCATTTTATTTTTGTAAGTAATATAGACAATCATTTTTAGAAAATATTTTTTCAAATTATTCATTTTTGCAGAAGTAAATGGAGCATAATTTGCACATTATAAGAGCACCATAAATCTGTCTTAATTTTTCTTCCAATTAGTCATTTGTTCATTATATCTCCATTTTTTTCACTTTCTTTTATGTTGCGAATGATGAATTATCTCTGTGAAAAAGTATGAGAGAGTCTCTCGCTGGCCCTCCATTTCATATTCAGTAATAAATGTTTCACTAAATTTTACTTGGGTGAGAGTACGTAGCTCCCTCATCGGGAGTTCTCCCTCCGTTTAATGTAGCTTGTAACCCAACACAGTCTTGAGATTAGTCAATACCCACATTAGGTGTTTTGTTCCCAAGTATCTTTTAAGTATGCTACGGTGTCAAAAAAAGGATTCCATAAAATTGAAATAACCATTCCATTTTAGGTTTAAACAACTATATATTCATCTCAGAAACTAGTAAACTTATAAAAAAACAAAAACTCTTTTTGTGTCCTTCAGGCGTTACAAGCTGTTGTATAATTTGTGGTGCTCCAAATCTTATTCTAGCTTGGAGACATGAAAAAAAAGTTTTAAGTCATCACCGTACTAGTTAACGTTAAAAAGTGGCAAGTGATTGTAGAACTACTCAACATTGTACGAGCCATGTACATTTACAGTACAATTTTACCTAATCCAAATCTTAAAATTAGAACCCCCCGTCCCTGGGGTCGGAGTCAATAACTAGTCTTGAGAGAGAGAGAGATCTTGGTCACGATAGCAGTAAACGGAGACGAGATGAGGGTTGGAGGAAAGCGGCCTTCGCGCCAATGCCCTCGGCTAGAAAGCAAGGGCTGTAGAGAGAGCGAGAGACGAGATTAGAAGAGATTAAATTAATCACTACATAATATAAACTCGACCCTCATGAACTTGATAGTGGGCTACTATCACCAACATTTTTGCTAAAATTGAAATTTGTCGCAAGAAAAAACATGTGGCTAGGTGATCTAATCGTTCGAAGGTCACGAAAAATTGTGCACGTTGCACAAATTTAAGATGTTGTAAGGCCATCATAGCATCGACCCGTCTTGTCTGATTTCATACACATTCTAAACCCAAAAATATTCTAGACTCTACTAGCGAAATTTACCACGAAACGAAGAATGATACACATGCTCTCGTGGGTCACTTTCATTTTCCAAAATGGCCTAGCCCCTTCGACCATTTTTCTTCATCAAGCCATCGATGACGTCATAAAACACTGCTCCACACGTCACCCGTCAGATCTACAGCGCACATGCCCATATTCTCGGACGTCTAGGTGAGGACAAAATCCAAGACAAACAGACACCCTAAAGTTACCTTGTTTTCTTCCGCTGAAATTGTCACCTTTCTTTCCGCCCGCCTTTAATTTGGACACGTCCGCGATCTCAAATTCCAATTTTGCCACGACCTTATTGGCATAAAACACAGATTTAGCACAAACAGTTGGATCGACGGTACCGTATTCTTTTCGTGCAAGTATGTACTTTTGCCAAAACTTTCTGTTTTTTTTTTTTTGCCAAGATTGCATCAACACAATATTAGCACGATATCGGCTTTCCCACGCCATTGAGTACAAACGATTTCATATTCAGTGTAAGTTTTCCCGATTTCAGATTTCATCTCGTTCAGTAAGGAACCGTGCATGCAATTCTCTTTTGGAAAACATTCGAAATGGAAGTCCATTTTCCTCTGCAACCTGCCATCTCTTATCTCTTTATGGTATATAGTATGGCTTCTTGGTTAGGTAAGTTGTAGAAGTGAAGACCAAAATACTTTCTTCTTCTTCTGCTGCTAATGACATAGGAATGGAAATAAATCAAGCTATCATTCGGTCGTTTGGTTTCGACTCGATTTTTTCGGTTCGAGCAACTTCAAAGTTCAATCTAATCTATGAATAATTTTATTTGGACGGAGCAGCTCGTAAGCACAATAAAAAAATAAAATGAATCTTTTTGCAGAGATTTTGTTTGGAAAGCAACCGATCGAAATGCCATAATATAAAATACCGAGAGAGAGATAATGATATTTTTGAAACTTGAACATTTACTTAGCAAATATAATCGACAAGTAATCCGAGAACACTAATTGGCGTCACCTATTTCCAAACAAAAATTAAAAGAAGAACACATATCAATTAATTTAATTTTCACTATCCTTTGCAAAGTCGAATGCAGGCAAATAATCTTAGTACTATTAGACACTTCCATAGTTACAATTTAATGTAAGGTAAATAACACAAACGGTCTCTGAATTTTGGCTCAATATGTAATGTGATCTCCGAATCTTAAATTTATTCAATGTGATTCATGAATTTTAACCTAATGTGTAATATCGTCCATTAACTTATAATTCAATATAATTTATGAATTTTTAATGCATGCTCAATTTAGTCATTATGTCAATAATTTAGAGATCATATAAAATAAATTAAAATTTTCTTGAACGATATTATATGTTAAGTTAAAATTTAAGAATTTCATAGTATATTTGAAGATTAATTGTATCGTTATCCTTTTAATGCATACGCACCTTTAGATTACGTACGAGAGAGAGACACAAGATGAAGCCAATCAGCCTCATCATCACGATTGCCGTACACGTGTCCCTGTTCCTTATCCCCAATCACCTTATCCTTTGCCCGAGAATAATGGTACTTATGTCGAGTGGATTGCGGTAATCAGAAGGCATCTTCAAGGTGCCCCCCCAATCAGAGAATTTGCGAAACGATTCTGCTAATGACAAGTGTCCGGCGACAGAGGCCATGATTATATCATCCTTTGGAAGACACGAATCTCCGCGCGATCTCTCTCGTGACTCGTCACATGCGTCTCCTAAGCCTGTCGCATTATTAGATTTAAGCCCTGCGGAAAGAGCAAAGAAGAAGACAATGACGCAGTCCTCGCCTTTTCCGAATAATCACGTGTTAGCAGCCTCGCCACTTGCTTGTCTTTGACCTCTTATTCTTCTTCAGTATCTGATCCTAATAGTGGCACGGACCAAGTCACTCCACGATTCGAAAGCTTATGGATCACTTTACAAGGTCATCGGCACGTGCCAAAGACTCCGACCCATAACAACTTGCGTGCAACTGATGGAATTTGAACGTAAACATTCAATACGCCAAATCGTCTTTCTTAAGTAAGAATTGGGTTCTCTAGCAGATACCGGTGGTCATAATGTGACGTCACGGATCGATCGTCTTTACCCCACGTGCCAAGAGTCCGCTCGCTTGGCGACATGTGTGTATGCATCTTGGTTTTGATTAGTCATTTACGCCAAGTGTGATTGTTGCATGATGTATTCGTCACGTATAACGCGTTCTTCATGGTAGAAAGGTATTGGATCTAAATCGATGTAGAGTTAATCTGACAAATAGGGATTGGGAAAACAAACGAAAGCCCGCTCTTGGTTCCAACTCGATAACAGAGTGATCAAAGTTTCACCAAAAAAAGTTTTTTGAAAATGGATCGAGTGTGGATGTATGTGTAAAGGGCGTGCCCGCTCTTCAAATCAAAATATTACGTAAAAAATGCTAGTCGATCTAATTCTAGATTTGGGAGTTATCCTCTCCCGATCTAAATTTGCGAGTTTAATAAATATGCTTTCGGGGATTCCATACTCACGTGCTCTCTTTGTGCATAAGTCCTTAATGGTGATTGTAGGAGTTGTGACGTCTTGCTAAACCATGAAGATTTGCTCTTTCAAATATTAGATATGTGTTTGTTTAACATGTTTTAGTTGTCTCCGTACGGCGAAAATATAGAAGAAGCTGAACCTAGCGCGCATGGCAAACTTGCCGTATTTATCGGAGAATGAATTTCTAGCGAATGCTAATCATTGACGAAGATACGAGATTCAGTAATCGGCCGCTGATTATTTTGCTTGACGGATCCATTCTTGTGGAACAAATGTGTGCCTTACACAACTGGTGCTTTGTTGATCCTCCTTATTTTTTGAATTTGACTTTGTTTTACAGTATTCTAGGTGTTGTTCTGTTTTGTCTGCTCTGTTATGAAATTTATGTACTTTATATTCTCTTTTTTAAGTAATGAATACAATTTCTTTCAACAAAAAAACATAATAGTTAAAACTGAAATCAAAGTACATTGCTTCGAAAGGACAATGCTTCGTAGGAAAATTGGTATAGTTTCGACATAGTTTGAGCGACTCTTTTCTCTTGGTGTTTCTTCATATTCATGCCCCTCGGGTTTTTTCTAACGGTTACGTGAAGAATCCTTCCTCGTGCATTGGTCGATGTTTCCATGATTTCCTTCGTTTTCCACTATTTTGCTAACTCCCATGGCCATCATGCATTTTGCAACAACTGCCTCTTCTAGTACAAGCCAATTCAACTTTATAATTGCTCCCATTCTCGTTCAAAAAGATCAAAGGTCATCTTTCTCTCCTTCGGGCGAGATATTCATTAACATGCTTCAGGTCAGAGCGAAGGGAAGCAAGCCTCAGATCGAAATTAGACCGGTTGAACTCGATGTGACGTGACCATTTATACGTCGCTCTACTTCCTGAAATAAACCCAGGCATCTTTGCATACTTCAGACGCGGATATATGATTGGATTCGTCTCTTTGGAAAGTGAATACGTAACATGTCTTAGGTTTGGAGTTTGTTTCTTGGGCTGAAGATTCGCGATTGTCGGTTAGAAGCAGTATCATGTCTAGTAGGACTACCGTGTCTGGACCAAAGAAAGGTCCCGCAGGCACAAACCTAGTGACATATATGCACGTAGACATATGGCTGTACTTGTCGCTTTCCATGGGAACTGGTTTAGCCGACATTGTTGTTGGAAGATATGCGATATCATTTGCATTGAGATCGATATGCAAGCATCAAGTGGGATTGGATTTGATTTGTAGAATATTTTATTTCCATTATTCATTTACGCATTGTATTATAAACGTGTACATCGTGTATTGAACAATACATAGAAAATATACATTGAATTTTCTCTCAAAGCCATCTCTCCTTGTCTTCGGTCTTGCTTTCTTTCATGGTATCAGAGCGACTTCGCTCCTGATTTAGCTTCCGCAAGTCCTAAACGATTGCCTGCCGAGAATTTGGACCTGAAAAAAACAAGGTACCCTCCTGGCGAAGGAATCAAAATTTTTTAAGTAGACGAAGAAAGGCTATACACTTATCTCCCCATGAATCAGAAACAACCATCAACTTCCGATTAGACTCCCACAGAAGAGGTCACTGATCAACATCCCTCGGAGGAGGTCACCCCACAAATCTCACAGACTCCGAACCCATAGACTATGGGTTCCGGGGCCTAGGCCCAGCCCATTTTTTGGCAACCCTTTCAGGCTCAGACAAACATGGGGCAGCTCCTACCGGGCCCACCCATTGTGGGCCAACCAATCGGGGACCACCCTTACCAATGGATACCGAGTCCATGGTACCTTGGGCCAAGCCTAAATGCATCATTGCCTGGGGCGGGCCAAGAGAATGTCCAGCCCAACAGCGGCCCACCAGCCGCAAGTGGAGCAAGCTGGACCAGTCAATACGGAGGTATCAATCGGGTCAGGAAACCCAGGTATGGGTCCAAATCCCTACCCGGTTTTGCCACTTGACTATTTACCGTATCCGATGGCGGCTGTCACTGGCCGACCAGAGCCCGGTGACGCTCTCTATGTCTCCGCCGCCAATGGACCGGAGTTGCAGCTTATTAGCCACCATCTCACGGGGATCTGGAAACTACTCGATCTGGGCATAGGAATTTCGACGGGCTCTTGTGACAAAGGACAAAGACGGATTCATCGACGGATCTGTCCCGACCCTGACTGACGAGAGAATGGCGAGACAATGGAGAAAATGCAACCAGCACGTCAGAACGTGGATCGGGAACTGTATAAGCCTAGAAATCGCGGTCGGACTCCCCCCCCACAGAAGATGCAAAAAACATGTGGGAAAATATAAGAGAAATGTATGGGAAATTAGATCGTGAAAAGATTTTGTCCCTCACCCAGGAGCTTTTAGAGCTAAAGCAGGGGAATATGAGCATAACCGCTTGCTTTAACAAGCTATCGGCTCTCTAGAACGAGCTTGAATCAGTCGAGGAAAAGCTCGAGGGGCCCAAAACCACGTTATAACAGTATAGGGCGATAAAAGATAGGGAGAAAGTCACACGATTTCTTTTGATTTTAAGCAAATCCTACCTTACCTTTAGATTGCAAATCCTCGCCATGGACTCGGTGCTGCTGCTCGGACGTATTTTTCAGCTGGCGGTACTGGAAGAGAGCCAACGACTCGTCTCGCTGGAGCATGCAAGGGGAGCGGAAAGCGTCGCCCCTGCGACCCGCGGCGATCGTGGCGAATCGGGTTCTAGAACCCTAGATCGAGAGAAGGAGCAGTGAGGGTTAGTGGGCAATGACCTGCAGCAACCTAAAGGAAGCGTGATGGACAGTGGAGATCGCAGCTCGCAATCTGATGGCTGGAAAGGCACTGATTCTTTAATGGAATCGGACAGTGGGCAGCAAGCCCATTCGAAGGCATCCAACGGCCCAAATTTTTCGGGTGCACAAAAATATTATGGAAAAAATTTTTGTGAATATTGCAAGCGGCCCCATCACACAATCGATAACTGCTGAAAATTGCATGGTAAACCCGGGGAAAAAGGAAAGAAAGGAAAAGAATCCTCAGCTGCAGCTTATCAAGTCATTGGTCTGAACAATGATTAGCCCATCACATATGGACAATATCAACAAATTATGCATGCATTACAAAAATTAGACACTTCTAACAGGTGAAGTAGTTTTTCAGGTATTACTCATTGCCTGATAAATTCTATTTCCAGAAATGCTTGGATAATTGACTCAGGGGCAAGCGACCATATTATCTGCGATAAGGGATTATTCTCCATTATTCATAAAAAATTAAATATTTATTTATGTGAAATTGCCGAATGGGAATGTTACTCATGTTACTACGACAGAGATAGTGAATCTTAGTTCTTAAATCACACTCAGAAATGTCATTTTTGTCTCAGACTTCCAGTTCAACCTTATATCTGTGTCTAGAGCCTGTGAAGAAAATTCTTGTCAAATTTTTTTCAATGCCGATACTTGTTTCTTACAGGCCCTTTCGACTGGCAGACTGATGGGCTTGGATAGTCTCTCTGAAGGATTATATTTTTGGACCAGTTTTCCCAGAAATTTTGATTTGTCATGCATTTCTTTCAATAAACAATCATTGTGTAATTCGACTGTCAATGATAAAAATTTCCTTGTGCATTCCAGAATGGAGCATAGTGCCTTATTTCCTTATTCTCAAGGTCATATTTGCCCACTTGCAAAACAATCTCGTACACCTTTTCCTCTTAGCAAGAGTCGTGCTACCGATATTTTTTCCTTAATTCGCATTGATGTGTGGGTGCCATATCACACACCGAACCATGATGGATCTCGGTTTTTTCTCACCATTGTGGATGATTATTCCAGAGCTACATGGGTTTTTCTTATGTAGTTTAAGGCTCAAGTTTTCCATAACTTGAAGACATTCATTTCCTTATCAAAGACACAATTCGGAAATCTATCTGACGCATCCGAACAGATAACGGAAGGGAATTCTTCAACCGTGAGTGCGACACTTTTTTCTCATCTCATGGAATTTTACATGAAAGCTCATGTATTTACACCCCACAACAAAATGGGGTGGTTGAAAGAAAACACCACCATCTCTTGGAGGTAGCATGGGTGTTAAAGTTTCAAGCTTCTATCCCGAAAATTTTTTGGGGAGATTGCGAGATAACAGCGGCTTACTTGATTAATCGGATGCCATCAAAGGTATTCAACGGACATTTGCCATTTGAGCTCCTATTTGAGAAAAAAGCCAGATCTGGACCATTTGTGGATTTTCGAATGCTTATGTTACGCCACTTCTACGGGCCCTCGGAACAAGTTGGGTCCCCGTGCCCGGCGATGTATATTTATGGGATACCCGAATCTACAAAAGGGTTATCGTCTTTTTGACCCATTAACAGGAGAATTTTTCGTAAGTAGGGATGTTGCATTTCACGAAAACACTTTTCCTTTTGAAAGTGACTCCTCCAAGGAAGATGTAGGGGTCAAAAGCGCTCCTCGTATTTTTCCCACTGAAGAGGAGGATTAAGAGATCCCACCTATGTTCCGACTATTAAAGGTTCTCCAATATTTGTCATAATTTCTACTGACGATACTTCTCCGTCAACAGCATTGGAACCGGTGGAAGATGATGCGTCCATTGAAGATATTCCAACACACGCACCAGAACCTTATGACGAGGAATTATCAACTCTTATGGAGGAAACTTCACCCTCACCACCAAGAGACCCTCCACGACATTCCGGGCGCATCACACGTCCACCCACATGGACTAAAGACTATGTTTGTGCTGCACACAATTCACCAGATATTCGATATCCCATCTCATCCTACGTTTCCTTTAATAAACTCTTGTCAGAACATAGATGCTATATTAGCCGAATATTTGAAGATCGGGAACCTTCTAACTATTATGAAGCGTCCACTGATCCACGATGGCAAAAGGCCATGGTAGCCAAGTTGCAAGCCTTGATTGAGAATAACACATGGGAGCTTGTGCCACTGCCCCCTCATCGGAAGCCGATTGGGTGCAAATGGGTGTATAAGATCAAGTATCGGTCAGACAGATCCATCGAACGCTACAAGGCTCGTTTGGTGGCTAAGGGTTTTACACAATGGGAATGTTTTGATTATCACGAGACATTCTCCCCAGTAACCAAAGATGTCACCGTTCGATCTTTCATGTTGGTTGCGGCCTTCCAAAATTGGACTTTACACCAAATGGATGTCCATAATGCTTTCCTTCATGGTGATTTAGATGAGGAGATTTATATGGAAGTTCATCAGGGCTTTCGAAGACAGGGGGAGGATAAAGTATGTTGTCTCCATAAATCCCTATATGGTCTTCAACAAGCTTCCCAGTAGTGGTATGCCAAATTTGCAAATGCACTCACAGCTGTAGGATTCAAACAATCTCGTTTTGATTATGCCCTTTTTACATGGACAAAATGTATGTCATCAATCTATTTAATGATATATGTTGATGATATACTCATTATGGGAAATGACGAAAATGCCATAAAGAGCTTCAAGAAGTATCTGCATTCCACATTTCATATAAAGGACCTGATATCACCCAAGTTTTTTTTGGGAATTGAAATTGCCCGATCCAACCAAGGAATTTCCCTCAGTCAACGGAAAATTGTGTTGGAAATTATATCAGAAGCAAGTCTGTCAGGATGCAAGCCAGCTGTTGTTCCAATCGAACAGAATATCAAGTTGACCACGGCGAAATATGATGAGGGATCTCCTCAAGAAGATGATCCCATACTCAAAGATCCAGCAGGCTACTAGAAACTTGTTGGGAAACTCATATACTTGACCATGACCAGGCCAGACATATATTATGCGATACAGACGATTAGTCAGTTTATGTACAAACCAAAATAATCTCACATGAATGATACACTGAAGATTGTGAAATACTTAAAGAAATGCCCAGGATTTGGAATATTTCTTTCTAGAAAGTGCAACATGGAAATGACGGCTTATTGTAATGCAGATTATGCGACCTGTCCAATGAGCAGAAGATCTGTCACAGGTTTTTGCATTAAGCTAGGAGACTCCTTGCTCTCATGGAAGACAAAAAAACCGCCGACTGTCTCATTGTCTTTAGCAGAAGCAGAATATCGGGCGATGGCGAAAACTACTTGCGAGACAGTATGGCTGCGAGGCTTACTGCGAGATCTTGGAGTACGAATTAAGGGCCCAACCAGACTATTTTGTGATAATGATGCCGCTCTCAAGCTTGCGGCTAATCCTATGATGCATGAGAGAACGAAACCCATAGAAGTAGATTGTTACTTCACACGGGAGAAGATTCAAGAGGGGATAATTGAAACAAGAGGGATAGAGATTGCAAAACAACCCGTGGATGTTTCACCAAACCCCTCTGTCAGAAACAGCATACATATCTACTGAATAGGCTAAGTGTCTTGAATATCTACAAGCCACCAGCTTGAGGAGGAGTGTTGGAAGATATGCGATATCATTTGAATTGAGATTGATATGCAAGGATCAAGTGAGATTGAATTTGATTTGTAGAATATTTTATTTCCATTATTCATTTACGCATTGTATTGTAAATGTGTACATCGTGTATCGAACAATACATAGAAAATATACATTGAATTTTCTCCCAAAGCCATCTCTCCTTGTCTTCGGTCTTGCTTTCTTTCAATTGTCGAGACCCAAGAAGTAAATAGCTACCAGCTCCAGTGCCGCTCTGAAGCCCCCGTGTGGACGTGCGCCCTGCCTGCACAAAAATCATATCATTACGATGTCTCGTCAGAATGGAGAGAAATAATCTTCACCTTGAACAACTAGCTGACCAAGCATTGAAACGCAACGATTTCAACAACAATTGCAAAAGAAACCGACCAATTTCAAGAGAACAATGATGACAAATTGGATTACCTAAAAGACTCGATGTATTCTTCACAGGCCTTTACTTTAGTTCCACATGCCTCTGCACGCTTGGCGAGAAGTTCATAATCATGGACACGCTGAGCTCCTGATATGATCTGCCCGCCTGGGACAGAATAATACAAATCAGAAGTTAGGAGATGAATATAGGTTGAATGCAAGGTTTGCTGGTCAACTATAGCACAATTCATGTGTAGAGACACATGAGATTTACTGGGTGTTGGTAAGAGATTTACTGGGTGTTGGTAAGGGGCCTCTGGATGCAATTTTATAATAGGGTCCATGCAAAAGAGAAAGGAGAATGCATGGAACAAGTTTTAAACCATCTGAGAGCTATGAAAGATACATCTCTATATAGGACTTCTCGGTATGCAAGAATCAATTGGAACATATAGTTGTCATTGTCCTGAGATTTCAGGACTTCCCTTCCAACCGATTCCCTCCCTATGTCTCTTTTTTGACAATTTGAACATCCATTTTATATAATTTCGAACCAACTGCAAGACCAAATAATCAAGACAGCGGCATAATTTCCAAACCATCAGTCAGAAAAATTTGGTGAAGGTATAGAATGGCCCAAAACTTTACCTCTAAGAAAGACATTAAATGAATTACTGTAGGCAGGATCATCATAGCATGGCATTGTGCTGAATGGCCTAACAGCCAAAGGATAACGGTGAAGTATATAAAACTCCATGCCATACCTAAGAATAAAGGAAAGCTCGGTAAGTTAACCAAACCAAAAAATAATTGCAATAACAATCAAAACCCTAACTTAAGACTTTAGGCACATCAAAGATTATTTAACTTATTACTTTTCAAGAACCAGCTGACCCAGTTTTCCCTCTACTTCCACGCTCAAGTGATCAAGAGGCTCAATCTCAATGCCAGCATCCTGTACAAGCATAGTAATGTCAGAGCAGCAAGGGAAAAGTTTAGCAATGCAGGCATGTAGGTTCACAGCCAGACCGACTACTTCAAGAGCACTCATCCACAAAAAGGTAACTATTACAAAGATATAAACAAACGTAACCTGCATTTAATGGAAAAAGCAACCTCAAGGATTTTGGACCAAAAGCAATTAGAGTCAGGATGCTACTATCTTTATGTATTCAATCTGTAAGTTGATCCGATCTATACATGCTATTGGATAATGAAATGACTCCAGAAACCCTATGCCCTCATTTCGAGGGAGACAAGAAATCAAACTCCAAACAGCAAAAACTAAGAAGCAACCAACCCTTTGCTGGCTAGGTAAAATATCAGTGTGAGGGTGATTCTTTAGATTTAGCTAATCATAGGAGCTTCCTGCTTAATGGACATGATTTTCCCAACAGATTCTATACTAAATTTCACTAAGTCCAAAGTTCCAGCAGAAAAATATCCATCAGAAAATATATGCTGAAATATGGATCAAAATAAATGCTGGAACCCAAAAATATAAACTGCATCCGTCAGTTCCAGAGCAAATTATTTATTAATGAGCATGCATTAGGAATGCTTTGACATTTGGAAAGCACATATAAAGAAGGGGCTTTGAGTGCATCCGCTCGAAGTAGGTGGAGTGTTTAGTAAATAGTATTCTCCAGGCCCATTCCAAAGAAACTTTTGTTCGGTGAAAACTATACTTACAATAATCTTTGTTCATTTCTATTAAGAAATAGCTACTAATTTAAGAATCATCTCAAGGTTGGTATTATCTTCAACACAATTCAGGTCCTGCATTGAGAAAACCACCTTTACAAAACAAAACTTTGGAGTAAAAGGACTTCATATTTCTCAAAGCAGAATGTCTATTTTTAAAAATAGACTCCTGGTATTGAGCCCCTTAATATACATAAGGAATGCAGAGATGCCTATGATTGTGGGAGGATGGACCTACTAAGTAGCTGATGATTACTAAGCTATTCAAATCTACTTGACCAAGCCAATGGTCTACCCCAACTGACTTACACCGCATATCATTGCAATTCTCACTTTATCATGGTTCCTCTTCCAATGGAACAAGTCATTAGGTAAGAGGAATGATACCACATTCTGTCAATTTCATTCAGAAGCAACAAAGGAAAAATCAGTTAAGAGCACCCATGCTCCTACTTTGACAGCTATGAAATTATTTCCGATAGTATATTTACAGCTCTCATCCCATGAATTGCTGCCCAAAATACGCATCGTTTTCAACTCATGTCTCCACAAGTGCCAATGAACCCCATGTGTTCCCACACTACCTGTATTTTTTCAGTTAAAAACACATATGTGCAGTTATATTAGCTGACCAAATATTTTTCTGACCTTGAGCATTTGAACCCCTTCTTGAAATGCAAGCTGCAGAGTCTTTCTCAAGTACTGCAATAAAAAATTCATTGCCCATGAGTGCACTATGCTGCCTATTGTTCTCGGGATTACGGAAAAAATATAGACCATATAACCTTCAAAGGTTTAAAATGATATCCGCTTCCAACAGCTTCGAGTTCCTTCTTGCAATTCGCATTCAAAGAGTCGAACATTGTAACGAACATACGGTCCACAATGTCCATTACCTGCACATAGACGTCTATTTCACAGAACTGAACTAAAGCACAAAAAGAAATCCAAAAGTACCCAATCCCACCTCATAATAGTGTTTCTTAATCTCCATTTCAACATCAACACCAGTATATTCACAAATGTAGGAGTCTTCTACCCTAAACGCAGGGCCAATCTCATAAACACGCCCATAATTGGCATGAACATACATTTGCATGTACAGCTCAGGTAACTGAGCCATGCATGCGGGATAGTTCAGCTTAAGAACGGCAGAACCTCCTTCAGTGAACGCAAGTATGGGCTTCGGCGTAGTGACTTGATCAAAGCCCTCAGAAACCAAGAACCGCCAAAACATCTGCACAATGTGGAACACCATACAAATTGATTTGTTAGATGCCGCTTAATGCGTAACAGCCAGAGCATCAGCATCTTAGGATAAGTGGACAATCAGTTATATGAAGATTGGAGACTACAAAAACAACCCAAACGAAAACAAAGGAAACATTTCTCCTATCCACTCCATGCATTATGCGTTATGAAGATTCACAATCTTTTTGAACCATATATATCCTGAATGGCTGGGCGAATAAGCTACGCATCAGATGAAATTATTTCGCAATTTGACATTTTACATCTAGACATTTGCAACAAAAGAAATACAATGAGTATGTGAATTTCGTTGGGAATGGGATCTGGAAAGGTCACAGTTTCAACTTGACTCTGTATTACAATCGATTCTGTCCTATGAGGCGTGCGCGGGCCGAGGGCTACGAAATTTAAACTCCTGAAACGAAGGAGCTGCTCTCCTGCCTGCAAATTTTGCAAACACGGAACATAAACAGAATAGCCTCCACACACACAAGCCGACGGATGAAATGATTCGACAGAGAGACCTGGGGAGCCCTCTCGATCTCGGCTTCGTCCTCAAGATTGAAGGGAAGGCTGGGCAAGGGCTTGCTGATGCAATAGAGCTGGTTGACTTACTTGAATCTCCACCCGCTGGGAAACGCCCTCGATGGGGGAGGAAGGGACCGTGACTGATCCGCGGACGTCGATGATGGACCCCGGAGTCAAGGAGGCCACGAACTCCACCATCTGCCTGCTGACCGAACCCTCCCGCTCGGTCACTACGCACCGCACCGTGCACCCCTCCCTCCTCACCAACACGAACGCCGCCGCCGCCGCCGCCGCCACCTCCCCCGCAGCGGCGGTTATCGCCTGCGCCCTCCCCCTCCCTCACCAGCACGCTCCTCCCCTTCATCCCCTCCGCCAGCGCATCGACCTCCGTGTACGGCTCCCCCACCGCCTCCTCCTTCGACTGCAGCTCCGGCAGCGGCACCTCCCTGTAGTTCCCAGCCAGCGGATCCGCCGCATCCGGTGGCGAGGATGAGCCCATCTTGCTTGCCCTGGGTTGCTCCGGCGACTTGGTTGAAGGAGGGATTCGAACGCAGGAGAATGCTCTGGAAGAGCGGGAACTGTTCGATGGACCGTGATGCGTCTTTGGGATTTTAATCATTTTATACGAGAGATTGTTCTCGGGGGTATTTTAGGTAATCTAGGTATTTATTTTAAAGATGATATAGGCGGCGCTAAATTCACATAAGTATCCAATTTGTTTTTATTTAGAAAATAAAAGATAGTATCTTGGGAAAATTCCAATTAAGGACCCCAAGTGGGGTCAAATTCTCAAAAAGGGGTCAAAGTGAATATTGTGTCGAATAAGAGCTGAAGTCTTCAATCGATCTCAAATAAGGACTAGAAGTGCCCAAAATGTCCCAAATAAGGACACGGGTCCCGTAGGCCAAAATACTGCCGTGGTGAGAGAAGTTCTGTTAGTCAAGACAGTAACTTTTTAATTTTTTTATTATTTTCTTTCTTTTTTCCTTTTTTGTTTTTGTTCTTTTCCTTTTCCTTTTTTTTTTTTTTTTTATTTTCTTCCTCCGCCGGCCATAGCCGGGGCCGGCGGAGGTCGCCGGCCTCGGGCGAGGCCGGCCTCACCAGTTGCAGGCGAGGTCGAGCCTCGCCGTTGTCGGCGAGGCCGGCTCGCCGATTGCAGCGAGGCCGGCGAGGTCGAGCTCGCCGGCGGTCGGCGAGGCCGGCCTCGCCCGACAACGCGAGGCTCGACCTCGCCTCGCAACCGGGCGAGGCCGGCCTTGCCCGACGCCGGCGAGGGCGGCTCGCTCGAGGCCTCGCGAGGTCGAGCCTCGCCCGGCCGGCGAGGCTCGACCTCGCTCGCAACCGGCGAGGCCGGCCTCGCCCAGCCCAGCGAGGGCGACCTCGCCCACCCCAGGCGAGGGCGGCCCTCGCCCGACGCGGCGAGGCTGCCTCGCCTGAGGCCGACGACCTCACGCGCCGGCTATGGCCGCGGAGGAAGAAAATAAAAAAAAGGAAAAGGAAAAGAACAAAAACAAAAAGGAAAAAGAAAGAAAATAATAAAAAAATTAAAGTTCTGTAAGTGTGATCTAACAAGAATCTCTCTGCTGCCGGCAGTATTTTTGGCTCAACGGGACCTGTGTCCTTATTTAAGACATTTTGAGCACTTCGGGTCCTTATTTGAGATTGATTGAGCATTCCAGGTCCTTATTTGACACAATATTCACTTTGGACCCCTTTTTGAGAATTTGACCCCACTTGGGGTCCTTAATTGGAATTTTCCCTAGTATGTTTGTCATCGTTGCTATTAGGAAAATTCTAAATAAGAATCGAAGTCATTTTCTAAAAAGAAAAATGTCTAAAATTGATCTTATTTCAAATAAAAGTTTGAATTGATCAAGTCAATTTCAAATAAGGATTTGGGCTGGCCGACTTGATTTTTCCAGCGATCGGAACATGGGACTTTTGTCACAGATAAGATTTTAAAAAAAATTGCAATCTCTAAAAGATAAAAAACCGTCCATTGCTTCTTTTTCTTTCTTCCCAAATTTCTTTTTTTGTTCTTTTCCATCCGTTTCTTAAAGTTCCCCTTTTCTATCTTCTCGTTTCCATGACTTTGTATTTCGATTGCCTATGTTACTGAAGGGATGGGTGCCGGTTCCGGAGAAATTGGATTGTCAAATGTTTAGAACTAAATTTGTCACATTGAAAAATTTACGACTGAATTAGCCGCCTTACAATATATTTATGACTTTTTGGATAATTTTCCTAATAAAAAGAACATGAAATTTTAGATTGCAAAGCTAGTTAAGGCCTACAATGTCTATGATCCATATTTCACTGCATTTGGCCGCGCGATAAGGAGGCAAACCCAAATGCTTGTGTTCTTTGTTGATTGTCTACTTGAGAATCTTGTCGGATCGAACTCAAGCTTGCCAATTCTCAGCTCGCGAGCGCAATTTGACAGGTTTGTCGAGTTTAATCGAGCTTCTATCATGAAAGGCATTTATCAATTAAAAAGTGACATCGAAATCATCAAAATTACATCGTACACCTACATTATTCAAGTGTTTCTGAGCTCAAAGCTCGAGTTCCTTTTCAAATTGGTTGTAATCAAGTCGAGTCAAGTTTCGTGTATAGAATATGCAAATCGAGTCGAGCTCGAACTTGGACAATCTCGACTCAACTCGATCGCACCCCTAATAACATCTTTATTCTTCTTTGGCTCTCTCGATGTTGAGATCATTAAAGTAATTTTCACACGGATAATTTTGCATGCCAGTTAGTTAACATGTTACTAATTAATTTGGGTGTTGGCCTGATGTTATTTATTTGAAACAAACCAAATCGATCATGAACCAGAGTTATAGATTTTGTTCGGATTGTGATTTGATTTGGGATGAAAGCACCTCGAAAACGAATCAAACAGAACCCAGAACATCCTACAAATAGCTGTGAGCCTCAAAGGGTTCAAATTCAATCACAACGCTTCTTTCAATTTGACATTACCAAAAATGTCAAACTTTCAAAAAAATCTCACACAAGCACTATGTCGAATTCTAGTCCCCCAAAAGCCGTCTATCGCGTCTCTCTCTCCTCTCTTTGGTTTGCACCTCCACATGTCACGGACCAACGTTCACTCGTGGGGGTGGATCGACAGTTCCAGCACATGTTCATTTGTGACTCGAGAGGATTATGAGGAGGGCTATGCATGTTGTGGAATGGAAATGTGGATGTGGAGGTACAAGTCCTGGCACCGGGCATTGCTCATAACAAGGCTAGTCTTAGTCCTAAACCCTGGTAAGTCTTAAGCCGGTCTTTCAATGATTAGTATAAAGATGTGCCGGTAGACAAAAATGACAGGAGAAATGCATTCGGATTAACTTTACTTTATACTCCTATGGATTGCCAGAACCTTTTACATCTGTGGCATCATCTGGAGAATTTAAACGCACCTTCAAACCTAGCCTAGGCCATGGTGGGAGATTTTTATGAAGGGTTATGTCATTGGGAGAAGGAAGGGGGCAGAGATGCACAAACTTTCGTCTGGAAATATTTAGACAGTTCTTAGATAGTTGTCTGTAATGAACCTAGAGAATGAGGTCTGCCGCTTCATGGGGTCGAATAATAGGGATGGGTTGGCAAATGTTCGACAAGTGAACATAGAACAGGAAAACCTCCTTCCCAAATGTTGAAATCCAGGCTCTTCCTATAGTGGGCTCTCATCATAGCCCTCTTACTAACTCACTCTATTGAACTAACCAGGAGGAAAGAGCAATTTCAGTTTGAAAAGTTATGGCAGGAACATGACGAGTGTAACAGTCCGAATTTTCGATCCTTTTCCCGAGATTTATGAAATGAATATTTTGGCCAATGCACTTATAGTGAGATCTCATCCAGAACCGCGCATTCTCGGGATGCTAACCTTAGGGATAAGGTCATTACGGGATTGAGTTCGAACGACCAAAGAACTTAACCTTGGTTCGACCTTCGATCATGAGGATTGACGAGGGAATATTTTGGGCCAACAGAGAGCGATCTATTTGATTGATCGTGTCCGAAGGGAATTAGCGACGGACCCTCGCAATTATATGACAACCGAGGTCGTCTTGGGTAGGGTAAACTTAAACGTGATTTGACTTAGTGTCGGTCACGGGTCGAGAGCGCAAAATTCTAATGAGCCACCCGTTAGCTAGAGATAAGCTAAAGTCGCGATTGTTCGATTCTAGTCATTTCTTGAAATTCGGGCCCGGGAATCGAGAATTTTGAAAGTGACAGTTTTGAGCGGCCGATGACGTTTTTGGCTTGGCCACCCTTGGGGCCACCCATTTCTGCAAAAAAATAGATTTCGGTCCGGGACCGGAAAAATGACCGTTTTGCCCCCGGGGCTGCGAACGAATTTTAAGGACTGGATTAAGTCGGGGGACTGAGAAATACCCAGTGTGGCCGAAAATTGAAGGACAAGAATGCCCCTCTCCCTTTTTGGATAATTACATTTTTGCCCTTTGGTTTGTTGGATACGATTTAACGTGGGCCGTCGGATGAGGATAAGATTAAATCTCGGCCATTGGATCAGAGGGGTAGTTGGAAGGGTATTTTGGTAATTTTCGGGGTACAATTATTGGGGGTAGATTTATTTATTCATTTTCTCTCTCTCTCTCTCTCTCTCTCTCTCTCTCTCTCTCTCTCTCTCATTTTCTCTCTCACTTTCTCTCTCCTCACCCCCCACCGATCGGTTTCTCTCTCTCTCTCTCTCCCCTCTTCCCCGTGCGTGAGCCACCCTTGGCCGGCCACTAGCTCGCCGCCTAGCCCAGCCGCCCGCCGCCGCTTCTCCTTTCCGGCCACCGTCCGTCCGCCTCTCCTCTCTCTTTCTCCCTGATTTCCTGTTTCGATCAGCCCAGACATCGCCGAGCCACCCTTGGCCGCCCTCCCCTACCCTGTACGACCTGGACGCCGCCCCTAGCCGCCTGTGAGTTGCCCGCTAGCCACCCGCCCACGGTGGAGCAGCCGATCGCCCGCCTGGCCGCCGGCGACGCCGCCACCACCGCCACCGCTGTCCTGGTTAATCCAGCCCCTTGCCCAGCCATTTGTCTTGTTTTTCTTAGGTAAGTGTCTTCCCCAAAAACTACCTAGGACTTCGGGTATCGTAGGACATGTTTAGGCTTGGTTCGGGTAGTTTAAGTGGCTGTTTTGAGGCTGAGGTGAAGGCTGGACGTTTGGGTCGTTATGGACTGATTTAGTGGTGGAAAATATGTGGTTTGGAAGGCTCGGGTAGGGTTGTGATGTTGTGGAACGATCGGGGCTGCATTGTGTGATTGATTGGTAGGATTATGCCTTGAATTGAATTGTGTATGTGGTTGTGCGATTGGTGGTTGTTGGCTGGTTTGGAGTATGTTCTGGACTGTGCTTGGGCTGAATGTGGTGTGGTGGTGTGCCGTGTGTGTGTGGTCGTGAGATGTGGTGGTGTGGTAGTGCGATTGCGCAATGAGTTCGTGTGTCAAGTATGGGTGTCTGTGTGGTGCTTGTGTGGTGAGAATGTATATTTGCGAAGTGTATGTGGAATGTGAGATTGGGTATGGCCGTGTGTACGTGTGGTATGTGTGGAATGAGTGGAACGAAGGTACGGGAATGTAGGATTGGTTGGAAAAGTGCTGTCCTGAGGCGTGTTCGTTTACGTGGGACAATGCCATCCCTGACGAGGTGACGATGCCCGGCTCGACGGGGTGACGATGCCTGACGAGATCAGAAGACTGTTGGCCTGATGCTTTTTACGCGGGCGCGGTAGAAGGCAAGTGAGTGTAGGATTCCGTCCTGAGGCGTGTTCGTTTACGCGGGACGATGCCGTCCCTGACGAGGTGACGATGCCCGGCCCGACGGGGTGACGATGCCTGACGAGGTCCGAAGACCGTGGGCCTGATGCGTCTTACGCGGGCGCGGTAGTGGTGGAAAAGTTGGGAATGAGTAGAATTTGGCTGGACGTGTGAGGATTGCGAGAATTGGCGCGTGGTGTGAGTTCGTGTACGAGTGTGGTTGTATCGCGTGGTGTAGTGCTCAATTATGGGGAGAAATCTGCTAGGCATGGTATGGGACGTGCTCAAGTGGGTTTGGCCTTATAATCGAGGCACACGCGCGGCTGTAATGTATCATTGTTGTATGTTGGCTGTGTTATTATTTGACTTGCAGGGACGTGCATGATGAGTCTTAGGTAGGATTGCATGTGATTGTGAGTATGGTTGATCGTCGTGTGTTGTGCGTGTTTCGTCTAGCGGTACGTGAGAGCCTATGTGGGGTTTTGGGTTGTACACTTATTGAGATTCGTCTCATAGTTGTATAATCCACAATTTCAGACCCCCAACCTTAGACCCAGGAGGCCCGCCTCCTCTTTTTGGAGTTTGAAGAGCCACCCATGGTGCCTAGTGGAGCAGCAGGTGATCCTCCAGAGCCGGAGCCAGAGGACGCTGAAGCAGAGTGGAAGAGGGCGACTAGTAGGTTTCCCCTAGGGTATTTTAGGGGTTGCATAGAATAGGTCTGACCAGTCACCTTTTGATGAATAGGTCGACCTTTAGTGAAGCTAAGTTAACCAAGCCACCTGATCTTGTGATATGTTGGTGGTTTCAGATGCTAGTTTGCTAAATATGTTTGTAACACGATGTTTGTATGTATAATGCTTTGGCATTGTATATAAATGAATGTTGTTGTTATTTGACTGTCTGGTTGAGTTACCCCATCGTTGTCTTTATAGTTAGGGGCTTTATATTCGCTTCCGCATGTGTTTATGATGTTTGGGATTGGATCGGCGATGTTCCTGGGACGTCGCAACTATTCGACCAAGGAGCGGGATGTCGTGAGCTCGATGGGGTTCGGGGCGTGACAATGAGTGTCCAGGTTTAATAGCAAAGAAATGGAGTGATATTACTGATTCTTCCAACAACATCTGTGATAAATTAAGAGAGTCTCCTTAGCACTGACATCCTGGAGTAAAAAGAAGTTCAAGAACGCTAGGAAGTGTTGGAGTTGGCGAATTCTTCGGGACTCTTGTTTCTCATACCAAGCATGCCCACCTGAGCTTAGAAAAATCGAAGTATGATCCGACGACATGTGACCCCTGCGCACAGAATGCGGGGGTTCGGGGCAGCGCCCCCGAAACGGGGGTCTCGCTAACCGGATAGCGGGCAGGGGTTCCGCTCCCCGTTGAGCGTCCCCCAAAACAATATCGGTTTTTTGGCTTATGTTTTAAGCTGACCCGTTTGTTGTGGGATTAAAAGGATTCGGATAGGCTTGGATTTTGGGCCCATTTTAAGTCCTATATATTGTACTCGTATGAGAGATCATTGTAATGAGTGGCTGTGATTGTAAAACCTAAATATCATAGTGGAATCCCTTTGTAGGACGTAGCCCTATTCTGGGGTGAACCTGGGTAAACTCGTGTGTTAATTTTTTCTATTATTTGTGAGATTGTTCTGATTCGGATTGGATATAACCCCATCAGGAAGGAGATTGAAAGCTTAAAATAGCCATCTTACTCGGTAAGCAACAGAGGAGACCAGCTTGAGAGGGAGAGACCGGAATCTATTCAAGCAATAACTGACCAGCTTTGGAGGCAAGAGGAGCTGTATTGGCATTTGAAGTCTAAGTTTGATAGCTGAAATCGAGTGATCGTAATATCAATCCATGCTTCAACTATCTAAAAATGTCAATGGAATAAGCTTTCTCTATTACAAGATGCTGAAGGGACTTTCGGTGTGCTAAGCCTGAAGGCTAAAAGAAATGAAAACCAAATTCTTTAGTGATTTGTACTCGACATAGCAGGTATAAAATCAATTACAGATTATTGCCCTCAGGTGGTGTCAATTGAGAAGAACGCTGAACTCACTTGACCTCTATTGATGGAAGAGATCCGGTTGGCTGTTTTCGGGATGGGAGCAACTAAAGCACTGGGACTCGACGGAATGAATGGACTGTTCTACCAAAGAAATTGGGAGACCATTAAAGCAGAGCGAATTTAGACAACACAAGAGTTGGTGTTTGATAGCAGATTGAACTAAACCCAGATTACATTAGTTCAAAGTGCCTTCGTGCAATGTATAACTCAATATTGCCCGATTAGCCTATGCAAATTTGCTTATAAAGTGAGCAACAGTATTAGCTAACTGATTAAAACTAGTAATGCCTCGATTGATTTCTCCATGTAAAGCGCCTCTGTTCCAGTGCGTGAAATTGAAATTAGTTTTTAGTTGTGCATGAAAAGATGAAATTAGTTGCTGTGCTCAAGTTAGACATGAGGCCTATGATCGGGTGGAGTGGGACTTTGTAAGGGCTTATTTGATGAAGCAAGGATTATGCTCTATATGGCTTGACTGGATCATACATTGCATGACTAGTTCTGGTGTTTCTTTTGGTGTTGAGTTAAATGGAGAAATACTTTCATAGGTTGCGAGGTTTACGACAAGATGATCCATTGTCTACTCATCTGTTTATTCTAGTTGTAGAATCCCTATCAGTCTTAATCATAGGTTGGCTCAAAGGAATAAAATTGACCTCGGATTGCCCTGTTTTGTCCCATTTATTGTTTGCCGATGACTTGATCTTCTTCCTTGAGAGATCTATCAGAGAATGCTAGGAGCTATTGAACATTTTGAATCAATATTGTTATGCATCTGTGCTGGCAAATAAACAAAACAAATCTGGAGTTCCCTTGAGTAAGGCTTGTCCAGAGAGTATCAGAAACTCTCAGAGTCCCGCTTTTAAAAGGTGCTGGAAGATATTTAGGAGTGCCATCCCAAGTTAAGCTGTGTTATGTTTCAAAATACCAATATCTGTTTGTGGAATGATTGAAAAGAAAATTGCGAATTACTAGTGCTCCCTTGCAGAAGGCACAACTGGAGTCCATTGGAGTAGCCGGAAAGTTATGATGCTATCTTTGAGCACTTTCCTGAACACATTGCCCACAAGATTTTGGCAATTCCTTTTAGTTTCTAGTGCAATTGAAGATGGCCAAATTTGGCCCTTGAATCGAATAGGCAAATTCAGTGTAAAAAGTGGCCATACATCAAGAAACTACGGAGTGTTTATTGGTACCTCAAGACATAACCAAAGATCAAGTTTTTCCTACGGACTAAATCTTAGAATGCGTTAGCAACGGAGAACATCAGGAAAAGGGGAAATTGTATCTGATCCGACATGGTCCCTGTGTATGCAGAGACTGTTGAAACAATGGATCACATATTCTCTGCAGCTGGACCTAATTAACATCAATCTTAAAGATTTCCCTTTTAAGGATGTTGTCAATCTGTACACTTCCTATTAGTCAATGAAAGCTGAGAGTACCACCTATCTTTCACAAAAAAGAAAGAAAGAAAGAAGCTCTTCCAAACTTGTAAAAATCTTGGGTTAATGCTACTGTCCCCCGTTACGGATTCTGTGAGATAAGAGGATCTTGATGTATGCCGAATATGACCATTAGTGTCATGAGCGAGCAAGGACGATTTACCTTGTTTGAGAGAGAGAGAGAGAGAGAGAGAGAGAGAGAGAGAGAGAGAGAGAGAGAGAGAGAGAGAGAGAGAGATTTGATATGATTGATTTGGTGCGAGATGTGAGCACAAAGAGATGGAGAGTGTGCGGTTTTGATGTTGAAGGCAACTGCGATGACGGCGACTTCACATGACTCCAGCAACGGACCGACGCCCCTCGCCGACACCTGGCCGGTGGTGCACTGTTGAGGCCGTGGACAGCAGCTTCCCCCAACGTGCTTCTCTCTTTTTGTCGAGGCATATTCCTTTCTCTTTTTCAGATTCTCTCTTTGTTTATTAATTTTGAAAAAATTCATTAGTTTTTTATTTTTTCTCAATTTTTTTTAGAGCAAAAGTCACAAAAAAAATCTCAAATTATGCTTAATACGACATATTTACCCTAATTTTTTTTGACACTAAAATAATTTCAAACGGTATCTGTCAAACATATTTACCTTTTGTTAAAGTCTAAAATCTGCATGTATTGATCCCAGAAAATAAATGTTATTGACATGGCATTCGCACGATTTAAGTAAAAGAAAAACTACATTTTAATGTCACAAAAAAAATCAGGATAAATGTATCACAATGAAAATGTATTGTAACGAACATAGTTTAGGTTTTGTTTGGCTTTTTCCTTTTTTTTAATATTTTATCTACACGTAGGATGTGCACAGTTGAGCAAAACAAAAATATAATGTAGATCAAGGAACATATTTCGAAGTTTTTTTTTTTTATATTTCGAAGATTGACGTGCCAAATTTCGGGAATTCTCGAAATAATTACATCGGGAGTCACCAAACAAAGGGCGTTGAGGCAGTCGTGCGGCTACCAGTTCAGAGGTAGGCCGGAGCGATTGCTGTTCTTCTCCTTCTGATCCTGCAATGAAGAAGGCGAAGGACTCAGCATATGCAGCAGCCATGGGCGGAGACGCCGCATTGGGTACCGACTACTACGATGTGTACCCGAGTTTCAGAGGAGCTGATACTCGCAATGGAATCACCGACTTCCTTTATCATAGCTTGGATGATGCCGAAATCCGTGTCTTCAGAGACGACGAACAACTTGGAGCTGGTGATGAAATTGGCCGGCGGGTCCTGAGAGCGATCGATAGCGCCAAGATCCACATCCCCATCTTCTCCGGAAGCTACGCAATCAGCAAGTTGTGTCTCCGAGAGCTTGCTGTTGAGGTTGTCCCACATTGGTTGTGGAAGGGGTCGGTGGTCAATTTATAAGTGCGAGGGAAAGTCTCATCTTTTGAGCTAACTTTTGGAACGAAAGAGGTCTAAAACCACCCAACACTTGCGGCAATGGTGGAGAGGAAGGCGAAATCTGGTGGTGGGAAAACGATCCTCCCCATATTCTACGGGGTGGAGCCTCGTGATGTTAGGCTTGAAACCCCTTTGTACCGCGATGCCCTTTGGGAGCACAAGAAGAGTTCAGGGCCCGACAAAGTAAGAGCGTGGGAAGATGCTCTTACAGAGGTTGGTTCATTACCCGGATGGGACCGGGGTCTGGCAGGTATAAAGGCCCAGACTTTGTTACAGGAGGGTTTGCAACTCATAGATTATGTTCAAGAATACTAATGCTAAACTCGAATAGAACCAACTGATTACTTTGTTTTTTGATGTTGCGCTTAAAGTGGAAAGAAACTTCAAACGGTTATTCCGCAGTTCAATAGGAGTGGTTATTGCTCTGTCAGGTAGTATCAGCCCAAATGTTAAACTCTCGCCCTTTCTTTTCTAACTGAAACGGTTCACTTCTGTCGCAGCGAGGGTCAAATTATCAGACAAGTCGTTCGAGAAGTGCTCAAGCTGAAGGTAAACCGTGTGCATGTGAATAAACTCATATGTAGCTCTCATTTCTAATCATCAGTAGTTGATCACTGAAACTGCTCGAGTATATTTCCTTGGTAGTGTGTTGACCTTAAGTATGAGATGTAAGACTATTCACACTAGTCCTATACATAGGAGTATGCATGGCATGGCAAACAACCTTACCTTAGAGGTCCAGTCATGGAAGTAATCAGTCATGATTTTTGATGATTTTTGTATCCCTAGAGAGATTGGGATAATATTGCAAATGGAGTATAATCATCCGAAGGTTGATTACCTTCCATTAAATGCTATATCCTAACTTGTTGAGCGGTCGAAGTGTTGTATCAATATAGGTGGGATCACTTACTTGGATATTATTGGTGGGTTTTTTGTGTTGTTTCTGAGGCGCAGCAAGATATAAAAGGAAAACTAAATCCAATTGTTACACTTTTTCATTTCCCGCAGCAGCTTTCTTGTTTACAATTTATTTGTTCTTGTAGGTGGTTCTAAAGAAAGATGAAGAAAAAGAACCAGTAGGAATTGGAAAACAAGTGGAGGACATGATGGACTTACTTGATTTAGAACTCAGTGATGTACAAATAGTTGGAATCTGGGGGATGGGTGGGGTCGGCAAGACGGCCAAGGTCATTTGTGAGCAAATTTCCTCTCGTTTCGACAGTTGTAGTTTCCTTGCAGATATTGGGGCAACAGCGAAACAACTTGGAGGTGTTCGGCATTTGCAAAGCAAGTTGATTTCTGATATCCTAAACTGAGAATACGAGGTTGATCAAGTTGCGAAAGGGATCGACTTTTTTAAAGGAATATTACGGAATATGAAAGTCCTAACTGTTCTTGATGATGTGGAGGTACAATCGCATCTCCACGAAATTGTTGGAGAGAAGCTTGATTGGTTTGGTTATGGATCTAGGATAATTGTTACCAGTAGTACCAAATCTGTTCTTCCAGAGTCCATATCTCGAGGGTTGGCTCATGTTTTCGGTATCAACGTGATGAATAATGATCAAGCTCATGAGCTTTTCAGAAAGCATGCACTGCAAAGAAATTTTCCAAATCCATATCTTGATAAAATTGCAAAAGGTATAATCAACTCTGTAAATGGGATCCCATTACTTGGTGAAGTAATTGGTTCGCTCTGGTATGGAAAAGGAGTAGAAGAACGGGCTGCACTTGGGGAGCTAATTTTGAAATTTGGCCTGGATATTGAAAAGATTTTGAAGGTGAGTTATGAAGAATTGAGCGAAGAGCAAAGAGAGATATTTCTTGATATTGCATGCCTCCCCGCTGATGTGGATTATCGAATTGCTTCATTTTTTTTTTTGCTAACCGAGGTGTTTGCGCGGTCGGCGAGCTAGGGCTCAAACTAGCGGTGATGCCCGACTAGTCCTCGAGGGGGGCTAGTGCAGCATCCCACCGCCATGACCCCCCACTTAAATCACTGATGGGCGAGTTTGAACCTAGGACCTCTCGTGAAAGGAACTGAGCGCAAACCAATGCGGCCACCAATGGGTGGATCTCGAATTGCTTCATTTATGTGGCATAATCCCAATTTTCCCCTCTCCGATGGAATTGATGCACTCCGTGTCATGTCCCTGGTAAAAATTGGAAAAAATAACGAACTAGGGATGCCTAGGCTGTTAAGGGAGTTTGGCCAACAAATCATACGAAAAGAGGATGATCTACATCCAGGAACGCGAGGCAGGTTATGCAATTTAGAATTGGCCTGGAAAACGGAGAAGATGGAGGTACAGTATCTTGTGTAATTCTATGGCGGAATGCGTTCCTTACCCTGTTCTCCAGCCTTGGAGTGTAGACTGTAGAGAAATTGTCCTTTCTCTTTAATGTTGACTTATTTAGCTCTTTCTCATTTTTTCTGCACTTAATACTTTTTCCATTATAGGGACAGACCGCCTCAACTTTGACGCGGGAGATTTTAAGAGCATGCCAAACATAAGGTTTCTTATCTTGGATTGTGCAAAAGTGGTTGGTGATTTTGCTAATGTTTTTCCAAATTTAAAGTGGCTCCAATGGCAAGGATGCACCAGAGATTTTGTAGCTACTAATTTTCTTGTCGAGAAATTAGTCATTCTTGATCTTTCATGGAGCCAAGTCACTGAAGACTGGGGAGGTTGGAGAGAAATCAAGGTAGATTAGCTTTGTTTATTTCATTAAACTGTTTCCCTGATGAATAAGTTTTCACCAGAAAGCTTTTTATGAAGACTGATTTAAGATATGACACTTTCCGGCATATGGCATGTACAGAACTGAATATTACTCTTGAAATACTTAAGGAAATAATTGGTTACCTGCCAGCAACAATTAGAGGGTGCGTGGACGATGTTGGTGGTGGAATCTTAGGTTGGAGTGAGTTAAGGGGAATGATTTTCTGGATGTCGAAAGGGCAAGCCATTCGTCAGAATCTAAATAAGCATCTTCTTTGACTATGAAAACATTTTCCATCAGAAATCTTCCTAAACTATACCAGGATTGTCAGGTTGGAAAACATATCTTCAAAAATTGTTTTTCTTCGAAACAAACAGAGCCTTGGACTTTATTTCCTCTAAAGATTTGTTCAGTGTAGGAACTAATGTTTCTGTGTTATTTTTGCAGATGCGGCAGTTGAAAGTCTTGAATCTTACTGGTTGTGCTGACCTATTAATAAGCCCTGACTTGTCCTCTTTCCCAAACTTGGAGATATTGATTCTTGAACGATGTTCTCGACTAATGAAGTTAGATCCTTCCATCCGTCATCTAAAATGCTTAACTTCCTTAAATTTGAGGTTCTGCAATGAACTCAATATGTTGCCAATTGAACTAGGTCACATGAAAGCTCTTAAGAAGCTCCTTATTGATGGGACTTCGGTACAAGAAATTCCTGTGTCAATGGGTTACATGGAGAAACTTGAGATTTTTAGTGCCTCCAACTGTCTCCAATTAAGTCACCTGGCTGATTCAGTTCGTGGCTTGACAGCTCTTTCAGAACTCTCACTGGAAAATGCAAAAATTACTCGAATCCCCGACTCAGTTGAAAAGCTGGAGAAACTTCGGATTCTGTCTCTAAAGGATTGTCGTTGGATAGGAAGACTTCCGGATTCAATTTGCAATTTGGGAAACTCATTAGAGGAGTTGGATATAACATGGACAAGCATTTCTGAATTGCCCAATTCAATTACTTGCTTGGGGCGTTTAAAAGTTTTAAAAATGGATTCTTGCTTCATTAGAGAATAGAAATTGGAAATTTGGTCAACCTTGAAGAGTTACAGGCTTCCCATTGTAGGAGTTTGAAGGGTACCATTCCAACTGCTATTAAGAGTCTAGATCGTCTGAGGATACAGAGATTGGGACATTCCAGTATATCGGGCATTCCTTCGGAAATTGGAAGTCTTTCTTGTCTTCAGACTCTTGATTTACTTCGGTGCAACGAGATTCAAGCACTGCCAGAGCTTACCTCCGGTTTAACTTGTCTACGTGTGAGTTCTGATAGGATGGAGGCCTTGCCAGATCTTAAGGATTTGGTGAAGTTGGAGGAAATATATTTGGGTGATAAAGATCCTAAGGAGCTCATATGTGTTGAGTAAATTTCCTAAACAGATTTTGAAGTTGACAAAACTATCCATAATAATCTTGTAAATCTGATATGTACTCTGAAGTATTTTGATCCAGGTGTATATACTTTGGAAGTAGCAACTTTAATACTTCAAGAGAGCTTAACTTTCTGGATACTCAGACTTTACGAGGTTCAGAAGGAAATCTTCAGACTCTACAAGGTTCAGAACAAGAAGTTCAGACTCTACTGAAATAGGCACTCAGTCTTTTTCTTTAGGTGTCAGAGATCTTCAAACTCTAATTTTGAAGGACTTATTTTTAACTGAAGACCTACGCTGACTTTGTTTTTGAACGAAAAGCAAGAACCAGAAATTCTTTAAACTCAGGATTTTTCAGAACGAAACATAACAGCTTGTGATCTGGCGTGATTTCACTAAAGCAAAGTTTTGATTGACTTAATTTCAACCTAATTGATTGACAATCAAACTTTATGACAAGTATATACCACAACGGATAAAACTCTACTTATGAAAACCAAGATTCTGGTTGTATGGGAGATCAGATTCATTGGGATTCGGATTTTGTCGATCAATGGCTACTCAATCCATTTTATAAAAATCTGTCCAAGGCGAAGATTGGAAGATGATCTCTTGAAGACTGTCGAACGGCTAGTTTTGAAGTGGAGGAGTATAAAAGGAGACCAATAATGAGCAGAAGGTATAAGAACAAAATTGAGAATCAACAGTCCAAAGTCTGAGCTTATTCTAATTATACTACTTATTTTTCTTAAGCTAAATACTGAGATTTTGAGGGATACTCTGTAAAAGTGATTGTGTGAGATAGAGAGTTCTATCATTCACCGAGTGATATCACTCAGATCTTGTAATCCCTTTGATCACATAGTGGAATTTAACCAGTAGGCTGTTAGCGTGGGAGAGTTGACGTAGGCTTGATCTAAGTCGAACCACTATAACTTCTTGTATGCAATTCTCTCTATCCCTAATCTCTTATTATATTGTTTACATTGCACATTAGCACATTTAGAATCTGAACATTGTTCAGACTTTACTGATCATTATTTATTTCAGCATTAAATTCATCAAAATCACTCGAATCACCTATTCACTCCCCCTCTAGGTGATATCTACTAGCTACAACAATATGTCCCTTAACATGGATGGAGCCAAAATCCAGATCGAGTGATCTCTTAGTTGTGCTCATAGTACTTCCAAAACTGAAGATGTTGGAGTTGTCTCATTCTCGAGTCGGTGAACTGCAACTTGGGCATGGTGCCCTCTCATGTACACATCTTAAGAAGCTAGTTCTATCTGGTGTGAATCTTGAAAATGTGCCGGAACTTCCCTCGTCATTGTCCGTTTTATCTATTTGACTTTGTTCATCTTTGAGACAATTGCCAGCAGTTCACCATCTGAGCAAACTTGCAGAACTAAATCTCGTCCAATCTGCGGTAGAAGAGATTAAGGGGCTTCAAGGACTAACTGCTCTGGAAATCTTGAATATAACGCACTGTGAAATACGCAATCTCAATGGGCTTGGCCAATGAGGAGAGTTACAAGTTTGATTTTGTCAGACTGTCATTCACTTGGTGAATTGCTCGATATATTAAACTTGAAGATGTTGGATGTCCTAGTAGTCCAAAGATGCAGGGTGATCCGTGATTTTAAAGGCCTTAAGGAGTTAACCTCCTTGGAAGTGCTGCATATTAGTGAATGCGAGGCAGAAAGCACACAGCAAGTACAGATGCATCGAAAGCTCGAGAGCTGGAATGTTCAATGAACAGTTGATGTCCTGTGCTCCTGGAGTGGACATTCAGTTATTTACATGGCTCTTCGGACACAATCAAAACCATTCAGCTGTGGAGGGCAGCATCATTGAAGTCCACCGCGAAATTGATTTGGCAAACTGGCGCCAAAATTGCTGGAGCTGCACTTTGAAATTTAGCAGCAAAAGTTTTTCCAGTCCTCCATCTATCCAAAATGGAACCAAGTGCCATAAAAAAGCACCCTTGCACGACCTCAAAGGTTATCGGATCCTTCATATTCCTTCCTCTCTCACCAATCCATCTTTCAATCCAGTCTTTCTCATTCGACCGGTGACTTAGTCATTTCCTGTAAATTCGGAATGATTTAACTCCAAAGAGATCTGGAAAATATGGAAGCACTGCGAGGAATTTTCTTTTGTCAAAGGCATCTCCAATTCTTAGACGGTATACATAAGCACAATTTAGGGGCACAGTTGGAAGCTCTCACATGTGAACAAACCCCCCATACATCTAGTTGTCTTGCATGTCACGCGGGAGATGCAGATACAAATATTGCAGTTAGTGCAAGACATACTTGGGCGAGGTAATAATACCAAACGATTTTCTCCTGAGATTTATCATCATATATAGGTGTCTATATTACCCAAATTTACAACTCATTTGACTGTAAGAAGTGCACCTCTTTTGGTCGAGCTCAGTGAATAGTGAAGAAAAGCACCTATTTACCGATGTTCTTTTACTGACCATGCTGGCAGTCGATCTTGTACCAGTCATCCAAGAAACACCCGGCTCCTATTCCGAAGGGGAAAGGAATGGTGACCTTCCCGCATGTTTCATTAGAGTCACGTCTTGGAGGTCCAGGTGCAGCTCCTGATGGTCGTACCGTGAGGAAAACCAGAAGAAAATATATTAGCATCGAAACCCATCTCATTTAGTAAAATTACCAAAACTAGTAGGTCTCATTTCCTAAAAAAATGTTAATTCCATGGCTAAAATGTTGTGCTTGTAACGAAAGGACTGTCCTGTTCCCCTTTATCTCCAGTATATTATTATCAATATTATTCGTTCAATTTTGCTTGAAAGGGCAGTCACTTCGTGTAATTTTGGGTAGAAAAAACTAACAAAAAGAAGGCAGAAAAGCATGGGCCTAATACCCTAAAAAACTCAATCTTTAGGTTCAGTTTCAATTCTACCATAAACTTTTTTTGTCCCAAAAAAGACCCAAACTATAGGTGTAATCCCAATTCTAACCTAATTTTTTTTTGTCTCATAAAAAACCTCAAGTTTTTACTTGAGTTCCAAATCTACCCCGTTAATTCTTTGTCCAAAATTTCTCTTGACAACTGAAATATGGAAAACTCCTACACGCAAACTGTTCGAGAGTTCGAGCCAAGTGTCTCGAGTGTAAGCTCTCCGACCTTGAGAGATGGAAGAATCCTGAGTACAAGAGATTGAAGATCGAGATCAAAATCGAAGATCCCCGAGCTAAATGGAAGGAAAACTCTCTCGAGAGTAAGAGCAATTGAAGAAAGCCAACTCTAATTGCTCTAGCTTTTACCCAAATTTCAGATCCAATAAGATGTCGTTTGGGCCGACATGAAAATTTATCTCCAAAAGATGTCTGTTTGGATATGAAATTTGGGAAAATACTAGAGCAATGACGTGGAAATGCCACACTACTAAAGGAAATTTTGGACGGAGGGTTAACCGATGTAGATATGGGACTCAAGTAAAGTTGATGTTTTTTTATTAGACAAAAAAATTTAAGGTATAATTGGGACTGGATCTAAAGTTTATAGTTTTTTATGCTATAGAAAGAAGTTTATGGTAGAATTGGAACTGACCAAAAGTTGAGGGTTTTTTATGAGATGAAAAATAGTTTAGAATAGGAATGGGATGAGATCTAAAGTTGGAGTTTTTTTTTTTTTGGTATTAGGCCGAAAAGCATGTATACAGTCATTAAAAAGTGTGAATGCGTTCTTCTGAGCGAACTTTCTACACCTAATAGTTGAAGACTACAAATTGGAAATGGAGAAACGTCTTGCAAATGGCCTCTTCCAAAAAATACACATAAAAAAAAGGTATCTCAACGAAGGACGAATACATTTAACGAAATTAATTAGGAATGGGGAAGCATGCCATCAGGAACTCCAGCAAATCAATGGCATCCCCGGGCAATTGATCGAGTGAAACAATCCAACTCTCGATTTTTCGTGTTTCGGGTTTCGATTTGAGATTTCAATTCAATATTGTGCAGCATTTGGTGGGCCACGCTTTGCCAGTTCCCTTTCAATTTGAGACTTATGAAGGGGGCCCTGGCTGCAAGGTAGGCCCAATTATAAAACTCTCCTCTTTAAAAAAGGGTTTCAAACTTATGAAAAATAAAGAATTCACCGAGAAAAAGCAAATCCCAGAGTTAAATAGACATACATACACACACACACACACACACACACACACACACACACACACACACACATATATAGAAGATCAATTAATCTGTACGTTTTCGTTTATTAGAAAGGAATATGGGAAATTATAATAAAAAGATAAGAGCGACGAAGAGGTATGTAATATTTAAGCGTCGTTCTAGATGTTCAAAATATCTAATGTATTGAGAAAATAGATAATGGATATGAGATATGCTCCTAGTTCTAGCAACAGCGAAAATATATTCTAATATAAAAGTGCAGATTTCTACACAGAAAGCTATTAAATAAATAAAATTAAATAAAAGTGCGGGCATTATAAATAATAAAGAGACCGTATGCAATAAACAGAACAAAAAGGAGAATTGCTAGGAATTCTAAACTAACCATGTAGGTGATATTGCTAAAGCGGAATGAAAAGGGTAAAACGGTAAGAAGAAATAAGGATATATAACAATTGCGGAGAAGTGCTTTAAAGTAAAGTATAAACCATCCACGGGCGGTTCGACCGCCGTTTGTGGGGTGTGTATATGCGAGATGAAAGAAAGTATTAAGAAGAGATTACTGTTATTCAAACATAATGGAAAGATTACAACAACAGTATTGAAAGATTACAGAATGTAAGTATTGAAGTACAAGTGCAGAAATAAGGAAATTTTTTTGGTAGAAATTCTCCCGTTACTCAGACTATTGGTAGTCTAGAACGATAAGATTTTATACGCTATAAAAACTGGAAAAGGATTTGAAAGATCCTTGAAAGTCTTGGGACAAGATCTTTTCAGGGATTAGAAGCTTACTGTTTATGGAAAGGTTATGGAAATGTTTGAGATGTGAGATCTCTTATTCTTCTGAAGAAGGATTGGAGAGATCTAGAGAAGCTGGAGAGGTTTTGAACTCTGAGAAGAAAGGTCTGAGTCGGTGCCCTTTCAAGTGAGTGAGGTCTGGTTATATAAGCAGGCTGGGTTCCTGTAGAAATAGTTCACGGGTAGTACTGTAGCAAATAGTAGTAAGTGCACATTGTTACAGTGAATAGTGGCCGGTCATTATGAAAGTTTTGAAAAAGAAAAAGCTGACGGACTTCTTTCGGCTTAGACATTATGAAAACAGCCGGGAGTCTTTCGGCGCCTTTCTCTCAGGAGAATCTTGAGAGATCTTCCACTTGTTCAGGTTCTTCTTCTTCTTCTTCATCCTTCACACTTGCCCAGTTGTGAGGAATAGAGGCTATTCCAGGGATGCCATAGCAGTCATCTTCGTTGGAGTTGCCATTGTGATGAGAAGAAGCGGTTTCTTCTAAATCTAAAAGGACTTGTTTTAGCATCCCTGCTAACTGTTGGTGAGATTTAGCGGATGCTAGTCTAGAAAGCATAAACCCTTTGTCATGTAGAAAGAGGGATCATCAGAACTGATGGGGATGGAACCCCTAGAAATTAGCCATTCCTTGACGGCTTGCTTGGTGACCCTGTCAAAAAATTTGAAACCATCCCACCATTTGACTTTGAATCGTCTTATGAGAATGGGGATGCTTGTCTCAATGGATTTTCTATAATCAAAATACCAACCCAGGACCCAAGATACTCCGAAGTAATAGAAAAAGAGCATGAGCTTGGGAAAGTTTTTCTCATATGGAAGCGGAGAGAATTTTTCTAGAAAGAGTTCATAACTAGGTTGGATTCTTGGGTGGATTAGTTCATCTGTTGGTCCCAAGTGTTCCCACCATCTGATAAACCAATATGGAACAAGTTTGATATCAAAATCTTCGAAGAAAAATAACCAGGTATGGGTATTGTTGCTGTTTTTCCTCCAAAAGGTATTCCACCAAGCTTGTTGGTAGTCAAAATATGAGAAGGACGTCCTGTAAGGGAGGGCTTCATTTGTTTTGGTATTGAATTTTCTCAAGGCCAATGGATCAGGTTTCCATTGAGAAGGGTGGATGACCCTATGAATTCTGGCCGTGGAATAGTTCACATGACCTTTGTCCGAGAAGTGTCGGAAGGTAACGGATTTGGTTTCTTCCAGAATTTTTTCATAAAACTCATTTGTTTTATAAATATCATGAGGAGTATATAAGAATTTTTCAGAAAACATGTTTTGGGCAAAAACATAAGGATTTTCATTATAAAAACCATTTTCAACATTGCAAATGTTTTGAAATATTGTTTTATGGAAAAATTTTGATTTTGGAGGGGTTGTCTGAGTAGATTGAATAACCACCTCACTAGAAATTGTTTTTCCCTTTACCTTTTGAGTGGCTACGGGAGAGGGATCAGGACTTACCATTGCCAGTGAAGACTGTGGTTGGCTATTGAAGGCTTGTTGGAGAAGCTGTAATGCTTCTTCCTGGGATAATTGAGTTATATCAAATTGTGAGAGTTAATTGGAATCAGAAGGATTTTCTGTAAGAGAAATGGGTTGTCCCTTGGCTTGGCTAGAAATGGTGGTAATATTCAAGGGTGACTGTGTAGCCTGAAGCCAGGTCTTGATATTAGTTAGTCCTGAGGGTTTCTTCTCAGAAGAGGGTTCTGCAATTTGTTTGCCTTTGTCTCTCCTTGTAGGTTTGTTGGGTGGTTTGGGAGGCATTTTCCCTGTAAAAATTCTCTTGTGAGAAAATCTGGGAGAGAATTTAGAGAACCATTTATGAATTCTATATCAAAATCAAAAACAGATAAAATGGCTTGCCATCTGACGAAAATCTGTTTGGAAGCAATATTTTGAACATCTTTCTGCAAAACATCTTTTGCAGATTTGCAATCAATTCGTAAAAGGAACTTTTGATTTAAAAGATCTCCTTGAAACTTAGAAATAGAAAGTACAATAGCAAGAATTTCTTTCTTAATGGTGGAGTAATTCTTTTGGAAGTCATTCCAATGTTTGGAGACAAATTGAACAATTTGTTCCTTATTGTCTTTGGATTGTTTAAGAATTCCTCCGTATCCAATATCAGAAGCATCAGTTTCAACAATTTTAAAAGCAAAAGGATCAGCAAGATGTAAACAAGGAATTTCTTTGACAGTTCGCTTGATCTGTTTTACAATATCAGTATGGACCTGAGTCCATGGAGGAGGATCTTTCTTGAGCCTCTGATGGAGTGGTTTGCAAATTATATTGATGCGAGGAAAGAATTCAATAATATAATTCAAACTTCCTAGAAATCTTTGCAATTGATTTTTGTCTCTGATTTCATCGAGAAATTTCTGAGAAAATATTATTGATCTCTAAATGGGAATGATGGTTCCTTGATGGATGTAATGTCCTAGAAAACGAATCTTTGTTTTGAAAAGAGATATTTTAGTGGGTGAAACTACTAAACCATTTTTCTTCACAATATTGACAAAATGATTGATGTGTTTAAAATGTTTTTCTATGGATGCAGAAAATATTAAAACATCATCAATATAAACAATAATATAATCAGAACAATGATTAAAAATATCATTCATTATCCTTTGAAATTCAGATGAGGCATTTTTCAATCCAAAAGGCATGACATTCCATTCATATTGGCCAAAAGGAACAGTAAAGGCTGTCTTATATCTGTCCTTTTCACTAATTTGAATTTGCCAGAAGCCTGATTTCATATCAAATTTAGAAAAGATCTTTGCATTACAAAGCCTATTTAATAAATCCTTTTTGTTAGGACTTGGATACCTTATCCATTTTAAAGCTGCATTCAAAGGTTTATAATTTATTACCAATCTTGGAACTCCTCTTTCTAGTTCAGCATTTTTGTTGACATAAAAAGCAGAGCAACTCCAAGGAGATTGGCTCTTCCTAATAAGCTTCTTCTCAAGAAGTTCCTGTATTTCCTTTTGACAGAAATTTAGAACTTCGTGATTCATTTGAGAAGGCCTGGCTTTAGTAGGAATATCTTTTTCAGAAAATCCTGGTTCATAAGGAAGATCAACTATGTGACATTTTCGAGACCAGAAAGCATTGGGAATATTAGAATATATGGAATTTTTTATTTGATTTTCAAGATTGGAAATCTTTTTCTGAAGGTTTGCTTCAGAGAGATTTTTATCAATCCTTTTGTATTCAAGGTCTTCTTTAAGAAACTGAAGATGAGTTTCTTTATCTTGAATTATGCAATTTATCTCAGAAATGGAATGTTCTTGAAGAGTATTCAAATTTCTGGTTTGAGGTTTTGAAATGAAATTAAAGCAAATTCTTTTGCCTAAGGTTTCAGTTTTAATTCCTTTCTTAGAAACTTTAAAAGGCTGGAGTAAATTGATAAAAGGTGATCCCAAAATCACATTTTGTTTGATATTTTTAACAAGGAGAAAGGGAGTTTTGAAAGAAATTTGGTCTTTCACAATCTCGGCTTCAGGAATTTTGTAATTAATAACTAGTTTATCACCAGATGCAGATTTGATACATTGGGAAGTTTTTTTCAAAATATTTAGTTGGTATAAGACCTTCTTTTATACAATTAAGGTATGCACCAGTATCGAAAAGGGCTGTAGTTTCCAAAACAATTTCATTTTGGATTCTTATGGAAATATTGATGATCCATTTTCTGGTAGTTATTTCAGAAAGCATTAAAAGGAAGTTTGTATCGGACGAAGAAGTGATTTGAGGAATATCATTTTCTTCAAAACTTTCTTCCTTTTGTTTCCCTTTTGAATTTCTCATTTTGATTTCTAACCTATGTGCATGTAATTCCATTTCTGGGAATGCTTACCAAATCTAGGTTTGGTACAGGTCGGTGCAAAACCCCTTACCAAAGAAGGATTAGATACTTCTTTACTCCTTGTTTTGAGAGATGCTAGACTCTTAAAATATGAAGAATCTATTCTTGGTGCTGTCGAGACCAGTCTTTGCAGCGGACCAATTCATTTTGATAGTCATCCTGGTCTTACTGTCTCTCTCAAAGACAAAAATATTTTAAAATCTCTCACTCTTCAAATAAAAACCCATAATTATTCCATAGCTGAAGGTTCTATTCCCATAGCCCTTATATATAGAGTTTATTACAAAGTAATGAATTCTGCCTTCGGTAGCAAAGCTTTTAAATTAAATTCCAACAGAGAAACCCTTCTCCTGCAAACAGACATTTCTAAGGCAAATATTACCATTCCTAGGACTATTCCTTGAAATCAAATAACCCTTCTTGATCAATGGGAATTAGAAAACCGGATTCCCCAACCAATCGTTCAAAATTCTGATCCTACCAATATCATTCAACACCCAGAAGGAAGAGTAACTATTCAATTTTCCAGAAGATCTATAGATATTCCTAGAAGGTCTTGCGACATTAGATCAATTCCTTCTTGGCATTCCACTTCTTCTCGAAGGTCAGTAGATACTATTCCTTCCAATATTCCTTTGAATAGTCCTGAAGAAGCATATGCAAGTGCTCCTCCCCTTCCAAACATCAGTGGTATAGATAACAGGTCAGGAATTTCTAGACCTGTTTACCAACATACTCCTGATTTCCCTGATCCAACTCCTTCCGAAATGGAAGACCCCGAAATCAATGTTTTGGAATTAGCCTTTGAACCTGATAAAATCATTTTGAATAAAGAATTCAATTCTTTTGAAAACAAACATATCAGAGAATGGTTCTTTGCTAATTTTCAAAAACAAGCACTCGAAATCAAAAAGGAATATTATAATTACATGTACCAACATGAAATAGAGGTATTCTTCTTTGATTGGTTTGAAAATGAATTTCTAAAAGAAAAACAAATTTTTATGTTGGACCAATTTTATAAATGGAAACTAGACGATGGCCATGTCATCGAGTCTAATCATCCTACACTTAGAAAAATCAAAATTGAGCATCGAGAAACTGGAATTATAGCTTCTCCTTTTAAAACAGCCTCTGAAATAGATGGCATTGGTATTAAGAAAATTGTTGAACAAAATAATTTTTCAAATCAACATCTTCATACCATAGGAAAACAACTTGATCGTATTGAAAATCTCACTCAAAATAGTTTTCCATCCTCTGCTATAACAGCTCCAAAAAAGGATTTAAAATCACCTCTCTTTAAAAATTTTGAAATTCCAAAAAATCCTAGTCTTGAATTTGCTAAAGCATTAGAAGACAGGAGAAAACTCTTCAAAGGAAAAACAGTTTTGATTCCTAAAAATCCTATAATTCTGGATACTCCTTTAATTCAAAATCTGAGTGTCAAAGATACTCCATATCGTACTAAGCCCTCCAATCAGATCAACCTTTTAGATAAATCCGATACTGAATCCCTTCCAGAGATAAATCGAATTACTTGGAAGGATCCCCAAAAGCTATATTACTCTCGTGCGACTCCTCCAGATATCCTTACGGAAGAAGCATTTTCAAAAGTTCAGAATAAATATTCTTCTGATGCCATTTATGAATGGAACATTGATGGTGTCTCTGAGCAAAACCTCATTAATATTTTAACCCAAATGGTTATGCTCGCCAACACTTATAAAACCATTCCGGATACTTCCGACCACTCTGTTGCATATCTTTTAATAGCCGGTTTTACAGGACATCTTAAAGGATGGTGGGATAACTATTTGAATGATGAGCAAAGGTCCCAGATTCTAAATGCCTATAAACTCGACCCTTTTGGTCAAAATATTCTTGATGAAGATGATTAGCCCATCCAAGATGCTGTTAATACTTTAATATTTTCTATATCCCAACATTTTCTAGGAGATTCTTCTCATGTTCTTGATAAGAACCAAGATCTTTTATCCAATATGAAATGTAGATCTTTAGGAGAATTCCGAGAATATAAAGAAATATTTTTGCAAAGAGTTTTCCAAAGAGCAGACTGCAATCAGTCTTTTTGGAAAGAAAAATTTCTTGCTGGCTTACCAAAACTCATAGGAGAACAAGTTCGTTGTAAGATAAGGGAAGAATATGGAAATCAAATTCCATATGACCATCTTTCTTATGGAGAACTAACCTCTTATGTTTATAAAATAGGAACACAGTTGTGCACTAATATTCGTCTCCAAAAACAAATCAAGAAAGAACAAAAGCTTTCTAAAAAAGGATTAGGAGATTTTTGTGCCCAATATGATCCGTCTTTTGAATCTTTTGAAAAGTCCAAATGTTCAGGAAAATGTCCCTCTACTTCTAAACATAAGGATCGAAAGAAATTTTATAAGAAACCTTATAAAAAGAAATTTGATAAGAAGTTTTTTGATAGGAAGTTTTCTAAAAGAAAAGAAAATGATAGATTTGATAAAACCAAAAAACCTAAAAAAGATTTTAAAAACATTACTTGCTATAACTGCGGCAAAAAAGGCCATACTTCTCGATTTTGCAAACTCAGCAAAAAGGTTAATGAGTTAGATTTAGATGAAGAAACTATTAATCAACTCAATCAATTAATGATTGAAACTGATAATAGTTCTTCTGATGAATCTAGTTTTGAAAAAGGGTTACAAATTTGTGATTTGGAAACCTCTTCATCGTCAACTTCAGAAAGTGAAGATGAAGAAGCCACCAGCTTTGAAATAAATGTTTTAACAAAGAAGAAGAAATTCTTTTACAAACATTTGATCAGATCACTGATCCAGAAACAAAAATAAAATATTTGAATAATTTCCAAAATCCTAAGCCAATTTCTAGACCAATCATTCAATCTGATAGCCCTTATAATATTTCTACTATTCTTAGCAAAGCTAAGAAAGTCAGTGTCAAACCCATTTTTATAAATGATCTTACTCGCGAGATCAATAAACAAAAGGAAGAAATACAAAATCTTAAAGCTGCCCAGATCATTATGCAAAAAGACATTTTAGAAATCAAAATGAGAAATTCAAAAGGAAAACAAAAGGAAGAAAGTTTTGAAGAAAATGATATTCCTCAAATCACTTCTTCGTCCGATACAAACTTCCTTTTAATGCTTTCTGAAATAACTACCAGAAAATGGATCATCAATATTTCCATAAGAATCCAAAATGAAATTGTTTTGGAAACTACAGCCCTTTTCGATACTGGTGCATACCTTAATTGTATAAAAGAAGGTCTTATACCAACTAAATATTTTGAAAAAAACTTCCCAATGTCTCAAATCTGCATCTGGTGATAAACTAGTTATTAATTACAAAATTCCTGAAGCCGAGATTATGAAAGACCAAATTTCTTTCAAAACTCCCTTTCTCCTTGTTAAAAATATCAAACAAAATGTGATTTTGGGATCACCTTTTATCAATTTACTCCAGCCTTTTAAAGTTTCTGAGAAAGGAATTGAAACTGAAACCTTAGGCAAAAGAATTTGCTTTAATTTCATTTCAAAACCCCAAACCAGAAATTTGAATACTCTTCAAGAACATTCCATTTCTGAGATAAATTGCATAATTCAAGATAAAGAAACTCATCTTCAGTTTCTTAAAGAAGACCTTGAATACAAAAGGATTGATAAAAATCTCTCTGAAGCAAACCTTCAGAAAAAGATTTCCAATCTTGAAAATCAAATAAAAAATTCCATATGTTCTAATATTCCCAATGCTTTCTGGTCTCGAAAATGTCACATAATTGATCTTCCTTATGAACCAGGATTTTCTGAAAAAGATATTCCTACTAAAGCCAGGCCTTCTCAAATGAATCACGAAGTTCTAAATTTCTGTCAAAAGGAAATACAGGAACTTCTTGAGAAGAAGCTTATTAGGAAGAGCCAATCTCCTTGGAGTTGCTCTGCTTTTTATGTCAACAAAAATGCTGAACTAGAAAGAGGAGTTCCAAGATTGGTAATAAATTATAAACCTTTGAATGCAGCTTTAAAATGGATAAGGTATCCAATTCCTAACAAAAAGGATTTATTAAATAGGCTTTGTAATGCAAAGATCTTTTCTAAATTTGATATGAAATCAGGCTTCTGGCAAATTCAAATTAGTGAAAAGGACATATATAAGACAGCCTTTACTGTTCCTTTTGGCCAATATGAATGGAATGTCATGCCTTTTGGATTGAAAAATGCCCCATCTGAATTTCAAAGGATAATGAATGATATTTTTAATCATTGTTCTGATTATATTATTGTTTATATTGATGATGTTTTAATATTTTCTGCATCCATAGAAAAACATTATAAACACATCAATCATTTTGTCAATATTGTGAAGAAAAATGGTTTAGTAGTTTCACCCACTAAAATATCTCTTTTCAAAACAAAGATTCGTTTTCTAGGACATTACATCCATCAAGGAACCATCATTCCCATTTAGAGATCAATAATATTTTCTGAGAAATTTCCCGATGAAATCAGAGACAAAAATCAATTGCAAAGATTTCTAGGAAGTTTGAATTATATTATTGAATTCTTTCCTCGCATCAATATAATTTGCAAACCACTCCATTAGAGGCTCAAGAAAGATCCTCCTCCATGGACTCAGGTCCATACTGATATTGTAAAACAGATCAAGCGAACTGTCAAAAAAATTCCTTGTTTACATCTTGCTGATCCTTTTGCTTTTAAAATTGTTGAAACTGATGCTTTTGATATTGGATACGGAGGAATTCTTAAACAATCCAAAGACAATAAGGAACAAATTGTTCAATTTGTTTCCAAACATTGTAATGACTGCCAAAAGAATTACTCCACCATTAAGAAAGAAATTCTTGCTATTGTACTTTCTATTTCTAAGTTTCAAGGAGATCTTTTAAATCAAAAGTTCCTTTTACGAATTGATTGCAAATCTGCAAAAGATGTTTTGCAGAAAGATGTTCAAAATATTGCTTCCAAACAGATTTTCGCCAGATGGCAAGCCATTTTATCTGTTTTTGATTTTGATATAGAATTCATAAATGGTTCTCTAAATTCTCTCCCAGATTTTCTCACAAGAGAATTTTTATAGGGAAAATGCCTCCCAAACCACCCAACAAACCTACAAGGAGAGACAAAGGCAAACAAATTGCAGAACCCTCTTTTGAGAAGAAACCCTCAGGACTAACTAATATCAAGACCTGGCTTCAGGCTACACAGTCACCCTTGAATATTACCACCATTTCTAGCCAAGCCAAGGGACAACCCATTTCTCTTACAGAAAATCCTTCTGATTCCAATTAACTCTCACAATTTGATATAACTCAATTATCCCAGGAAGAAGCATTACAGCTTCTCCAACAAGCCTTCAATAGCCAACCACAGTCTTCACTGGCAATGGTAAGTCCTGATCCCTCTCCCGTAGCCACTCAAAAGGTAAAGGGAAAAACAATTTCTAGTGAGGTGGTTATTCAGTCTACTCAGACAACCCCTCCAAAATCAAAATTTTTCCATAAAACAATATTTCAAAACATTTGCAATGTTGAAAATGGTTTTTATAATGAAAATCCTTATGTTTTTGCCCAAAACATGTTTTCTGAAAAATTCTTATATACTCCTCATGATATTTATAAAACAAATGAGTTTTATGAAAAAATTCTGGAAGAAACCAAATCCGTTACCTTCCGACACTTCTCGGACAAAGGTCATGTGAACTATTCCACGGCCAGAATTCATAGGGTCATCCACCCTTCTCAATGGAAACCTGATCCATTGGCCTTGAGAAAATTCAATACCAAAACAAATGAAGCCCTCCCTTACAGGACGTCCTTCTCATATTTTGACTACCAACAAGCTTGGTGGAATACCTTTTGGAGGAAAAACAGCAACAATACCCATACCTGGTTATTTTTCTTCGAAGATTTTGATATCAAACTTGTTCCATATTGGTTTATCAGATGGTGGGAACACTTGGGACCAACAGATGAACTAATCCACCCAAGAATCCAACCTAGTTATGAACTCTTTCTAGAAAAATTCTCTCCGCTTCCATATGAGAAAAACTTTCCCAAGCTCATGCTCTTTTTCTATTACTTCGGAGTATCTTGGGTCCTGGGTTGGTATTTTGATTATAGAAAAGCCATTGAGACAAGCATCTCCATTCTCATAAGACGATTCAAAGTCAAATGGTGGGATTGTTTCAAATTTTTTGACAGGGTCACCAAGCAAGCCGTCAAGGAATGGCTAATTTCTAGGGGTTCCATCCCCATCAGTTCTGATGATCCCCCTTTCTACATGACAAAGGGTTTATGCTTTCTAGACTAGCATCCGCTAAATCTCACCAACAGTTAGCGGGGATGCTAAAACAAGTCCTTTTAGATTTAGAAGAAACCGCTTCTTCTCATCACAGTGGCAACTCCAACGAAGATGACTGCTATGGCATCCCTGGAATAGCCCCTATTCCTCACAACTGGGCAAGTGCGAAGGATGATGAAGAAGAAGAAGAACCTGAACAAGTGGAAGATCTCTCAAGATTCTCCTGAGAGAAAGGCGCCGAAAGACTCCCGGCTGTTTTCATAATGTCTAAGCCGAAAGAAGTCTATCAGCTTTTTCTTTTTCAAAACTTTCATAATGACTGGCCACTATTCACTGTAACACTGTGCACTTACTACTATTTGCTACAGTACTACCCGTGAACTATTTCTACAGGAACCCAGCCTGCTTATATAACCAGACCTCACTCACTTGAAAGGGCACCGACTCAGACCTTTCTTCTCAGAGTTCAAAACCTCTCTAGCTTCTCTAGATCTCTCCAATCCTTCTTCAGAAGAATAAGAGATCTCACATCTCAAACATTTCCATAACCTTTCCATAAAACAGTAAGCTTCTAATCCCTGAAAAGATCTTGTCCCAAGACTTTCAAGGATCTTTCAAATCCTTTTCCAGTTTTTATAGCGTAGAAAATCTTATCGTTCTAGACTACCAATAGTCTGAGTAACGGGAGAATTTCTACCAAAGAAATTTCCTTATTTCTGCACTTGTACTTCAATACTTACATTCTGTAATCTTTCAATACTGTTGTTGTAATCTTTCCATCTTGTTTGAATAACAGTAATCTCTTCTTAATACTTTCTTTCATCTGCATATACACACCCCACAAACGGCAGGTCGAACCGCCTGTGGATGGTTTATACTTTACTTTAAAGCACTTCTCTGCAATTGTTATATATCCTTACTTCTTCTTACCGTTTTACCCTTTTCATTCTGCTTAGCAATATCACCTACATGGTTAGTTTAGAATTCCTAGCAATTCTCCTTTTTGTTCTGTATATTGCATACGGTCTCTTTATTATTTATAATGCTCGCACTTTTATTTAACCATGTGGATGGTTTTATTTATATATATATGTATATAAGAAAACAAAAGAAGAAGACATGATCCCTCTTTCTCACTTGCAGTTTTGGAGGTGATTATTAGATAAACATAAAATCTAAACATTGAGATCAAGAAAGGAAAAATATAATAAAGCAAAACAATATTTAAAAATTACAGTCATTGATGTTTTTTCAGCAAACAGATTTAATGCACATGTGAAAGTATAATGAACTTGATCGAAAAGTTCCTACTCAAATAGTTAGGAATGCGTGAAGATTTAGACACAAATGCAAGAAATATACAACCCAAGGAGAGTCTCTGAGGGGAATTAAATTAATAAAAAATTGGCGAGATCATATTTTTTTTCTGGCCACAGCCAGTAATATACTATAACGACATAAACAATTGAAATATGAAAAAAGAGCGTCCAACATCTCCGATACTTTTCTTTTACGTCCAATAAGATAGATAACTAAGGTAGAAAAAGGAATATGAAACAGTGCCTACCGTTTGGAACAAATTGAGAATTGACAAGAAGGGTTCGCAAGGATGGGAAGAGATAACTCTTTAATTAGTGGAGTTCTTTGATTTTGAATTATGTTGCTCGGATGGTAAGTTCGATACATCGCGTAGTGAGGATTTAAATGATATTGAGCAAGCCGGAGCATCACTAGATGGCAACATTCTTAGAATACCATCAGGGGTAAAGTGTGGATGCAGGTTCACCTTCCCCGTCAGAAATGGCTAGGGAAGACCGAGCTTGCGTCGGGGAAGAAGCTGTTGAGGTCTAGGAACGAATCCCCTGGTGACCCTGCAATGGGGAATCAACACTGTTCCGCTCCCCAAGCAGGCCAAATTGCAGCCTCCAGGGCCGGGTCACCCAGTACGACTTCTGCATTGACAACTTGCACTAGGTTGGTGTAACCGGGACTGCGGCTATGCCAGTAACCCATATCTTGATGGCTTGATGGAGGATGTAAAGGTAAAAGATGTATTTTTTGGTTCAAAAAGTCATAAACCTATCGTACGGTCACCAATTCAATCATAAACTTTTCAATTGATCAATAAAAAAAAAGTTCAATAGTGGGACATGTGTCCAAAATAAAGACGACCACAAGTCAAAGTCGTCATTGACTTCTCAAAGAGCACGACAATTCATACGATTCATTAGATATGGAAGTCGTCTGTCTCTCTCCCCTTTTTTTCCAAGAGCCTTCTTTGTGCTGGCCAAGATTTAACATGGCCAGTTTGATTGGTCATCTTAGAAGATTTCCACACCAAATTGGTCATCTTTTGAGCATCTGCGTGTAACAAGCCGACTGAATGGTGAAGGCTGGTGCAACAAAGATGCTTGTTCGTATGAGTACTCGTGTGACTGATGTAATTTCTGCAATGATAAAATTGACAACAAGTATTTATGGATCTCAAAATGAAGTAAAATTGTTGCATCATGCTCGAGCTAGATGATTGCAATTTGCAAAATATTTCCCAATTGGCACATACACCGTACGATAATGCCTAGCTAATTACAGCACCTTAATAAATTTGGGATAAGTATGACATACAGTTTATTCCCATACATCGAGAATAAGTTCATAAACAATAAATAACAAACCAAGTCCTCCTATTAGTAAACGAACAAGTTTTCCTCCCTTCTTTCCTTTGGTCTGAACAATGATTTCCATGACAAACACAGCAATATGACTCATTGGTGTAAGAGGCAAAACAAATATTCACCACGTCTCGGTAGGTAAGAGTGGCTGCACATCCGACAGTGTAATGACATCCATATCAATGTTTGACTTGCTAGATGGAAAAGCAACATTGTAAGATTCAGTTGCCTCACGGTTCTCTTGATTTTGCTGAATATCTAAAGGATTTGGGAGCTTCCTTATCCCTTCCAACCCCATTGCCACTTCTTTCATTGTAGGTCGGTTCCTCCCATTCAAGTATAAGCACCTTTTCGCAAGGATAGCAGCTGATGCGATATCTTCCTTCTTACCTTCTTTCAAAACTTGAGCATCCATAATGTCGAACAAGCGATTTTGCTCCATCGAAATTATGAAATAGGTTGCGAGGCTTCTTCCTTCTTGTTCCCTCAGCGACGAGATTGGCTTTTGGCCCGTTAAGAGTTCAACAAGGACAACTCCAAAGCTATACACATCGCTTTTGTCTGTGAATTGACTCGATTGGAAATACTCGGGATCTAGGTAGCCGAAAGTCCCTTTCACCAATGTGGTCACATGAGTTTGATCGAGGGAAACAGACTTGGATGTACCGAAATCTGCCACTTTTGCCTGATATTTCTCATCCAAGAGGATATTGGTGGACTTGATGTCTCGATGATAAATGGGAATGGAGGCTGCTGAATGCAAGTAGAATAAGGCTCCTGCGATTTCAGTTGCAATTCGTAGACGTGTGTCCCACGATACACGAAACTCTTCATTTGGGTCATGCAGGTATTGGTATAGAGTCCCATTTGGTATGAACTCATATACTAATAGCGGCACTTCCGTCTCCAAGCAACACCCTAATAACTTAACCACATTCCTGTGGTTGATTTGTGAGAGAATGAAGACTTCATTTATGAACTGTTCGACTTTACCCTCATCTATCACTTTCGATTTCTTAATCGCAACTATTTTTCCATCTGTTAACATTCCCTTGTAAACGGTACCCTGCCCACCTTGCCCGAGTATCCTATCATCATTGAAATTGTCAGTGGCCTTCTCTAAATCCTTGGAGTTGAACAATTTGCTTTTCTCGACATTGCCTTCTGGTGAAGATAGCTCACTTTCCAACAAAAGACCGCCATTGCGTTTGAAGTACTTCTCTTTGAGCTTGATTTCTTTTCTCTTCTTGATGTATTTGTACAACCACCATAAGAAAAGACACAAAAGTAGTGCCCCAAGGCCTGCCCCAACCCCTGCATTGCAAAAGTTTGCGGGGCAAAAGTGAGAAAAATGTACCCTGCTTGTCAAGAGTCTATAACGGCACTTATCATCAAGAATTTCAGAGAATCTGATTCAAATGGATACATATATGAGTGATGAACCGGAGTTTCCTTTCCTGTGGATTTATGTTAACAACCACGAAAAATTAACTTGTCCCCATTTCAAATTCGGTCCGATCAAATTTCTATACATGCATGTGCACTGTACAATTGATCTTTCTTGCAAGGATTTCAGCAAACCATAGATGAAAGTGAAAAAGTTGGGAGAAGAACACTAAAAGTGTCAAAAGTTGTGTACGGTGCTCACTTTAGTGCTAAAAGTTTTTTCGAATTACTTAAGTGTCAAATCGGAGAAAAAACGATCACTTAAGCGCTAATTCCGACCAAATTGATTACGTAGTATTTACAATTAAATTTTTTAATATGATTTGGCATATTTATAAAAAAATCCAATCCACGGTAACATTCAAAATGATGTCGCATAATCTGACTGGTACTGAAGTGATCGTTTTTTAACAACGACTGGCACTGAAGTGATCACTTTAAACAAAGTTTGGCACTTAAATGATCACTATTTACAACTTTTAGACGACGTCGTTTAGGAGTTATATGCTGACTGGGCACGCCGGCGAGCCACGTAGGACTAAGAAATTAATAAAATATGGCCATCGGATTTCCCACAACCCAGATCGGTATTCTTAAGTGATCATTTTGTTTAAAGTGGCACTTAAGTGATCCGAAAAAAACTTTTGGCACTAAAGTGAGCTCTATGCACAACTTTTGACACTTCTAGTGTTCTTCTCCCGAAAAAGTTTCTACCCGCATTCATCTTGATTATGATTGTAGTAATCCAAATTCAAATATGACGAGAATAAGTACGTAGGAACCTTGATAAGTTCAAGTGCTTTCTTATTTATCAAATATAAGTATTAGTGTGCAAAGAAAATTTTGAGGTTGTTTTCATAGATACTATTGATTGAAACTTATCTTATATCATTCACCAAGCGAATGGACAATCAAGTTAATACCATGGGTAAGGTAAAACTTATTTCTATTCCTTTTCTGAACATAATTTATGCTATGCTGTGCTTTTTTCTAACAATGCTAAGAGCATGAAGCTGTCTAAAGTTCCAGGTTAACAGATCTACTCACCAATGAGAATGAATTTAGTTGTCTTTCTACCATCAACACAGTCAAAGCCGCCCCGTTTGTTCACACAAGTCGAGCCTGTCCCGGGGCATATATTTGAATCTTCACATTCGTTAATATCTGATGACAAATGGTAAAATATATTAGCAGTGAATTACCATCACCTTGAGTGAAATTAGCGAGAGCAGCCAGTCGCATTTCCTCATAAATTGTTAATTGAATGGCTAAATATTATGCTTGTAAAGATAGGACTGTCCGATTCAATTTTGTTTGAAAGTGCATTCACTTTGTATAACCTTGGGCAGAAAAAAAAAAAAAGGAAGGCAGAAAAGCATGGATGGGATCATTAAACGGTGAGAATGCCAAAAATCCAGGAATGAACAAACCACTTCGCTGTATGGTGCCCTTAAAAACGGAATGTGATAGAATGAAGTATTTACCTTGGCATCCTCCAATAATATAAGCGTTACCACCATACCCACTTCGGCACCAGCACTCCACATATGGCAAGCCCCTCGTGTCACACGTGATAACATCAGAATTCGTCGAGCTTTCGTGAAGCGCAAGTGAATAGTTGGTAAGTATATCGTTGGTAACGTTTTGGATCCCCCATTGTAACACCACTGGAACCGTATCATTCAATCTCAAATCATATAAACCTGTAACATTCGAGAACCATGAGCTATCTGCCAGGAAAGCGTACTTGCACCCCTGTTGTCCACCGTCTTCTTTGACATCCACACTAAAGGCCTGAAGATAAAAGGGGAGATTAGTCTGGCAGCATCCGTCTCTCCCGGAGCAAGCACTATACCAGCTAATGTTGGTGTTGGTTCCAGCACATTTCGACCTGCAACCGGTCGATGTAAAGGCCATACCATCTGCTTTTGTACTAATCACCGTTGCCCTGATGTCACAACCGACCGATGTAAAGACGTTCCATCTCTGGGAGAAGACAAAATTACTTCCTTCTAAGCTCACCGGCTCAACAAGTCCATTGCCCTGGCAGCTTGCCGTAGAGTAAATTACTGGAAGACTGACCTTTATCATGCCATCCCCGTCTGGACGAAAATTGGGGAGTGAAATATTGAGAACTCTCAATCCAATCTTATTTAGTATAGGGACCGTGTTGTTTTGCTGGCAGACAATCTCATACCAGTCATCCAAGAAACACCCTATTCCTATTCCGAAGGGGAAGGGAACGGTGACGTTCCCGCACGTTTCAGCACAGTTAGGCCTTGCAAGTCCCGGTGTGGCTCCTGATGCTTGTACCATGAGGGAAACCAGAAGCAAAAGAATTTGAAACACCGAGTTTGACATGATTTTCACGGTTTGTTCCATAAGAAGGGAAGAAAGTTAGAGACATGGGTGTGATTTTCTTCAGTCCTGCTAGAGCGTTGAAACATCAAGCTTGATAAGTAGGGGCCTCTTTCATTTAAGTAGCCAAGTGCGACCCTAATAGCGAGAAAGTCTTCCGTTGAGACAAAAAACAAACATAATTGCTTGGACAGCGAGATCTCCTTCGATTCTGAGATTTTGCCTATCCAAAATTGATGGAAATGGGTTGCAACTTCACCGGAGTACATCTGCATCAAGGTGATGACTTTGGTTGATGGTTTCATCTCTCTTCCCGCGACCCCTCTCATGGAAACTTTGATCATGCACCTGCCCATTATTTGAAGTGAACATTTTGTGCGATTAGAATTGTAAAAAGTTTTTCTCGTTGACTCCTGTTTTTTCCTGAGTGAATTAACATAATCATGACACATTTTCTCAATTTCTAGTCCTTTTATTATGTTTCCTTGATTTTGCCCTCTCAAAATCTCCACTTTTCAGTGTCTTCGAAATTTGTAACTTGCAACTTCAGCCATATCAATTCTAATGCCATGAACGAAAAGTGATATTTGGAGAGCAGTAGGTATATAAAACAATGTTCGCATATAGAAAGACGAGTCATCAAGCACTTAGACTGTTCACTCTGTGAATATATTTTGCTTTCGAAAACATTAGGGAGAAGAGCCAGACATAAATGCAGTTTCACTTAAAAGAATATATTGGATTTCATCACGACCTACATCAAAACATATTTCTTTTGCACACTTGTCAATAAAAATTAGACCGATTATCAGGAGGCCAGGGTAGCAATGGCCATTAGCTAGCTATGGCCATTGCTCGCCACCTCAGGTTTGTCCCTATGTGTACATGTCCAATTAGTCGCAAACAAGGAAGTCTATATTAAATAAATAAACCTCGCGTTTATGAGATGCTCCAATTAGCTTCATTGACAAAGGCAAAGCAAAAGTAGGAAGGTGACTTAATTATGAAAGTTTTTATACCTAGTACTTGGTAATATATGAATCAAACGTGTGTTATCCAACCCATACACATAAACCAAAACTTGAAAAACTATTGCGCGGATCCCAATTTATGGACCCAATATGCAATCATAACTGTTGATCAAGTGTGACTCCCAAAAGGGGCCCGCATGGTTAGCGAATATAATGGATCGGGTCGGGTCCATGTAGACTTGAGTCTAAGCAAGAATTTGCCCAAAACCTATGAAAACAGGTTAACTTATCTCCACCTATATGGAAACAGATTTGTACGTAAACAAACTTGGAAAGACCGGCATGATGGAAATCAATGGATGACTTGTTGATAGTGGCCCCTGTGGTCTTCAAGACTGTTATCACCAGAGAACTTATGTTAGAACAAGCCATAGACTTGGTCTCCATAAGTGATAAAAAAAAGAGATGACTGTTCCGTAGCTATTAATTTTGTTGAAGATGACTTTCCTTAGCCCACAAGCTTCTTGTTGGTGGCCCACCAGTAAGATTGGCTGGGTCAATAGTCTCATGCTTGCCTATTGTCCACAAGATAACAAGTTCTCGCTCTGTCAGGATCAAAACTCTGACAAACTTGTGCTCATGGGCACCGCCACATTATGTGGAGAGAATTATAGACTGTCGACATGCCGGTGGGGCTATGTTGATAAGCCCGTCTCGAGAATCTTACGTGGTACTGTGTAGCTGTAACTCATATCTAATATTTAATAGTGGATGAATAAACATCGATCGCTTTGCTAATCAATCCTCTATGTTCTTATCATCACTATTCTGAACTTTTGAGTTAGACACAAATTCTTTCAACGTCTAATAGTTGAAGAGTTTGCGAATTGGAAATGGAGTAGTATCTCAAAGAAGGATAAGTACATTTTGATTTAACAAAAATTAGGGATGGACCAGCATGCCATTTGGCCCTAGTACAACGTACAGCAAATCAATGGCATGCCCGGGCTTTTTATCGACGATTCGTATTTCCATATGAGATTTCAATTCCTTTTCTTTGTCGTTTCTAGTTCAGTGTTTTGGGAATCGAAGGCGGATGGATGTGGGCTACGAGCTGTGTGACCATTTACAAAACTTTCCCTTATTTGGTTCCAGCCTCTCTCCTCCGTGCAGACAAAAAAGCCAAAAGCAAAGAGAGAGGGAGAGAGAATAACTCACGTCCGTCTCTCTCCCTCCCTCTTTCCCTCTCTTGTGTTTAAGCTTTTCTTCGTCTCTTCAACTTCTAGAGGGTAGGGATTTGACCTAGATCTCTCCCTCTCCTCCCTCGTTGCTTTTCCTCTTATTTCTTGTTGTTTCTTTCCTTACTCTCCTGATCTAGTTTTAGATATGGGAGTTTTGTTCTTCCGATCTTAGATCTAAAAGCTTTTCTCTCCAATCTAATTCTAGATTTTGAAGTTTTAATAATTAAGTACTCCGCCTTCAGTTTTAATAGTGTTCACAGCACTTTCGGTGTCAAATTTGTGCTCGTTCAATGTGTTTTTGTTCAAAGCTTTGGCTTCTCGTACTTGCTAAAGGGCTTGCTTTTACATGTGTCAGATCTGAGCTTGTTCAACATGTTTATATTTTCTTTGTACAATGATGGTGTTGGGGATGCCGAATCTTGGCGCACACCGCCAAAAGGTAAAATCGTATCTACATATGAAGATCCCGACATGTGCTCATCACTAATGAAGATGTGTGATTTGGTGATCGGCTGCCAATCTTTTCGCTTAGATACAGTCGCAAATATGTTTTTGAAGGACGAGCGTATGATTATCTTTGCCAACCATGCTCTGATGATGTGTCTTGATTTCTGATTTTTGGTTTGTTTTGGAGTTCTATGGGCTTGTCTTGTTATGGTGACTTTTAAGATTTCCTATGGATCGTTTCATGTATCATTTTGGTAATGAATGGAAATATCTTTTGACAAAAAAAACATATTACAGAGAAAAAAAAATCCTTAAGAGTTTAAAAAGTTATAGGACAAAAAAAAAAGCATTTCATGATCCCTCTTTCTCACTTGTACTTTTGGAGGTGATTATTAGATAAACATAGAGTCTATATATCACCAAGAGGGAGCTTGAGTTCGAGTCTGTTAATATATTCGGTCGGACCCACCTTCACTCAAAAACCTAAGTCAATGAATTATGGGCCAATTAAGATATATTAACTGCTCTACACCACATCAATTCTTCAATGTGGGATTTATTTAACACAACTTACATGTGCATCCTAACGATCTCCCCCTTAATTCAGGTATCCTTCTGCATCAAGATATGAAATCTTGCCACCGGGCTTGCATTGTTACATCACAATGCCCACCGCCCGAAAATTATGCCCAACTTCATCCACCACACATCGGAACAAATCACATCGCTTGGGGAGATCACCAAGAGGGAGCCTGAGTCCAAGCCTGTTAACATATTCGATCAGACCCACCTTCACTCAAAAATCTAAGTTAATAAATTATGGGCCAACTAAGATATATATTAATTGCTCTACACCACACCAATTCTTCAATGTGGGATTTATTTAACACAACTTACACGTGCATTCTAACGATCTCCCCCTTAATTCAGGTATCCTTCTACATCAAGATATGAAATCTTGCCACCGGACCTGCATTGTTACATCACAATGCCCACCGCCGGGAAATTATGCCCAACTTCATCCACCACACATCTGAACAAATCACATCGCTTGGGGAGATCACCAAGAGGGAGCCTGAGTCCAAGCCTGTTAACATATTCAGTTGGACTCACCTTCACTCAAAAGCTTAAGCCAATGAGTTATGGGCCAACTAATATATATTAACTACTCTACACCACACAAATTATTCGATATGGGATTTATTTAACACAACTCACATGTGCATCATAACAGTAAAGTTCGAGACGAAAATACCAGAAATATACAACTTAAGCAAAGTATCTAAGGGGAACCAGGAAAATTTGAACTACGAGAAAATCCGTAGTCTAACTTCGCGATTTTGTGCTTGATTTATAATTCAATATCTAAAACATAAGACTAATCTAAGATGCTTAAGAACTTTGTATCGATAAACAAACATGACTTGCGTTCCTTAAGGGTAAATTAATCAAACATTGGCAAGATTACCATTTCTGGTCAAAGCCAGTATTGAATTACGAAGAAGAAAAAGATTTAAAAAGGGAATATGAGACATTACATACCATTCGGGGTGAAATTCTTGTCTTTGTTTTGCTAATCCCTGTTCATGATCTTGTTGTGCAGAATATATGGAACGATTGTGCAGATCCAAAACTTAATAGTTGCCCTTGAAATTGTGTGAAATCGGCTAGGCAGCTTAGCTTGTGGGTGCGGTAGAAATACAGAAAAATTCATTCTTTGGGGTACCGGAACATTTTGTTAAGTTGTAGATTGCTTTCCAAACCTTCGCGAGCATGTGATCACTGAAAAAAGAAAAATGACATATCAGTATTAAGTGGTTATTAGGTATAGCTTTTCTGTAGCTGCTTCAGCTGCGAAAATATGCGTCGCTACTTTTATAAGGTGCTTGAGAAACATCTTATACTTGTAGCACCTTCTCGGCTGTAACAACTTACAACATCTTTTAAATTCGCACTCAAAAGTTATAAGACATGAAAAGTACTGTTTATATTAATAGCTTACAACCACATGACATTGAAGCACTCGATAATAGTCTACCAAGTTTCTTAGCAACTTAATTTTGTAAATCAAGGATACGGGTACCGCAGGTAAAAGAAGCGAGGAAAGTTAATGATATGGGTGTGATTTTCTTCCGTCCTGTCACGTCCAAGACAATAGAAACATTTAAGCTTTGATCAGTTGAGGCCTCTTTAGTTTAAGCAGCCAAGTGCGACCCTAAAAACAAGAAAGTCTTCCGTTGAGACAAAGACAATCATAATTGCTTGGACAGCGAGATCTCCTATCCTTCTAGGATTTGACAATTCAAAATTGATGGAAATGGGTTGGAAATTCACTGGAGTACATTTGCATCAAGATGATAACACTGTTCCATGTTTCATCTCTCTTCCTGGGACCCCTCCGATGGAAATTTTGATCATGCAACTGCCCATAGTTTGAAGTAATCATTTTTGTGCGACTGAAATTATAACAAGTTTTTCTCATAGAATCCAGCTTTCTTCGAGCGAATTAAGATAATTGCAATCCTTTTTCTCAATTTCGAGTCCTTTTACTATGTTTCTTTTATTTTGCCCTCTTAGAATCTTTATTTTTCAGTGCCTTCGAAATTTGTAATCTCCAACTTCAGAGATATCAATGCTCATGCCATGAATGAAAATGAAATTTGAGTAGCAGTCCGTACAAAAGCAATGTTAGCATACAGAAAGACGAGTCATCAAGCGCTTGGCCGTTCACTTTGTAAATTCATTATGCTTTTGAAACATTAAGGAGAAGAGCTACACATAAATATAGTTTCACTGGAAGAAGATATCGGATTTAATCATGATGTAGATCCAAATATATTTCTTTTGCATTCTTGTCAATAAAAATCAGATCGAGTATCAGGAGGCTAAGGCAGCGACGGCCACTACCTGCCCCCTTAGGTTCGTCCCTATGTTTACATGTCCATCATATTCTAAAGTCTCAAACAAACAAAAAAATTCATTGGCACCCAAATTATGTACGAGGGACGATCATTCAAAAGAGTAGAGGTGTCATCAATAACTCCTCGACATTCAAGTAATTCCCTTCTTTTTAATAACGAGGAAGTCTATTTTAAATAAACAAATCTCGCATTTATGAGATGCACCCTCCAACTAGCTTCATTGACCAAAACAAATCAAAAGTTGGATGGTGACTTAATTATAAAATTATTCATACATGGTTCCTTGGTAATATATTTGATGCCCTAATCCATACACATAAATCAAAACCTGGAGAAACTATTGTGTGGATCTCAGTTATGGACCTAACATGCATTTGCAGGTGATCAAGTGTGACTCACAGATGGGGCCAATGTGGTTAGTGACTATGATGGATCAGGTCCACTTAGACCGGATCTAAGCAAGAATTTTGCCAAAAATCCGTGGAAAACAGGTTAACTTGTCCCATCAATATGGAAAATCGATTTGTGCGTTAACAATGGATGGCTTGTTGTTAGTGGCCCGCGTGATCATCAAGACTGTTGTCAACATAGAACTTATATTGAGACAGGCCATTGACTTGGTCTCCATTAGTGATAGAATAGAGAGGACAATCGTTCCTTAGCTATTAATTCCACTGAAGATGACTTTCCTTAGGCCACAATGTAGTGGGCCACCGGTCAGGTTGGCTGGGTCAGTGGTCTCATGCTCGCCTATTGTCCACAAAATCACAAGTTCTCGCTATGTCATGATTGAACCTCTGACAAACTTATACTCATAGGCACTGCTACATCATGTGGAGAGAATTATAGACTGTTTACATACCTAAACGCTTTATCCTGCGACCTCGTCCTTTACCCTGCGACCGGTATGAATGACATGGCTCCAATATCACCCCTGCTAATGGTGCTGAACCTGCTTCTGTTATGCGTCGCCAGTGAAAGACCTCAAGATTGAGACCAAGGTTCAAAGCCCGGTAAATGCAACTCCTAAACTGTGAAGCTATGGCTATCCATCTTTTCCATCTCTTTTGCTTCAATTTGATACGAGCTTCACTCTCTACTTAGGAAGTTCTAATTGCCATGAACTTAACGATGGAACCTAATAGAATTCCCCAATATTTCTTCATGGCCTGACGCATTCTGTTGTGTATCTCAAATGCATCTATCACATCACCTTTCACAAAGTAAACAGTTCCCTGTCTATACATGTCTCCATGGATATTTAAAAGAAGAGAATCGAAGACTGGCATTGGTAACTAAAATCTATGATTAATTAGGCGTCATCTGACAGTATCAAAGTTAAACTCGAGCGATATCGAGCTTCCTCTCAAAAAAGCGGCAGAGAAGGTAAACTTGGAGAACACTTGCCCCGATAAGTGCTGCTGACTCGAAGAAAGCCTTATGGACTGCCCTTCTGCTCATTGCGTCGTTCACTAAGATCACAGATCATCATAGAATGAGTATTCATTGAATGCGATATCTATGTGATGTCCATCATTGAACAAAATATTTGATTAGCAAGGTCATCCCCATTCCATTTCGTGTGGTGATCAGACACTACAAAACATCAAGCAGATAACACATGGAAACAAAACCCATGACCATTTGAAACCCACTCGACCAAACACGTATCTTCTTTTTTTTAGGCTTATTTGTTTTCAACGTCCGCTTTTTCAGCTGATGCCGAATTAGGTATGTTTTATTATTTTCAGGATCATAAACATAATAACTGACTAGTTATGTCAATCAAATGGATAAAAGGAGCTTGTCAAAGGCTCTAGAAATAGCTTTTAACTTGTCTATTGAGACATTTACTTCCGAAGGTCTTTTAAGAGCAGACGTTGTGATAACCTTTGAAATTTAAGAGAAAACGGAAGTCGAATCAAACTATGGTGGTCCACTCAGCATTAAATAGGAAAGTTATTTCCGTTCGAGATGAAACAAGGTTGGAATAGCAAGAGGACTTGACATAAAATATGTTACCAATTGCTTGACGCTCAGCCTGAGCCTCCAGCCAATGCTGCTCAAACTGAATGTTGTAGAGGGCCTCCTCCAACTTCCCTATCTGTTCCAACAAGGGGTTGATATGCTCTGCAGATACATTCACAACAGATAAAAAAGAGTTGCACATGGTATATTCATAAAGTTTTCAAGAGACAATAAAACAGAAAAAAAGCAGAGTCCTACCGTTCTTTTCATGCTGATCGTAGTATGCAAAATGGCCAACATGTACATCAAAGTCGATGGTTTCATGATAAGGAGACTTGTTAGTAAAGCAAAACTGATGAACACCCTTACGGTGAGCCATAAACTCAAATTTCTCACTGATCCTGTCATGAGAATCTTGAATCTGATTACCAGAAGGTCCTTTCACCTGACAATTTCAAAAGTTGCAAAGAACATGCTAGGTCATTATCAAAGGATTAAAGATCGATAAGCACACTATTGACAGAATTAAGGAATTCGATAATCAATACATGACTTTAATTCAAAGCATGTCCCAACAAACATAAAAAAGGAAAACTAAATGTGCATATGCGAGATCTAGTTGACCCATCTAGGCTACCAAAGGCTAATAAACTACAATGAAGAATCTCCTTTAGGAAGATAATCAGCATCCCTCACAAAAAAAAAGTATATCTGAGTACAGTATTTCATGTACATTACGTTCGATCCATTAAACATGTGCTATTACGTCTGATCCACGAGCTATGTGCTATTAAGAACTCTCGCCTACTTTCCGAGATTAAGTGCATCACAATATATGCAGCCAAGTAACTTCTAATCAATAACCTCAGAATTAACCAAAATAAGAATTGATGAGCATTCTAACATGCCTATACTGGCTTTGCCCCGTCTATGTCCTGATATCCAAGAACCAACATTTTGTTTATAATATTTTCAAGAAGGGATACACAAACATAGTGTCAAAATTTGCTGAAAACAGTCACAGCAATGCCTCGTACGAGGCAGCAGAGACTAATAAGAGGTTCAAAAAATCGAACAACTGATCTGCCCATTTAAATTGTTTGAGACTTCCAACCAAGGAGTTAACCAGGTAAGAGTAGAACAAGACATGACTGTCATGCCCAAAAACAAATCATCAAGGAATCATCAGCTTTCAATGAATGCTGAACACAACCCCAGTTAAGTCAATGACATAAACCATTGCATTTAAGGATGAGCACTTTTTGCACATCAAAGAACGGTCACCACGATAAGTAACTTATCAAACAAAAGCTGAAGCTTACCACAAGATCAACACCATCTTGACTGTAATGCCAAGCTGAATCAGATTTGTTCACCATGAAAGGTACATGAACAGTGTCCTTTTCATACTGAACATCATGGGCAAAGCATTCTTCCCTATCAATCATAAATCTAATTTTAACTTCATCTGCATGTAGGAATAGAAATAGCCCCGGAACCACAGTCAATATATAACCAAGTGCATGAGAATTCATCTGCAGATTCAGAGACCAGCATGTTAATCGAGGAACCAAAACAAGATGATCATCCTTTTTACAGTTTCTTACAGTCAACACGCAAAACCAAAAGGCAAAATAAAATTGAAGTCTTCATAGGTGTTTGGGAGGACTTTTTAACCCTCGCTTCTAGCTTTTAAGAGGTGCTATATTTCCAAAAACTGAAGCAGTTAAAACAGATATAAGCTGATTTTCAATAACTGTCTATATGCACTTAACAACTTCTAATCCTTCATTCTGAAAAAAAATTGATTACTTGGCATTGTGCAGAACTACTTGCACAATGCCAAATCCTTGCACATAGCATTTTCTAAAAGTACAACACACTAAAAGATTACTCAATCACTTATGTAATATTTAGAAAAAAAAGGGTCAAAAAGTAAAAAAGTCAAAAGCTGAACAATGGGGCTTCAGCTTATTTAACCGAGAGCATGCTCGGCCGAGGAAGGGAAAAAGAAAAGAAAGAAAGAGAGGAAGAGAGAAGGAAGAAGAAGAAGAAGGGAAGAGGTTTTTGCGCCACGCGAACCTCACCTAGCCGATCCGACTTAGTATCGTAACACTCAGTAAGCACTCGCGCCCCTCGTTTGTCCGATCGGAGAAGTTTTCCGATTTAGGGTTTAAATTTGGAATTTTGGGAAATTCGAGCCACGAAGTTCGATTTTTGAGTCGTTGTGTTATATATATAAATAGAATTGATAGTTTAGAGTGTCGTGGAGCTATGGGATTTTACAGATCTTGATTTGGATCTACGGTTTGCCCAAAATGAATTTTTGAAGTTGGCCGCACAAGGTGAACAGTGCGCAACCAGTGGGCTTTAGGCCGATTTTCGTCGATTTTCGGCTCAATTTTGGGCTGGCCAAGTTGGGGCCTTTGTAATACTCGGAACGAGTTTTCTTTTGACTATAAGTTTGTTAGAATCGGAGCCTGATGGAGAAAATTATGGCGCGATCAAGTTTCGCGTTCAAGTTTCGCGTTGTAGACGATTTGGATAATCGCTTTGGAGGAGCGATTTGTGAGAGCGCCTGAGTCGTTTTGGTTAGCATCTAAGCTTGGTTTAGTCGAGTCATAAGTGAAAATAGTATTTTACTTGGTATTGATGTCGATTCTCGTTTAATTGTTAGGATTACGAGATCGTCAGCGAGTTTAGACACATTGTTTGGTTATGGGGCATTTCCAGGTGAGTGGTGTTATCTCTTCTATGAATTTCTAAACTCATGTCTTGAAAGCAAAAGAGATTCGATATATTATGAGTTGTGAAAGAGCATATTTGTTGCACAAAAGGATGGATTGGGCATCTATTACATTTTGGTATTTGTAAATGGTTTGAAATACGTTTTGAGAATAGTGTTGCGAAATGAGGTATATATATATTGATTTGTGAATTTGGTTTATGAAATGGGTATGTGAAATGTATTATGGTTTAAAAAACGAGTTTTCAAATAATTTGAGACATACTTTACAAAAGAGATTTTTGGTGGTTTAGTTGAGTTGTGAAATGCCATATACTTGGTTTGTGAAATGTGTTCAGTTTGACGAAGAAAGATTGTGTTTTGTTTTCTGAAATCAATTAGTGATATTGATTGTGGATTGTGAGACTTATTATGGATTTGGTATTGTGGATTATTGGAGGATGTGTGTTGGTGCTTAATATCGCTGTGATCCCATTGAGGGGCTTGTAGGTATGCGCATACTAGTCTAGGATATCCTTGTGGGCCGAGCCACCGGCTTATAGTAGGTAGAGATCTTGCCAAGGGGGGAATCTTGGTCGCTTTATCACGGGGCAAGATGCGTGATCATAGTTTGATATTGAGCAATAGATTGGTCGATGGAATGGACCATTGACGTATGATATGATATGAGATTCATCAATGGAATAGACTATTGACGTGTGCTTTTGACAAGATTGGCCAATAGAATGGACCATTGGTTTCTGTTTTGATATTATTGATTTAAAAAGAGCTTTTTTATTGTGAAAATGTCATGTTAAAGTAGTACATAACGTATTTTGAATTGACATTTGAAATATGCTGGAGTTGGATTACATAAGCTTTGGTTTGGTCGATGGATAGACCATCGATGTGTTTTCTACTGTGCCAGGGCAAATCCTTGAGAGAGATGACAGTGCGGCTACGGCTTAAAAAGGATAATATCGGGTCGAGTTGAGGGATGGCAGTGCGGCTGCGCCTCTACCCCGAACGAGCTCTTTTATAATGAGATTACTTAATGGAACAGACCATTGATATGTGAGTTATTGAGATTGATCAATGGATTGGACCATTGACGTGTGATTTGACGAAATTAATCAATGGATTTGACCATTGATGATTGAATTGTGATGTTGTACCAAATGAATGTTTTCTGGTTTGTATCGAGTTTTGTGAAAAAGAAAATAACTCATATTTGATATGATATATATATGATATTGTGGGTTTAAATTACGAGTTTTCGATATTACTTTATATATGCATAGTGGTTGCTCGATCTGCTTAGAATAGATACGCACTATTTACTGAGCTGTGGTTGCTCACCCCCATTATCCTGGTAGGTTTTGGGGTGTGACAACTTATGTGGCCACCACTACAACCATGCACAGGACAACAGAGCTCTAAAGCTACAACACCATAAAAAAATTGACAGCCACTCCACACCCGCATTGCTTCCTTCCTCTCTTTCGAAAGAGAGATCCAATAGAGCATCCTCTGGGCCAATTGAAGCAAAGCCGAACGGTGCCCTCCTTAAAATAGTGATCGAGAAAAGCCAAGAACCAAAAGAAAAACACAAGGGAGAAGAAATCCCTCCTCCTGATTACAAAATTAGAGTCAAGTTTCGATTTTTATTTTATCACTCCCTCGAAATATCTTTCCAATTTCTCAGTTGAACATAAAGCACCGCAAAAGCTCAAATAAAGAACACGCACTTAAGTTGTGGGTGCATGTGCAAATAATCGAAAAAAGAACCTAACTATCCCTTCAAGCACAAGCTTTCTTCACATACCCTTCAAAAGTTTAAAGTGCTTTATGAAATGAAGCCGTGCTAATCCCTAAATTTTTCTTGGTCATGATAAAGCAACTGCATTCCTGAAACGGTGGACTTCAAACTGGAGCTCACAACTTGTTAAATTGAACTCAAATGAATCTGATGGAGCATGTCCTGACCAATGCAACCGCATGAAGATAACCTTAATTGATCTCTCAAGGCTAAGGTCAAGGTTAATTTTTCTCCCCAAGCAGACATTCATGACTCCACATTACCAGCCCGATTTGGAAAGAGAAATAAAGGCTGATCAAGAGCAGCTACATGTTTATTTAGAGTTACAAACAAGCATAGGTCGCCTTAGTTTCTTTCAATATATAGCAGATTGAATCTCCAATCTATAGAGCAATTATTTTGAAAGCTTACCAATCAGGGAAGTGTTTTCAGAATATTTTTGGAAAGAACATAGCTGCCACAAGGCCAAAAGCTTTCTCAGTAGGTTGTATGCATCACTTGCTCCCATAGATAAAATCCCATCCCTTATCTAATGAGGCAGGGAAACATTAGTGAAGCACAGGAATCAAAAGTGCAAACAATGGAAATTATGGCTAACACAACAAAAAAGGTTTATAGTCCCTAAGAAGAAAAGAACCTTTTTATTTGATAGATTGGCTTTGAGACTTATATCCTTGAAGAAAGCAGGATCACGAGTTGATCTATATAAAGAACCATCATTTCCACTGATAAATCCTAGCAATCTTAACTGGTCCTCCAGGCATATTGTAGATGTGCCCACTTCTAAATCATCATATGAAGAAACCACAATAAGTGATAGAGTACCAGCTACCAGCATAATTATGAATGCACTTGTTTTAAGCAGAATAGCTGGTCATAGACAAAGAATCTAACTATTCATCACCAAATTTCAGGGACCAAAACAGGAAGTCAAAAGATACCCAAGCAGAGAAAGAGCAAGAGAGATCAAGAGAAAGGGGGGAAAACAACAAAAGCGAAGAATGTCATGCCTTATGGATCGTGAATACACTCGCCGATAAGACCTCAGCTCTCAGATCAGGTGATGGCTTATCAAGCGATGCGAAGGCAAGCAAAATAATACTTGGACTTCGGATTTCAGTTTGTGGGAATCTGGTTGGCTCCCTCAAGAAAACGGAACTGTTTGTCGAGAAAATACTCGGTGCCTCTTGTGATTCCACCATGGAAAAATCCTAGCCTGTCGGAGGCGGCGTCGGCATTGGAGGCTAGGGCGGAGGCGGAGGTTAGGGCGTCGCTCATTGGAGGCGGCGTCGGCATCGACGCAAGGAGACGGGCCTCGCTCGTCCGAGGCAGCGGAGGGAGGAAGAAGGAAAAAGAAAAATAAAGAAAAAAAGAAAGAAAAAATATTAACAAATTCAAAATGAGCAACTCTACAAAGTGTTTTCACCTTCTTAGATTAGGAAATTCACTTTCCTAATTTTATATACAAATGTTTTTCTTAACCGGAAAGTATTTTCAGTTAGCTTATCATTTTCGGCGAATCAAATAGGTGAAAGTCTAAAAAACAGATTCGTGAAAAACACTTTTCCTCAAATAAACGCACCCTTAGTCTTAGATAAATCTAGAAAAGTAGAGACATGATGAAAAATTTAGAGAAGTCGAGAGTCATCCCAGTATCTACCTGGGATGTTTCCTTGATGCTAGATATATCAAAGGTTGACAAGCAGAGGACATCAATTTAAGCAGCCAAGTGTGACTTTTCTCATTGTTGAGGAGATAATTTTGTCATAATCTTTTTTATGAGAAAGACTTGGAGCTTTACTAAGATAGATGAGTTTTTAGGACCCGTTAAGCACATTAAAACTGAGATATTTAGGGTGCGTTTGGCAACCGACCAAATAATAACTATTTATATTATTTTGTTTTCAGAATTAGTTTTAGAACAGAAATCTGTTTGGTAAATTTTTTGATCTCGGGCACAAATTTGCAAAATTTTGTTTCCAGAATCAGTTTTGGAATAGAATCAGAAATGGAAAAGAAATTTCCTTTTCTTTTTTTTTTCTTTTTCTTCTTCTTGGTTTTATTCTTCTTCTTCTTCCTTGGCTATGGCCGGTTGCCGGCCGCCGGCCATTGACGATCGGCCATACGCCAGGGCTGACGAGGGCAAGGGCTGGGCCCTCGTTGCCCTCGCCCAAGCTGTGAGCTGCCCTCTCTCCCTATGGTATTTCCCATAAGAATTTTCCACGTAAATCTGTGTATTCTTTATTCTTTTTAGTTTTAATTTCGTTATAGTTTCTGCATCAGTCATAATAATACGGTTTCAAAGCAGATTTGTGTTGGTGTCGGGCTGAGTATATGCTATAGACTGTGATCCATGTGGGGACCTCTGTCATTGTCACCCATGTGGTCTGATGGTGGCTTTTTCAATCTTGTCGACCATGTGGGGGACCTCCATGTGAAGCTGTGCTCTTTTTCCCATGTGGTGTGGTCCCGAAAGTTAAAATATTGACTTTTTTGGTTTTTTTCCTTCAATGTAGGGTCGACATGGGGGATAAAGACACAATTCTCGGCATCATTATTCGTTATGGAGAAGAATTTGTCATCGACACTAATGAGTGGGAATACTTTGGGCGACTTGAAGGTACTGTTTACTTCGATAGAAGTAAGCCAGCATATATTAATCTCGTGAGGGATATAGTTCAACAATTAAGATGCAAAATAGGAAGTTTGCATTATTGTGTTCCTGGAAGCAACTTGAAGGACGACATTAGAAACTTTCATGATGATAATGGTGTTAAGGATATCATCTACCATTATCTTGGTGGAAAAGAAGTTGTTGTGTACGTTAAGTCCTATAGTGATGGCGAATCTGATGAAGGGGCTGAGGGAGGAGATGTAAGGAATGGTGTTGCTTTACGTAGTACTCAAGTTTGTGCTAGTTCTATTATAGATGAAGCTGGACATGAGAGGCAAGAGAGGGATGATAGATAGGGGTGAGCGGTTCCCGGTCCGGTCCGGTCCCACCCAAGAACCGGGAACCGGACCGGGAGGACCGGTTCCCATTTTCTAGGACCGAGGACCGGACCGGCTAGTCCTAGGACCGTGGACCGGACCCGACCATCGGTCCGGTCCGGTTCCAATGGAACCAATCATGTACTTTTAAATTAGGCTTTCTATTTTAAATAAATAAATATATTTATTTTTCTATTTTCAAATGGAACCAATCACGTTCCAATGGAACCAATTCCATTTTGCAATGGAACCAATGGAATTGGTCCTTAAAAAAATTGGTAAAGGCAAGAGGGAATAGATTAGGCTTTCTTTTTTTCTCCAAAAAATTTAAAAAGTAAATATATATATTTATCGGTCCGGTCCGGTCCGGTTCCCACCCTAGAACCAGGAACCGGACCGCCCAGAAACCGGTTCCACTTTAGGAACCGGGAACCGAACCGATACTATCGAGAATCGGACCAAACCGGCCAGTCCGGTCCGGTCCGATCTGGTCTCGGTTCGGGCAGTCCATCATGCTCACCCCTAATGAGAAAGAGGCAAGCCATGCAATGAGTGAAGAGTTCACTGGATTGGAGTTCACTGGATTGTAGTGGAAAGTTGTTGTATCTAGTGAATCAGATGATGAGGGTGTGGCAAATGTAAATTTCCCAAGTGATGATGACGACGAGAAACTTGCACAGTCAAGGCAAAAGCAAAGTGAATTTCGAAAAAAAATCAATAGCTGCACTTGGAGGATTGCGTGAAGCTGAACCAGGACATAGCACTGATAGAGCTCCAGCTGAAAGTAACGACACTGATTATGAAGAAAGTGGCTCTGATGAACAAAATAATAGTTCTAAAAATCAGCATGAAGATGATGATCCCGTTGTGCGCAGAAGGAAACGTAAGTATCCACTCTATGATCCTGGCTCTTCTTTTTCTGTGTTGACTGTAGGTATGAAATTTTCTGATGCCAAGAAGTTCAAAGAAGGGATTATCAAGTATTCAATAGCTGAACAGAGGAGTCTTTAGTTTACTCGAAATACGAAGGACTATGTTAGGGCAAAGTGTTATCAACCTAGTTGTTCGTGGAAGATATATGGCGCACGTTCAAAGAGGGATGGGTTTTTTCAAATTAGGTCACTCCAGGAAGAACATACTTGTTCCATCATGTTTGACAACAAAAAGGTAATGAGTACTTGGTTGTCGAAGCACTTCTTTAATACCATCAAAACGATGCCTGATGTGAAGTGTCCTTAGCTGAAGCAATTGGTAGGGATTAATGTGTCACTCAATCAGTGCAAAAGAGCCAAACAGAAGGTGTTGAAAAAACTTCTAAGGAGGTACAAGAAAGAATATGGTCAAATTTGGGAATATGCTGGAGAATGTAGGCTGCAAAACCCGGCTAATCGAGTTTATGTTGAGGTTGTGGAGCGGCCACTGCCTAACCATGAGACCAACTTTGACTGAATTTATATTTGCTTTGATGCATGCAAGCGGGGATTTGTTGCTGGTTGTAGACGAGTCATAGGGTTAGATGGATGTTTCTTGAAGGGCGTGTGCAAGGGAGAATTGTTGGCTGCCATTGGTAGGGATGGTAATAACCAGATGTTTCCAATTGCTTGGGCTGTTGTAAAGGTAGAGAGCAAGGACACTTGGTTGTGGTTCCTGAAAAATTTGATGGCAGACCTTGAGATCACTAATGGAAAAGGTTAGGTATTCATGAGCGACCAACAAAAGATAATGCTGGTGCAACTGCACAAATAATATTTATGACATATTTTATCTTGCACATGCCTTTATTAATGCCTTGATGTATGAATTCTTGTAGAGACTTCTTCTTGCTCTAGCTGAGCTGATGCTATTTGCTGAACATAGGATGTGTGCGAGGCACATATATGCAAACTGGGCAAAGATCTACAAAGGGGAGAAACTACAGAAGCAATTTTGGATGATAGCTAAGAGCACTAACATGGCTGATTTTAGAATTCACAAATAGTAGCTGCTTGACTTGACGAAGAACGATTATGAAGCACTTTTCCAAACTGAACTCAAGCATTGGTGCAAGACCTTCTTTAGTGAAGAATTCAAGAGTGATATCATCGATAACAATCTCAGTGAAGCCTTCAATGGCAGAATTTTAGAGGCGAGGTGCAAACCAATCATCAGCATGCTTGAGGATATTCGAGTGATAGTCATGATAAGGCTGCAAAAATATAGAGATGAGGCTGCGAAGTGGACTAGACAGTGTGGTCCTGGGATTGCTAAAAGATTGGATGACAACTTGGCGAGTAGTAGGTTCTGTCATCCTATCTGGAATAGAGATAATGGCTATGAGGTCATGGAAAAGACAAACAAGTATGTTGTCTAATTAGACAAAAGAAATTACTAATGTCGAGCTTGGCAACTTTCTGGAATTCCCTGCGCACGTTCCATTTGTGCCATCCAAGCGAAGTACCAAAATCCCAAGGAATACCTGCATGGTTGCTACCACAAAAGCACATATCTTGCTGCATACCAATACATGATGCAGCCTATTAGAAGTACAAAATTCTGGGAGCCGACAAATCATGAAGTTCCTCATCCTTTGCCACTTAAAAAGCAAATAGGAAGGCCTAAAAGGAGACGGAGAAAGCAAGAGGGAGAGTCTGGAAGTAAGAAGATGAGCAAGTCAGGTGCAAAGGTGAGATGCTCATATTGTCGTGAGGAAGGTCACAACAAAGGTGGTTGTCATTTGAAAAAGCAACTGATGTTGCTTCAACAGCCAAGTAGAGAGACTCAAATTGGATCAAGTGTAGCGCCAGCACAAGAACCAGCTGAAGGGCCTATTGAAGGGGTTGCTAAAATGCCTGCTGGAGGGCCAGTTGATAGACATGCTAATTGTCTAGCTGAAGGGCCTACCGAAGGCCAAGTTCAAGAACCAGCTGAAAAGCCAACTGGAGGCCCGGGTTCAAGGGCAACCTCCTCCTTGACTGTTGCACAGGCTAGGAGAAAATATCCAGTAAGCTATACAATATATGTATTTGTATTAATCTTTAGTGAGCAAACTTTGGCTTTAGTTGATATTATTTTGTCATTATCGGGTGAGAAGAAGACCAACTGAACAAGCAGCTCAAGTTACTCAAAGTGAGGCACCATATCAAACAAGAGGGGTCCTCGGCAGAAGATTAAGGCAATATGATTATGGAATTTATACGGACTTCGATACTGGAATGACTATTTTGCATGTAAATTTTGTACATCTCATGCATTTCATTTTTGAGTTTTTCACTTTCATGACAATATTGCTTCTTCTCATCCATGATTATGTTGTTATAGCTTGGGAGGAGTTCAAAGCTTCTTATATCTCAAGTTGGCCCAAGTCAAAAGTCAAGGGTTGCACCAAAAACAACCCAACCAACGTCGCAAGCGGCTGGTCCGAAGAGAAAAATGGTGGCTATAGAGAAGAGTGTTCGTAAACGGCCACCAACAAAGAACCCAACACTAGTTCCTGATCAATCAGCACATGTTGACAGCTCCAAAATAGCCACCAACACCAGTAAGAGGAAGACAATTGCTGTACCAAAGAAGAAATCTTGAGCAAGAAGACCAGTAAAACAACCTGCTGGTCCAGCAGTTGAAAAAGATGCAGCTGGAGCAGTTCAAGAAGAAATAGCTCTAGCTGTTGAAGAAGATGCAGCTCAAGCAGTTTAAGAAGAAGCAGCTCCAGTTGTTGAAGAAGATGCAGCTCCATTAATTCAAGAAGAAGCAGCTCCAGCAGTTCAAGAAGAAGCAACTCTAGCTATTGAAGAACCTACATCTTCAGAAGAACAACTTGTAGCTCCTCTAATTCGAAAGATTCAAAGAATTATGAACCAATTCAAGAAACTATCGAAAGGAAAAGAAAATTGTGGACTTATCACTATTGACTAATGGGAGGGTGTTGAGGTAGTTGTTAGTTTTTGGAAAATTAGGGAGGTTTACCATATTGACTAATGGAACGTTGATTTTTTGTGGTTCTGGAATGTTATTGACTAATGGGATGTTGTGCATAAAGACTAAATTCTATGTTTACCATGGTTAATGTGGTTGTGATTTCCATATTTTTGCACACGTGTTTATTCTGTTTTAGTATAGTACTGGTATAGTGGGATGCTTGCAAGTTGCACAAGTAAGTTAATATTCAAAGAAACTGGTTCAGTATGTGCTGTTTGACACTAAAATTCAGTTGGTGGAGAGGGTGGGAATTGGTGCTACCAGTGCTGATTTTTTGTGCTATTTTCAAGTGCAGTATGGTGCTTGCACCAACTGCTGATTTTGTTCTGTTTGGGAGTGCAGTATGGTATTTGCACCAACTGCTGATTTTGTACTGTTTGGGAGTGCAGTATGGCAATTGCTGATTTTGTCATATTTAGGAGTGTAGTATGGTGCTGGCACCAGCACGCCAGCACGTGCTGGTGCAAGCATTTTGAACCGGTTTTTTGAAATGGTTTGGGGGCTGTTTCGTGCTGGTGATTGAATATGGTTTGGGAGCTGTTTGAACCAGTTTATGAGTATGGTTTGGGGTGGTTTGGTGCTGGTGAGCAGTGCTGGTACAGTTACTGCTTTGGTCCTGGAATGATCTGGTTTAAAGATTGGTTTGTTGGAACCAAAGTCTCCCCTTTTCAAAGAAACACATGGCATGACACTTAAGTGATCCACTTTCGGTTTCAATCTAATCTATGAATAATTTTATTTGGACGGAGTAGCTTGTAAGCACAATAAAAAAATAAAATGAATCTGTCATGCCTCGAACCCCACGAGCGCGCAACATCCTGCAATAGTCATTATGATGCGACGTCCCAAGATGCGTCGCCGACCCAACATTTTATCTTTTGATTACGCATGCGGAAGCTAAACAAAGATTCGCCCGGACAATAACAATAAACAAGGATAGATAGGAAAATGGTTTACAACATTGAAATCAAAATACCATTTTAACATTTACTTGATTAACCCCTGGGAATATTTTTTTACAAGCCCATTTCGGGCATTTCCATAAAAGTCGACAAAAAGATGTCAGGCTGGGGTCAATCTACTTCACCAAAAGTCAGCTTCCAGGCACCCCGAACCATACCGGATGCATCAACATGCTAAGGGCCTGAAAAATGTTTAATAACCACAAATGAGATAAAAAAAATCTCAATAAGTTAACGTCTAAGCCCCGTTTAGAAGGCCAACTCACCTCGGGCGTCCCTAATCACGCGACCATGCACTGGACACAAATCATTAACCAATCACAGGCATCCTTACCTTGCCTTGGCACACATATTATGCACAACATAGATAGTCATATGTCACAGCGATGCATCAAACATATCACATACCCAGAACGTGTAATGAGATTTCCCATGCATCAATGCATCACAGTCGCGCGTGTCTCAATTATAAGGCAAAATTCACTTGGGCACGTCCCATACCATGCCTAGCAGTTTCTACCCCATAATCAAGTACTATGCATCACACGTATTCCATTTGTTACAACCCCTCTTGGCCACTACACATCAAGCGATACGCAGCGAGATGGCAGTCTTCTGGCATAACCGGGCATCGTCCCGCCCCGTCGGGCACGATAACGTCAAACGATACATAGGATAATACTGCAACATCAAACGATAAACAGTAAGATAGCATCCCGTAAGGAGCATCGGATCCACCCTCGGGCCATAATCCGGCATCCGGAGTATCGGTAATCCAGATAATCTCCAGGCATCTGATAAATCGAGTATTGTCAAGCGATCTACAGCAAGACCCCGATAAATCAGGCATCGTCAAACGATCTACAGCAAGACGGCTCCAACGTGTGATCACACGAGCACACGAGCATTCATGCCAATTCTTATCTTTTCATTTAGCCAATGCATCCATGAATCGTGCTCACATCAATGCCACGCAACAATAACAAGTGGTCACACATGCAAATGGTCAATCGACTTTGTTAACCTCATTTTAAAACATGAATTTACAAAAGCATTCAACATCGGATCACAGCCAAATAAACATTATTGAAAAGCTAGGTAATTGTGGTTACTGTCTCCATTAGGCCGGAAATCGAAAGCCAAAGATTTCAAGTAAAGACCGGCAGATTATGGAATTCTAGTAAAACTGGACAGATTTGCATGATTTGGGAAATCAACTTCAAAAGCATAGCAAATAGTTCCCAAAAATTATAAAATTCAAATATGTTATAAAAAAGACCTTCACAAATATTTTCCATGAAGAACACAATCCCAAAATCCATATACAAAGATCACTTTTGATGGCTCGGAAACAACCCAGAACTGGTCTGCCGGAACAGGGGAACTGAACCACAAGAAATACTCGTTTTACAAACCAAATCCTTTCAAAACACTTTGAAATTTTTATACGTTGTAGACATGGATTTCATTTACAAATCTTGTGAAGGAAGTATGATCGAAATCGAACTGAAAATTTTTATAAAAATCTGAGAAGGCACGAAGGTCACGGAATCCACAGTATAAAACAGTTCTGATTCGGTAAGAAATTGGACCTTCGTGTAACCCATTTAAGCTCAGAAAAATATGAAATTTAATTATGTTATATATCAAGATCTTGTGAACAACTTTTATGAAGAACACTTTTCAATATTCTAACCACAAAATGCTCTATAAAAATGGAAAACCAGGGACATACAGTAAAATCAGTTCTAAAATCAAGATAAAAACTCCAAGACACACCTTCAACTTTGAGATCCACCACTTCTCAGCCATGAAAATACCACACCAAGAGTTCGAATCACATCCAACATCTATTTCAACTTAGTCCAGCAATCAAGACTCACCAATGCTCATCCTAGAAATTCAAACACACTAAAACAATAACTAGCTAAACTACCCTACGCAAGTTAAACATCCTAAACAAGGGATTAGATGTTAACTTACTCGTCTTAAAAACGACGACAACGCGAGGACGACGGCAACGACATGAGTTGTCCGTGGTGGCCTCGGCTTGACACGGCAAGCGGCAAACGGCGGTGAATGGCACACGGCGATCCACGGGGCTCAAGGGTGGTGGCGTGAGGATGAGGAGAGAGTGGCGTGAGATGAGGAGAGAGTAGCGTGAGAACTCTCTCTCTCTCTCTCTCTCTCTCTCTCTCTCTCTCTCTCTCTCTCTCTCTCTCCCTATTTATAATAGCCCAAGCAACGAAGAGACAAAATAGCATCATTACCAAATCTTCCTAGATTTTATCATCATTATCAAATCTTCCTTCATTAATGGCTAGATTTGGCCATCGTTACCAAATCTTCTTAAAATCTTAGCCATTAATGAATATGAGTCAAAAGTCATGATCAAATAATGTGAAAATCTTGGCCATTAATGAAATGATCTTGAAAATCTTTGCATTAATGAATAAGAGCCAAAATATCATCATGAAATGCCATTAATAACTTGATCTTGAAAATATTTGTATTAATGGACAATGGACAAAATAACATGATGAGATGCCCCTAAAGTCCTATGGCCATTAATGCATGTCATGATGGTGGTGCCTCCAAAGTCCAACTAATTAATGCAAGTCATGATAAAGGGGGTCTCAAAGTCCAAGTTCCATCCAACGGCCAAGATCAAGCCATGCTCTCCAAGTTCCATCCAACGGCCAAGATTTAATCTAACAAAGAGGTTTCTAGAAGGGCAAGTTAGCAAAAAAATTTCGATGGCCAATTCGTAAAAATTATGAGGTGACGTCCTAAGCACTCGACACGCAAAATCTGATCATAATTTGTGGCTGAAATCGATCAATCGCAACTATAGTTTATCTTGAACTAACGGACGGCTACTAGAAATAAATTATTCGATAGCCTTTCCACTTTGGTTAGTATTTCCTGGGTGATCAGGCCAGAGTAAAAATTAACTAATAGAGCGTCGATGAAATCACTATTCCATAAATTCACTAAATTTGATCGAATTTTCAGGATATCACAGAATCTTTTTGTAGAGATTTCGTTTGGAAAGCAACCAATTGAAACTCCATAACATAAAATACTGAGAGAGATAATTGATATTTTTGAAACTTGAACATTTACTTAGCAAATATACTCGACAAGTTATCCGAGAACACTAACCGGCGTCATCTATTTCCAAAAAAAAATTAAAAGAAGAATGCATATCAATTAATTTAATTTTCACTATCCTTTGCAAAGTCGAATGCAAGCAAATAATCTTAGTACTCAGTAAAAACTTCCATAGTTACAATTTAATGTAGGGTAAATGACACAAACAGTCTTTGAACTTTGGCTCATTGTATAATATCGTCTCCGAACTTTAAATTTGTTCAATATGGTCTGTGAATTTTAGCCTAATGTGCAATATCATCCATTAACTTATAATTCAATGTGATCCATGGACTTTTGATATATACTCAATTTAATCAGTGCTAATAGTTTAGGGACTATATGAAACAAATCAAAAGTTCATAAATAATATTACATATTAAATTAAAATTTAATAATCATGTGGTATATTTGAAGATTAATTGTATCATTACCCTTTTAATGCATAGGCACCTTTAGATTACGTACGAGGGAGACATAAGATGAAGCCAATCAGCCTCGTCATCAAGATTGCCGTACACGTGTCCCTGTTTCTTATCCCAATCACCTTATCCTTTGCCCGAGAATAATGGTACTTATGTCGAGTGGATTGCGGTAATCAAAAGGCATCTTCAAGGTGCCCCCCCATGAGAGAATTTGCGAAACGATTCTGCTAATGACAAGTGTGCGGCGAGAGGCCATGATTATATCATCCTTTGGAAGACAGGAATCGCGCGATCTCCTACGGCCGTCGCATTATTAGATTTAGCCCTGCGGAAAGAGCAAAGAAGAAGACAATGACGCACTCCTCGCCTTTTCGAATAATCACGTGTTAGCAGCCTCGCCGCTCGCTTGTCTTTGGCCTCGGATTATTCTTCAGTATCTGATCCTAATAGTGGCACGGACCAAGTCACTCCACGATTCGAAAGCTTATGGATCACTTTACAAGGTCATTGGCACGTGCCAGTGACCCCGATTTATAATAATTTACGTGTAATTGATGGAATTTGAACGTAAATATCCGATATGCCAAATCGTCTTTCTTAAGCAAGAATTGTGGTCTCTAGTAGATACCGGTGGTCACGATGTGACATCACGGATCGATTGTCTTTACCCCACATGCCAAGAGTCCGCTCGCTTGGCGACATGTGTGTATGCATCTTGGTTTTGATTAGTCATTTATGCCTAGTGTGATTGTTGCATGATGTATTCGTCACATATAACACGTTCTTCTTGTTAGAAAGGTATTGGATCTAAATTGATGTAGAGTTAATCTGACAAATAGGGATTGGGAAAACAAACGAAAGCCTGTTCTTGGTTCCAACTCAATAACAAAGTGATCAAAGTTTCACCAAAAAAAGTTCTTTGAAAATGGATCGAGTGTGGATGTGTGTGTAAAGGGCGTGCCAGCTCTTCAAATCAAAATATTACGTAGAAAATGCTAGTCGATCTAATTCTAGATTTGGGAGTTATTTTCTCCCGATCTAGATTTGCGAGTTTAATAAATATGCTTTCGGGGATTCCATACTCACGTGCTCTCTTCGTGTATAAGTCCTTAACGGTGATTATAGGAGTTCTGATGTCTTGCTAAACCATGAAGATTTGCTTTCAAATATTAGATATGTGTTTGTTTAACATGTTTTGGTTCTCTTTCGTACGGCGATGATATAGAGGAAGCTGAACCTAGATGCGCATGGCAAACTCGCCGTACTTATCGGAGAATGAATTTCCAACAGATGCTCACTGCTGACGAAGATACGAGATTCAGTAATCAGCCACCGATTATTTTACTTGACTAATCCGTTCTTGTGGAGCAAATGTGTGCTTTACATCGCTGGTTCTTTGTTAATCCTCCTTATTTTCTGAATTTGACTTTGTTTTACAGTATTCTAGGTGTTGTTCTATTTTATTTGCTCTGTTATGAAATTTATGTACTTTATATTCTCTTTTTTAAGTAATAAATACAATTTTCTTTCAACAAAAAAAAAATAGTTAAAACTGAAATCGAAGTACATTGCTTCGAAAGGACAATGCTTCGTAGGAAAATTGGTATGGTTTCAACATAGTTTGAGCGACTCTTTTCTCTTGGTGTTTTTCATATTCATGCTCCTCGGGTTTTCTCTAACGGTTACGTGAATCCTTCCTCGTGCATTGGTCGATGTTTCCATGATTTCCTTCGTTTTCCACTATTTTGCTAACTTCCATGGCCATCGTGCATTTTGCAACAGCTGCCTCTTCTCGTACAAAGCCAATTCAACTTTATAATTGCTCCCATTCCCGTTCAAAAAGATCAAAGGTCATGTTTCTCTCCTTTGGGCAAGATATTCATTAACATGCTTCAGGTCAGAGCAAAGTGAAGCAAGCTTCAGATCGAAATTAGACCGGTTGAACTCGATGTGACGTGACCATATATACGTCGCTCTACTTCCTGAAATAAACCCAGGCATCTTTGCATACTTCAGACGCGGATATATGATTGGATTCGTCTCTTTGGAAAGTGAACACGTAACATGTCATAGTTTTGGAGTTTGTCTCCTGGGCTGAAGATTCGCGATTGTAGGTTAGAAGCAGTATCATGTCTAGTAGGACTACCGTGTCTGGACCAAACAAAGGTCCCGCAGGCACAAACCTAGTGACATATATGCACGTAGACATATGGCTGTACTTGTCGCTATGGGAACTGGTTTAGCCGACATTGTCAAGACCCAAGAAGTAAATAGCCACCAGCTCCAGTGCAGCTCCGAAGCCCCCGTGTGGACGTGCGCCCTGCCTGCACAAAAATCATATCATTACAATGTCTCGTCAGAATGGAGAGAAATAATCTTCACCTTGATCAACTAGCTGACCAAGCACTGAAACACAACGATTTCAACAACAATTGCAAAAGAAACCGACCGATTTCAAGAGAACAATGGTGACAAATTGGATTACCTAAAAGACTCGATGTATTCTTCACAGGCCTTTACTTTAGTTCCACATGCCTCTGCACGCTTGGCGAGAAGTTCATAATCATGGACACGCTGAGCTCCTGATATGATCTGCCCGCCTGGGACAGAATAATACAAATCAGAAGTTAGGAGCCGAATATAGGTTGAATGCAAGGTTTGCTGGTCAACTATATCACAATTCATGTGTAGAGACACATGAGATTTACTGGGTGTTGGTAAGGGGCGTCCGGATGCAACTTTATAATAGGGTCCATGCAAAAGAGAAACGAGAATGCATGGAACAAGTTTTAAACCATCTGAGAGCTATGAAAGATACGTCTCCATATAGGACTTCTTGGTATACAAGAATCAATTGGAACATATAGTTGTCATTGTCCTGAGATTTCAGGACTTCCCTTCCAACCGATTCCCTCCCTATGTCTCTTTTTTGACAATTTGAACATCCATTTTATATAATTTCGAACCAACTGCAAGACCAAATAATCAAGACAGCGGCATAATTTCCAAACCATCAGTCAGAAAAATTTAGTGAAGGTATAGAATGGCCCAAAACTTTACCTCTAAGAAAGACATTAAATTAATTACTGTAGGCAGGATCATCATAGCATGGCATTGTGCTGAACGGCCTAACAGCCAAAGGATAACGGTGAAGTATATAAAACTCCATGCCATACCTAAGAATAAAGGAAAGCTCGGTAAGTTAACCAAACCAAAAAATAATTGCAATAACAATCAAAACCCTAACTTAAGACTTTAGGCACATCAAAGATTATTTAACTTATTACTTTTCAAGAACCAGCTGACCCAGTTTTCTCTCTACTTCCACGCTCAAGTGATCAAGAGGCTCAATCTCAATGCCAGCATCCTGTACAAGCATAGTAATGTCAGAGCAGCAAGCGAAAAGTTTAGCAATGCAGGCATGTAGGTTCACAGCCAGACCGACTACTTCAAGAGCACTCATCCACAAAAAAGTAACTATTACAAAGATATAAACAAACGTAACCTGCATTTAATGGAAAAAGCAACCTCAAGGATTTTGGACCAAAAGCAATTAGAGTCAGGATGCTACTATCTTTATGTATTCAATCTGTAAGTTGATCCGATCTATACATGCTATTGGATAATGAAATGACTCCAGAAACCCTATGCCCTCATTTCGAGGGAGACAAGAAATCAAACTCCAAACAGCAAAAACTAAGAAGCAACCAACCCTTTGCTGACTAGGTAAAATATCAGTGTGAGGGTGATTCTTTAGATTTAGCTAATCATAGGAGCTTCCTGCTTAATGGACATGATTTTCCCAACAGATTCTATACTAAATTTCACAAAGTCCAAAGTTCCAGCAGAAAAAATATCCATCAGAAAATATATGCTGAAATATGGATCAAAATAAATGCTGGAACCCAAAAATATAAACTGCATCCGTCGGATCCAGAGCAAATTATTTATTAATGAGCATGCATTAGGAATGCTTTGACATTTGGAAAGCACATATAAAGAAGGGGCTTTGAGTGCATCCGCTCGAAGTAGGTGGAGTGTTTAGTAAATAGTATTCTCCAAGCCCATTCCAAAGAAACTTTTGTTTGGTGAAAACTATACTTACAATAATCTTTGTTCATTTCTATTAAGAAATAGCTACTAATTTAAGAATCATCTCAAGGTTGGTATTATCTTCAACACAATTCAGGTCCTGCATTGAGAAAACCACCTTTACAAAACAAAACTTTGGAGTAAAAGGACTTCATATTTCTCAAAGCAGAATGTCTATTTTTAAAAATAGACTCCTGGTATTGAGCCCCTTAATATACATAAGGAATGCAGAGATGCCTATGATTGTGGGAGGATGGACCTACTAAGTAGCTGATGATTACTAAGCTATTCAAATTTACTTGACCAAGCCAATGGTCTACCCCAACTGACTTACACCGCATATCATTGCAATTCTCACTTTATCACGGTTCCTCTTCCAACGGAACAAGTCATTAGGTAAGAGGAATGATACCACATTCTGTCAATTTCATTCAGAAGCAACAAAGGAAAAATCAGTTAAGAGCACCCATGCTCCTACTTTGACAGCTATGATTCTCGGGATTACGGAAAAAATATAGACCATATAACCTTCAAAGGTTTAAAATGATATCCGCTTCCAACAGCTTCGAGTTCCTTCTTGCAATTCGCATTCAAAGAGTCGAACATTGTAACGAACATACGGTCCACAATGTCCATTACCTGCACATAGACGTCTATTTCACAGAACTGAACTAAAGCACAAAAAGAAATCCAAAAGTACCCAATCCCACCTCATAATAGTGTTTCTTAATCTCCATTTCAACATCAACACCAGTATATTCACAAATGTAGGAGTCTTCTACCCTAAACGCAGGGCCAATCTCATAAACACGCCCATAATTGGCATGAACATACATTTGCATGTACAGCTCAGGTAACTGAGCCATGCATGCGGGATAGTTCAGCTTAAGAACGGCAGAACCTCCTTCAGTGAACGCAAGTACGGGTTTCGGCGTAGTGACTTGATCAAAGCCCTCAGAAACCAAGAACCGCCAAAACAATGAGCTTGTGAATTTCGTCGGGAATGGGATATGGAAAGCTCACAGTTTCAACTTGACTCTGTATTACAATCGATTCTGTCCTATGAGGCGTGCGCGGGTCGAGGGCTACGAAATTTAAACTCCTGAAACGAAGGAGCTGCTCTCCTGCCTGCAAATTTTGCAAACACGGAACATAAACAGGATAGCCACCACACACACAAGCCGACGGATGAAATGATTCGACAGAGAGACCTGGGGAGCCCTCTCGATCTCGGCTTCGTCCTCAAGATTGAAGGGAAGGCTGGGCAAGGGATTGCTGATGCAATAGAGCTAGTTGACTTGAATCTCCACCTGCTGGGAAACGCCCACGATGGGGGAGGAAGGGACCGTGACTGATCCACGGACGTCGATGATGGATCCCGGAGTCACGGAGGCCACGAACTCCACCATCTGCCTGCTGACCGAACCCTCCCGCTCGGTCACTACGCACCGCACCTTGTACGAGTTGTACCCCTTCCCCCTCACCAGCACGCTCCTCCCCTTCATCCCCTCCGCCAGCGCATCGACCTCCGTGTACGGCTCCCCCACCGCCTCCTCCTTCGACTGCAGCTCCGGCAGCGCCACCTCCCCGTAGTTCTCAGCCAGCGGATCCTCCGCATCCGGCGGCGATGATGAGCCCATCTTGCTTGCCCTGGGTTGCTCCGGCGACTTGGTGGAAAGAGGGATTCGAACGCGGGAGAATGTTCTGGAAGGGCGGGAACTGATCGATGGACCGTGATGCGTCTTAGGGATTTTAATCATTTTATACGAGGGATTGTTCTCAGGGGTATTTTAGGCAACCTAGGTGTATATTTTAACGATGATATAGGCGGCGCTACAATCACAAAAAATAAATAAAATAAAATAAAATAAAAAGTATCCAAACTTGTTTTTATTCAGAAAATTAAAAGTAATCTCTTCTTCGTCATCATTGCAATTAGGAAAAATTCTAACTAAGCATCGAAGCCATTTTCTTTATAAAAAAATTTAAATAAATCTTTTTTTCAAATAAGAGGTTGAAATGATAAATTCAATTTCAAATAAATATTTGAGCTTACCGACTTGATTTTTTCGATGATCGGAAAACTTTTGTCACATTAAAGATTTTGAAAAAATTACAATCCCTAAAAAAATAAAAAACCACGTATTGCTTTTTCTTCTTTCTTTCCAACTTTCCTCTTTTTTTTTTTTCTTTCCCATCCGTTTCTTAAAGTTTCCCTTCTCTATCTTCTCGTTTCCATGACTCTGTATTTCGATTGCGTATGTCATTGAAGGGATGGGTGCCGGTTCCGTTTGCATGCTTGAGTAAGATTGTGTCAAGATTGGGGAAATCTGATTGTTAAAATGTTTAGAACTAAATTTATCACATTGAAAATTTTAAGACTAAATTAGACGCTTTACAATAGGTTTACAACTTTTTTGGATAATTTTCCCAATAAAAAGAAGATGGAATTTTAGATTGCAGAGCTAGTTGAGGCCTACGATGTCTGTGATCCACATTTCACTGCATTTGGCCGCGTGATAGGGAAGCAAACCCAAATGCTTGTGTTCTATGTTGATTGTGTACTTGAGAATCCTGTCGGATCGAACTCAAGTTTGCCAATTCTCAGCTCGCGAGCACAATTTGACAAGTTACCGAGTTTAATTCTGTTATGAAAGACATTTATCAATCAAAAAGTGACATTGATATCATCAAAATTACATCGTACACCTACGTTATTCAAGCCTTTCCGAGCTCAAGCTCGAATTCCTTTTCATATTGGTTGTAATCAAGGCGAGTTGAGTTTCGTGCATAGAATATGCGAGTCCAATCAAGCTCGAACTTGGACAATATCGGCTCAATCACACCCCTAGTAACATCTTTATTTTTCTTTGGCTCTCTCAATGTTGAGATCATTAAAGTAATTTTCACGCGGATAGGGATTTTGCATGCTGGTTAGTTAACATGCTACCAATTAATTTGCGTGTTGCCCTGATGTTATTCATTTCAAACAAACCAAATCAATCATGAACCCAAGTCATAGGTTTGGTTTGGATTGCGATTTGTTTTGGGTCGAGATTTTTCGAAATGTATAATAGTTTGATTTGGGTTGAAAGTACCTTGAAAGCAAATCAGACAGAACCAAGAACATCCTACAAATAGCTGCGAGCCTCCAAGGGTTCAAATTCAAATCACAACGCTTCTTTCAATTTGACATTACCAAAAATGTTCGCACTTTTCAAAGAATCTCACACAAACACTATGGCGAATTCTAACCCCCCAAAACCCTTCTATCTTGTCTTTCTCTCTCCTCTCTTTGGTTTGCACCTCAACATGTCACGGACCGGATGTTTTCAAGGTGCAACGTTCACTGGTGGGGGTTGAACACCAGTTCCCGCACATGTTCATTTGTGACTCGAGAGGATTACCAGGAGGGCTATGTGTGTTGTGGAATGGAAATGTGGATGTGGAGTTACAAGTCTTGACATCGGGCATTGCTCGTAACAAGGCTAGTCCTAGTCCTAAACCCTGATAAGTCGTAAACCGGTATTTTGATAATTAGTATATAGATGTGCAGGTAGACGTAAATAACAAAAGAACTGCATTCAGATAAACGTTACCTCATGCTCCTATGAATTACCAAAATCGATTGCATCTGTGGCATCATCTGAAGAATTTAAATGCACCTTGAAAACTAGCCTAGGCCATGGTGGGAAATTTTAAATAAGTATTGTATCATTGGGAGAAGGATGGGAGGAAAGAAGCATAGAACTTTTGTCTGGAAATATTAAGACAGTTCTTAGATAGTTGTCAGTGATGGACCTAGAGAACAAGGTATGCTGCTTCATGCCATCGAATAATAGGGATGGGTTGGCAAATGTTCGAGAAAGAATGGATCAAGCAGTTGGCTTGGATCATAGCCCTCTAACCTTGACTCACTCTATTGAACCACCCGGGAGGGAAGAGGAGTTTCAATTGAAGAGTTTTGGCAGGAACACGACGAGCCTCCAGGTTTAATGGCAAAGGAATGGAATGATACTGCTGATTCTTCTCACGACATTCATGATATAATCAAAAGAATCTCCTTGACGCTGACGTTCTAGAGTAGAAAAAGGAAGTTCAAGAATGCTAGGAAGGAGATTGAAAGCTTACAATGACAGCTTTACTTGGTTGGCAAACAACAGAGCAGACCAGCTCGATAGGGAGAGACCGAAATCTATTCAAGCAAGAATCGACCAGCTTTGGAGGCAAGAGGAACAGTATTGGCATTTGAGGTCTAGGGTTTGATAGCTGTAATTGAGTGATCACTATAGCAAATCCTTCCATGCTTGAGCTATCTAAAGACTGTCTACGGAATAAGATTTCTCTAATCACAAGACGCCGAAGGGACTTGGTGTGCTACGCCTGAAAGACCAAAAGAAATGATAACCTGAGTTCTTCAGTGATTTGTACTGGACATAGGGGTGATTTTGACGCGATTAACGGTCAATGCCCTCGGGTGGTTGTTTTTGGGATGGGAGCGGCGAAACAACGGGACTTGACATGAATGGATCGTTCTATTAAAGAAATTGGGAGACTGTTCAAGCGGAACTATTCTCAACAACATGAGTTATTTTTGGTATGGGCAGTGTGATAGCAGATTGAACCGATATCCGGGAATTAGCCTCCGCAATTTTGCTTATAAAGTGATAGCAAAAGTATTAGCTAAACGATTAAAATCATTAAAGCCTCAATTGAATTCTCCGTTGTTTGGAGACTATTGCAACATCGGAACACCTATTCCGCCAGTTACTATATGCCCAATGACCTTGAAGGTCCCAAAGAGTTTTGGCGAAATGTGGCCAAATGGACCTTAAGATTTTATTGTTAGCCCTTTTTTTTCAGATTCCCTTGGCATATTCCTCTTGAGAATTTTTTTTTTTGGGTAAAAAAACTCTTAAGATTCACTTGGCATATTCCGCTGTCTTTTTCAGATTCCTTTTTTTTTTAATATTAAAAATTCACTAGCTTGTTTGATATTTCTTAAGATTCTATTTCCACGTAGGATGTGTACAATTGAACAAAACAAATCTTGAATTGCCAAATTTCGGGAATCCTCGAAATAATTTTTGTTGGGAGTCACCAAGCAAGAGGCGATTAGGGCAATACCAGAGCGCTTGCCATCCTCCTCGTTCTGATCCTGCAATGAATAGGGGGAAGGGCTCAGCAGATGCAGCAGTGATGGGCGGAGACGCCGCCTCGGGTAGCAGCGACTACTACTACGATGTGTACCTGAGTTTCAGAGGACCCGACACTCGCCATTTATTCGTGGACTTCCTGTACCAGAGCTTGGTTGATGCTGGAATCCGCTTATTCAGAGACGAGGAAGAACTTCTATTCGGTAAAGATGTTGGCGAGGAGATTCTGAGAGCGATCAACAGCGCCAAGATCTGCATCCCCATCTTCTCCAGAAACTACGCTTCCAGCAAGTGGTGTCTCCGGGAGCTCGCGGCAATGGTGGAGCTCAAGGCGAAATCGGGTGGTGGGAAAACGATCATCCCCATATTCTACGACGTGAGCCCTTCGGATGTTAGGCTTGGAACCCCTCTGTACCGCGAGGCCCTATCGAGGCACGAGGAGAGACACGGGTCCGAGGAAGTAAGCGCGTGGGAAGATGCTCTTAAACTGGTTGCTTCATTACGTGGATGGGAAACGGGATCTAGCAGGTAAAAAGGCCCAGACTTTGTTACAGGATGGTATGCAATCCTAAATCGTTTTCTAGAATAGCAATGCTAAACTTGAATAGAACAAACCGATTACTTCGTTTCTGATGTTGCGCTTTTAGTAGAAATAAACTTCAAATAGTTGATCCGCAGTTCAATAGTAGTGGCTTTTGCTTTGTCGGATAGTATCGGGCCAAATGTTAAACTAGCGCCCTTTCTTTTCTAACTGAAATGGTTTACTTCTGTTGCAGGCCGTCTCACATTGTCAGAGAAGTCACAGGAATCGTGGTCAAGCTGAAGGTAAACCTTGTACATGTGAATAAGCTCTTACTTATCTCTCATTTCTAATTATCCGTAGTTGATCATGGGAATTGCTTGAATATATTTCCTTGGTAGATTGTTCACCTTAAGTATGGGATGTAAGACTATTCACAGTGGTCTTATATATAGGAGATTCATGGCATGTGAGACAAAAAAACCTTAGAGATCCGGTTATGGATGGAATTAGTCACGATTTTTTATGGTTTTTGTATCTCTAGAGAGATTGGGATAATATCGCAATGAAGAAGGGGAAGGACTCAGCAGATGCAGCAGCGAAGGGCGGAGACATTGCCTTGGGTACCAACTATGGCGATGTGTACGTGAGTTTCAGAGGACCAGACACTCGCTCTGTATTTGTTGACTTCCTATACCATAGCTTGGCTGATGCTGGAATCCACTTCTTCAAAGACGAAGAACTTCAACCCGGTGAAAATATTGGCCAGGAGCTGCTGAGAGCAATTAACAATGCCAAGATCTACATCCCCATCTTCTCCAGAAGCTATGCTTATAGTGCATGGTGTCTCCGGGAGCTTGCGGCAGTGGTGAATGCATATAAGAGTGGTGGGAAGATAATTTGCCCCATATTCTACGACGTGAAACCTGCTGATGTTAAGCTTAGAACCACTCTGTACTACAATGCCCTAGAGGAGCACAAGAAGAGGCGTGGGTCCGAGGAAGTAAGCATGTGGGAAGATGCTCTTAGAGAGGTTGCTTTATTACGTGGATGGGAAAACGGATGTAGCAGGTAAAAGGCCCAGATTTTGTTACAGGATGGTTTGCAACTCATAAATTTTTTTCTCGCATGTCAATGCAAAACTCCAATTGAACAAACTGATTACTTTGTTTTTGATGTTGCGTTTCAAGTAGAAATAAACTTCAAATAGTTGATCCACAGTTCAATAGGGGTGGTTATTGCTTTGTCCTATAGGATCAACCCAAATGTTAAACCCGCGGCCTTTCTTTTCTGATTGAAACAGTTCACTTCTGTTGCAGGCCGTCTCACGTTATCAGACAAGTCGTTGGAGAAATCGTGGTCAAGCTGAAGGTAAACTGTGTGCATGTGAATAAACTCATATGTAGCTCTCATTTATATTTGACAGCAGTTTATCACGGAAACTGCTCGAGTATATTTCCTTGGTAGAGTGTTCACCTTCAGTATGAGATGTAAGAATATTCACACTAGTCTTATATATAGGAGTATGCATGGCATGGCAAACAACCTTACCTTAGAGGTCCAGTTATGGAAGTAAACAGTCATGATTTTTGATGATTTTTGTATCTCTAGAGAGACTGGGATAAAATTGCCAACGGAGTATAATTATCCAAAGGTTGATTACATTCCATTTAATGCTATATCCTAACTTGTTGAACGGTTGAAGTGTCGTATCAACATAGGTGGGATCATTTACTAGTATATGACTGGTGAATTTCTGTGTTGTTTCTGAAGTGCAGCAAGAAATAAAAGGAAAGTTCAATCCAATTGTTACACTTTTTCATTTCCCGCAGCAGCTTTCTTGTTCATAATTTATTTGCTCGCGTAGGAGGTTCAAAAGAAAGATGAAGCAAAAGAACCAGTGGTACTTATTGACAAACAAGTGGGAATTGACAAACAAGTGGAGGACATGATGGACTTACTTAATTTAGAAGTCAGTGATGTACGAATAGTTGGAATCTGGGGGAAGGGTGGGGTTGGCAAGACGACTCTTGCCAAGGTCATTTATGAGCAAATTTCCTCTCAGTTCGACAGTTGTAGTTTCCTTGCAGATATTGGGGCAACCGCGAAACAACTTGGAGGTGTTCAGCTTTTGCAAAGAAAGTTTATGTCTGATATCCTAAACCGAGAATACGAGGTTGATCAAGTTGCGAAAGGAATTGATTTTTTTAAAGGAATATTACGAAATATGAAAGTCCTAATTGTTCTGGATGATGTGGAGGTACGGTTGCATCTCCACGAAGTTGTTGGAGAGAAGCTTGATTGGTTTGGTTATGGATCTAGGATAATTGTCACCACTAGTGTCATATCTGTTCTTCCAGAGTTCATATCTCGAGGGTTGGCTCATGTTTACGGTATCAACGTGATGAATAATGATCAAGCTCTTGAGCTTTTCAGAAAGCATGCACTGCAAAGATATCTTTTAGTTCCAGCTTTTGATGAAATTGCAAAGGGTATAGTCAACTCTGTGAATGGGATCCCATTACTTATCGAACTAATTGGTTCACTCTTGTCCAGAAAAGTAGTAGAAGAACAGATTGCACTTAAGGAGCTAATTTTGCAATTTAGCGTGGATATTGAAAAGATTTTGATGGTTAGTTATGAAGAATTGAGCAAAGAGCAAAGAGAGATATTTCTTGATATTGCATACCTCCCTGCTGATGTGGATTATCGAATTGCTTCATTTATGTGGCATAATCCCAAATTTCCCCCCTCCGATGGAGTTGCTGCACTCCATGTCATGTCCCTGGTAAAAATTGGAAAAAATCATGAACTAGGGATGCACAGGCTGTTAAGGGAGTTTGGCCAACAAATCATACGAAAAGAGGATGATCTAGATCCAGGAACGCGAGGCAGGTTATGCAATTTGGAATTGGCCTGGAATACAGAGAAGATGGAGGTACAGTATCTTGTGTAATTCTATAGCGGAATGCATGCCTTACCCTGTTCTCGAGCCTTGGAGTGTTGAGAAATTGTCCTTTCTCTTTAATGTTGACTTATTTAGCTCTTTCTCATTTTTTTCTTCACTTGATATTTTTCCATTATAGGGGACAGACCACCTCAACTTTTTCGCAGAAGATTTTAAGAGCATGCCAAACATAAGGTTTCTTATCTTGGATTGTGCAAAAGTTGTTGGTGATTTTGCCAATGTTTTTCCAAATTTAAAGTGGCTCCAGTGGCAAGGATGCACCAGAGATTTTGAAGCTACTAATTTTCATGTCGAGAAATTAGTCATTCTTGATCTTTCATGGAGCAAAGTCACTGAAGACTGGGGAGGTTGGAGAGGAATCAAGGTAGATTAAGTTTTGTTTATTTCATTAAACTGTTTCCCTGCTGAATAAGTTTTCACCAGAGCTTTTTATGAAGACTGATTTAAGATATGACACTTTCCGGCATATGGCATGTACAGAACTGAATATTACTCTTGAAATATTTAAGGAAATAATTGGTTGCCTGCCAGGTTGCCTGCCAGCAACAATTAGAGGGTGTGTGGACAATGTTGGTGGTGGAATCTTAGGTTGGAGTGAGTCAAGGGAAATGATTTTCTGGTTGTCGAAAGGGCAAGCCATTCTTCAGAATCTAAATAAGCATCTTCTTTGACTATGAAAAGATTTTCCATCAGAAATCTTCCTAAACTATGCCAGGATTGTAAGGTCGGAAAAGATATTTTCAAAAATTGTTTTTCTTCAAAACAAGCAGAGCCTTGGACTTTATTTCCTATAAAGATTTGTTCAGCGTATGAACTAATGTTTCTGTGTTATTTTTGCAGATGCCGCAGTTGAAAGTCTTGAATCTTACTGGTTGTGCTGACCTATTAATAAGCCCCAACTTGTCCTCTTTCCCAGACTTGGAGATATTGATACTCGAACGATGTTCTCAACTAATGAAGTTAGATCCTTCCATCCATCATCTAAAACGCTTGACTTCCTTAAATTTGAGGTTCTGCAATGAACTCAATATGTTGCCAATTGAACTGGGTCACATGAAAGCTCTTAAGAAGCTCCTTATTGATGGGACTTCGGTACAAGATATTCCTGTGTCGATGGGTTGCATGGAGAAACTGGAGATTTTTAGTGCCACCAACTGTCTCCAATTAATTCACCTGCCTGATTCAGTTGGTGACTTGACAGCTCTTTTAGAACTCTCACTGGAAAATGCAGAAATTACTCGAATCCCTGACTCAGTTGCAAAGCTGGTGAAACTTCAGACCCTGTCTTTAAAGGATTGTCGTTGGATAGGAAGACTTCCGGATACAATTCGCAATTTGGGAAACTCATTAGAGAAATTGGATATGACAGGGACATGCATATCTGAATTGCCCAATTCAATAACTTGCTTGGAGCGTTTAAAAGTTTTAAAAATAGATTCTTGCTTCATTAGAGAATTGCCTAGAGAAATTGGAAATTTAGTCAACCTTGAAGAATTACATGCTTCCCATTGTAGGAGTTTGAAGGGAGCCATTCCAACTGCTATTAAGAGTCTAGATCATCTGAGGATACTGAGATTGGCACATTCCAGTATTTCTGGCATTCCTTTGGAAATTGGAAGTCTTTCTTGTCTTCAGACACTTGATTTACTTCAATGCAACGAGATTCAAGCGCTGCCAGAGCTTCCCTCCAGTTTAACTTGTCTACGTGTAAGTTCTGAAAGGATGAAGACCTTGCCAGATCTTAAGGATTTAGTGAAGTTGGAGGAGATATGTCTGGGTGATAAAGATCCTAAGGATCTCATATGTGCCTCAACACGGATGAAGCGAACATCCAGATCAAGAGATCTCTTCGTTGTGCCCATTGTACTTCCAAAACTGAAGATGTTAGAGTTGTCTCATTCTCGAATCAGGGAACTGAAACTCGGGCATGATTCCCGCTCATGTACACATCTTAAGAAGCTAGTTCTATCTGGTGTGAATCTAGAAATAGTGCCGGAACTTCCCTCGTCATTGTCCGTTTTATCTATTCGACGTTGTTCGTCTTTGAGACAACTGCCAGCAGTTCACCATCTGAGGAAACTATCCGAACTAAATCTCATCCAATCCGTGGTAGAAGAGATTAAGGGGCTTCAAGGACTAACTGCTCTGGAAATCTTGAATATAACGCACTGTGAAATACGTAATCTCAATGGGCTTGGCCAATTAAGAGATTTACGAAGTTTGATTTTGTCAGACTGTGATTCACTTGGTGGATTGCCTGATATATCAAACTTGAAGATGTTGAATGTCCTAGTAGTCCAAAGATGCAGGATGATCCCTGATGTTAAAGGCCTCATGGAGTTAACCTCCTTGGAAGTGCTGCATGTTAGTGAATGCGAGGCAGAAAGCACACAGCAAGTACAGGAAGCATTAAAGCTCGCGATGGAGCGTTCAATAAACAGTTGATGTCTTGTGCTCCTGGAGTGGACACAATCAAAACCATACAGCTGTGGACGGCAGCATCATTGAAGTCCACTGCGCAAATGAGTTGGCAAACTGGCTCCAAAATTGCTGGAGCTGCAATTGGAAATTTGGCACCAAAAGTTTTTCAAGTGCTCCATCTGTCAAAAGTGGAACCAAGTGCCCTAAACATGCACCCTTGCACGACCTCAAAGGTGATCAGATCCTTCATATTCCTTCCTCTTTTACCAATCCATCTTTCTGTCCAGTCTCTCTCATTCGACTGGTGACTTAGTCATTTCTGTAAATTCGGAATGATCTAACTAACTCCAAAGAGATCTGGAAAATCTGGAGGCACTGCAAGGAATTTTCCTTTGTCAAAGGCATCTCCAATTCTTACACGGTATACATCAGCACAATTTAGGGGTACAGTTGATAGCTTTCACATGTGAACGAAGCACCCCACCGGCCCCCCCCACCACCACATCATACAGCTGGTTGTCTGACATGTCATGCAGGAGATGTAGATACAAATACTGCATTTAGTGCAAGACATGCTCAGTCGAGGTAATAATACCAAACGATTTTCTCGAGATTAATCATCTTGGTCTATAGTACCCAAATTTACAATTCATTTAACTGTAAGATGTGCACCTCTTTTGCTCAAGCGCAGTTAGTAGTTAAGCAAAGCACCTAGTTACCGATGTTCTTTTACTCATCACCTGTGGAGAAAGAATTATGAGCCTTGTATGTTTCATACAGACTCTTCTTCATGAAAAGATGTTGCTTCTTGGGTTCAGATTAATCTGAGAGGTAGCCTACAGTGGATGTCTATTACAGCTGGAGAACCTGAAAACATCAGTTCCATCGTGCTGGGACTCACATTTGTATCGAGAACATTTCAATTGTTTTCTTGCTGATGTAATGCGTATGACACACCCCAGATGACATGGATGACCCTACTCAAATGAAAGCATCGTCACAATAACTACCAAGAGGGACATTTATCTCAAAACACAGATGGCAGAGAGGGCAAGCTGGTTAGAAAGGATCTAGTAGTGATTGTAAGTGGTTATTGATTTCGGCTTCTTACCTCATCTTGGTTTAAGATCATCAATAGGTTGTTTTAGGTAACTTTCGTTTAGCTTGAGCTTTTTGAGTTGGTATTGGACATCGGCACACAATTTTGTTGATCCTATGTCTGCTTCTCCCCTTCAACCTAATATGGCTTTTCTCAATCTAGTCATTTCCAAGTGCCCGCTGTCTTTGGCAGAAGCTTTTGTAATTTGACTCCATGAGTAAATGTGAATGGAGAGAGTGAATGGAGAGCAGGGAATTCTAGTATCCAGGTTAAGAGCGAGAAGCGTGCATTAAGCCTGTGAGGGAAAGGTGTTCTCTGAAAGGAAGAGCTTGCCTGGTTAAGTTTGGCTTGCGGCTACAGGGAATTCAGAACAGATGAAATCTGAATGAAAGTTGGTAACTGGAACATCTCATTGGTTTTTGCTGGGGGGACAATAATAAACATGTCATAATCAGCAGCTTCTCGCCTGTTATTAGGGAAGAAGCTTCAGCATTATGTAGCAGCCTAGGAGGACATGGTGGAACTGGAGATGGAACTTTTGGGTGAGTTTTCACTGGCCGGTGGAGAGAGAGAGAGAGAGAGAGAGAGAGAGAGAGAGAGAGAGAGAGAGAGAGAGCATAAAATATGGCTAATTTAATGAAAAATTTGGTCCTTGAGGTTCCTCCCAAGCTTTTAAATTATAGTAGAAATACAAAGATCTTGGATATCTTTGACAAATATGGTGCCGGTTTGTTTATCATTTCAAAATCCATACCGATGCGGAGAGTTTCTTATCATTAAGGGCTTGTTTGGTTATCAGGAGTAAAAGCAGCTGAGTGAAATTAGAATCACGATTCTCTTTCTTGTCTTGTTTGGTGAATTTGAAAGAGACTGATTGGAAATGAAACTTGATAAAGAAAATTGTTGCAATGTTGCATTTTCATTACCATGTAGGAAGGTCGTGGAGGAAGGTGGGGATAAGTGAGAACAATAACATGCCCAAAAAACGACAAGTAGATGATGGATCATTAGCTGAAGTCCTTGGTTCGGTAACTTTTAAATGAACAATGTGACTTGCTGAGCACACTTAGCTCATCTGCTTATGTCTTTAGAAATGCGAAACAATCAAATTCAAATTATATAAAGCTATATTCCAATTTCGATCTTTCACCAATGCCAGAAATTTCAAATTAATATAAATTCTCATCTGTCGTAATGCATTTCGATTTCCTTAAAATCTTATTTTGATTGTCTCCTCCAAAAGATTCCAGAAGTCAAATAAACCATGGCCGGCACCATTTCCACAGCTTGAATGTCTAAACACAAAGCATTTGATGGTGATCAGACGAAAATACCCTTAGAAACCACCCCCTTTTTGTTGGGCACGACGAGGACGACCACACCGTAACGAGCAGAACTTAAATGTGCGTCTTCCTGGACCACTCTGCTTTGTTTCTCTCCCGGATCTCTTTCCATTGATAATTTGATATGAAGAATCCTCATCTGTGCGATCTTCTCTGCTCAATCCATGAATGTCGGCTTCGAACACATGTATGGTCAGAGTCTCCTTCCAATCGACCAAACCTTGCATGAACGACAACACCTCAGAATCAGAGGGAGTCTTCATATCTAGAAAGGTAGATTTTATAGAGTTAATACCACAAAAAATTTTCAAATTGGTACTGTTGACACCTAAATTTTGGCTCACCATTTAGAAATAATTGCATTAAAAATTAGGGATCGACGCCGACCCCTAAACAAAAATATTCATTAAATTGCATATAGTTTTTAGGAGTATTTATCATATGGTCTAATTGCATTTTGCATACTAATTGGACCGGTGTCGGATGGACTTGAATGAATAGTTATGCACTTAATCAAGCTAATTGAACTAAGCCCGCAAGAGCTAAAAAGGTTGGCAAAAAGCCCATGCTATGACCGAAAGTTTGATGGACTTAGAAAATTCTTCCCCACGGCATGGTCAGATAAATGAAAAGAAAGAATAGTATGCAGGGCACGTATCGTCTTCACACGTATCTTTGATTTAAGGGCACAAGTGGATGGATGATGCAAAGAATAAAAGAAAATATTTGGCTGAGCTGGTGCTGTGCGGACAAAGGGAATAAAAGGAAGGCAAGAAAAGATCTTTAGCATTATTCACATATAATAAATATTGAATAAGAGGTAACATTGCGCGTGGGACATATAGTTGATCTTAAGCAATATATCTTTTTGACAATATTTGTTATACACAAAGAAGGTAGTCGATAGGTGACTTTTCATTCATATATTCATTTTTCCTCTTTTGAAGAACAAAGGAAGACATTACAAAAGAGAACCAAAAAGCGAAAGAGGGGACTCTCTTTCGATACAGACAAAAAAGAGAGGAGAAAACGGGAGAGAGTAAAAAAGGGAGAGAAGAGTCGTCCCCTTTCTTGGGCGTGCGTCTTCACCGCCAAGACCGAATTCCTCCAACTCCACGACTCGGTGCTGCTTCCTTGGCGACAATCCAACGTAGACGAGCTCCCTGTTCCGGCGACGACGTTGCTGTTCTCTGCTACTGATCCGTGATGCCCCCAGTTGAAGAGTCTCGCCTTTGTTGTTGCACCAGCGCTGACGAACCCGCGCTGGATCGTGAAGACAACTGCTGTTCTGATTTTCACCAGTGCGACGTCAGCTGCTCGCCCGTCTAGCCCCGATTCACGACGCTTGCACCCAACCGCGACGACGAGCCGTTGTTGTTAGCTCGACGATGCTGCTGTCCCGAAGCCCTGCCGACGACCAGTTGCCTCAATCCGACGATTCCCTTTTGCTGTTGCTGTTCTTCGTGAGTCGTCCAGATCGTCGGCATCCCGTGCTGCACTACCCAGCCACGACTTCTGCAGGCTTGGCGAGAGACCAGTCACTGGGTCCTTGTTTAGCAGGTTCAGTGACGCCCTGCTCCTCACCGACACGTCAAGCAAGCCCTAACATTCCATGGTCAATATCCGAGGAGTCAACCTACACAAAAATCATTCAGCAAGTTTCCCAGAGAAATCAAGCGACCCGCGCTACCGCGAGCTTTGGCCGAAACACTACTGAGCCGAGTCCCGTTAGTGATCCGCAGGCCACCGTCCTCCTGTCCAAACTTGAAAAGCAAATATTCGAATTAGGTAAAAATCTCATCTAATTTGATTTTCGAGTATATTATTTTCTTGTTTGAAATATTATAATCTTGTGTGAATCTTTAAGCGATACTACCGTATTCACGAAATTCCCGAGTAAACTTTAAATTAGAAATTATTTCTTGATTTCATAATGTACATATGATCCTTAGTCCGATTTTATGCCTGACATATGACTCGCGATCGCACGGAAAATCGTCAATCCAATTTCCCGCCCGAGATATGATTCGCGATTGCCTGAAAAATTGGCCAATCCGATCCTCATGCTCGGGATACGATTCGTCAATATATTGTTTCTAAATTTAAATGGATATGGATACTATTGATTTGGTGTCGTGTTAATTTGATTGCTATTTCTTTCCCTTTTTTTTGTTGTTTGAATGGAATTGATTGTGTTTCCATAAAAAAAATCAAAAAAAGATTAGTCAATAATTCGAAATCTATTTTTTATATAATATTGCATATTTAGAGTAATTTTCTCATTCCGAATTTAATAAAATACCAAAAATATATTCTTAGAATAAATTAGATTTTCATTGCTAGGATAGATTGTAGGTTTAAATTAAAGTATTTAATTAATTTCGAATTTCATGAAAAATACAAAAATATCATATGCACGTCATATAGATTAATTGCATCATGCTTGCATGTCATCTTGCCACGTTATTCATACCTTGCCATGTGTCATTGCTTGCATGCCATTAGAAATCCTACGTCTAGGTTCATTTGCGTGCCATATTAGAGATAGTACATTTAATTGTTGTTAGAATTTAGGCATTTAAATAAATCGTATGTCGCATGTCATACTAGACGTAGAATGCATTGCATAAAGTTTAGTTTTCGTTAAATCAGAGAAAACCCTAAAAACAAATTTGAGTGAATTTGTGTGTTAATTAGAAATTATATTAGAGTTGTTAGTGTGATTTTCTAACTAACATTACATATGCTTTCATTGCTTTGAGGTAAGTCCCTATCGTGCAATTTATTTATTGCTATGCATTATTGATTGTTATTTTATTGGTTGTGCACTCACATGATCACCTCATATGTTAGTAGATAGGTTTAAAATCAATCCAAGCTGCCTGCAAATATTTTTTTTTAATAAAAGAGAAAATGTATCGAAAGGGCATTGGAGTAATCTAATGTAATCAAGTCCCTGAATCCATAATCTCTGGTTCGTAGGAGTAAAGTAATTCTCCCGATACTTTACTTGGGTTTCTAACCGACCCACCAAAAAATATATTAGTGGCGATTCCTGATCGAAACGATTTGCATGTTAAGGCTCCGTTCGTTTGGTGGAAAATATTCTCTTTTTGGAAAATATTTTCCCGGAAGTCATTTTCCTGAAAAATGTTTTCCTGGAACACAATTTTCTGGTGTTCGGTTAAAATCTGAAAAAATTTCGGAAAATATTTTCTGGTGTTCGGCGACCGCCAATCCGGCGGCGACCGGCGGCTGCGATCGGCGGCGGCGATCGGCAACCGGCGGTTGCGATCGGTGGCGACGATCGGCAACCGGTGGCGGTCGGCGACGGCGGCAGGCGACGGGCGACGGGCGGCTATCTCCCGGCAGAACCGGCGGCGCGCGATCAGCGTGGCAACCGACGACCGATGGTCGGCGGCGGCCGACGACCGATGGTGATCGGCGACGATGATGATCGACAGCGGCGATTAGCGACCGGCGGCGGTGATCGGCGACCAACGGCCAGCGGCCGCGGCGACGGCCGACGACCGAGCAGTGACCGGCGATCGAAGATCCAGCGGTGGTGACAGCGGCGGCGGCAGCCAGCGGCAGCCGGCGGCCGATCGGCTGCCGGCAGCCGGCGGCATTATCGACGCGGGGGCCGGCAGCCGACCGGCCGGCCGGTGGCGGCCGGCTGCCCGGGGACGGCGGTGGCGACCGGCTGCGGGGACCGGTGGCGGCGGCCGGTGGCGGGCGGCCGTGGCCGGCAGCGGCGACCGGCGGCCGACGGCGGTGACCGGCGATCAACTTCCTCTCCCACGGAAAACATTTTCCCTCCCATGGGCAATTTTGCCTTCACCTTGGGGGAAAATGATTTCCTCTTTGTGAAAAGAGGAAATCATTTTCCTTAAAACATTGAAGGATTTGGGAGTGGGGAAGGAAAATGTTTTCCCATGGAAAACATTTTCCGCCCCCAAACACTGGAAAACGGGGAAAATATTTTCCGAAAAAATATTTTTCCGGAAACAAACACAGCCTAAGAACTTAAACCTTAAGTCGCAAATTTGTAAGAGTTTAGGAGAGCCCGAGTTAAGCTTAGACTTAATCCCTAGGTGGTGCACCCAAAGGTTAGGTCGCGACAGGTACACTCGAGGGTACCAACCTATGCTTACGACTACATCACGGGCACGGGCTACTATGCCCAAGGTCATCATCTTGCGTTTTTTTTTTTTTTAGTCTCACAATTGCTTCTACTTGAACTTCATCATCGAGTTAAAGGATGACGTATCCATTTCAACAAAAAAAATGATAACCAATAACATGGAATTCAAATTTCTTGATTCCATACTTAATGGCTAAAATTTCCTTAAAAGTGGAGTGATAAAACCTTCCACTTGTAAATCCACAAATACGCCTCTTGCCTTCAATTTCTTCTAAAAGAATAGCTGCCTAATATTTATCACTAGCATTTATCTGGAGGATCCTTTGGCCATCGGAAGGGATTTGCAATGGCGGCAAATCTTGAAGTTTCTCTTTGAGAGCTTTGACTGTAGTAGTCTGAAATTTTCCCCGAGGAGGACGATCTTTCTTGAGCATCTTTTGAAGTGGATGTGCAAGCTTTGAAACTTTTGGCACAAACTCCCTTAAGTAATTAATAATATCAAAAAGATTCTTATCAGGAAATTTCAGCAATTATCTTGCAATATGCTCCCTTTTATAGTAAGAACCATCCTTGAGGTGCATTCCAAGGAACTCAATTTCTTTCTGAGCTATTACCATCTTCCTTTGTGGAAACATTATGCCATACTGCTTGACAATATTAGCAAACTGGGCTAGTAATTTATAGTGAGATACCTTACCGGGACTGAATAAGAGGATATCATCAATGTAAATTTGGGAACTAGCACTAATAGGTTGGAAAATCCTGCACATGACTTTCTGGAAGAGAGAAGGTATAGTCTTTAGACCAAAAGGGAATATCTTCCATTGATAATGCTGACTAGGAATACAGAACATTGTCTTGTGGTGATCTTCTGGTTGAATTCCAAACTGCCAAAATCTTGCTTTGAGATCGAACTTAGAATAGATCCTTGCATTTATCAGGCACGAAAATAAGTCTTTTCTGTTGGGTAGAGGAAACTTATCATCTTGTAGAAAATGATTAAGAGGCTTTATTACCAATATCTTTTTTCCTCTATTTTGCTTAGCTCTTTTGTTGACGTAGAACGCTTCGGATGCCCACTGAGAGTGAGAGGGCTCAATTAGTCCTTGCTGAATCAATTGATGGCATTCTTGATGGGCTAGAGCAGCATCTTCAGGATTCATTCTTGAATGGGTCACCTTTGTTGGATTGATATCTTCATTTTGCTCGAAAGGCAATCTGACAAAGAACTCAAAATTCTGCCATAATGGATTAGAAAATTTCTCTAGAAACTCGGAGTGAGTTTTTGCACAAGAACTCAACAACTATTGTAAAATTGGTTCCACGTGGGCTAGCTGCAAAGAATACATTATTTTGCTATCGACAAACTTCTTGAACTGGTCTTTAAAGCATAGACCATTCGGAAGTATCTAGAGAGCAGGGAGTTGATTGAGAATATCCCATCCAACTATGAGGTCTTTGTTTGGATATGAGTAATCAAGGATTCTAGTAGTAATGGAGCATTTAGGGAAAAAATGAATTTTTATGGGCTTGCTTTTTACTTTTGTAGAGAATCCCATTCCAAATGCAGACTGAAAGTGTTTGATATGTGGTTCCCAAAATTCATCAGGAAGAATTTTAAGATCAAGGATAAATGCACTATCTTCAGTATCAATAAGTACGATAACCTGGATAGGCATATCATACTTAGTGGGTATGATATATATGGGTATGTATGGATCATGAGATGAGGTGATTTTGAAGCTTTCAAGGGTTTCGGAGTTTGGATTGTTAGGGTTGGCTTCAATTGGTGGGTCTGTTGGCTCTAGAGGAAGTTCTGTATTAAGGAAGTACAGACTATCGGTGTCACTAGATATTTCATCCTCACTGTCAAAAGTTCAAATAGCACACATGGTATTCTCTAATTGTTCATCTTCAAGAGAGAAGACGGATTCAAGATCATCATTGTCAAGAGAAATACCTGTTATTTTCTCAAGCTTCTGGATCATCTAGATATGTTTTTTTTTTGGCTGCTTTGGGATACCTTTTAACAAAATGCCCTTTCTGTCCGCAAATAAAGCATCTGTTTCATTTCTTCTTTCTCTTTGGAAACTTCGACTTGCGGAGAAACTTGTATCTCTTCTTCCTGGAAGATTTGAATTTAATCTTCTTGAAATGCTTCTGCTTCTTGTAGAGCACTCACAGTTGGTATTTTCTTTTGGACATTTAATTTGCAGCTTAGGCTTTTGGCAAGCTTTATCAAATTGGGCATTGGCTTGAAGATAGGACTTGATGATCTGCCTCTTTTAGCACAGATCATCAATGGCTAAATGAACTTCTTGCTGAATTTCTCCAAGTGTAGCATCTAAAGTTCTTCTTATTTTAATTTGAAAATTTCTTTCAATAGCTGTGTCAAGGTCTTTTTGGAATAGACATCCAGAAGACTGTCTTCAGGGCTGGATCAGCTCCTATATCATAGAAGATCTTTATCATTGCTTTGAAGTGTCGATCTAGATCTTTTCTTATATAGGAACATCATTTCCTATCAAAGAATTCTCGTCGTTTCAATTCTTTATGGTCATTGATATCACCAATACAGTTTTGGTGAATCAAACTTAGGGCATGGTAGAAGTTTTCAAATGCCAGAAAATGATTCTAATTAGTTGGGGTAAGGCAGTTCCACCAACCTTTTAGACATCCAGTAAACCCAATAACAAATTCATATAGAATATCCCATTTTGATAGTTCTAGGATTAATGATATGGTAGTCATCAGGCATGAAATTCTTGTAGTCGATCTATCCACTTTGAGTATGGAAGATCATCCAAAGTAAATCCAACCTTTGAGGCTGTGTTTTTACTTTCTCCTTGAAACACATTAGACAAGCTCAGTGCAATTGACTCCATATCATCATCTTCATCTGTCATCATCACTCCATGCTAAACTGGAGTATCTTCTAAAGGTAATGCTATGGATGGTTCGAATAAAGTATCCGAATCATCATTGGAACTCTCTTCAGTTTTATCTAGTTCAACTACAATTGTTACTACAACTGGAAGAGCTTGCTGGTGCTGTTGTTGTAAAAAAGACATAATGGGATTAGAGATCATGAATGCTAAAGGAGGATCTCCATCCTTGGATTCTGAAGTTTTTCCTTTCTTTTTCGAGTCTTGAACATGATCTCGCAAAGTTCTAATATCTGGAGGCACCAAGTTCTGCCTAACTGAGATCTCTGCAAATATACTCCTAGTAGAACTCAAAGGGGCACTAGTTAGCTGCAGAGTTGGAGCAAAAGGATTAGCTAGTTGCCTTGGATGCTTGGGAAGACCATGCTCTTTAAGTTCAGCAATTTGCTGTTTCACCTTTACTATTTCTTCCATTGGGTTGTCCAAGTAGTGATGCTAGATTCGTCCGGCTTCAAGATTAGAAAGCCTTTTTTCAAGATTTCTAATCATTCCTTCTATCTTGATGAAAGTTTCTGCACCCTGGTCAACTAGCTAGTATACACGACCAAGTCATTCGTGTATAGCACCAAAACCTTCATGCATTGTTCCAAGAGTTGAGCCAATTTGCTGAAGAGCAGTAGTATGAGAAGCAAGCACCTTGTCCTGGATAAGTGCATTCTCAGTTTACCAATTAAGGCCAGCTTCTCTTGTAGAAATCTTCTTGGAATTTCCACTAGCATCAACTTCCGAAGGATTTGGCACCTTAGCAACATGTTTGTACCTTTGACTAGAACTAGTTATCTCAAATTCTTGCTCTATTTGAGGTATATGTGTCAAAAGGGGAAACTCGACGGGAGGGAACATACACACGGCCAAAAGTTGTGTGGCCATATTATGTTCAAGCTTTTGGATTTTTTGGTCATTTGGCACTAGATCAATAGGAGGATAGGCTTTTCCTAGCTTGAGTGGTTTTAGATTACAAGAGAAAATTTTCTTAACCCACATTGTAAATGGGCTTGTAACATGGGGAAATGGGTTGCCGATTTGGCTTTATTTTTTGGGGCTTTGGTTTTGGTGGTTCTTTAGGTTTATGGTTAGGAGGCGGTGGTCAAGAAACTGGAGATAATATTGGAGTAGGGTTAGGCACTGCGTAGGATACCATAAACTGCTACCTTCCATTGTCTTCACCAAGAGAACCTATGGAAGAATCTCTATCGAGGTATCTCTAGTAGAAAGGATCTTGGGCTTTTCTCTTTTTCTTCCTTGCTGAAGGATGATCATTTTCTTCTTCTTCCAGAGGGGCTGTACAAAGTTCACACTGACAATCCACATCCCAGTAACAATGTCCTGTAATCGGATTTTTGAAGTAGTAAATAGGATTACCACTTGCATCAAACGAGTGCACCGGAGGACCTGTTTGGAGTTTGTGGCTAGGTCTACCTTTTTCATCTTTATGGTGGTCCTGGATAAGTTGGACCATAAAAGAGTGGAGAAAATAGATCTAGACGCTTCTGTCTTTTGTTCCATGCGGTCAAATTTAATAACCACATTGCCATCTTTCTTCTTGGTAAACTTTGGCTTAGTAGATTGGACTAGACGAACATCCTTGTGGAGCTTTTCGTAGTTAGTTACCCAGGTTTCTGGGAGAAGTTTAACAACTCATCTCTGGAAATTTGTCTAGGAACATAAACACATGATGTTGTATGGTTGTTATCCACGGAGATCATTAAGGCTTCTTCTGATGCCGGCAGAGAAAGATTTATGGCATGGTTCTGGACCCTATACACCATTTGATAGTGCAAGGTAGCAACAACAGAATCTGCTACCTGAGGAGCTCCGATAATTTGAAGTTGGACTTTCAAGGCAGTAAAAAGTTGAGGATCGAAAAGTGCCATATTAAATTTGGAAAGAGGGTGACAAACACCGTTCCAGCATTCAAGGTTGTCTCGACTGTCCCAATATAGGTGTGTTGGTAGTCAAGAAACCTTGTATCTAGAAGAGCCATTTGTGTAACAACGGGAAGACCTTTTCGACCATGGAATGACAAAGCAAGATGGATTGCATCATAGTGCAGATGAGTATATCCTTCCTGAATCCACTGTTGAAGGAATTTAGGAGGAATTTGGAGAGTAACAAACTATTCTTGTTGAGTAGCAGGAATACGATGTTGATCAAACCAGGTAGACTGAACATATTCCTTCACCTCTTTTGGAGTGTGGTGGATTAACTGTCTAATAGAGCGAATAGGAGAAAAGGAGGACGGCTGTTTAGCAAAAGCAGCATAAGGATTTACAAGAGGGAGGGTAGTAGGCGAGATCTTCTCAGCTTCATTGAGGTAAGTTACCTCATAAAGCCAATTGATCTTAGATGCTTCAGATTTACGAAATGGACTAGATGGAACTAAGGAGACTATAACATCTACTAGTGGCGCAAAAGTTTCTACTTGGTTGTTTTCACTCATGGTATGGTAATGTTTCCCCTTCAAACACTGTTGGTATGACAAAGTTCAAGAGTTAAGTGCATTGGAAGTCCTAAAACTTATCATGAATTACAATTGAATTCTAAAACTTAGAAAAAGTGTAATCAATTCCTAAAACTTAATTAGTGCAGTTGAAATTCTTCCGTTAACTTCGTCCAACTTGGCTAACGAAAAATATTATTTTTAATATTTCCCCTATTCTATGTGGCGATGACATGGCTAAAACTAGTCATGTTAGTCCAAATCTGATTTTTAATACATAATTTATTTAAATTAAATTAAAAATAACCTAAATTCTTTTTTTTGTCATAAAAAATTTAAATAACCTAAATTCAAAAAGAAAAAGAAAAAAGAGAGGAAGGTTTGAACAAGGCCCTCGCTGCTGCCGTACTACAATTGTTAGGAAGGGCCGGCGATGGTGGGGGGAATGGTTGGTGGAGGTCGCCAAGCCCCGACCAGAGGCCGGTGACCACGCCGACCTCAGGCGAGGGCTTGAAGGCCCTCGTCTAGGTCTGGTCGACCTCCACCAATGGCAGCCCTTAGCAGACCTAGGTGAGGGCTGGCGAGACCTGCCGATCGAAGGCGAGGGCCTAGGATTACTAGCATAGATTTGGGCAAGGATTGCCCGCCACTGGTCAGGGCCCGACGACCCTCGCCAGCCTTCCCCCCACCATCACCGGACCTTCTTGGAATGATAGGATGGCGGTAGCAAGGCCTACGAGTTCTCGTCGCCTGTTCTCACGTTCCCTTTTTAAAAAAAAATATTTAGGTTATTTTTTAATTTAAGTTATATAAATTTTGTATTACAAATTAGGTTTGGACAAAAACGACGTCGTTTTAATTTTATATTTCGTGTTTTAGCCACGTCATCGCTATGTAGGAGAGTAAAAAAATTAAAAAAAGCCAAGTGGGTGTTTTTCGTTAGCTAAGTTAGATGAAGTTAACAGAATGACTCGATTGCACAAATTTGATATGTTTTAGGATTTAATTGCACTTTTTATAAATTTTAGGACTCAACTGCACTTTTGTGATAAATTTGAGAAAGTCGATAGGCTCTGCTTTCCGTGTTTGCGAGTCTCTTTCTCTTGTTTTTTTGGGGGGGCTTATGTCTGTGTGAGGACTTTTGATTTAGCTAGTATATGCTTAGCTCTGCATCTTCACTGCGAATTTTTCTTTGGACTGCAATAAAGGATTTACTGGAACATTTCTTGGTCTTGATTTGGTCTTCAAATCAGCTGGATCTCATCTCCTTTTAAGGACATCATCAATGAGCCTAGATTGAATACGGCCTAACTCTTTTTCTTTTGTTGTTGGGAAAATGACACAAATAGTTCATGAACTTTGGCCCAATATGCATTTTGGTCCATGAACTTTTAATTTTTTCAATATAGTCCATCAACTTTAATCTAATGTGCAATGTGGTCCCTGAATTTTTAATTTGTTCAATATTATCCCTGAACTTTTAGTATATATTCAATTTAGTCCACGAACTATATGAAAATATTCAATGTAGTCATTTCTATTAATTCAAATTTAAGAACTATATTGAACATTTTTATATAGTTCAAGGACTGAATTGAACATGTACCAAAAGTTCAGGGATTACATTGAATAAATTAAAAATTCAGGGACAATATTGAATATTAACCTAAAGTTCAGGGATTACATTGAATAAATTAAAAATTCATGAATTAAATTATATATTGAGCTAAAATTCAGGGATTGTTTATGTCATTATCTCTTTATTGTTTTTTTAATCTAAAGCAACTTTATTGTCTCGTATCAGAACATCCTAGTCAAACCAGTCGGCCTTATGCTTCACACTTTTTGCTTTCGCTATCCACACCCACGTTCTCCACTACCCTTCCCCTTCTATCTCTCCGAGAGAAAAAGTTCAGAACATAGAAACTCCCCCTAACATAATTCAGGGCAAATTGACTTTTCAACCCTTTCTTCCACCCTCTAACATTGACTTCCAATCAATTTTTGAGATAATGTCGCGGAAAATAAAATTCTAAACAAATCCAAATGTCATCTATTATTGAAGGTTTATTCTCTGAAAAGCATACGTTTTTACGAAAAGTCTGAGAGGTGTGTGATGTTAGAAAATTCGGAGGTGAATACTACTTTCAAAGCCCCGGAGGACGGGGGTTGTGTAATTTTATTTGGGATACATTTATTTTGCGAAAAAAATAATTTTTAAAATTGATTTTTTTTGTTATAAAAATGAATGAATGAAGAATATTTTTCTTGTCCACGAATATGTTTAGATGTGGATTGTTATTAATAATGAAAATATTTTTCATTGACTAATTATTTCAAGCGATATATGCTACCATCTTAAGAAAATTTTTCAAATCATTTATTTTCCACGAAAGAAATGGAGAGAAAGGGGCGATTTTCTAACACTTGACTAATCCGTATCACAATCAAACACACGAAGGTGTATGTTATTTTGGTGCACTTCGCTCTTCAGCATTCACTCTCAAGCATATCTGGGAAAAGTGTTAAAAAAAGTCTTAAACTTATTGCATTGATGCCAATTCAGTCATAAATCTTTCAATTATACCGATTTGCTTCTAAACTTTTTACATTTGTGCCAATTGAGTCTATCTATTTCATTTTGACCGGAAATTGTTGACGTGAATGCTGGTGCGACACTAATGTGGATATTTTTTTAATAATTCTTTGAATTTTTAAATAAGTTTTTTTGGCTTTTTTCTTTTCTTTTCTTTACTTTTTTTTTTCGTTTGGTTGTCGACCGGCCCTAGCCGGCCATAGGCGAGGGCCAGCGACCCTCGCCATCATTGGGCGAGGGCATCGCGGCCCTCGACAGATCTAGGCATCGCGGCCCTCACTAGATTTGGGCGACGACTTGCGTGCCCTCACTTTGGCTAGTGAGGGCATCACGGTCCTCGCTCAACGCCCTCACAGAGTCATAGGCCACAGTGAAGGCGTAAAGGCCCTTGCCAACATCTAGCGATGGTTGCCAGCCCTTACTTGTGGGTGGCAAGGGTAAGATAGTCCAAAGGAAAAAAAATAAAGAAAAGAAAAGAAAAATAGAAAAATATTTTAAAATTATTCACGTCAGTGCCGGTTGTATCACGTAGAATAACCTCAATGTAAAAGTTGTGGTCATAGGAATATTAGTTGCGGAAATAGTCGTATCATTTTTAATTTTCTTTACACAAAAATTGAAGAAGGTTACATTTTAACTTAAATTGTCTGGATAACCTCCATAAGCTATTTTGAAAATGGCAAAATAATCTAATATTACTAATGCATTAGTAATGTTGGATTATTTTTGTATAAAGAAAATTAAAAATGATACGACTGTTTCCGCAACTAATATTACTAAGAAGTCCTTCATTAGAAAAGAAGAAGAAGAAGAAGAAGTGCTTCATTGTTTGATAGATGCACATCGTGTCATAAATAGGGTCGTTGAAACAGGAGTGCTATGCTGTTATCAAGGACGAACATGCTATTGGGAGTCAAGGTGCCTAAAAGTTAGATGAGCATGCGGAGAAGGCGAACAAGTCCAATAGAACGAGGAGTTCATGGGAACTTCAATGGTCCATGCAAAGATAAACAACTGAGGAGAACTAAGATCGCCAATAAGCTTGAAATGACTAAATGATGGTAGGTAAACAGTCACATTTCAGCGTAAAGCGTGAAAACCTTGGAAGAACCGGTGACAGAGGCTGCTCCTTCTATCAATAGAGTGGAAGACGGGTCCGCGGAGATTGCTTCTATTACCTGAATAAGAAAACCTAGACCTCTTTTGAATTGATTAGAAATTCGAATTACAGGCAAATGACTAGTTTCAGAGTCTGGAGGCTCACCTCAGAAAGCCTGGAGGCTCATCTCAGAAAGCCTGGAGTTGAATCAAGGCAGTTTACTTCTTTTGTGCAAACAGCCAGATGGTCAAACGGTGGACAGACGTAGAAAAATCCATTTAGGGAAACGTCACCTTTGTCAAAGAGCAGCCTGCATGCCGGCGATCGTGATTCCACATCCAACGACTCTTGGATGACCTCGAGGAGTGTCCAACGGCAACTTTGAAGATTGGAAGTCTTTAAGAAAGGATTCAGAGCTTGCTGAAGGACTTGGAGGAACTTCTGAAAGTCATCTTGCTCTCTTATTGTCTTGAATTCCTCTCGTGCTCCCAAAATGCACCCGTTTGTATTTGTGATTCTCTCTAAAAGCTCTTTCTTGCTTATTGTAATGAGTGATCAGAAAGTGTTGAAGTATGATAAAGGTGCTTGCAACTTCATAAATTTATCTGCTAGCTTTTTAGCTAAAGCAACATCTACTTCTATTTGTAATATCCTGAAGATTACTAGTCGACACCCGATTGATTCAAGTATATTAATTCGGGAGAGTGACTAGACTTAATATGAGCTGGAACACCATAAATTTGCTTGCATACTTCTGAATCTCAACGCTTTATCTGTTTGATAGAAGTATTTGCCATGCATAAATTGTGTTTGCTCGTGCCAAAGTTTATTCGCAAGTATTTTGCAAAAAAAAATTAAATTTATTTAAGATCACCTATTTACTCCTCTAAGTTGTCGTGTGAGCCTTATAAAAACCACATATGTCACATATGTCAATGGAAAAAGGAAAAGAAAAAAAATAAATGGAATGTCAACATTTGTAGAAGTGAAATTCAAGAGAACAAGGTGTAGGCTTAAAGTTTGGGGTAGTTGCGAAACCAAAAGGTGAGTGGATTTGCACAATTTTTTCAGATCTTATTAATGAGTGTATTGAAAAACTAATTAAATATATTTGATAATGATATATTTCATTTTGGTCGGATAAAAAAAACAAGACCTTTTTTTTTTGGTCAGATTAAAAAAACAAAAGACCTAATGACGAAGTCTTTTCTAATGTTTTTTTCTCTGTCGTATGGTGTATTCCTCGCATGAAAGTCCTTCCCGTCAACGCGGCTAATAACCTGGAATCGCTTCTGCAGAGCAGGCCAGATTTCGTCTGTCAGTGAGCTAGAGAAGGAGGTGATGGACTGTTTGCGTTGCCTGTGTTTTACAGGCAAAAGGAGAAGGCCGGTTAGTTCCGCTTCCCGTGTTTGTGAATTTCATTGTTTGTTTTTGGGTTATGTCTGTGTGGGGAGGACTGTTGATTTAGATGATATATGCTTAGATCTGCATCATCAGTGCAATTTTTTTCTTTGGACTGCAATCAAAGGATTTACTGGATGGAACATTTCTTGATCTTGATTTGGTCTTCAAATCAGCTCTTGATCTTGATTTGGTCTTCAAATCAGCTAGATCTCATCTCCTTTCAAGAACATCATCAATGAGCCTAGATCGGATGGGGTCAACTCTTCTTCTTGATTCTTTCCTTTTTTTACTCTTTCTGAAGCAACTTCATTGTCTCAGATCAGAACATCCTAGTCAAGGCTTTATGCCTCCACTTTTTGCTTTTACTACTCTGAGGAAATTATCTAAAACGAAGTGGCAACTTTGTGATAGAGTTCGCCTTTTTCATTTTACTACAGGGGTCGGTCTCTTCACTGCCTCCTCCACCCCCCCCTCCGTCGCTGCCCCCGCCACCATCGTCGCCGCCGCATCCGTCGCCCCTGCCTCTGTCTCCACCGCATCCAACGCCCCTGCCTCTGTCTCAGCCGCTGCCGCCCCCCCTGCCGCCGCCGCCACCCCTGCCACCACCTCCGCCTCCACCTCTGCCTCCCTCATCAAGAAACAATTACGAAGTTTTCTTGAGTTTTAGAGGTCCCGATACTCGCCAGGGATTTGCAGATTGCCTCTACAGCAGCCTGATTAATGCAAGGATCATTGTCTTTAGAGACGATAATGAACTTGATCCTGGAGATAATATCCCTGATGCATTGGTTCAATCCATAAAGCAATCCAAGATATCAATACCTATTATCTCCAAGAATTATGCATCCAGTAAGAGTTGTCTCATGGAATTGGCCCAAATGGTGGAATGCAACGAAGCAGACGCTCAAATGATCGTGCCCATTTTCTATGATATTGACCCCGCTGATTTAAAATACCAACGTGGATGTGTTGGGGAGTCCTTCAGCAAGCACGAGCGCCGTGGAATTGACCGCGAGGTCATTACAAAATGGAAGGAGGCTCTCGAAAAGATTGCTGATATGAAGGGCCATGATCTGCAGAAAACAAAAATTGGGTAATCAACTTTTTACTGTCCTTTTAAAGTTATTAGCTTTAGCTCTATGAGAATTTTGCCAAGCACAATGTTTTTGAACTCATTAATTGGATAGGACTAGATTTGATAATGAGGTAAATGTACTTTCCGTGCCGTTTTTGTTGTCCACTGCATCGTCTTTGTTGGTCAATTTAGTACGGTTTATCTGGATTATTTCCTTCGTAATTTTCAAAGACTGTTGTTAATTATTCTGTAATCTCATCACGATTCCTTATTTTCATCATCACATTTGGCAGTCAGGGTGCAATCATAGAGAGAGTTGTTTCATATTTTCTGGACTGGTTGAAGAAGAATGATTTAGATGTGACTGACGGTTTAGTGGGCATGGAACCCCACGTACGGGAGGTTATGAAAAAGCTTGGTGTCATCTATGTCAATGAGCAGGCAACCGGAGTATATGACAAAGATGTACGTGTACTTGGAATATGCGGCATGCCAGGGATTGGCAAGACTACCCTTGCAAAGGCTGTGTACAACAAAATCCATCGTCTCTTTCAACGTTGTAGTTTTCTTTCAATTATTGGAGAAAATGGTGCATCCAATGGACTCATCATGGGCCTCCAAGAACAGCTAATCTCAGACCTCCTAAGGAAAGAACGTAGAAGGCTAGGAACTCTTGACGAAGGGACTAACGTCATAAAAACTTCATTTAGGGAAATGAAAGTTCTCATTCTCCTTGATGATGTGTATAGTTTTGACCAAATCAAGCATTTAGTTAGGGAATTCAAATGGTTTGGCCCAGGAAGCAGGATTCTCATGACAGTTAGAAGAATTGACGTTCTTGATGGTTACCGAGATGGAGTGGCTGATAAGTATGAGGTTGGAGAAATGGGGCTTCGTCAAGCTCTTCAACTTTTCCGCATGCATGCTTTTAGTACTCGCGAAGAGGAGGATGAGTATGATTCTTTGTCCAGAGATATTGTTGACACTATTGGAGGGATTCCTTTGGCAATTGAAGTAATAGCGTCATACTTGCATAAGGATAAGGGGGAGGGGGAAAGACAAACATGGGAAGCTACATTTGATAGCTTAACAAGGCCGCCAGAAGATAAATTTCAAAAAGTGATCCAGTTAAGCTATGACTCTTTGCATGAAGAGACGAAAGAGATATTTCTCGATATAGCATGTTTTTTCATTGGAGTGGATCAGAGAATTCCCCCATACATGTGGCGTGCATGTGAATGTGATCCAAGACGAATCAAAATTCTCCGTGACATGAGTTTGGTCAAAATAAGAGAAAACAACGAATTATGGATGCATAGTCAAATAAGAGAGTTTGGCAAGGAAACCGTTAGGATGCAAGATCGCCACGAGCCTCAAAACCGAAGTAGGTTATGGAATCACACTGATGCACTTTCCACGCTTAATGGAGAGGAGGTATACTTTTCAAGCATAAAATCTTTTAGCCTAAACACAGTCAACAATCTTTTAAGATACCACCTTTCCTTAATTTTTCTTTCCCAAAATGAAGTGTGAATGGCTATATTTCATTTCCCGTTTTACTTATTCAGTTCCCTCAATTTGCAGGGTCCTAGTAAGGTGGAAGCCCTTGGTCTCACGTTTGATAAGGGACAAAGTGAGTGTTCTAGATGTGAAAGATTTAGCCATCTACGGCTCTTGAGGTTCTTGAGATTGGACCAGGCTACTGTAGGAGGGAGTTCTGAGAATGTTCTTTCAAATTTAAGGTGGCTTGATTGGCAAGGGTGCAGCCACATCTCTGAACTACTTATTTTCCATATGGAGAAACTGGTCATTCTTGATCTATCTCGCAGTAAGGTCACTGGAGGTTCACAAGAATGGGGACAAGTCCTGAAGGTAAAGTGCATATTTGTTTATGTATCCTGGGATTATTAGAATAGCTAGCACCAATTGAGCCTATTCTGTCCTCTTTTCTCGCAGAAGGCAAAGGAATTGAAAGTTTTGAACCTAAGTAGCTGTCGCGACCTGAATACTTTTCCAGACTTCCGTGCTTCAATGTACTTAGAGAGATTAATCCTGGAACATTGTTCGGCACTATCCCAAATTGGTCCATTGATAGGTAATCTAAAGAAATTAGTCTCCTTAAATCTTAAGTTCTGCACATTCATCAGCGCCTTGCCGCAAGAACTGTGTCATATGAAAGATTTGAAAGAACTTCTGATTGATGGAACTGCCATTAGTGAGATTGATTTCAAACCAGCCTCCATGGAGAAACTTAAAATTCTGAGCGCTTGCCAATGTAAACGTTTGGCTCATATATCAGACTCTATTGGTCACTTGGAATCTCTTGAGCATCTTCGACTGGATGGTGCCGCTATTCATAGGCTACCAAATTCTATTGGATCCTTAAAGAAACTTCAGAGCCTGCTTCTAGGAAATTGTCGGAATTTACCTCGGCTTCCTTATTCCATTGGGAATCTCGAGTCACTGGAAGTCATGGATCTATCAGGCACCAAGATTGCTAGATTACCCAGGTCTGTCAAGCATCTGAAAAATTTGAAGGTGCTGAAGATGCGGAAAACTGACTTAAGAGAATTCCCCAAAGATATAAAAAATCTAGAACGGCTGGAAGAGATAGATCTTTCACAATGCAGGAATCTGAAGGGGCAGATTCAGTGTGATATCAGTGAATTATCCTCTTTGAAGATCTTGAGATTATCATCTACCGGGGTTTCTGGCCTACCCTGGAGTGATGGCAGGATTTGTGATGAAGAAACACTTTCATTGCTCTCTTGTCTCCAACAACTAGATCTAAGTGAATGTGACCAAGTTCGGACTCTGCGAAGACTTCCATCTAGTTTAAGCATTCTTCGCTGGGGATCAAAAAAAATGAGGATGATGCCAGACCTTTCCTACTTGAGAAACTTGAAAGAGCTGTGCTTGGGTGATAACTTGGGTGATGTTACTGATCCAATGCAGAATTCTTCCTCTGAGCCACCACAAATTGGATGGTTAACAAGACTAGTGAATCTAGAAATCTTGGAGTTGTGCCTCTCAAAGATTACCACGCTACCTGAAAATTTTAGTGAACTTCAACTTAGAAAACTTGTTTTGCACTACCCAAACTTGCTTGACCTCCGACAGCTACCCTCTAGCCTATCAGTATTGTGCCTTCAGCACTGCAAGATTGATGATTCACAATTTTCTATGGTGAGAGGTCTATCTGAATTAGAACTCAAACACTGTCACTTGGCAGAGACTGCAGAGACTGTCACTCTTGGAGATTTGGGGCGATTGGAACTTCTGAAAATATCCAACTGCAATGTGCGAGCACTTGATGGGCTGGAAATTTTGCCTCGTTTTAGAAGGCTCACTTTGTTCAACTGCCTTTCATTGACCGGATTACCAGATCGAACAAAACGTACATTTGAAATCGATGGGAAAAATTTCCCAGAAGAACAAATAGTCGGCAGTTATGATTCCGACTTATGAGTGAAGATCTTACTGCAGCAACGGATATCCGGTCTATCTTCAATAAAAAGTTGGAGGCTTTTCTGAAAGATGCATATTGCTACTTTCTGCTGTCCTCGACTTGAACATCTGTACAACTCCATGAAGCACCAGTTGGTCTTTTTCTCTTTTGGCTAAAACAGTTCCTGCAGTCAAATTTCTGGGTAGTGTCCTCTTCACCTCGTGGGCTTGGAACTTCTCTGTTGGAAGGCCTGACCTTGCGAGCTTGGACAGGCAAGTTTGTGCTATGAAATCTTTTTTTTTGGTCATAAACTATGAAATCTTTTACTAGCTTTTGATTGTAATTTCTCAATTCTTTTAATTTTTTTAATTCTTTTAGTGAAAACGCATAAACAGTAACCGGAGCACAGAATCCAACATTAAACTAACAGAAGAAACATTGATATTAGAAAATTCAATTTGCCAGAGCTTTGTGCATGAAATCACGAAACATTCTTGGCATTTTAATTTCTCTATTGTTCGCTCGTTTTTGTCATTCAGAAGTAGGTTGGGACAGATTTACTAGCAATATACCGGGTGGGCTGGGATGGATACTCAATATCAGAATGCTGATTGGGCAAAAGACTCTACTTGGTGGAGGAGGAGAGATGGCTGGCTCTTTTGTTTGAATGGAGATTTGTAGCCTTGAAGTCCGGGGGATGCACGTTGAGAAGATAAGCCGATGGGACTTGAGCGCGCACGCGTGGAGTCGTATACTGCTCCTTCCTTTCTGGGCGGAGGCTTAAAAGATTGACAGGGGAGTTGCAGCTGCAGTGTAGCAGAGTTTAACTCTCGATCTGGATCAATGTCGGTAACTTTAAAGTAGCAATAAGAGCGCTTTTCCCCTACCCATGTGTCGGTGTTGCAGCGAGCGTCAAATGGGTAATCATTGTCTCATAGCTGTTCTAATCAGTACACCGATCCCGAGTCCGTATTGTGCAACTTCCATCAGGCACTGCATATTTCCAACAAACATTGCTGTGCTGCATTATCCGCTGTGCTTGAGCTCTCTTATTCGAAGGCTTATTATGCGACGGTCATACGATGTTAGCACTTCCACAAGCCAAAATAATTCGGTTTGTGTTTTTCAAAAATGATTCTCCACCATAAAAGCTTATTATACTTCATTTGGCCATGTGATAGGGAGGAGAACCCACATGCTTGTGTTCTATGATGATCATTTTCTTTCTCTTTCTTTTTTTCTTTGCTACTGAGAACGGTGATTCGTGGATGATTTTCCTGAGGAAGCCTCCAAGATGTAACTGGAACTAGAATACATCGTAGGGTCATCTTGTCATCTTAGACTTCTGCTCTAATGAGGACTGTACATGTAGACGATAACTAGATATAGAGAAAGTGAAAAGACATGGGAACTCTTCTTGTAGGAGAGAGGAAATGCAGAGTGCTTTCAGGTATCCTTTCGAATATGTTGTTTGATATGGATTTCGATTATGGATATTTACTGTGTCGCGAAAATATTGGAACATCTTGAATATTACCATCTGTCCGTCATTAAGAGACATTTGGCCTCGGAGACACCCTAAATATTTTCGCGTTCCCTTCGAGCAACAGCCTTTGGCCGCCGAGAACACTGTCTGTCATGACAGCCTTTGGCCGCGCAAACTCCTCCAAATTGTCTGAGTGACTGTAGTTTGGCTTTTGGCTCTGCTCAGAGCGACGAATATGTGCATGGAAGCTCCACGGGGTCGAAATAACTACGCAAGTAAACCTTGCTAGCAGTAGATTCATTTAATCGCGAACAATTGGTCGAGAACATCTCCGGCACTCGCATTTAGCTGCGTCAATGAATGTGCCGACTGTGCCAATCTATAGCTTATGCCGGAGTAACCTCACTTTCATTTTCCCTAACGTCTTTTTACCTTTAGCGATTAGATTTATTCCATAAGCAAAATTTGTATATTATTTTTTAGATTACTTGCCTGATAAAATATTAGTCCTTTATAACGACCTCCACGGTTTGGCTCACTCGCATTGCAGCCGTCCAACCTCCCTGCGCACCGTCGCCCTCCACTGCTCGCCTCCAGTCCCTTCAACGACGAACCTCTCGCCGCTGCTGCCGCCGCCGCTGCCGCCGCCGCTGCCAGGTCCGTTCTCTCTCTCTCTACGCCAAGCTCAGAATGTCGCAATTTAGGGGTTCCGATAACCGAAAACCCCCAGGAGAAATCTCGTACTGCCGGTGACGAGGGCGGTCGAGAAATGGAGCGGAGCTTGTATTTTTTTTTGGGGGGTTTCTAGCTTTATTTTTGTTAGGGTTTTTTAGTGGCGTATCGACAGGGACTGTTGGAATTGGAGTGTGGCATGGAGTTGTTCGGTGCTTCATTCTGAAGAAGTGTGGTGGAAGAAGGTATGGCGGAGCGCAAATGTAGTGGAGATGCTTTTGGGGGCAAGAGGGCATTGGACCGTGACGATGTTCGTTTCATATTATTTCGAATTGATGAGCAAGAGCGAATGTTGAGATCAGGAATAAAAAAAGGACTTGATGTGTAGGATGCTTTCCTTCAGATGTAGCGCGGCAAGAATTGATGTTAGGTTTTAATGTGTGCGAACGAGCGAACTAAAAGTAGGTTGTGGAAGCATTTCTCCGAGACTATGTGGGGAGTGTTCTCAGAGGGCTTTCGCGTCGTGAATGCTGAATTCTAATTGAAAGTTGTGTACGACGAGAGTCGATTTGTTTGCTGTTGCCGCAATCTTCGTCGAATCGGACAATCGGTTTTTTGGCCTTTACTTTTTATATGTTGATTTTCTTTGCTGTTATTTCATAGCATGTTGTCTGTTAATTGCTTTGCCGAGGCAGCATTTCTCCGAGATTATGTTGAATTCTAATGCCCCAATACCCCTCCATCTCGTCTTTCTCTACCCACTCTTTGGTTTGTACCTCTACATATCACGGACCGGAGGTTTTCAAGGTGTAATGTTCACTAGTCGGGGTTGAACTAAGCACATGTTCATTTGTGACTCGAGAGGATCACTAGGAGGGCCGCGCGTGTTGTGGAATGGAAATGTGGATACGGAGATACAAGTCCTGGCATCGGATAGTGCTCGTAACAAGGCTAGTCCTAGTCCTAAACCCTGATAAGTCTTGAGCGGGTCTTTTGATGATTAGTACATAGATGTGTTGGTAGACAAAAATGACAGAAGAAATGCATTCAGATTAACGTTACCTCATGCTCCTATGGATTGCCAGAATCGTCTGCATCTGTGGCGTCATCTGGAGAACTCAAATGCACCTTCAAACCCAGCCTAGGCCGCGGCGGGAGATTTTAAAGTAGTGCTGTATCATCGGGAGAAGAAAGGGAGGAGAGATGCACAAACTTCCGCCCGGATATTTTCAGACAGTTCTTAGATAGTTGTCTGTAATGGACCTAGAGAGTGAGCTATGCTGCTTCGGGTGGTCGAATAATAGGGATGGGTTGGCAAATGTTCGAGAATGAATCAATCGGGCAGTGGCGAACGTAGAACAGGAAAACCTCCTTCCCAAATGCTGAAATCTGGGCTCTTCCTACAGTGGGCTCCGAACGTAGCCCTCTGTCTTAACTCGCTCTGTTGAACCAACTAGGAGGAAAGAGGAGTCTGAAGAGTTATGGCAGGAATAAGATGAGTGTCCAGGTTTAATAGCAAAGCAATGGAGCGATACTATTGATTCTTCCAACGACATCTATGATAAATTAAAAGAGTCTCCTCGGCACTGACATCCTGGAGTAGAAAAAGAAGTTCAAGAATGCTAGGAAGGAGATTGAAAGCTTACAATAACAGCTTACTCAGTTGGTAAGCAACAGAGCAGGCAAGCTTGATAGGGCGAGACCGAAATTTATTCAATCAAGAATCGACCTGCTTCGGAGGCAAGAGGACCAGTATTGGCATTTGAGGTCTAGGTTTTAATAGCTGAAATTGAGTGATCACTGTAGCAAATTCTTCCATGCTTGAGCTATCTGAAGATTTCTCTATCACAAGACATCGAAGGGACTTGGTGTGCTATGCCTGGAAGACTAAAAGAAATAATAACCAAGTTCTTCAGCGATTTGCTCTCAACATAGGAGTACAGAAATTTCGACGTGATTATAGATCAATGCCCTTGGGTGGTATCAATTGAGATGAACGCTGGACTCATTAGACCTTTGTTGATGGAAGAGATCCGATATTTGGGATGGGAGCGACAAAAGCACCTGACGGAATGAATGGATTGTTCTACCAAAGAAATCGGGAGACAAGAGTTATTTTCATATGGGCAGTTTGATATCTCAGATTGAACCAACCCCAGATTACATTAGTTCTCATAGTGCCACTGTGGAATGTATAACTCAATATCGCCAAATTAGCCTATGCAATTTTGCTTTTAAAGTGATAGCAAAAGTATTAGCTGACCGATTAAAAAACATTAATGCCTCAATTGATTTCTCTGGTGTAAGGCGCCTTTGTTCCGGGGAGTGAAATTCAAAATAATTTTTTGTTGTGCATGAAGTGTTGCACCATTTACCAAGGTGAAGGAAGATGAAATTTATTGCTGTGCTCAAATTAGACATGAGGCCTATGGTCGGGGCTTATTGGATGAAGCTAGGATTCTGCTCTGTATGTTTCTACTGGATCACACATTGCGTGACTGGTTCTGGTGTTTCTTTCGGCATCGAGTTCAATGGAGAACTACTCCCGTATTTCCTACGTTGCGAGGTTCATGACAAGAAGATCCATTCTCTACTCGTCTGTTTATCCTAGTTGCAGAATCCCTATCAATCTTAATCATAGGTTGGCTCAAAGGAATAAGATTGACCTCGGAATGCCCTGTTTTGTCCCACTTATTGTTTGCTGAAGACCTGATCTTCTTCCTTGAGAGATCTATCGGAGAACGTTAGGAGCTGTTGAACATTTTGAATCAATATTGTCATGCGTCTGCGCAAGCAACTAACCTAAACAAATCTAGGGTTCCCTTGAGTAAGGCTTGTCCAGAGAGTCATCAGATAAATGTTGCAGAAACTCTCGGAGTACCGCTTTTACAAGGTGCCAGACGATATTTAGGAGTGCCATCCCATGTTAAGCTGTGTTTTGTTTCAAAATACCAATATTTGTCTGTGGAATGATTGAAAAGAAGATTGCGAACTACTGGTGGTCCTCTCCAAAAGGCATAAATGGAGTCCATTGGAGAAGCTGGAAAGTTATGATGCTATCTCTGAGCATTTCCTTGAACACGTTGCCCACAAGATTTTGGCAATTCCTTTAAGTTCGAATGCAATTGAAGATAGCCAAATTTGGCCCTTTAATCGAATAGGAAGATCCGGCATAAAAAGTAGGGAAAATGACATAAATGATTAATCGTCACAGAGGCGACTGTGACGGTGCCGAGATCGCGGACGCCGACAGCGGCATTGCTGATGCCGCGACTATAGCTTCCAAGTGTTCCACCAAAGTTGCTTCCCCCTTGTCTCTCTCTCTCTTTCTCTCTCTCTCTTTCACTTGGCCTATTCCTTTCTATTTCTCCAGATTCCCTCTTTTTTTTTGTTTTGATAAAAGCAATAAGTTTTGTTCTATGATATTTTTTGGAGAGCTTATTTCCACGTCGGATATCGCATGGATGTCAGCGGGGGCCACGGACCAACTTTGAACAAATGAGACAGACAGACTGGCTAGCTATATGTTGTAGATCGAGGATTCGATTACAAAGATTTGGACTTTGCCAAAAAAACAGAGAGGGGATCAGGGCAAATCCCAGAGCGCGCTTGCCATCCTCCTCGTTCTGATCCTTGCAATGAAGAAGAAGGCGGAGGAGGACTCAGCAGGTGATGCAGCAGCAGCACCACCGATGGGCGGAGACGCCGCGAAGGGGAAGTACTCAGCAGCTGATGCTGCAGCAGCACCACCGATGGGCGGAGACGACGCGAAGGGGAAGTACTCAGCAGCTGATGCTGCAGCAGCACCACCGATGGGCGGAGACGACGCGAAGGGGAAGTACTCAGCAGCTGATGCTGCAGCAGCACCACCACCGATGGGCGGAGACGACGCGAAGGGGAAGTACTCAGCAGCTGATGCTGCAGCAGCACCACCACCGATGGGCGGAGACGACGCGAAGGGGAAGTACTCAGCAGCTGATGCTGCAGCAGCACCACCGATGGGCGGAGACGCCGCGAAGGGGAAGTACTCAGCAGCTGATGCTGCAGCAGCACCACCGATGGGCGGAGACGACGCGAAGGGGAAGTACTCAGCAGCTGATGCTGCAGCAGCACCACCACCGATGGGCGGAGACGACGCGAAGGGGAAGTACTCAGCAGCTGATGCTGCAGCAGCACCACCGATGGGCGGAGACGCCGCCGCCTCGGATACCGACTGCCACGATGTGCACCTGAGTTTCGGTGGAGTCGACGGTCGCTACTCCCGCTTGCCATTCTCCTCCTCGGATACCGACTGCCCCGATGTGTTCCTGAGTTTCGGTGGATTCTACGCTCGCTATTTTTTCGTCGAATCCCTGTACCAGAGATTCGTTGATGCCGGGATCCGCGTCTTCGGAGACGACGATGTATTTCGAATCGGTGAAGAAATTGGCGAGGAGATTCTGAGAGCGATCGACGGGGCCAAGATCTGCATCCCCATCTTCTCCGGATACTACGCTTTCAGTGTGCGGTGTCTCCTGGAGCTCGCGGCAATGGTGGAAAGCAAGGCCAAGTCGGGTGGTGGGAAAACGATATTCCCCATATTCTACGACGTGGATCCTCGTGATGTTAGGCTTGAAACCTCTCTGTACCGCGACGCCCTATCTATACACGAGGAGATATACGGGTCCAAGGGGACAAGCGCGTGGGAAGATGCTCTTAAAAAGGTTGGTTCATTACCTGGATGGATCACGGGATATAGCAGGTAAAAGGCCGAGACTTTATCACAGGAGGGTTTGCAACTCATAAATCGTTTTCTAGTATAGCAACGCTAAACTCTAAATAGAAACAACTGATCACTTCGTTTTTTGATGTTGCGCTTTAAGTAGAAATAAACTTCAAATTGTTGTTCCGCAGTTCAATAGGAGTGGTTATTGCTTTTGTCATATAGTATCAGCCCAACTGTTAAACTCGTGCCCTTTCTTTTCTAACTGAAACGGATTACTTCTGTGGCAGCTCGGCTGACGACATCAGAAAACTTGTTGAAGCAATCACGGTCAAGCTGAAGGTAAACCGTGTGCATGTGAATAAACTCATATGTGACTCTCACTTTCTTACTTATCAGTAGTTGATAACAGAGTGCTTGATTATATTTCCTTGCTAGAGTTCACCTTAAGTATGAGATGTAAGACTATACATGCTAGTCTTATATGTAGTAGTGGGCATGGCATGGCATGGCAAACAACCTCACCTTAGAGGTCCAGTTATGGAAGTAATCAGCCATCGTTTTTGATGAATTTTGTATCGCTAGAGAGATTGGGACATTATTGCAAATGGAGTATAATCATCCGAAGGTTGATTGCCTTCCAATTAATGCTATATCCTAACTTGTTGAACAGTCCAAGTGTTGTATCAACATAGGTGGGATCACTTACTTGGATATGATTGGTGGGTTTTCTGTGTTGTTTCTGAGGCGCAGCAAGATATAAAAGGAAAACTAAATCCAATTGTTACACTTTTTCATTTCCTGCAGCAGCTTTCTTGTTTACAATTTATTTGCTCTTGTAGGTGGTTCTAAGGAAAGACAAAGAAAAAGAACTAGTGGGAATTGACAAACAAGTGGAGGACATGATGGACTTACTTGATTTAGAAGTCAGTGATGTACGAATAGTTGGAATCTGGGGGGAGGGTGGGGTCGGCAAGACGACTCTTGCCAAGGTCATTTATGAGCAAATTTCCTCTCGTTTCGACAGTTGTAGTTTCCTTGCAGATATTGGGGCAACAGCGAAACAACTTGGAGGTGTTCGGCGTTTGCAAAGCAAGTTGATGTCTGATATCCTAAACCGAGAATACGAGGTTGATCAAGTTGCGAAAGGAATCGACTTTTTTAAAGGAATATTGCGGAATATGAAAGTGCTAATTGTTCTTGATGATGTGGAGGTACAGTCGCATCTCCACGAAATTGTTGGAGAGAAGCTTGATTGGTTTGGTTATGGATCTAGGATAATTGTCACCACTAGTATCAAATCTGTTCTTCCAGAATTCATACCTCGAGGGTTGGCTCATGTTTACGGTATCAGCGTGATGAATAATGATCAAGCTCTTGAGCTTTTGAGAAAGCATGCACTGCTAAGAGAATTTTCAATTCTATATCTTGATGAAATCGCAACAGGTATAATCAACTCTGTGAATGGGATCCCATTACATATCGAAGTAATTGGTTCACTCTTGTCCAGAAAAGTAGTAGAAGAATGGACTGCACTTGAGGAGCTAATTTTGCAATCTGGCCAGGATATTGAAAAGATTTTGATGTTTAGTTATGAAGAATTGAGCAAAGAGCAAAAGGAGATATTTCTTGATATTGCATGCCTCCCTGCTGATGTGGATGGTCGAATTGCTTCATTTATGTTGCATAATCCCAATTTTCCCCCCTCCGATGGAGTTGATGCGCTCCATGTCATGTCCCTGGTAAAAATTGGAAAAAATCGTGAACTAGGGATGCACAGGCTGTTAAGGGAGTTTGGCCGTCAAATCATACGAAAAGAGGATGATCTAGATCCAGGAATGCGAGGCAGGTTATGCAATTTGCAATTGGTCTGGAAAACAGAGAAGGTACAGTAACTTGTGTAATTCTATGGCGGAATGCTTGCCTGACCCTGTTCTCGAGCCTTGGAGTATTTTTTAAATTGTCCTCTCTCTAATGTTGACTTATTTAGCTCTTTCTCATTTTTTCTCCACTTAATACTTTTTCCATTATAGGGGACAGACCACCTCAACTTTGACGCAAGAGATTTTAAGAGCATGCCAAACACAAGGTTTGTTATCTTGGATTGTGCAAAAGTTGTTGGCGATTTTGCCAATGTTTTTCCAAATTTAAAGTGGCTTCAATGGCAAGGATGCACCAGAGATTTTGAAGCTACTAATTTTCATGTCGAGAAATTAGTCATTCTTGATCTTTCATGGAGCAAAGTCACTGAAAACTGGGGAGGTTGGAGAAAAATCAAGGTAGGTTAAGCTTTGTTTATTTCATGAAACTGTTTCCCTGAGGAATAAGTTTTCACTAGAAAGCTTTTTATGAAGACTGATTTAAGACATGACACTTTCCGGCATATGGCATGTACAGAACTGAATGTTACTCTTGAAATACTTAAGGAAATAATCGGTTGCCTGCCAACAATAATTAGAGGGTGTGTGGACAATGGTGGTGCTGGAATTCCTAGGTTGAGTGAGTTAAGGGGAATGATTTTCTGGTTGTCGAAAGGGTAAGTCATTCTTTAGAATCTAGATAAGCATCTTCTTTGACCATGAATACATTTTCCATTAGAAATCTGCCTAAACTATGCCAGGATTGTATGGAAAACATATTTTCAGAAATTGTTTTTCTTCAAAACAAACAGAGCTCTAGACTTTATTTCCTCTAAAGATTTGTTCAGTGTACGAATTAATGTTTCTGTGCTATTTTTGCAGATGCCACAGTTGAAAGTCTTGAATCTTACTGGTTGTGCTGACCTATTGATAAGCCCAGACTTGTCCACTTTCCCAGACTTGGAGGTATTGATTCTCGAACGATGTTCTCGACTAATGAAATTAGATCCTTCCATCAGTCATCTAAGACGCTTAACTACCTTAAATTTGAGGTTCTGCGATGAACTCAATATGTTGCCAATTGAACTGGGTCACATGAAAGCTCTTAAGGAGCTCTTTATTGATGGGACTTCGGTACAAGAAATTCCTACGTCAATGGGTTACATGGAGAAACTTGAGATTTTTAGTGCTTCCAACTGTCTCCAGTTAAGTCACCTGCCTGATTCAGTTCGTGGCTTGACAGCTCTTTCAGTACTCTCACTGGAAAATGCAAAAATTACTCGAATCCCTGCCTCAGTTAAAAAGCTGGCGAAACTTCGGATCCTATCTCTAAAGGATTGTCATTGGATAGGAAGACTTCCTGATTCAATTTGGAATTTAAGAAACTCATTAGAGGAGTTGGATATAACAGGGACAGGCATTTCTGAATTGCCCAATTCAATTACTTGCTTGGGGCGTTTAAAAGTGTTAAAGATGGATTCTTGCTTCATTAGGGAATTGCCTAGAGAAATTGGAAATTTGGTCAACCTTGAAGAGTTGCATGCTTCCCATTGTAGGAGTTTGAAGGGAGCCATTCCAACTGCTATTAAGAGTCTAGATCGTCTGAAGATACTGAGATTGGGACATTCCAGTATTTCTGGCATTCCTTCGGAAATTGGAAGTCTTTCTTGCCTTCAGACTCTTGATTTACTTCGGTGCAACGAGATTCAAGCGCTGCCAGAGCTTCCCTCCAGTTTAACTTGTCTACGTGTGAGTTCTGAAAGGATGGAGGCCTTGCCAGATCTTAAGGATCTAGTGAAGTTGGAGGAGATATGTCTGAGTGATAAAGATCCTATGGAGCTCATGTGTCCCTTAACACGGATGGAGCCAAAATCCAGATAGAGTGATTTCTTAGTTGCGCGCATAGTACTTCCGAAACTGAAGATGTTAGAGTTGTCTCATTCTCGAGTTAGTGAACTGCAACTTGGGATTGACCCAAAAAAAAAAGATGTGCAACTTGGGCATGGTTCCCTGTCATGTACACATCTTAAGAAGCTAGTTCTATCTGGTGTGAATCTTGAAAATGTGCCGGAACTTCCCTCATCATTGTCCGTTTTATCTATTCAACGTTGTTCATCTTTGAGACAATTGCCAGCAGTTCACCATCTGAGCAAACTTGCAGAACTAAATCTCGACCAATCTGCGGTAGAAGAGATTAAGGGGCTTCAAGGACTAACTGCTCTTGAAATCTTGAATATGACGCACTGTGAAATGCGCAATCTCAATGGGCTTGGCCAATTAACAAATTTACGAAGTTTGATTTTGTCAGACTGTGATTCACTTGGTGGATTGCCCGATATATCAAACTTGAAGATGTTGAATGTCTTAGTAGTCCAAAGATGCAGGATGATTTCTGATATTGAAGGCCTCATGGAGTTAACCTCCTTGGAAGTGCTGCATGTTAGTGAATGCGAGGCAGAAAGCACACAGCAAGTACAGGATGCATCAAAACTCGTGATGGAACGTTCAATAAACAGTTGATGTCCCGTTCTCCTGGAGTGGACATTCATTAATTTACATGGCTCTTCAGACACAATCAAAACCATACAGCTGTGGGGGGTGACATCATTGAAGTCCACTGAGAATTGAGTTGGCAAACTGGTGCCAAAATTGCTGGAGCTGCAATTTGAAATTTGGCACCAAAAGTTTTTTGAGTCCTTTTATCTATCAAACCAAGTGCCATGAACAAGCACCCTTGTACGACCTCACAGGTCATCAGATCCTTCATATTCTTCTCTCCCTCACCAATCCATCTTTCTGTCCAGTCTCTCATTCAACTGGCGACTTAGTTGTTTCCTGCAAATTTGGAATGATCTAACTCCGAAGATATCTGGAAAATCTGGAGGCACTGCAAGGAATTTTCTTGTGTCAAAGGCATCTCCAATTCTTAGACGGTATACAAAAGCACAATATCAGGGGCACAGTTGGTAGCTCTCACATGTGAACGAACCCCCCATACAGCTGGTTGTCTGGCATGTCATGCAGGAGATGTAGATACAAATATTGCTTTTAGTGCAAGACATGCTCAGTCGAGGTAATAATTTTCTCCTGAGGTTTCTCATCATAAACAGGTGTCTATAGTTCCCAAATTTACAATTCATTTGACTGTAAGAAGTGCACCTCTTTTGCTCAAGCTCAGTGGGTAGTTAAGAAATGCACCTATTTTCCAATGATCTTTTACTCATCACCCGTGGAGAAAGACTCATGAGCCTTGTATGTTTCATACAGACTCTTCTTCATGGAATGATGTTGTTTCTTGGGTTCAGATTAATCTGAGAGGCAACACTATACAGATTTTAGTCTTTAAACTAGCCCAGAATGCATGAGTTTATTACAGTTGGAGAACTCGAAATTATCGGTTCCATTGTCCTGGGACTCACATTTGTATTGAGAACATTTCAATTGTTTCCTTGCCGATGTAATGCGTACGACACACCCGAGATGACATGGATGCCCCTCTACTCAAATGAAAGCATCCTCACAATAACTACCAAAAGTGACATTTATATCAAAACACGGATGGCAGAGAGGGCGAGCTGGTTAGAAAGGATCTTGTAATGATTGTAAGTGGTTATTGATTTTGGCATCTTACTTCATCTTGGTTTAAGATCGCAAATAGGTTGTTTTAGGTAACTTTTGTTCAGCTTGAGCATTTTGCATTGGTACGGCACATCAATGCACAATTCTATTGATCCTAGGTGCACTTCTCACCTTTAACCTAATATGGCTTATCCCAATCCAATCATTTCCGAGTGCCCGCTGTTTTTGGCAGAATCGTTTGTAATTCGACTCCATGAATAAATGTGAGTCGAGATAGTGAATGGAGAGCAGGGAATTCTAGTGTCCAGGTTCAGAGTGGGAATTGTGCGTTGAGCTTGTGAGGGAAAGGTGTTCTATGAAAGGAAGAGCTTGCCGGGTTAAGTTTGGCTTGCGGCTACAGGGAATTCAGAACGGATGAAATCTGAATGAAAGTTGGCGACTGGAAGATCTCATTGGTTTGTGCTGGGGGGACAAGAATAAATATGTAATCATCAGCAGCTTCTCGCCTGTTATAAGGGAAGAAGCTTCAGCATTATGTAGCAGCCTAGGAGGACTCGGTGGAACTGGCGTTTTTGGTCGATGGTTTATGAAATACCATAAAGAGATGGAACTTTTGGGTAGGTTTTCACTGGCCAGTGGGCAGAGAGAGAGAGAGAGAGAGAGAGTCGCGACACCATAAACTATGGCTGGTTTAATAAAAAATTTGTTCCTCGAAGTTCCTCCCAAGCTTTCAAATTATAGTAGAAATGCACAGATTTTGGATATCTTTGACAATTATGGTATCCGTTTGTTTACCATTTCAAAATTTACACTGATGCAAAGAGTTTTGTATCATTAAAGGGCTTGTTTGGTTATCGGGAGTAAAACCCGCTGAATGAAATTATGATCATGATTATTTTTCAGGAAAATTGTCCAAAAAGTCCTAAATCTATTGTACGGCGGCTAATTTAGTCTTAAACTTTTTAATTTTGCTAATTTAGTCCTAAACCTTTTAAAAGGTTATCAATTCAATTCTCAACCTTTCAATTATGCCAATTTAGTCATCAATTTATTGACTATTTGCTAATTTAGTTTTAAACCTTTTAACGAATTGCCAATTTAGCCTTTCTGGCTAATTTTGGCTGGAAATTGCTGACATGACGGTCTAGTCGGCATCGGCCGTCATACATAGCGCTAATGTGGATAATTTTTTTAAAAAAAATCTATTTTTTTATTGATTGTTTTATTTTTATTCTTTTCTTTTCTTTTCTTTCTTTTTTTTTTCCTTTCTTCTTGGTTGAGTCGGTGAGTCGCCGGTCAAGGGCTGGCGGAGGTGGTCGACCACTAGGCAACGCCGGCCCCAAGGTGAGGGCTGCAAAGCCCTTGCCGGCCGTGGGCGAGGGCGTCGCGGCCCTTGCCAAATCTGAGCGAGGGCATCGTGAGCCTTCGTCGATCACAGTGAGGGCGTCGCAACCCTCGCCCGCCCTTGCTGTGGTTGGCGAGGGCTTGGGCGAGGGCTGGCGACGCCCTCGCCCAAGGGCAGGCAGGGGTTGCTAGTCAAAATTCGAATAAAAATAAAATAATCAATAAAAATTAAATTAATCAATAAAAAGTTTGAATTTTTTTAAAATAAAAAAATTATCCACGTCAGCGATTTCCGAACAAAATTAGCTGGAATGACTAAATTAGCAATTCGTTAAAAGGTTTAGGACTAAATTGACAAATAGTCAATAAGTTTAGGACTAAATTGGCACAATTAAAAAGTTTAGGACTGAATTGACAAGTTTTTAAAAATAAAATAACCAATAAAAAAATTATCCATGTATGCGTTACGTCAGCGATTTCCAGTCAAAATTAGCTGGAATAACTAAATTAACAGTTCGTTAAACGGTTTAGGACTAAATTGGCAAATAGTTAATAAGTTTAAGACTAAATTGGCACAATTGAAAGATTTAGAAATGAACTGACAACTTTTTAAAAGGTTTAGGACTGAATTGACAAAATTAAAAGGTTTAGGACTGAATTGGCTGTCGTACAATAGGTCTAGGACTTTTTGGACAAATTTCCCATTCTCTTTCTTGCCAATGTTTTGTGAATTAGAATGAGACTGAATGGAAATGAAACTCGAGAAGGAAAATCGTTTGCATTGTTGCATTTTCATTACTATGGAGGAAAAGAACAAGGACAAGTCAAAAAAAAGAAAAAGAAAGTGGATAATGGATCATTAGCCACTGCCTTTTTTTTCTTGTTCGACACGACGTGGATGACCACGCGTAGGCCTCCTTACCTCCTCCTCCGGCACCGTAACGAGCAGAAGTCAAACGTGCGTCTTCCAAAGCCACTCTGTTGTGTCTCTCCCGGCTCTCTTTCCATTGATCCGTAGAATCCTTCTCTGCTCGACCTTTCCACCTTCTCTTTGCTCAATCCAAGCATGTTGGCTTTGAACACATGTACGGTCGGAGTCTCCTCCCAATTGACGAAACCTTGCGTGAACGGCCTCACCGTGGAGTCACTTTTGGCTTTCGAGTCTGTCTTTGAGATTGACTTCCCCCATCTGACCTCGCCAAGATGGTGTAAGGTTATACTATCTTTGAAATGGATAAATATAATTTATAGAAACTTCTGTCTACTTATTAATATAATAAAAATTGTAAATTGTGTTATTATACTAAAATAAAAAAAATGTTTTTTAAGTACAAATGAGTTACAATTAAATAATAAAATAACAAAGAGAGAGGACGGTATGGATTGTTTGTATCCGTAGGAACTAGTCAAACCCAATATTTGAATACCCCGTGTTATTAAAAAAAAGAAAAGAAAAGATAAATGAGGGGCAATAAATTAATGCATAAATGTCTAGCGATGTCAGGACAAATTAAAAATTAACATTGGCCACAAAAAGTTGCAGCCGTATTCTTTTCTTTTTGTGACCCCCGGATTTAATATTCACATAATAACTAGATGCAAGAGAAAACAAATGAATTTTTCATATTTGAATGTTAAGGTCTATCAACAAAACAAAATCATATTGATACCCGGTGAATCGTAATGCAAGCTAAGGGCCTTTCTATCTTGGTATACCACATCGATGTTTTTAAAGATTTCAAAAAGATAAAAAGGAAAGAAAGAAAAAAAATCGAACTGGAAAATCTATAAACCAAACGAAAATTGATGTTTGTTTTCTTTTTGGTGATCTCTCACTTGGGTTTAGCTTAGTTTAGCTTCCCAATTAATACTATTAGAAATTCCAAATTGGTACCCCAAAAACTAATTTTCATCTCACTAAAAATTTTAATTTGGTACCCCAATAATACATTTACCCAAAACTAATTTTTGCTCATAAAAAATCCCAAACTAATATCCCACAATACAATTACCCAAATCTAATTTTCGTCTTACGAAAAAATTCAAATGGGTACTCCTTACCAAATTCTGCCTTCCATTGGCATTCCATTCAATAGCATATTTGTCAATACATGTGGCAAATAATTACTATACGGATCTACCATGGAGCGTGATAGATCTGATATAAAAATTCATGTGTGTTGACAAATATGTATTTCAAAGGAGGGTAATTTTGGGTCAGGAGTACCAGTTTGGGGGTTTTTTTTTGTGAGATTGAGGTAAATGTGTCATAGGGTGTACTAGTTTGGGATTTTACTGGTATTAACCTCTTTTTTTTTTAATGAAAATCTCAAAACTAATTATTTTCTTTAGATGGATCTCAAAAACTATTAACCTGTGGAAGGTGATAAAGTACTTATGGACAATGGGAAAATTATCCAACAACTCCCAAACATGTTGTACTTTTTCTAATCCAGTTCTAAATCTTTCAATTTTGCTAATTGAGTATTAAATCTTTTTACGTTTTGCCAATTGAGTCAATCCGATCAATTTTGGCAAGAAATTACTAACATGGACGCTGACCATCATACGTGGTGCGACAGGTGTTGACATGGATAATTTTTAATAAGATTTTAATATTTTTTCGAATTCATTTAATCTTTTATTTATTTATTTTTTCTTCCCTTCTTCATCTAGCTGGTCGCCACGCCTCACTGATGGCTGACGACTGACCAAAGGCAAGGTCGACCTCACCGGTCCTTGCCAATGGAAGAAAAAAAAGAAAGAAAAGAAAAAGAAAAAGAAAAAAGAAAAAAGAAAAACATAATAAATAAATTCAAAAAAAATATTAAAATGTTATTTAAAAAATTCTACGTTAGTGCCGGCTGGGCCACATAGGATGGTTGGCATTTATGTCAGCGATCAAAATTGGCCGGATGGATTCAATTGGCAAAATGTGAAAATGTTTAGGATTCAATCGAAAAAATTGAAAGGTTTAAAACTGAATTGGCAAAAGTGCAATAGTTTTAGGACTTCTTGGACAATTTTCCCTATGGACAGTACTCAGTGATAGAGCTAGAATTTTAGTGGAGGGGGCGAAATATTCAACGTGATTGATTTGAAGGTTTAATTAATTTTTTTTATCATATTAATTGTAGGAAAGAGAACCATGTAATAGCTTAGAAGAAAAATGTAAAATAATAAAAGATAGTTTGTTTTGGACTGAGATAAAAATACTAAACAGCACTATTGAAATAATCGTAGTTAATGGTGTATTTTAAGTTTATTTTACGAAAATTCATCATTTTTAAGGACACCAAAAAGCTAATAATAAGAAAATCAGTATCCATAAGAAAAATGCACACGTTACCTGGGTGCAAGAGAAAACGACAATTAATTTGATGCTGTAGAATTATTTTGCTTTATATACATTCTAATGTAGCAGCATCTTAATGTCCATGTTGTACATAGAAAGGATCTAATATCAAGAAAACTTAAATTTCCGCATCAACTTCAGTAGATAAACAATAATGCTAGTGAGGATAAAATGAAAATGATGCTTTTAAGCTCCATTGTTTATGAGAAAATAACTTTCAGGAAAATATTTTCCGTATTTTCCGACGTTCGATTTATGGAAAATAAACTACTCAAGGAAAATATTTTCCCTCAATGGAAAAAACACCTTCAAAAGTGAGGGAAAATATTTTTATCTTTTATGAAAAGAGGAAATTATTTTCCCTCCTTCTTTCACCATTCATTTTAATTATTTTAATAATTTTTATTAAACTTCTAATTTTTAATTATTTGTTCTTTTTTTTTACTTCTTTGCCATGGTTGGTTGCCGGCCATGGCGAAGGCCGGCGACCGGCCGAAGAAGAAGGTGAAAAAAAAAAGAACAAAAAATAAAGAAAAATAAAAGAAAAAGGTAATTAAAAATAATTAAAAATCAATTTTAAAAAAAAAATAAAAAAAATATTAAAAGTAGTGCATGGAGGAAAATCTATTCCATACCAAATAGCGGAAAGTATTTTCAGGATCTTTTTTAGATTTTAGCAGAATATCGAAAACTTGTGTTATTTTCCTTAAAGGTAGCTTTCTGAAAACGTTACATATTTCGCGAAACGATCGGATACTTAGGCTCCGTTCGTTTCCGGAAAAATATTTTCCCGGAAAACATTTTCCGCTTTTTCCGGTGTTCGGGGGCGGAAAATATTTTCCGTGGGAAAACATTTTCCTTCCCCACCCCCAAATCCTTCATTATTTTGAGGAAAATGATTTCCTCTTTTCACAAAGAGGAAATCATTTTCCCCCAAAGTGAAGGCAAAATTGGCCATGGGAGAGAAAATGTTTTCCGTGGGAGAGGAAGTTGATCGCCGGTCACCGCCGTCGGCCGCCGGTCGCCGGCCGCCGCCGCCGGTCACCCGCCGCCGATCGCCCGCCGCCGGTCGCCCGCCGCCGCCGGTCGCCAATCGCCGGACGCCGCCGGATCGGCGGTCGCCGAACACCAGGAAATATTTTCCGAAACTTTTTCAGATTTTAGCCGAACACTAGAAAATTGTGTTCTAGAAAAATATTTTTCAGGAAAATAACTTCCGGAAAAATATTTTCCAAAAGGAGAATATTTTCCGCCAAACGATCGGATACTTAGTTCCTATGTTTTTCTTTAGTTTTCTCTTCTTCTTTTTTTCAGTCAAAATGCCTGCTAACGGAATTGAACGTGGTTGAGAAAGTGACTATCAAAATAAAGCTATTTTGATCGTTTTAAAATTGGACTTTATAAAATGAAAAGGACGGGCAATTTATTTAAAATCAGACTTTATGTATAATATGGACGTGGGACTTTTGCCCCACTTTCGGTCATTCATCATAGAGGTTAGTGTGGTAATTTCCGTTACCTCATTTTCTATGCTTTCCGTACCCACTTTCTCTACCACCGGACCTTTCTCGCTCCCCCGATACAAATTTTTAATGAAAGGCTAATTTCTTAAAAAAATCCTAACTTTAAGTTATATATTAATTTTATCTCGAATTTTTTTTTAAAAAAAATTCAAGCTTTTACTTTAATCCCAAATTTATTCACGCGTCCAAAAATCGCAACAAGTTTTTTTAAAATTATTAATATCAAAGCCAGTTAGAAATTTATTATTGTGAGTTGCGTCTTTATCAATACTCTAGAACAACAACAGTCTCGTGTGGACATATATGAGATTATAGTGAAAATTAGGGATTTTTAAATAAAAAGAAACTTCGGGACAAAATTGAAAGTAGACCTAAAATTTAGGATTTTTTAGGGAATCAATCTTTTTGATCCATTTTTAGTCCCCTTTCGCTTGACTTTTCAACCATTGCATCTTCCACTGGCATTGACTTGGCGAGTCTTGCATCTTCCCCTGGCATTCTCTTCTGATCAATTTTTGATCTGATATCCTAAGATCCAACTTCGGAAGGTGATCCAAATGAAGCGAGAGATCTCTTCCCGTAGCATTGACAGTGAGCGAGAGAGGGAGGCGACGGCCTCCAACTCGTCTGTGAGAAAGCTGGTTAGTTCCGCTTCCCCGTGTTTGTGGGTTTCTTTCGTTCTTTTGATTTTTTGGGTTATGTCTGTGTGAGGACGAGGACGAGGACTGTTGATTTAGCTGGTATATGCTCAGATCTGCATCTTCAGTCCAAACGTTATCTTTGGACTGCAATAAAGGATAATACTTCTTGATCTTGATTTGGTATTCAAATCGGCTAGATCTCATATCCTTTTCAGAACATCGTCAATGAGCCTAGATCGGATGGGATCAACTCTTTTTCTTTCCTTTTCTTTTGGTTTTTTTTTGTACTTTCTAAAGCAACTTCATTGTCTCAGATCAGAACATCCTAGTCAAGGCCTTTATGCCTCCACTTTTTGCTTTTGTTACTCTGCCGAAATTATCCAGAACGAAGTGGCAACTTGTGATAGAGTTCGCCTTTTTCATTTTACAGGGGTTGGTCTCTTCACCGCCTTCTCCGTCCCCGCTGTCGCTGCCCTCTCCGTCGCCGCGGCCGCCTCCTCCATCCCTGCCTCCGCCCTCGCTGCCTCCGTCATCATCGCGGCCGCCGTCATCCATCTCTACCTCATCAAGAAACAATTACGAAGTGTTCTTGAGTTTTAGAGGTCCCGATACTCGCAAGGGATTTGCAGATTGCCTCTACACCAGCCTGATTAATGCAAGGATCATTGTCTTTAGAGACGATAATGAACTTCATCCTGGAGATAATATCCCTGATGCATTGGTTCAATCCATAAAGCAATCCAAGATATGAATACCCATTATCTCCAAGGATTATGCATCCAGTAAGAGTTGTCTCATGGAATTGGCACAAATGGTGGAATGCAACGAAGCAGACGCTCAACTGATCGTGCCCATTTTCTATGATATTGACCCTGCTGATTTAAAATACCAACGTGGATGTGTTGGGGAGTCCTTCAGTAAGCACGAGAGCCGTGGAATTGACCGCGAGGTCATTAAAAAATGGAAGGAGGCTCTCGAAAAGATTACTGTGACGAAGGGTCATGACCTGCAGAATACAGAAATTAAGTAATCATCTTTTTACTGTCCTTTTAATTTTATTAGCTTTATCTTTATGAGAATTTTGCCAAGCACAATTTTTTTGAAATCATTAATTGGATGGGACTGGATTTTTTTTTGATAATGTGGTAAATGTGCTTTCCGTGTCCTTCTTGTTGCCCACTGCATCGTCCTTGTTGGTCAATTTAGTACGGTTTAACTGGATAATTTCCTTCGTAATTTTCGTGGACTGTTATTAATTATTTTGTAATCTCTTCATGATTCCTTATTTTCATCATCACATTTGGCAGTCATGGTGCACTCATAAAGAAAGTTGTTTCGAATATTCTGGAGTGGTTGAAGAAGAATGATTTAGATGTGACTGACGGTTTAGTGGGCATGGAACCCCGCGTACGGGAGGTTATGAAAACGCTTGGTGTCATCTATGGGCCTGTTTGGTTCGGCTTTGGGGGAATGTATTTGGTAAAATGCAAATACCTTTGAGTTAAAGGGGTTTTCCGAAATGCAAGTAGTGTTTGGTAACGTGTCTTTTAAAATCACATTTGAAAACAACTTTGGTCTAAATACCGTTTGGTAAAATCTTAATTTTGTAAAGGACTTTTGCTAATATTTTTTTAAAAATTTTTTTTGGCTCGAACCAACACCGCCGGCGTATCTGTCCGTGAGGCCAAAACGGCCGCCGGCCAACCTCCGGCGGTCTGATCTGGCCGCCGCCCGCCTCGCTGAGGTCGGCCGACCTCCGGCGACCACCGCACGGGGTCGCCCGACCCCGGCGACCATCGCACAGGGTCGCCCAGGAGCCTCACGCGGCGCTTGGGTCGCGCGATCGGATCCGGGTCGCGACCGCGCCGCCCGAGGCCGGGCGACCCCGAGCGGTGGTCAGCCGGGCTCAGCGACCTCGGCGGCGCCACTGGGGGTCGGGCGACCTCGGCGACCGCCGCCACTGAAGGGTCGCGACCCGGCGACCGCACTCGCTGGATCCGCCGACCTCGGGCGGTGCTCGGGTCGCGCGACCCGGATCTGGGTCGCGCGACCGACCGCCACTGAGGGATCCGGCGGCCGCCGCTGGGGGTCGGCCGACCTCCGGCGACCACCGCCCGAGGGTCGCCCGACCCCGGGCGGCGGTCGCCCGGACCCCTCGGGCGGCCTCCGGTGCGGCTCCTTGGGCGCGATGAACAGTAGCGGAATGAACAGTGCCACTTGCATTCCGAAAATGCAATTTCCCCAAGGGACCTCAGGAGGTGCATTCAGCCAAAGGCCCTTGGGGAGCTTTGGAGATGCAATTGCATCTCCTCAAAGCTTGCAAAAAAAATTACCAAACAACTTTGCATTTGCCCAAGGACCTTCAGAGCCCCAAAGCAGCTTTGAAATGCTGAACCAAACAGGCCCTATGTCAACGGGCAGGCAACCGGAGTATATGGCAAAGATGTACGTGTACTTGGGATATGCGGCATGCCAGGGATTGGCAAGACTACCCTTGCAAAGGTTGTGTACAACAAAATCCATAGTCTCTTTCAACGTTGTAGTTTTCTTTCAAATATTCACGAAAATGTTGCATTTAATGGACTCATGGGCCTCCAAGAACAGTTAATCTCAGACCTCCGAAGGCAAGAGTTTACAAGGCTAGAAACTCTTGACAAAAAAACTGAAGCCATAAAAATTTCATTGAGAGGAATGAAAGTTCTCATTCTCCTTGATGACGTGCATCATTTTGACCAAATCAAGCATTTAGTTGGGGATCTAAGTTGGTTCGGCCCAGGAAGCAGGATTCTCATGACAGTTGGAAATAGTAATGTTCTTGATGGTTACGGAAATGGAGTGGCTTATAAGTATGAGGTTGGAGAAATGGGGCCTCCTCAAGCTCTTAAACTTTTCCACATACATGCTTTTCGTGAGTATACTCGCGAAGATGAGGATGAGTATGATTCTCTGTCCAAAGTCATTGTTGACATTATTGGAGGTATTCCATTTGCTATTGAAGTAACGGCTTCATTCTTGCATAAGAATAAAGGGGAAAGACAAATATGGCAACATACATTGGATACCTTAAGAAGGAGGCCAGAAGATAAAGTCCAAAAAGTGATCCAGTTCAGCTATGACTCTTTGCATGAAAAGACGAAAGAGATATTTCTCGATATAGCATGTTTTTTCATTGGAACGGATCACAGAATTCCCCCTACATGTGGTGTGCATGTAACTATGATCCAAGAGGAATCATGATTCTGTGACATGGGTTTAGTCAAAATAGGAGAAAACAATTAATTATGGATGCATAATCTACTAAGAGAGTTTGGCAGGGAAACTGTTAGGAAGCAAGATTGTCATGAGCCTCGAAACCGAAATAGGTTATGGAATCACATTGATGCACTTTCCACGCTTAATGGAGAGCAGGTATACTTTTCAAGCATAAGATCTTTTAGTTTAAACACAGTCAACAATCTTTGAAGATACTTCCTTTCCTTAATTTTTCTTTCCTAAAATGAAGCGTGAATGGCTATATTTCATTTCCCTTTCTACTTATTCAGTTCCCTCGATTTGCAGAGTCCTAGTAAGGTGGAAGCCCTTGGTCTCACATTTGACGAGGGACAAAGTGAATGTTTTAGACGTGAAAGATTTAGCCATCTAGGGCGCTTGAGGTTCTTGAGATTGGACAGGGCTACTATTAGAGGGAGTTCTTGGGATGTATTCGGCTATCTAGGGCGCTTGTGTTTGCAGATATTGGACCCGGCCACTGTTGGAGGGAGTTCTCAGAATGTTCTTTCAAATTTAAGGTGGCTTGATTGGCAAGGGTGCAGTCAGATCTCTGAACTACTTATTTTCCATTTAGAGAAACTGGTCGTTCTTGATCTATCTCGCAGTAAAGTCACTGGAGGTTCACAAGTATGGGAACAAATCCTGAAGGTAAAGTGCATATTTGTCTATGTATCCTGGGATTATTAGGATAGCTAGCACCAACTGAGCCTATTCTGTCCACTTTTCTCGCAGAAGGCAAAGGAATTGAAAGTTTTGGACCTCAGTAGCTGTCGTGACCTGAATGCTTTTCCAGACTTCCGTGCTTCGATGTACTTAGAGAGATTAGTCCTGGAACGTTGTTCGGCACTATCCCAAATTGGTCCATTGATAGGTAATCTAGAGAACTTAGTCTACTTAAATCTTAAGTTCTGCAGATTCGTCAGCGACTTGCCGCAAGAACTGTGTCATATGAAAGATTTGGAAGAACTTCTGATTGATGGAACTGCCATTAAAAGGATTGATTTCGAACTAGCCTCCGTGAAGAAACTTAAGATTCTGAGCGCTTGCCAATGTGGAAGTTTGGCTCATGTATCACCCTCTATTGGTCACTTGGAATCTCTTGAGCATCTTCGATTGGATGGTGCCGCTATTGAACGCCTACCAGAATCTATTAAGTCCTTAAAGAAACTTCGGAGCCTGCTTCTAGGAAATTGTCAGAATTTACTTGAGCTTCCTGGTTCCATTGGGAATCTTGAGTCACTGGAAGTCATGGATCTATCTAGCACCAAGATTGCTAGTTTACCTAGGTCCGTCAAGCATTTGAAAAATTTGAAATTGCTGAAGATGGAGAATACACACTTAGAAAAATTCCCAAAGATATAAAAAATCTAGAAAAGCTGGAAGAGATAGATCTTTCAAAACGCTGGAATCTGAGGGGGTGGATTATCTGGGATGTTAGAGGATTATCCTCTTTGAAAATCTTGAGATTATCATCTACCAAGATTTCTGGCCTACCCTGGACCCTTCCATTGCTCTCTGATCTCCAACAACTAGATTTAAGTGAATGTGACCAACTTTGGGATTTGCAAAGACTTCCATCTGGTTTAAGCATTCTTCGCTGGGGATCCAAAAAAATGCAGACGGTGCCAGACCTTTCTTTCTTAAGAAACTTGAAAGAGCTGTACTTGGGTGATAACTTTGATCCTACTGATCCAATGCAGAATTCTTCCTCTGAGCCACCAGAAATTGGATGGTTAACAAGACTAGCGAATCTAGAAATCTTGGAGTTGTGCCTCTCAAACATCACCAAGCCACCTGAACATTTTAATAAACTTCAACTTAGAAAACTTGTTTTGCACCACGCAAAATTGCATGACCTCGGAGAGCTACCCTCTAGCTTATCGGTATTGTGCCTCCAGCGCTGTGTGATTCAATATTCACAATTTTCTACGGTGAGAGGTCTATCTGAATTAGAACTCGAAAACTGTCTCCTGGCAGAGACTGTCAGTCTTGATAATTTGAGGCGGTCGGAACTTCTGAAAATATCCTACTGCTATGTGCGAACACTTGATGGGCTGGAAAATTTGCCTCGTTTTAGAAGGCTCACTTTAGACGACTGCCCTTCATTGACCGATTACCTGATCGTACAAATCGTACATTCGAAATCGATGGGTATGGTTTCCCAGAAGAACAAATAGTCGGCAGTTATGTTGCTCGCACCTAGGGTCAGAATATTGTGGGAATGCTTCAATGAGTGAAGATCTTGCTGCACAACGGATCTTCGGTCTATCTTCAATGACAAGTCGGAGGCTTTTCTGGAAGGTAAATATTGCTACTTTTTGCTTTCCTCGACTTGAACATCTGTACAACTCCATGATGCACCAGTTGGTCTTCTCCTCTTTCGGCTAAGACACTGCGTGCAGTCAAATTTCTGTGCGGTGTCCTCTCCACCTCGTGTGGGCTTGGAACTTCTCTGTTGGAAGGCCCGACCTTGTGGGTTTGGACAGGCAAGTTTGTGCTTTGAAATCTTCTACTAGCTTTTGATTCTAATTTCTCAATTCTTTTATTTTTTTTAATTCTTTTAGTGAAAACGCATAAACGGTAACTGGATCACAGAACCAACATAAAACTAACAAAAAAAGATTGTTATTAGATAATTCAATTTGCCAGTGCTTTGTGCATGAAAACATGAAACATTCTTGGCATTTTAATTTCTTTATTGTTCGCTCGTTTTGTCATTCAGAAGAAGTTTGTGACAGATTTACTACCAATTTACCGGGTGGGCTGGGATGGATACTCAATATCAGAACGATGATTGGGCAAAGACTACTTGGTGGAGGAGGAGAGATGGCTGGCTCTTTTGTTTGAATGGGAGATTTGTAGCCTTGAAGTCCGGGGGATGCACGTGGAGAAGATAAGCCGATGGGACTCGAGTGCGGACGCGTGGAGTCGCATACTGCTCCTTCCTTTTTAGGCTGAGGCTTGAAAGATTGACAGGCGAGTTGCAGCTGCAGTGTTGCAGAGTTTTAACTCTCAATCTGGGACGATGTCGGTAACTTTAAAGTAGCAATAATAGCGCATTCTCCCTACCCGCGTGTCGGTGTTGCAACGAGCGTCAAATGGGTAATCATTGCCTCATATCTGTTCTAATCAGTACACTGATCCCGAGTCTGTATTCTGCAACTTCCATCAGGCACTGCATTTTTCCATCAAACATTGTTTTGCTGCATTATCCGCTGTGCTCGTGCTCTCTTATTTGAAGGCTTATTATGCGACGGTCATACGATGTTAAGCACTTCCACAGGCCAAAATAATTCGTTCGTGCTTCTCAAAAAGGATTCTCCACCATAAAAGCTTATTATACTACATTTGGCCATATGTGATAAGTAGAAGAACCCACATGCTTCTGTTCTACGATGATCATTTTCTTTCTCTTTCTGTTTTCTTCGCTATTGAGAATGGGGATTCGTGGGTGATTTTCCTGAGGAAGCCTCCAAGATGTAACTGGAACTAGAATACATCATGGGGTTTTCTTATCATCTTAAGCTACACTTGTCAAACGGGTTGGTCGGGTCGGGTCGGGTCATAAATGATCCGACCCAAATTGACCTATTAGCCCGTTTATGATCAATTTGTTTGTAATGTAAATTTTTCGACCCATACCCAACCCAACTTGACTCCATCCATATTATTAAAACATTTCCATATTTAATCAAATTTAGGAAAACTTGTTAACTTATGATTTTTTTTTAAATTTATATCACTATAACACTTTCATGCAATACAAATTTAGTGGACAATTTTTATTATTTTTTTTTAAATTGAGTCTTTGTTTGTTTCGAGGAAAATGTGATATTTCTAAAGTCATTTTCTTTCACAATATTTTTCGGTATCTGGTTGAAACTTGAAAATGAATTAGAAAATATTTTCCGCCATTTAGTATGGAAAATTTGATTTGATTTTCCTCCGTGAACTCATTTTAATAATTTTTATTTTTATTTTTTTATTTTTAAAAAAATCAACATTTTTATTTTTTTATTTTCTTTTTCCTTCTTCTTCGGCCGGTTGTTGGTGACTAGCCATAGGTGAGGGATGAGCTCGCTCATCCGATGAGGTCGCGCTTGCCCGAGGCCGGAGGGCTCGAGCTTCACCGGCAGTCGCTGTGGCCTACCATTGGCCAAGGAAGAAAGAAAAAAAAAGAAAGAAAAGTAAAAAAAGGATAGAAAAAGAAAATAAAAATAAAAATAAAAATAAAAAATAAAAAATTATACAAAATTCAGAAATTTTTTTAAAAAATAAAAATCAGAAAATTTTAAAAAAATAAAATCCAGTTAAGTTTTTAGGTAACCCATTTATGACCTATGTAATACATATTTAAGACCTAGTTAAACCGTTTATGACTCATTTAAGTATGTTTTGAAAATTTAAGGCAACCCATTTATGTTCCACATTATTTAATATGAGTTGTAATGTGGGTTCTAGACCTATTTTGCCACCTCTATCTTAAACTTCTGCTCTGACGGGGACACTACATGCAGACTATAACTATATGTAAAGTGAAAAACCTCGAACTCTTCTTGTAGGAGAGGGGAAATGCAGGGTGCTTCCACGTATCCTTTGGAAGATGTTGTTTGATATGGATTTCAAGTATGGATATTTACTGTGTCACGAGAAATATTGGAGCATCTTGAATATTACCGTGTGTCTATCATTGTATTCTTTGGTCACACAGACGCCTTAAATATTTTCGTGTTCCCTTCAAGCAACAGCCAAGAACACTGGCTGTCATGACAGCCTTTGGCTGCGCAAACTCCTTCAAATTTTCTGAGTGACTATAGTTTGGCTTTTGGCTATCCTCAGAGTGACGAATATGTGCATGGAAGCTCCACCTGGTCGAAATAACTACATAAGTAAGCCTTACTAGCAGTAGATTCCTTTGATTGCGAATGATTCATCGAGAAGATCTCCGGCACTTGCATTTAGCTGCGTCAATGAATGTACTGACCGTACCAATCTCTAGCTTATGCAGGAGTAACCTTACTTTATCATGTACTGTTCTATTGTGGTAGTACGTGAAGAAGAATCGCTCCTCTAAGCTGAAGACTGCTTCATGAAACCCTGCAGAGTGAGTCTCCTGAATGATGTTGGATATCTTCTTCCTGTTGATAATATGCATTCGGAGTTCTGAAAAATATAATAGATTGCGCAAAGCTAGTTCGATAATCAAGGATGAAACCCTAAAGAGTGAGTCTCTTGAATATACTCACCGTGTCACGCAGGACGGTCAGCATCTACGTTAACGATTTCCGGTCAAAATGAGCTGGATGAACTCAATGACATAAATGCCAAAATGTTTAGGATTAAATTGACCCAATTGAAAGGTTTAGGACTGAATTGATATCAATACAATAGGATTATGACTTTTTTAGTACTTTTACCCGTATATTTCAAACGTGGATAGATGATTGGATTCGTCTCTTTGGAAAGTGAATACGTAACACGTTTTCATTTTGGACTTTGTCTCTTGGGCTGAAGATTTGCTATTATGGGTTGGAAGCATTATCGCGTCTAGTACTACCATGTCTGGCCCAAACAAAGGTCCTGCAGGCGCAAACCTAGTGACCTATGCACGAAGACTCACTTACTCTTCTAATTTTTTGTCATTTAGCTTAATCGAATTGCGCTGTTAACATGAAGGTTAAGAAACTAACAGTTATTGGATGTGTTGGTCCTGTTGAAGGGGTGAAGAAATTTAAGGAAGGGCATACGGAGATTTCAACGGTTGGACCGGCTAATGAACCGGGAAAGAAGGAGAACCCAGATGCATGGCATTCTATGTCGATTGTCTGCTCGAAGATCTTGTTGAATCAAACTCAAGCTCGCCGATTCTCAAGCTCGCGAGCACAACTTGACGGGTGCAGGAGCTAATAGAGTTTCTGTTATAAACGTTAATTACTAGTTAAAAATAGAAATTGGTATCATCAAAAGTGCACAATAAACATATGTTATTCAAGCTTTTTCGAGCTCGAGCTCGAGCAAATTGATTGTAATCGAGTCCGGTCAAGTTTCGGTCATCAAATATATGAGTCCAGTTGAGCTCGAGCTTGGACAATATGACTCAACTCGGTTATACCCCTAGTAACATCTTTATTTTTCTTTGGCTCTCTCAATGTTGAGATCATTAAAGTAATTTTCATAGGGATGGGGATATTGCATACCGGTTAGTTAACATATTACTAATCTATTTGGGTGTTGGCCTGATGTTATTTATTTGAAACAAACCAAATCGAACATGAACCGAAGTTATCGGTTTGGTTTTAATTGTGATTTGGTTTGGGTTGAGATTTTTCGAAATCTATAATAGTTCGATTAGGGTTGAAAGTACCTTGAAAGCAAATCAGACAGAACCAAGAACATCCTACGAATAGCTGCGAGCTTCAAAGGGTTCAAATTCAAAATCACAACGCTTCTTTCAATTTGACATTTCCAAAAATTTCGCACTTTTCAAAGAATCTCAGACAAACACGATGACGAATTCTAGTCCCCCAATACCCCTCCATCTCGTCTTTCTCTCCCCTCTCTTTGGTTTGCACCTCGACATGTCATGGACCGGAGGTTTTCGAGGTGCAACGTTCATTAGTGGGGGTTGAACACCAGTCCCAGCACATGTTCATTTGTGACTCGAGAGGATTACCAAGACCAGGAGGGCTATGCGTGTTGTGGAATGGAAATATGGATGTGGAGGTGCCAGTCCTGGCAGCGGGTAGTGCTCATAACAAGGCTAGTCCTAGTCCTAAACCCTGATAAGTCTTAAGCCAGTCTTTTGATGATTAGTATATAGATGTGCAGGTAGACATAAATGACAGAAGAACTGCATTCAGATTAACGTTACCTCATGCTCCTATGGATTGCCAGAATCTTTTGCATCTGTGGCATCATATGAAGAATTTAAATGCACCTTCAGACCTAGCCTAGGCCATGGTAGGAGGTTTTAAAGAAGTGTTATATCATTGGGAGAAGGATGGGAGGAGTCAAGCACAGAACTTTCGTCTGGACAAAATATTTAGACAGTTCTTGTATAGTTGTCAGTAATGGACCTAGAGAATAAGGTATGCTGCTTCACACTGTCCAATAATAGGGATGGGTTGGCGAATGTTCGAGAATGGATCAAGCCGTTGTGGCTTGGATCATAGCCCTCTAACCTTGACTCGCTCTATTGAACCACCCGGGAGGGAAGAGGAGTTTCAGTTTGAAGAGTTATGGCAGGAACATGATGAGTGTCCAGGTTAAATAACAAAGAAATAGAGTGATACTACCGATTCTTCCAACGACATCTGTGATAAATTAACAGTCTCCTCGGCATTGACATCCTGGAGTAAGAAGAAGTTCAAGAATGCTAGGACGGAGGTTGTAAGCTTACAATAATAGCTTACTCAGTTGGTAAGCAACAGAGCAGACCAGCTTGATAGGGAGAGACCAAAATCTATTTAAGCAAGATTCAACTAGCTTCGGAGTCAAGAGGAGCAGTATTGGCATTTGAGGTCTAGGATTTGATAGCTGAAATTGAGTGATCACTATAGCAAATTCTTCCATGCTTGAGCTATCTAAAGACGTCAACGGAATAAGATTTCTCAATCACAAGTCACTGAAGGGACTTGGTGTGCTATGCCTGGAAGACTAAAAGAAATAATAACCAAGTTCTTCAGCGATTTGCTCTCAACATAGGAGTACAGAAATTTCGACACGATTATAGATCAATGCCCACGGGTGGTATCAATTGAGATGAACACTGGACTCATTAGACCTCTGTTGATGGAAGAGATCAGATAATTGGGATGGGAGCGACAAAAGCACCCGACGGAATGAATGGATTGTTCTACCAAAGAAATCAGGAGACAAGAGTTATTTTCATATGGGCAGTTTGATATCTCAGATTGAACCAACCCTAGATTACATTAGTTCTCATAGTGCCACCGTGGAATGTATAACTCAATATCGCCAAATTAGCCTCTGCAATTTTGCTTTTAAAGTGATAGCAGAAGTATTAGCTGACCGATTAAAAAACATTAATGCCTCAATTGATTTCTCTGGTGCAAGGCGCCTTTGTTCCGGGGCGTGAAATTCAAAATAATTTTTTGTTGTGCATGAAGTGTTGCACCATTTACGAAGAAGGTGAAGGAAGATGAAATCTATTGCTGTGCTCAAATTAGACATGAGGCCTATGGTCGGGTGGAGTCGGACTTTGTAAGGGCTTATTAGATGAAGCTAGGATTCTGCTCTGTATGTTTCTACTGGATCACACATTGCGTGATTGGTTCTAGTGTTTCTTTCGGCAACAAGTTCAATGGAGAACTACTCCCGTATTTCATACGTTGCGAGGTTCACGACAAGAAGATCCATTCTCTACTCGTCTGTTTATCCTAGTTGCAGAATCCCTATCAATCTTAATTGTAGGTTGGCTCAAAGGAATAAGATTGACCTCGGAATGCCCTGTTTTGTCCCACTTATTGTTTGCTGAAGACCTGATCTTCTTCCTGGAGAGATCTATCGGAGAATGTTAGGAACTGTTGAACATTTTGAATCAATATCGTCATGCGTCTGCACAAGCAACTAACCTAAACAAATCCGGGGTTCCCTTGAGTAAGGCTTGTCCAGAAAGTCATCAGATAAATGTTGCAGAAATTCTCGGAGTACAGCTTTTACAAGGTGCAAGAGGATATTTAGGAGTGCCATCCCATGTTAAGCTGTGTTTTGTTTCAAAATACCAATATCTGTCTGTGGAATGATTGAAAAGAAGATTGCGAACTACTGGTGGTCCTCTGCAGAAGGCATAAATGGAGTCCATTGGAGAAGCTAGAAAGTTATGATGCTATCTCTGATCATTTTCCTGAGCACGTTGCCCACAAGATTTTGGCAATTCCTTTAAGTTTGAATGCAATTGAAGATAGCCAAATTTGGCCCTTGAATCGAATAGGAAGATCCGGTGTAAAAAGTGGGGAAAATGACATAAATGATTAATTAACTTCGGCCCAATGTGCAATTTCATCCCTAAACTTTTAATTTATTCAATGTAGTCCTTTAACTTTAGTTTAATGTACAATATCGTCCTTTAACTTTTAATTTGTTCAATGCGATCCCATTTTTTTTATAAATGTTCAATCTAGTCCCTAAAGTTTATGAAAACATCCAATTTTATCCTTCAATTAATTCAAGTTCACGGAATTTATTGATTTGGCTTTTAATCCGGTATGTTTGAACTATAAAAAAAAAAAAACGCCACACGTGATTATTCACGTAAGATAATCAACTTAAATTAGAATATAATAATCTTTTTAATTTATTCAATTTGATGGCATGGATTATTATATCTTGATTGGAGTTGAATATCTTATGTTGATAATTCATGTGCAACTTTATTTTTTTGCCCACCATTCGAACTTGTCGGATTAGAAACCAAATGAGCAAATTCCGTTAACTTGAATTAATGGAAGGATAAAATTAGATGTTTTTGTATAATATATGGATTAGATTGGAAACCAAATGAGCAAATTCCGTTAAATTGAATTAATGGAAGGATAAAATTAGATGTTTTTGTATAATATATGGATTCAAACGAACATTTACCAAAAGTTAGGGACCGCATTGAAAAGTTAAAAATTCAGAGATGACATTGTACATTGGGTTAAAGTTTATGGACAATTTGTGTCATTTTTCCTAAAAGGTGGCTATGGATCAAGAACTTATGGAGTGTTTTATGGGGCAACTCAAGACATAACCTACGGTTAAGTTTTTCCTACAAACTCTATTTTAGAACGCGTCACCAACGAAAGAGATTTACTGTTGAAAGATGTTGCCAACCTGCATTTTTACATTTAGTCAATGAAAGTTAAGAGTACCATTAAAATAAAAAAAGAAGCTCTTCAAAACTTGTAAAATCTTGTGTTAATGCTAATGTCCCCCGTTTCCTGTTTATTATACATTCACAAATTTTGTGAGATAAAAGAGGATTTTGATATATGTCGAATATCATCTTGGATGTATTGAGCGAACAAAAATGATTTATCTAATTTCAGAGAGAGAGAGATTCGACATGAGTCATGCGATGCTAGATTCGAGCACGGCAAAGAGATAGAGAATGTGTGTGCTTGCGACAACGGAGGCAACTGTGACGGCGCCGAGATCTTGGCCGGCGGCGGCGGCACTGCTGAGGCCGCGACTACAGCTTCCAAGCGTTCCACCAAAGTTGCTTCCTCCCTGTCTCTCTCTCTCTCTTTCACTTGGCCTATACCTTTCTATTTCTCCAGATTCCCTCTTTTTTTTTTTTTGATAGAAGCAATAAGTTTTGTCCTATAATATGTTGTAGATCGAGGATTCGATTACAAAGATTTGGACTTTGCCAAAAAAACCAGAGAGGCGATCAGGGCAAATCCCAGAGCGCGCTTGCCATCCTCCTCGTTCTGATCCTTGCGATGAAGAAGAAGGCGGAGGAGGACTCAGCAGATGATGCTGCAGCAGCAGCACCACCGATGGGCGGAGACGCTGCCGCCTCGGATACCGACTGTCACGATGTGTTCCTGAGTTTCGGTGGAGCCGACGTTGGCTATTCATTCTCCGACTACCTGTACCAGAGATTGGTTAATGCCGGGATCCGCATCTTCAGAGACGACGATAGATTTCGAATCGGTGAAGAAATTGGCGAGGAGATTCTGAGAGCGATCGACGGGGCCAAGATCTGCATCCCCATCTTCTCTAAATACTACGCTCACAGCGTTCGGTGTCTCCGGATGCTTGCGGCAATGGTGGAAAGCAAGGCCAAATCGGGTGGTGGGAAAACGATCATCCCCATATTCTACAACGTGGAACCTCGTGCTGTTACGCTTGAAACCCTTCCGGACCACGACGCCCTAGAGAGGTACAAGAATAGACACGGGTCCAAGGAAGTAAGCGCGTGGGAAGATGCTCTTAAACAGGTTGCTTCATTACCTGGATGGGTCACGGGATCTAGCAGGTAAAAAGGCCCAGACTTTATCACAGGAGGGTTTGCAACTCATAAATCGTTTTCTAGTATAGCAACGCTAAACTCCAAATAGAAACAACTGATCACTTCGTTTTTTGATGTTGCGCTTTAAGTAGGAATAAACTTCAAATAGTTGTTTCGCAGTTCAATAGGAGTGGTTATTGCTTTGTCATGTAGTTTCAGCCCAAATGTTCAACTCGCGCCCTTTCTTTTCTAACTGAAACGGTTTACTTCTGTGGCAGCTCGACTGACGACATCAGAAAACTCATTGGAGCAATCACGGTCCAGCTGAAGGTAAACCGTGCGCATGTGAATAAACTCATATGTGACTCTCACTTTCTACTTATCAGGAGTAGTTGCTAACAGAAACTGCTTGATTATATTTTGTTGGTAGAGTTCACCTTAAGAATGAGATGTAAGACTATTTACACTAGTCCAATATATAGGAGTATGCATGGCATGTCATGGCAAACAACCTCACCTTAGAGGTCCAGTTATGGAAGTAATCAGCCATAGTTTTTGATGAATTTTGTATCTCTAGAGAGATTGGGACATTATTGCAAATGGAGCATAATCATCCGAAGGTTGATTGCCTTCCATTTAATGCTATATCCTAACTTGTTGAACAGTACAAGTGTTGTATCGACATAGGTGGGATCATTTACTAGGATATGACTGGTGGGTTTTCTGTGTTGTTTCTGAAGTGCAGCAAGATATAAAAGGAAAACTAAATCCAATTGTTACACTTTTTCATTTCCCGCAGCAGCTTTCTTGTTTACAATTTATTTGCTCTTGTAGGTGGTTCTAAGGAAAGATAAAGAAAAAGAACTAGTGGGAATTGACAAACAAGTGGAGGACATGATGGACTTACTTGATTTAGAAGTCAGTGATATACGAATAGTTGGAATCTGGGGGGAGGGTGGGGTCGGCAAGACGACTCTTGCCAAGGTCATTTATGAACAAATTTCCTCTCATTTCGACAGTTGTAGTTTCCTTGCAGATATTGGGGCAACAGTGAAACAACTTGGAGGTGTTCGGCTTTTGCAAAGCAAGTTGATGTCTGATATCCTAAACCGAGAATACGAGGTTGATCAAGTTGCAAAAGGAATCAACTTTTTTGAAGGAATATTGCGGAATAGGAAAGTCCTAATTGTTCTTGATGATGTGGAGGTACGGTTGCAGCTCCACGAAATTGTTGGAGAGAAGCTTGATTGGTTTGGTTATGGATCTAGGATAATTGTCACCACTAGTATCAAATCTGTTCTTCCAGAATTCATACCTCGAGGGTTGGCTCATGTTTACGGTATCAAAGTGATGAATAATAATCAAGCTCTCGAGCTTTTCAGAAAGCATGCACTGCGAAAAAATCTTCCAATTCCAGATTTTGATGAAATTGCAACAGGTATAATCAACTCTGTGAATGGGATCCCATTACTTATCGAAGTAATTGGTTCACTCTTGTCCAGAAAAGTAGTAGAAGAATGGACTGCACTTGAGGAGCTAATTTTGCAATCTGGCCAGGATATTGAAAAGATTTTGATGGTTAGTTATGAAGAATTGAGCAAAGAGCAAAAGGAGATATTTCTTGATATTGCATGCCTCCCTGCTGATGTGGATGGTCGAATTGCTTTATTTATGTGGCATAATCCCAATTTTTCCCCCTCCGATGGTGTTGATGCGCTCCATGTCATGTCCCTGTTAAAAATTGAAAAAAATCATGAACTAGGGATGCACAGGCTGTTAAGGGAGTTTGGCCAACAAATCATACGAAAAGAGGATGATCTAGATCCAGGAATGCGAGGCAGGTTATGCAATTTGGAATTGGTCTGGAAAACAGAGAAGGTACAGTAACTTGTGTAATTCTATGGCAGAATGCTTGCCTGACCCTGTTCTCGAGCCTTGGAGTATTGAGAAATTGTCCTCTCTCTTTAATGTTGACTTATTTAGCTCTTTCGCATTTTTTCTCCACTTAATACTTTTTCCATTGTAGGGGACAGACCACCTCAACTTTGACGCAAGAGATTTTAAGAGCATGCCAAACACAAGGTTTCTTATCTTGGATTGTGCAAAAGTTGTTGGTGATTTTGCCAATGTTTTTCCAAATTTAAAGTGGCTTCAATGGCAAGGATGCACCAGAGATTTTGAAGCTACTAATTTTCATGTCGAGAAATTAGTCATTCTTGATCTTTCATGGAGCAAAGTCACTGAAAACTGGGGAGGTTGGAGAAAAATCAAGGTAGGTTAAGCTTTGTTTATTTCATGAAACTGTTTCCTTGATGAGTAAGTTTTCACTAGAAAGCTTTTTATGAAGACTGATTTAAGACATGACACTTTCTGGCATATGGCATGTACAGAACTGAATGTTACTCTTGAAATACTTAAGGAAATAATTGGTTACCTGCCAACAATAATTAGAGGGTGTGTGGACAATGGTGGTGGTGGAATTCCTAGGTTGAGTGAGTTAAGGAGAATGATTTTCTGGTTGTCGAAAGGGTAAGTCATTCTTTAGAATCTAGATAAGCATCTTCTTTGACCATGAATACATTTTCCATTAGAAATCTGCCTAAACTATGCCAGGATTGTATGGAAAACACATTTTCAGAAATTGTTTTTCTTCAAAACAAACAGAGCTCTAGACTTTATTTCCTCTAAAGATTTGTTCAGTGTACGAATTAATGTTTCTGTTCTATTTTTGCAGATGCCACAGTTGAAAGTCTTGAATCTTACTGGTTGTGCTGACCTATTGATAAGCCCAGACTTGTCCACTTTCCCAGACTTGGAAGTATTGATTCTCGAACGATGCTCTCGACTAATGAAATTAGATCCTTCCATCCGTCATCTAAGACGCTTAACTACCTTAAATTTGAGGTTCTGCAATGAACTCAATATGTTGCCAATTGAACTGGGTCACATGAAAGCTCTTAAGGAGCTCCTTATTGATGGGACTTCGGTACAAGAAATTCCTATGTCAATGGGTTACATGGAGAAACTTGAGATTTTTAGTGCTTCCAACTGTCTCCAGTTAAGTCACCTGCCTGATTCAGTCTGTGGCTTGACAGCTCTTTCAGTACTCTCACTGGAAAATGCAAAAATTACTCGAATCCCTGCCTCAGTTGAAAAGCTGGTGAAACTTCGGATCCTGTCTCTAAAGGATTGTCGTTGGATAGGAAGACTTCCGGATTCAATTTGCAATTTAAGAAACTCATTAGAGGAGTTGGATATAACAGGGACAGGCATATCTGAATTGCCCAATTCAATTACTTGCTTGGGGCGTTTAAAAGTGTTAAAGATGGATTCTTGCTTCATTAGGGAATTGCCTAGAGAAATTGGAAATTTGGTCAACCTTGAAGAGTTACATGCTTCCCATTGTAGGAGTTTGAAGGGAGCCATTCCAACTGCTATTAAGAGTCTAGATCGTCTGAGGATACTGAGATTGGGACATTCCAGTATTTCTGGCATTCCTTTGGAAATTGGAAGTCTTTCTTGTCTTCAGACTCTTGATTTACTTCGGTGCAACGAGATTCAAGCGCTGCCAGAGCTTCCCTCCAGTTTAATTTGTCTACGTGTGAGTTCTGAAAGGATGGAGGCCTTGCCAGATCTTAAGGATTTAGTGGAGTTGGAGGAGATATGTCTGAGTGATAAAGATCCTATGGATCTCATATGTCCCTTAACACGGATGGAGCCAAAATCCAGATCGAGTGATTTCTTAGTTGTGCGCATAGTACTTCCAAAACTGAAGATGTTAGAGTTGTCTCATTCTCGAGTCAGTGAACTGCAACTTGGGATTGACCTAAAAAAAACAGAAGTGCAACTTGGGTATGGTCCCCTGTCATGTACACATCTTAAGAAGCTAATTCTATCTGGTGTGAATCTTGAAAATGTGCCGGAACTTCCCTCGTCATTGTCCATTTTATCTATTCGACATTGTTCGTCTTTGAGACAATTGACAGCTGTTCACCATCTGAGCAAACTATCAGAACTAAATATTATCCAATCTGCAGTAGAAAAGATAAAGGGGCTTGGAGGACTAATTGCCCTGGAAATCTTGAATATATCACACTGTGAAATACGTAATCTCAATGGGCTTGGCCAATTAACAAATTTACGAAGTTTGATTTTGTCAGACTGTGATTCACTTGGTGGATTGCCCGATATATCAAACTTGAAGATGTTGAATGTCCTTGAAGTCCAAAGATGCAGGATGATTTCTGATATTGAAGGCCTCATGGAGTTAACCTACTTGGAAGTGCTGCATGTTAGTGAATGCGAGGCAGAAAGCACGCAGCAAGTACAGGATGCATCAAAGCTTGTGATGGAACGTTCAATAAACAGTTGATGTCCCGTGCTTCTGGAGTGGACATCCATTAATTTACATGACTCTTCAGACACATTCAAAACCATACAGCTGTGGAGGGTGACATCATTGAAGTCCACTGAGAATTGAGTTGGCAAACTGGCGCCAAAATTGCTGGAGCTGCAATTTGAAATTTGGCACCAAAAGTTTTTTGAGTCCTTTCATCTATCAAACCAAGTGCCATGAACAAGTACCCTTGCACGACCTCACAGGTCATCAGATCCTTCATATTCTTCTCTCCCTCACCAATCCATCTTTCTGTCCAGTCTCTCATTCAACTGGCGACTTAGTCGTTTCCTGTAAATTTGGAATGATCTAACTCCAAAGGTATCTGGAAAATCTGGAGGCACTGCAAGGAATTTTCTTGTCTCAAAGGCATCTCCAATTCTTAGACAGTATACATGAGCACAATATCAGGGGCACAGTTGGTAGCTCTCACATGTGAACGAACCCCCCATACAGCTGGTTGTCTGGCATGTCATGCAGGAGATGTAGATACAAATATTGCATTTAGTGCAAGACATGCTCAGTCCAGGTAATAATTTTCTTCTGAGGTTTCTCATCATAAACAGGTGTCTATAGTTCCCAAATTTACAATTCATTTGACTGTAAGAAGTGCACCTCTTTTGCTCAAGCTCAGTGGGTAGTTAAGAAATGCACCTATTTTCCAATGATCTTTTACTCATCACCCGTGGAGAAAGACTCATGAGCCTTGCATGTTTCATACAGACTCTTCTTCATGGAATGATGTTGTTTCTTGGGTTCAGATTAATCTGAGAGGCAACACTATACAGATTTTACTCTTTAAACAGCCCAGAATGCATGAGTTTATTACAGTTGGAGAACTCGAAATTGTCGGTTCCATTGTCCTGGGACTCACATTTGTATTGAGAACATTTCAATTGTTTTCTTGCTGATGTAATGCGTACGACACACCCGAGATGACATGGATGCCCCTCTACTCAAATGAAAGCATCCTCACAATAACTACCAAAAGTGACATTTATATCAAAACACGGATGGCAGAGAGGGCGAGCTGGTTAGAAAGGATCTTGTAATGATTGTAAGTGGTTTTTGATTTTGGCATCTTACTTCATCTTGGTTTAAGATTGCAAATACGTTGTTTTAGGTAACTTCTGTTCAGCTTGAGCATTTTGCATTGGTATGGCACATCAATGCACAATTCTATTTATCCTAGGTCCACTTCTCACCTTTAACCTAATATGGCTTATCCCAATCCAATCATTTCCGAGTGCCCGCTGTTTTTGGCAGAATCGTTTGTAATTCGACTCCATGAATAAATGTGAGTGGAGAGAGTGAATGGAGAGCGGGGAATTCTAGCGTCCAGGTTCAGAGTGGGAATTGTGCGTGGAGCCTGTGAGGGAAAGGTATTCCATGAAAGGAAGAGCTTGCCGGGTTAAGTTTGGCTTGTGGCTACACGGAATTCAGAACGGATGAAATCTGAATGAAAGTTGGCGACGGAAGATCTCACTGGTTTGTGCTGGGGGGACAAGAATAAATATGTAATCATCAGCAGCTTCTCGCCTGTTATAAGGGAAGAAGCTTCAGCATTATGTAGCAGCCTAGGAGGACATGGTGGAACTGGCGTTTTAGTTCAATGGTTTATGAAATACCATACGGAGATGGAACTTTTGGGTAGGCTTTCACTGGCCAGTGGGCAGAGAGAGAGAGAGAGAGAGAGAGAGAGAGTCGCGACACCATAAAATATGGCTGGTTTAATGAAAAGTTTGTTCCTCGAAGTTCCTCCCAAGCTTTCAAATTATTGTAGAAATACACAGATCTTGGATACCTTTGACAATTGTGGTATCGGTTTGTTTACCATTTCAAAATTTACACTGATGCAAAGAGTTTCATATCATTAAAGGGCTTGTTTGGTTGTCGGGAGTAAAACCAGCTGAATGAAATTATGATCATGATTATCTTTCGGAAAAATTGTCCAAAAAGTCCTAAACCTATTGTACGGCGGCTAATTTAGTTTTAAACCTTTCAAGTTTGCCAATTTAGTCATAAACCTTTTAAAAAGTTGTCAATTCAGTTCTAAACCTTTCAATTATACCAATTTAGTCATAAACCTATTGACTACTTGCTAATTTAGTTCTAAACCTTTTAACGAATTGTCAATTTAGTCTTTTCGGCTAATTTTGGTCAGAAATTGATGACGTAGCGGTCTAGTTGGCGCCGGCCGTTCTACATGGCGCTGACGTGGATAATTTTTTTTAAAAAATCTATTTTTTATTGATTATTTTATTTTTATTCTTTTCTTTTCTTTTCTTTCTTTTTATTTTTATTCTTTTCTTTTCTTTTCATTTTTTGTTTTACTTTCTTCTTGGTTGAGCCGGCGACTGCTGGCGGAGTTGGTCGGCCACTAGGCAAGGGTTGGCGACCCCCGCCGGCCCCAAGATGAGGGCTGTAAAGCCCTCGCCAGCCGTGGGCAAGGGCATCGCAGCCCTTGCCGGATCTAGGAGAGGGCATCGCGAGCCCTCGCCAACCACAGTGAGGGCATCGCAGCCCTCGCCCACCCTCGCTATGGTTGGCGAGGGCTTGGGCGAGGGCTGGCGACGCCCTTGCCCAGGGTCCGGCAGGGGTCCCTGGCCAAAATTCGAATAAAAATAAAATAATCAATAAAACATAAAATAATCAATAAAAAGTTTGAATTTTTTTAAAAAAAATAAAAAAATTATCCACGTCGTGATTTCCGACCAAAATTAGCTGGAATGATTAAATTAGCAATTCGTTAAAAGGTTTATGACTAAATTGACAAATAGTCAATAAGTTTATAATTAAATTGGCACAATTAAAAGTTTTAGGATTGAATTGATAATTTTTTAAAAATGAAATAATCAATAAAAAATATAAAAATTATCCATGTCAGCGTCACGTCAGCGATTTTCAGCCAAAATTAGCCGGAATGACTAAATTAGCAATTCGTTAAACGGTTTAGGACTAAATTGGCAAATAATTAATAAATTTAAAACTAAATTGACACAATTGAAAGGTTTAGGATTGAATTGGTAACTTTTTAAAAGATTTAGGACTGAATTGGCAAAATTGAAAGGTTTAGGACTGAATTGGCTGCCGTACAATAGCTTTAGGACTTTTTGGACAAATTTCCCATTCTCTTTCTTGCCAATGTTTGGTGAATTAGAATGATACCGAATGGAAATGAAACTTGAGGAGGAAAATCATTTGCATTGTTGCATTTTCATTACTATGGAGGAATAGAACAAGGACAGGTCAAAAAAAAAAATGGGGATAATGGATCATTAGCCATTGCCTTTTTTTTCTTGTTCGACACGCCGTGGATGACCACGCGTGGCCCTCCTTACCTCCTCCTCCGGCACCGTAACGAGCAGAAGTCAAACGTGCGTCTTCCAGAGCCACTCTGTTGTGTCTCTCTCGGCTCTCTGTCCATTGATCCGAAGAATCCTTCTCTGCTCGACCTTTCCACCTTCTCTTTGCTCACTCCAAGAATGTCGGCTTTGAACACATGTACGGTCGGAGTCTCCTCCCAATTGACGAAACCTTGCGTGAACGACATCACCGTGGAGTCACTTTTGGCTTTCGAGTCTGTCTTTGAGATCGAATTCCCCCATCTGATCTCGCCAAGATGGTGTAAGGTTATACTATCTTTGAAATGGATAAATATAATTTATAGAAATTTCTGTCTACTGATTAATATAAATAAAATTGTAAATTGTGTAATTATACGAAAATAAAAAATTATTTTTTAAGTACAAATGAGTGACAATTAAATAGTAAAACAATAAAGGGCGAGGACGGTATGGATTGTTTGTATCCGTAGGAACTAGTCAAACCGTAATATTTGAATACCCCGTGTTATTAAAAAAAAGAAAAGAAAAGAGAAATGAGGAGCAATAAATTAATGCATAAATGACTAGCGATGTCAGGACAAATTATAAATTAACATTGGCCACAAAAAGTTGCAGCCGTATTCTTTTCTTTTTGTGACCCCCGGATTTAATATTCACATAATAACTAGATGCAAGAGAAAACAAATGAATTTTTCATATTTGAATGTTATTGCAAAAGGTCTATCAACAAAACAAAATCATATTGATACCCGGTGAATCGTAATGCAAGCTAAGGGCCTTTCTATCTTGGTATACCACATCGATGTTTTTAAAGATTTCAAAAAGAAAAAAAGGAAAGAAAGAAAAAAATCAAACTGGAAAATCTGTAAACCAAACGAAAATTGATGTTTGTTTTCTTTTTGGTGATCTCTCACTTGGGTTTAGCTTAGTTTAGCTTCCCAATTAATACTATTAGAAATTCCAAATTGGTACCCCAAAAACTAATTTTCATCTCACTAAAAATTTTAATTTGGTACCCTAATAACACATTTACCCAAAACTAATGTTTGCTCATAAAAAATCCCAAACTGATATCCCACAATACAATTACCCAAATCTAATTTTTGTCTTACGAAAAACTTCAAATGGGTACTCCTTACCAAATTTTGCCTTCCATTGGCATTCCGTTCAATAGCATATTTTTCAATACATGTGGCAAATAATTACTATACGGATCTAACGTGGAGCGCGATAGATCATATAAAAATTCATGTGTGTTGACAAATATGCATTTCAAAGGAGGATAATTTTGGGTCAGGGATACCAGTTTGGGGGGTTTTTTGTGAGATTGGGGTAAATGTGTTATGGGGTGTACTAGTTTGGGATTTTACTGATATTAACCTCTCTTTTTTTTTAATGAAATACTCAAAACTAATTATTTTCTTTAGATGGATATCAAAAACTATTAACCTGTGGAAGGTGATAAAGTACTTATGGACAATGGGAAAATTATCCAGCAAGTCCCAAACATGTGGTGCTTTTTCCAACCCAGTTCTAAATCTTTCAATTTTGCTAATTGAGTATTAAATCTTTTTACGTTTTGCCAATTGAGTCCATCCGGTCAATTTTGGTAGGAAATTGCTAACATGGACACTGGCCGTCGTACGTGGTGCGACAGGTGCTGACATGGATAATTTTTAATACGATTTTAATATTTTTTCGAATTTATTTAATCTTTTATTTATTTATTTATTTCTTCCCTTCTTCATCTAGCCGGTCACCAGGCCTCAGCAATGGCCAACGACCAACCAGAGGCGAGGTCGACCTCACTGGCCCTTGCCAATGGAAGAAAAAAAAAGAAAGAAAAGAAAAAGAAAAAGAAAAAAGAAAAACATCATAAATAAATTCGAAAATAATATTAAAAAAATATTAAAAAAATTCCACATCAGTGCCCACTGGGTCACATAGGATGGCTGGCTTCTATGTCACGATCAAAATTGGCCGGATGGACTCAATTGGCAAAATGTGAAAATGTTTAAAATCCAATCGAAAAAATTGAAAGGTTTAAAACTGAATTAGTAAAAGTGCAATAGTTTTAGGACTTCTAGGACAATTTTCCCTATGGACAGTACTCAGTGATAGAGCTAGAATTTTAGTGGAGGGGGCGAAATATTCAACGTGATTGATTTAAAGGTTTAATTAATATTTTTTATCATATTAATTGTAGGAAAGAGAACCATGTAATAGCTTAGCTTAGAAGAAAAATGTAAAATAATAAAAGATAGTTTGTTTTGGACTGAGATAAAAATACTAAACAGCACTATTGAAATAATCGTAGTTAATGGTGTATTTTAAGTTTATTTTACGAAAATTCATAATTTTTAAGGACACCAAAAAGTTAATAATAAGAAAATCAGTATCCACAAGAAAAATGTACACGTTACCTGGGCGCAAGAGAAAACGACAATTAATATCATGCTGTAGAATTATTTTGCTTTATATACATTCTAATGTAGCAGCATCTTAATGTCCATGTTGTGCATAGAAACGATCTAATATCAAGAAAACTTAAATTTGCGCATCAACTTCAGTAGATAAACAATAATGCTAGTGAGGGTAAAATGAAAATGATGCTTTTAAGCTCCGTTCATTTCGCAAAAAATAACTTCCAGAAAAATGTTTTTCGGATTTTTCGACGTTCGATTTATGGAAATATTTTCCCTCAATGGAAAAAACACCTTCAAAAGTGAGGGAAATGTTTTTCTCTTTTTTTAAAAAGAGGAACTTATTACCCTCCTTCTTTCACCATTCATTTTAATTATTTTAATAATTTTTATTAAAATTCTAATTTTTAATTATTATTTATTTTTTTTTCTTCTTTTTTTTTTACTTTTTCGCCATGGCCGGCGACCGGTCGAAGAAGAAGGTAAAAAATAAAAAATAAAAAAGGTTATTAAAAATAATTAAAAATCAATTTTAAAAAATAAAAAAATTTATTAAAAGTAGTGCATTAAAGAAAATATATTCCATACCAAACAGAGGAAAATATTTTCCGGGTCCTTTTTAGATTTCAGCCGAATACTGGAAATTTATGTCATTTTCCTTGAAGATAGCTTCTTGAAAACGTCACATATTTCGCGAAACGATCGGATCCTTAATTCCTATGTTTTTCCTTAGTTTTCTCTTCTTCTTTTTTCAGTCAAAATGCCTGCTAATGGAATTGAACGTGGTTGAGAAAGTGACTACCAAAATAAAGCTATTTTGATCGTTTTAAAATTGGACTTTATAAAATGAAAAGGACGGGCAATATATTTAAAATCAGACTTTATGTATAATATGGACGTGGGACTTTTGCCCCACTTTCGGTCATTCATCATAGAGGTTAGTGTGGTAATTTCCATTACCTCATTTTCTATGCTTTCCGTACCCACTTTCTCTACCACCATACCTTTCTCGCTCCCCTGATACAAATTTTTAACGAAAGGCTAATTTCCTAAAAAAATCCTAACTTTAAGTTAAATATTAATTTTATCTCGAATTTTTTTTAAAAAAAATTCAAGCTTTTACTCTAATCCCGAATTTGCTCACGGATCCAAAAATCGCAACAAGTTTCTTCAAAATTATTAATATCAAGGCCAGTTAGAAATTTATTATTGTGAGTTGCGTCTTCATCAATACTCTAGAACAACAACAGTCTCGTGTGGACATATATGAGATTATAGTGAAAATTGAGGACTTTTAAATAAAAAGAAACTTCAGGACAAAATTGAAAGTAGACCTAAAATTTAGGATTTTTTTAGGGAATTAATCTTTTTGATCCATTTTTAATCCCCTTTCGCTTGACTTTTCAACTCTTGCATCTTCCACTGGCATTGACTTGGCGAGTCTTGCATCTTCCCCTGGCATTCACTTCTGATCAATTTTTTATCTGATATTCTAAGATCCAACTTCGGGAGGTGATTCAAATGGAGCGAGAGATCTCTTGCCGTAGCATCGACAGTGAGCGAGAGAGGGAGGCGACGGCCCCCAGCTCGTCTGTGAGAAAGCTGGTTAGTTCCGCTTCCCCGTGTTTGTGGGTTTCTTTCGTTCTTTTGATTTTTTGGGTGATGTCTGTGTGAGGATGAGGACTGTTGATTCAGCTGGTGTATGCTCAGAGCTGCATCTTCGGTGCAAACGTTATCTTTGGACTGCAATAAAGGATAACACTTCTTGATCTTGATTTGGTATTCAAATCGGCTAGATCTCATATCCTTTTCAGAACATCGTCAATGAGCCTAGATCGGATGGGATCAACTCTTTTTCTTTCCTTTTCTTTTGGTTTTTTTTTGTACTTTCTAAAGCAACTTCATTGTCTCAGATCAGAACATCCTAGTCAAGGCCTTTATGCCTCCACTTTTTGCTTTTGTTACTCTGCCGAAATTATCCAGAACGAAGTGGCAACTTGTGATAGAGTTCGCCTTTTTCATTTTACAGGGGTTGGTCTCTTCACCGCCTTCTCCGTCCCCGCTGTCGCTGCCCTCTCCGTCGCCGCGGCCGCCTCCTCCATCCCTGCCTCCGCCTCCGCCTCCGCCCTCGCTGCCTCCGTCATCATCGCGGTCGCCGTCATCCATCTCTACCTCATCAAGAAACAATTACGAAGTGTTCTTGAGTTTTAGATGTCCCGATACTCCCAAGGGATTTGCAGATTGCCTCTACACCAGCCTGATTAATGCAAGGATCATTGTCTTTAGAGACGATAATGAACTTCATCCTGGAGATAATATCCCTGATGCATTGGTTCAATCCATAAAGCAATCCAAGATATCAATACCTATTATTGTTGCGGAAGCCAAGCGATCGAACAATAAAATTGACAGAATAAGAAAATAAATCGGACAACAGATTTACGTGGTTCGGTCGTAGTGACCTACGTCCACGGGGAGAGCAGCACGGAATTCCACTATAGATCAAGCGATACAACGGAGATTACAACCACACTCGAGTCACTCAAACATTCTCGGTGTTTCCCAAGCCCCAATTACACCCAGTAACGCACACAGTGTTTAGCCCCAATTTCTCACGAAATAATCTTTCAATCTCACGAAGGAATTATACACAAATCTTATCACAAGATTTACGCTTGAACACTAATTCTTCTTGGATGTAATTCACGAACGAGAATCCACGGAAACACCCACCGCCAAGCACTCACGAATGCGGCGCTTCCTTCTTCGTGCACAATAGCTTCTGGATCACTTGCACGGCACACCAAGCACTCGCATTAGGCGCTTCATGACTTCTTCTGTCTATTGACCAACTGAGCAACTCGCTAATATATATGAACATGCTCATATATCCACCGTCTGAAGAAGTGCAACAAATCGCTACGCGTACTGCAGAGGGAAACATAATCAAGTGGGATTCGGTCAACGAAAGTCAACTTTCCTCTTTTCTATCTTTCTTTGACCGACTCTTCAATGCACTCAGCAAGGAAATTGACTCACGTAATCTCCTTTTTTTTATTATTTCTTTCCTTGGACGATTTGCTTTCCTTTCGTATTTGCTTGCCGACTCTTGCACGTTAGGAAAGCAAATTTCCAATATTTCCTTTTGCTCGATTTCGGAGATCCGCAAAATATTCAATTCGGAATATTTAGATTTCGCTTTGAGCTCAAACTCGAGACATATTTTCAACAATTATCTCCAAGGATTATGCATCCAGTAAGAGTTGTCTCATGGAATTGGCAAAAATGGTGGAATGCAACGAAGTAGACGGTCAATTGATCGTGCCCATTTTCTATGATATTGACCCCGCTGATTTAAAACACCAACGTGGATGTGTTGGGGAGTCCTTCAGTAAGCACGAGAGCCGTGGAATTAACCGCGAGGTCATTAAAAAATGGAAGGAGGCTCTCGAAAAGATTACTGTGACGAAGGGTCATGATCTGCGGAATACAGAAATTGGGTAATCATCTTTTTACTGTCCTTTTAATTTTATTAGCTTTATCTTTATGAGAATTTTGCCAAGCACAATGTTTTTGAAATCATTAATTGGATGGGACTGGATTTTTTTTTGATGATGAGGTAAATGTGCTTTCCGTGTCCTTCTTGTTGCCCACTGCAGCGTCCTTGTTGGTCAATTTAGTACGGTTTAACTGGATAATTTCCTTCGTAATTTTCGTAGACTGTTATTAATTATTTTGTAATCTCATCATGATTCCTTATTTTCATCTTCACATTTGGCAGTCATGGTGCACTCATAGAGAGAGTTGTTTCGGATATTCTAGAGTGGTTGAAGAAGAATGATTTAGATGTGACTGACAGTTTAGTGGACATGGAACCCCGCGTACGGGAGGTTATGAAAAAGCTTGGTGTCATCTATGTCAATGAGCAGGCAACTGGAGTATATGACAAAGATGTACGTGTACTTGGGATACATGGCACGCCGGGGATTGGCAAGACTACCCTTGCAAAGGCTGTGTACAACAAAATCCATCGTCTCTTTCAACGTTGTAGTTTTCTTTCAATTATTGGAGAAAATGCTGCATCCAATGGACTCATCATGGGCCTCCAAGAACAGTTAATCTCAGACCTCCGAAGGAAAGAACGTAGAAGGCTAGGAACTCTTGACGAAGGGACTAACGTCATAAAAACTTCATTTAGGGAAATGAAAGTTCTCATTCTCCTTGATGGTGTGTATAGTTCTGACCAAATCAAGCATTTAGTTAGGGAATTCAAATGGTTCGGACCAGGAAGCAGGATTCTCATGACAGTTAGAGAAATTGACGTTCTTGATGGTTACCGAGATGGAGTGGCTGATAAGTATGAGGTTGGAGAAATGGGGCCTGCTCAAGCTCTTCAACTTTTCCGCATGCATGCTTTTCGTGAGTGTACTCACGAAGAGGAGGATGAGTATGATTCTCTGTCCAGCGACATTGTTGGCATTATTGGAGGTATTCCATTTGCTATTGAAGTAACAGCTTCATTCTTGCATAAGAATAAGGGGGAAAGACAAATATGGCAACATACATTGGATACCTTAAGAAGGAGGCCAGAAGATAAATTTCAAAAAGTGATCCAGTTAAGCTATGACTCTTTGCAAGACGAGACGAAAGAGATATTTCTCGATATAGCATGTTTTTTCATTGGAACGGATCACAGAATTCCCCCGTACATGTGGTGTGCACGTAACTATGATCCAAGTGGAATCTTGACTCTCTGTAACATGGGTTTAGTCAAAATAGGAGAAAACAATGAATTATTGATGCATAATCAACTAAGAGAGTGTGGCAGGGAAACTGTTAGGACGCAAGATCCCCTCGAGCCTCGAAACCGAAATAGGTTATGGAATCACATTGATGCACTTTCCACGTTTAATGGAGAGCAGGTATACTTTTCAAGCATAAGATCTTTTAGTTTAAACACAGTCAACAATCTTTGAAGATACTTCCTTTCCTTAATTTTCTTTCCCAAAATGAAGCGTGAATGGCTATATTTCATTTCCCTTTCTACTTATTCAGTTCCCTCGATTTGCAGAGTCCTAGTAGGGTGGAAGCCCTTGGTCTCACATTTGACGGGGGACAAAGTGAATGTTTTAGATGTGAAAGATTTAGCGATCTAGGGTGCTTGAGGTTCTTGAGATTGGATAGGGCTACTGTTGGAGGGAGTTCTTGGGATGTATTCGGCTATCTAGGGCGCTTGCGTTTGCAGATATTGGACCCGGCCACTATTGCAGGGAGTTCTCAGAATGTTCTTTCAAAATTAAGGTGGCTTGATTGGCAAGGGTGCAGCCACATCTCTGAACTACTTATTTTCCATTTAGAGAAACTGGTCATTCTTGATCTATCTCGCAGTAAGGTCACTGGAGGTTCACAAGAATGGGAACGAATCCTGAAGGTAAAGTGCATATTTGTCTATGTATCCTGGGATTATTCGGATAGCTAGCACCAACTGAGCCTATTCTGTCCTCTTTTCTCGCAGGAGGCAAAGGAATTGAAAGTTTTGAACCTCAGTAGCTGTTGTGACCTGAATGCTTTTCCAGACTTCCGTGCTTCGATGTACTTAGAGAGATTAGTCCTGGAGCGTTGTTCGGCACTCTCCCAAATTGGTCCATTGATAGGTAATCTAAAGAACTTAGTCTCCTTAAATCTTAAGTTCTGCACATTCGTCAGCGCCTTGCCGCAAGAACTGTGTCATATGAAAGATTTGGAAGAACTTCTGATTGATGGAACTGCCATTAAGAGGATTGGTTTCGAACTAGCCTCCATGAAGAAACTTAAGATTCTGAGCGCTTGCCAATGTGGAAGTTTGGCTCATGTATCACCCTCTATTGGTCACTTGGAATCTCTTGAGCATCTTCGATTGGATGGTGCCGCTATTGAACGCCTACCAGAATCTATTAAGTCCTTAAAGAAACTTCGGAGCCTGCTTCTAGGAAATTGTCAGAATTTACTTGAGCTTCCTGGTTCCATTGGGAATCTTGAGTCCCTGGAAGTCATGGATCTATCCAGCACCAAGATTGCTAGTTTATCTAGGTCTGTCAAGCATTTGAAAAATTTGAAAGTGCTGAAGATGGAGAATACACACTTAGAAAAATTCCCCAAAGATATAAAAAATCTAGAAAAGCTGGAAGAGATAGATCTTTCAAAATGCTGGAATCTGAAGGGGTGGATTATCTGGGATGTTAGAGGATTATCCTCTTTGAAAATCTTGAGATTATCATCTACCAAGATTTCTGGCCTACCCTGGACCCTTCCATTGCTCTCTGATCTCCAACAATTAGATTTAAGTGAATGTGACCAACGTTGGGATTTGCAAAGACTTCCATCTGGTTTAAGCATTCTTCGCTGGGGATCCAAAAAAATGCGGACGGTGCCAGACCTTTCTTTCTTAAGAAACTTGAAAGAGCTGTACTTGGGTGATAACTTTGATCCAACTGATCCAATGCAGAATTCTTCCTCTGAGCCACCAGAAATTGGATGGTTAACAAGACTAGCGAATCTAGAAATCTTGGAGTTGTGCCTCTCAAACATCACCAAGCCACCTGAACATTTTAATAAACTTCAACTTAGAAAACTTGTTTTGCACCACGCAAAATTGCGTGACCTCGGAGAGCTACCCTCTAGCTTATCGGTATTGTGCCTCCAGCGCCGTGTGATTCAATATTCACAATTTTCTACGGTGAGAGGTCTATCTGAATTAGAACTCGAAAACTGTCTCCTGGCAGAGACTGTCAGTCTTGATAATTTGAGGTGGTTGGAACTTCTGAAAATATCCCACTACTATGTGCGAACACTTGATGGGCTGGAAAATTTGCCTCGTTTTAGAAGGCTCACTTTAGACGACTGCCCTTCATTGACCGGATTACCTGATCGAACAAATCGTACATTCGAAATCGATGGGTATAGTTTCCCAGAAGAACAAATAGTCGGCAGTTATGTTGCTCGCACCTAGGGTCAGAATATTGTGGGAATGCTTCAAGAATGATTCCGACTTATGAGTGAAGATCTTGCTGCACAACGGATCTTCGGTCTATCTTCAATGACAAGTCAGAGGCTTTTCTGGAAGGTAAATATTGCTACTTTTTGCTTTCCTCGACTTGAACATCTGTACACTCCATGATGCACCAGTTGGTCTTCTTCTCTTTTGGCTAAGACGCTGCATGCAGTCAAATTTCTGTGCAGTGTCCTCTTGATGTAGAACAGTTAGCCTGTGACTATCTTGAACAATGTGATCGCCGTAATCATCGGAAATCTCGGCAGTTTTTCTGATTTTGGGGAAAACAACCATTCAAGCAGTTTCCTATATTATCATTTAGGCAGTTTCCTATATTATCAGTTAGGCAGTTTCCTATATTACCAGTAAGGCAGTTTCCTATATTATCATTTAGGCAGTTTCCTATATTACCATTTAGGCAGTTTCTTTAATTATTCGGTTTCCATTAGTATTAGGAGTCCTATCTCTATATATAAGATGTCCGTCTTGTAATCAAGAGCACAGTATTATTGAATAAAAATTTCGAGTTTTTTGGAGTTGTTCCAAATTTACGCTTCTCTCTGCGTCATTTGGTATCAAAGCAGGTTTCTCCTGTGACGATGGTGAATAACGTGAATGTCAATCTCCCCGCTGCTGAGGGCCGTGAGAACGAGCCTATTACGCGGGCTGAGTTCAATCAGTTCGTGGATCAAACCGATCGGAGGTTTCAAGAGATCCTTGATGCCATCGAGCGTTTGTCCACAAACCATGCGCCTGGCGTTCTTCCAGCCGAGCGAATTCCTGTCGTTCGTGATCCCGAAGATGCTATGGGGCGTGGAGGAATTCCCCGACATAGGCGTCAAGACTATGTCGAGGATATGGAAGACGAAGATGATGATTTCCAGGAGATGCAGATTCGTGGTGGTCGCCGATACAGGGGACTCCAGGAGGAGCATGTTCGTGGGAATCGACATCAGGGAGGATATCGACGAGATCCTAAGCAATATCAACTAAAGGTAGATCTCCCTACTTTCAATGGGAATTTGGATATTGAAGATTTCCTTGATTGGCTTTGGGAGGTCGAGAAATTCTTCGACGCTATGGATATTGACGAGGATCGCCAAGTGAAACTTGTGGCGTACAAGTTGAAGGGTGGCGCTTCAGCTTGGTGGGAACAAACTCAATTGACGCGATGTCGACAAGGCAAGGCTCCTATTCGATCTTGGGGTCAGATGAAACAGAAGTTGAAGAAGAGGTTCCTCCCAACGGACTATGAGCAACTGTTATTTCAGCAATTCCAAAATTGCCGACAATCGAATAGATCGGTCCAAGCTTATACGGAAGAGTTCCTTCGACTCTCCGCTCGTAATAACCTGGATGAGTCCGAGGCACAACAAACTGCTAGGTACATTAATGGTTTGCGACTTAATATTCAGGATCGGGTTTCTTTGCATCGACTATTCTCTGTCAAAGACGCCCAGGATATGGCGCGAAAAATTGAGGTGCAATTGGAGAGGACTAGCCTTAGCACTCGTGGTAGCAATTATTCGGGTCGTGGGTCATTCGGGAAAGGAAGACAGCCTGATATTGCAAGTTCTAGTCAACAAACACCTGATTCGAGCCGAGTTCCAGGGGGTACTAGTGAGACGCCTAAGGAAGCAGTCGCAACAAACAATCGCACTCCCAATTATAATACCCAGAATCCATATGCCAAGCCCCAACCGATCAGGTGCTACAAGTGTAACGAGTTAGGCCATCGTTCCAGCGATTGTCCTCGTCGTAGAATGGCCAATATCGTTGAACATGACGAAGATGTGTATGAGGAAGATTGGGAAAAGGAAGAAGAAGTGGGAGTGGAAGATGAAGTGGGTGAGCAAGTTAATTGTGTAGTGCGTCGTCTATTGCTTACTCCGCGGACAGAAGATACCCAGCGGAATCAGCTTTTCCGCGCTCGCTGTACTGTCAACAACAAAGTATGCGATATCATTATTGACAGCGGAAGTTGCGAGAACATAGTGTCAAAGGCCTTGGTGGATCACTTGCAACTAAAGACGGAGCCGCATCCCGCGCCCTACACAATCGGGTGGATACGCAAGGGAGCAGAACTTAAGGTAAACCAATTATGCCGTTTGCCTATTTCAATCGGAAAATCATATCAAGATACTATTGTCTGTGATGTTGTGGAGATGGATGCGTGTCATGTTTTACTGGGTCGACCATGGCAATATGATGTTGATGCTACACACCAAGCTAGGGAGAATACGTATTCTTTTGTGTGGAAAAGGACTAAAATTACTTTGAGACCGAAGAGTAATTCAAAGTATAAGGAGGATGTTGACAAACGGCGATGTTCGAAAATTTTTGAGGTAGACGATGAGGTAATGATTTTCCTACGAAAGGAGCATTTTCCTGTAGGTACCTATAATAAACTGAAGCACAAGAAGATTGGTCCTTGCCGCATCCTGAAGAAGATCAACGACAATGCCTATATAGTCGAACTTCCAGGTGATCTCAACATTTCCCCTACATTTAATGTGGCAGACTTATTTGAGTATCGTGCTTCTGATACACCCCTCTATCCTGATCATAACTCGAGGGCGAGTTTTTCCGAAGAGGGAGGGAATGATGTAGAACAGTTAGCCTGTGATTATCTTGAACAATGTGATCGCCGTAATCATCGGAAATCTCGGCAGTTTTTCTGATTTTGGGGAAAACAACCATTCAAGCAGTTTCCTATATTATCATTTAGGCAGTTTTCTATATTATCAGTTAGGCAGTTTCCTATATTACCAGTAAGGCAATTTCTTATATTATCATTTAGGCAGTTTCCTATATTACCATTTAGGCAGTTTCTTTAATTATTCGGTTTCCATTAGTATTAGGAGTCCTATCTCTATATATAAGATGTCCGTCTTGTAATCAAGAGCACAGTATTATTGAATAAAAATTTCGAGTTTTTTGGAGTTGTTCCAAATTTACGCTTCTCTCTGCGTCACCTCTCCACCTCGTGTGGGCTTGGAACTTCTCTGTTGGAAGGCCCGACCTTGTGGGTTTGGACGGGCAAGTTTGTGCTTTGAAATCTTCTACTAGCTTTTGATTCTAATTTCTCAATTCTTATATTTTTTTTATTCTTTTAGTGAAAACGCATAAACGGTAACTGGATCACAGAACCAACATAAAACTAACAAAAAAAAGAATGTTATTAGATAATTCAATTTGGCAGTGCTTTGTGCATGAAATCGTGAAACATTCTTGGCATTTTAATTTCTTTATTGTTCGCTTGTTTTTGTCATTCAGAAGAAGTTTGGGACAGATTTACTAGCAATTTATCGGGTGGGCTGGGATGGATACTCAATATCAGAACGATACTTGGTGGAGGAGGAGAGACGGCTGGCTCTTTTGTTTGAATGGGAGATTTGTGGCCTTGAAGTCCGGGGGATGCAAGTGGAGAAGATAAGCCGATGGGACTCGAGTGCGGATGCGTGGAGTCTCATACTGCTCCTTCCCTTTTGGGCTGAGGCTTGAAAGATTGACAGGGGAGTTGCAGCTGCAGTGTTGCAGAGTTTGACTCTCAATCTGGGACGATGTCGGTAACTTTAAAGTAGCAATAATAGCGCATTTCCCCTACCCGTGTGTCGGGTGTTGCAACGAGCGTCAAATGGGTAATCATCGTCTCATATCTGTTCTAATCAGTACACCGATCCCGAGTCCGTATTCTGCAACTTCCATCAGGCACTGCATTTTTCCATCAAACATTGTTTTGCTTCATTGTCCGCTGTGCTCGTGCTCTCTTATTTGAAGGCTTATTATGCGACGGTCATACGCTTCCACAGGCCAAAATAATTCGTTCGTGTTTCTCAAAAAGGATTGTCCACCATAAAAGCTTATTATACTACATTTGGCCATGTGATAATGAGAAGAACCCACATGCTTCTGTTCTACGATGATCATTTTCTTTCTCTTTCTGTTTTCTTCGCTATTGAGAATGGGGATTCGTGGCTGATTTTCCGGAGGAAGCCTCCAAGATGTAACTGGAACTAGAGTACATCATGGGGTTTTCTTATCATCTTAAGCTACACTTGTCAAATGGGTGGGTCGGGTCGGGTCATAAATTATCCGACCCAAATTGACCTATTAGCCCGTTTATGACCAATTTATTTGGAATGTAAATTTTTCGACCCATACCCAACCCGACTTGACTCCATCCATATTGTTAAAACACTTTCATATTTAACTAAATTTAGGAAAACTTGTTAACTTATGATTTTTTTTTAATTTATATCACTAAAACACTTTCATGCAATACAGATTTAGTGGACAATTTTTATAATTTTTTTTAAATTGAGTCTTTGTTTGTTTCGAGGAAAATGTGATATTTCTGAAGTCATTTTCTTTCACAATATTTTTCGGTGTCTGGTTGAAACTTGAAAATGAATTAGAAAATATTTTCCGCCGTTTAGTATGAAAAATTTGATTTGATTTTCCTCCGTGCACTCATTTTAATAATTTTTATTTTTATTTTTTTAAAAAAAATCAAAATTTTTATTTTTTTATTTTCCTCCGTGCACTCATTTTATACTCATTTCTTCGGCCGGTTGCTGGTGACCAGCCATAGGTGAGGGATGAGCTCGCTGATTCGGTGAGGTCGCGCTTGCCCAAGGCCGAAGGGTTCGAGCTTCACTGCCAGTCGCCATGGCCTACCATTGGCCGAGGAAGAAGGAAAAAAAAAAGAAAGAAAAGAAAAAAAAAGGATAGAACAAGAAAATAAAAAGTAAAATATAAAATACAAAATTATACAAAATTCAGAAAATTTTTAAAAAAATAAAAATCAGAAAATTTTTAAAAAATAAAATTCAGTTAAGTTTTTAGGTAACCCATTTATGACCTATGTAATACATATTTAAGACCTAGTTAACCCATATATGACTCATTTAAGTATGTTTTTAAAATTTAAGGCAACCCATTTATGTTCCACATTATTGAATATGAGTTGTAATGTGGGTTCTAGACCTATTTTGCCACCTCCATCTTAAACTTCTGCTCTGACGGGGACACTACATGCAGACTATAACTATATATAAAGTGAAAAACCTCGAACTCTTCTTGTAGGAGAGGGGAAATGCAGAGTGCTTCCACGTATCCTTTGGAAGATGTTGTTTGATATGGATTTCAAGTATGGATATTTACTGTGTCACGAGAAATATTGGAGCATCTTGAATATTACCGTGTCTATCATTGTATTCTTTGGTCACACAGACGCCTTAAATATTTTCGTGTTCCCTTCAAGCAACAGCCAAGAACACTGGCTGTCATGACTGCCTTTGGCCGCGCAAACTCCTTCAAATTTTCTGAGTGACTATAGTTTGGCTTTTGGCTATCCACAGAGTGACGAATATGTGCATGGAAGCTCCACCTGGTCGAAATAACTACATAAGTAAGCCTTACTAGCAGTAGATTCCTTTGATTGCGAATGATTCATCGAGAAGATCTTCGGCACTTGCATTTAGCTGCGTCAATGAATGTACTGACTGTACCAATCTCTAGCTTATGCAGGAGTAACCTCACTTTATCATGTACTGTTCTATTGTGGTGGTACGTGAAGAAGAATCGCTCCTCTAAGCTGAAGACTGCTTCATGAAACCCTGCAGAGTGAGTCTCTTGAATGAAGTTGGATATCTTCTTCCTGTTGATAATATACGTTCGGAGTTCTGAAAAATATAATAGATTGCGCAAAGCTAGTTCGATAATAAAGGATGAAACCCTAAAGAGTGAGTCTCTTGAATGAACTCACCGTGTCACGTAGGATGGTCGGCATCCACGTTAACGATTTCTGGTCAAAATGAGCTGGATGGACTCAATGACATAAATGCCAAAATGTTTAGGATTAAATTGGCCCAATTGAAAGGTTTAAGACTGAATTGGTATCAATGCAATATGTTTATGACTTTTTTAGTACTTTTACCCGTATATTTCAAACATGGATATATGATTGGATTCGTCTCTTTGGAAAGTGAATACGTAACACGTCTTCAGTTTGGACTTCGTCTCTAGCTTGGGCTGAAGATTTGCTATTATGGGTTGGAAGCATTATCGCGTCTAGTACTACCATGTCTGGCCCAAACAAAGGTCCCGCAGGCGCAAACCTAGTGACCTATGGACGTAGACTCACTTACTCTTCTAATTTTTTGTCATTTAGCTTAATCGAATTGCGCTGTTAACATGAAGGTTAAGAAACTAACAGTTATTGGATGTGTTGGTCCTGTTGAAGGGATGAAGAAATTCAAGGAAGGGCATACGGAGATTTCAACGGTTGGACCGGCTAATGAACCGGGAAAGAAGGAGAACCCAGATGCATGGCGTTCTATGTCGATTGTCTGCTCGAAGATTTTGTTGAATTGAACTCAAGCTCGCCAATTCCCAAGCTCGCGAGCACAACTTGACCGGTGCAGGAGCTAATAGAGTTTCTGTTATAAACGTTAATTACTAGTTAAAAATAGACATTGGTATCATCAAAAGTGCACAATAAACATATGTTATTCAAGCTTTTTCGAGCTTGAGCTCGAGCAAATTGATTGTAATCGAGTCGGGCGAGTTTCAGTCATCAAATATATGAGTCCAGCTGAGCTCGAGCTTGGACAATATGACTCAACTCGGTTATACCCCTAGTAACATCTTTATTTTTCTTTGGCTCTCTCAATGTTGAGATCATTAAAGTAATTTTCATAGGGATGGGGATATTGCATACCGGTTAGTTAACATATTACTAATCTATTTGGGTGTTGGCCTGATGTTATTTATTTGAAACAAACCAAATCAATCATGAACCGAAGTTATCGGTTTGGTTTTAATTGTGATTTGGTTTGGGTTGAGATTTTTCGAAATCTATAATAGTTCGATTAGGGTTGAAAGTACCTTGAAAGCAAATCAGACAGAACCAAGAACATCCTACAAATAGCTGCGAGCTTCAAAGGGTTCAAATTCAAAATCACAATGCTTCTTTCAATTTGACATTTCCAAAAATTTCGCACATTTCAAAGAATCTCAAACAAACACGATGACGAATTCTAGTCCCCCAATACCCCTCCATTTCGTCTTTCTCTCCTCTCTCTTTGGTTTGCACCTCGACATGTCACGGACCGGAGGTTTTCGAGGTGCAATGTTCATTAGTGGGGGTTGAACACTAGTCCTAGCACATGTTCATTTGTGACTCGAGAGGATTACCAGGACCAGGAGGGCTATGCGTGTTGTGGAATGGAAATATGGATGCGGAGGTGCCAGTCCTGGCATCGGGTAGTGCTCATAACAAGGCTAGTCCTAGTCCTAAACCCTAATAAGTCTTAAGCCGGTCTTTTGATGATTAGTATATAGATGTGCAGGTAGACATAAATGACAGAAGAACTGCATTCAGATTAACGTTACCTCATGCTCCTATGGATTGCCGGAATCTTTTGCATCTGTGGCATCATCTAAAGAATTTAAATGCACCTTCAGACCTAGCCTAGGCCATGGTAGGAGGTTTTAAAGAAGTGTTATATCATTGGGAGAAGGATGGGAGGAGTGAAGCACAGAACTTTCGTCTGGAAATATTCAGACAGTTCTTGTATAGTTGTCAGTAATGGACCTAGAGAATAAGGTATGCTGCTTCACACTGTCCAATAATAGGGATGTGTTGGCGAATGTTCGAGAAAGAATGGATCAAGCCGTTGTGGCTTGGATCATAGCCCTCTAACCTTGACTTGCTCTATTGAATCACCCGGGAGGGAAGAGGAGTTTCAGTTTGAAGAGTTATGGCAGGAACAAGATGAGTGTCCAGGTTAAATAACAAAGAAATAGAGTGATACTACCGATTCTTCAAATGACATCTGTGATAAATTAACAGAGTCTCCTCGGCACTGACATCCTGGAGTAAGAAGAAGTTCAAGAATGCTAGGAAGGAGGTTGTAAGCTTACAGTAATAGCTTACTCAGTTGGTAAGCAACAGAGCAGACCAGCTTGATAGGGAGAGACCGAAATCTATTTAAGCAAGATTCGACAAGCTTTAGAGGCAAGAGGAGCAGTATTGGCATTTGAGGTCTAGGATTTGATAGCTGAAATTGAGTGATCACTATAGCAAATTCTTCCATGCTTGAGCTATCTAAAGACGTCAACGGAATAAGATTTCTCAATCACAAGTCACTGAAGGGACTTGGTGTGCTATGCCAGGAAGACTAAAAGAAATAATAACCAAGTTCTTCAGTGATTTGCTCTCAACATAGGAGTACAGAAATTTCGACACGATTATAGATCAATGCCCTCGGGTGGTTCATTTGAGATGAACGCTGGACTCATTAGACCTCTGTTGATGGAAGAGATGAGATAATTGGGATGGGAGCGACAAAAGCACCCGACGGAATGAATGGATTGTTCTACCAAAGAAATCGGGAGACGAGTTATTTTCATATGGGCAGTTTGATATCTCAGATTGAACCAACCCTAGATTACATTAGTTCTCATAGTGCCACCGTGGAATGTATAACTCAATATTGCCAAATTAGCCTCTGCAATTTTGCTTTTAAAGTGATAGCAAAAGTATTAGCTGACTGATTAAAAAACATTAATGCCTCAATTGATTTCTCTGGTGTAAGGCGCCTTTGTTCCCAGGTGTGAAATTCAAAATAATTTTTTGTTGTGCATGAAGTGTTGCACCATTTAGGAAGAAGGTGAAGGAAGATGAAATTTATTGCTATGCTCAAATTAGACATGAGATCTATGGTTGGGTGGAGTCGGCCTTTTTAAGGGCTTATTGGATGAAGCTAGGATTCTGCTATGTATGTTTCCACTGGATCACACATTGCGTGACTGGTTCTACCGTTTCTTTCGGCAACAAGTTCAATGGAGAACTACTCCCGTATTTCATACGTTGCGAGGTTCATGACAAGAAGATCCATTCTCTACTCATCTGTTTATCCTAGTTGCAGAATCCCTATCAATCTTAATCATAGGCTAGCTCAAAGGAATAAGATTGACCTCGGAATGCCCTGTTTTGCCCCACTTATTGTTTGCTGAAGACCTGATATTCTTCCTGGAGAGATCTATCGGAGAATGTTAGGAGCTGTTGAACATTTTGAATCAATATTGTCATGCGTCTGCACAAGCAACTAACCTAAACAAATCCGGGGTTCCCTTGAGTAAGGCTTGTCCAGAGAGTCATCAGATAAATGTTGCAGAAACTCTCGGAGTACCGCTTTTACAAGGTGCAGGAGGATATTTAGGAGTGCCATCCCATGTTAAGCTGTGTTTTGTTTCAAAATACCAATATCTGTCTGTGGAATGATTGAAAAGAAGATCGCGAACTACTAGTGGTCCTCCGCAGAAGGCATAAATGGAGTCCATTGGGGAAGTTGGAAAGTTATGATGCTATCTCTGAGCATTTTCCTGAACACGTTGCCCACAAGATTTTGGCAATTCCTTTAAGTTCGAATGCAATTGAAGATAGCCAAATTTGGCCCTTGAATCGAATAGGAAGATCCGGTGTAAAAAGTGGGGAAAATGACATAAATGATTAATTAACTTTGACCCAACGTGCAATTTCATCCCTAAACTTTTAATTTATTCAATGTGGTCCTTTAACTTTAGTTTAATATACAATATCTTCCTTTAGCTTTTAATTTGTTCAATGCGATCCCATTTTTTTAATAAACGTTCAATCTAGTCCCTAAAGTTTATGAAAACATCCAATTTTATCCTTTCATTAATTCAAGTTCACGGAATTTACTGATTTGGCTTTTAATCTGGTATGTTTGAACCGTAAAAAAAAAAAAGTCACACGTGATTATTCACGTAAGATAATCAACTTAAATTAGAATATAATAATCTTTTTAATTTGTTCAATTTGATGGCATAGATTATTATATCTTGATTGGAGTTGAATATCTTATGTTGATAATTCGTGTGTAACATTATTTTTTGGCCCACCATTCGAACCTGTCGGATTAGAAACCAAATGAGCAAATTCCGTTAACTTGAATTAATGGAAGGATAAAATTAGATGTTTTTGTATAATATATGGATTAGATTGGAAACCAAATGCGCAAATTCCGTTAACTTGAATTAATGGAAGGATAAAATTAGATGTTTTTGTATAATATATGGATTAGATCGAACATTTACCAAAAGTTAGGGACCGCATTGAACAAGTTAAAAATTTAGGGATGATATTATACATTGGGTTAAAGTTTATGGACAATTTATGTCATTTTTTCCTAAAAGAAGGCTATGGATCAAGAACTTATGGAGTGTTTTATGGGGCAACTCAAGACATAACCAACGATTAAGTTTTTCCTACAAACTCTATTTTAGAATGCATCGCCAACGAGAGATTTACTGTTGAAAAATGTTGCCAACCTGCATTTTTACATTTAGTCAATGAAAGCTAAGAGTACCATTAAAAAAAAAAAAGAAAGAAGCTCTTCAAAACTTGTAGAATCTTGGGTTAATGCTAATGTCCCCCGTTTCCTGTTTATTATACATTCACAGATTTTGTGAGATAAAGGAGGATTTTGATATACGTCGAATATCATCTTGAATATTCTGAGCGAACAAGAATGATTTATTTAATTAGAGAGAGAGAGTGATTCGACATGATCCATACAGTGCTAAATTTGAGCACAGCAAAGAGATAGAGAGAGTGTGTGTGCTTGCGATGACGGAGGCGACTGTGACGACGCCGAGATCTTGGCCGGCGGCGGCGGCACTGCTGAGGCCGCGACTACAGCTTCCAAGCGTTCCACCAAAGTTGCTTCCTCCCTGTCTCTCTCTCTCTCTCTTTCACTTGGCCTATTCCTTTCTATTTCTCCAGATTCCCTCTTTTTTTATTTTGATAGAAGCAATAAGTTTTGTCCTATAATATGTTGTAGATCGAGGATTCGATTACAAAGATTTGGACTTTGCAAAAAAACAGAGAGGCGATCAGGGCAAATCCCAGAGCGCGCTTGTCATCCTCCTCGTTCTGATCCTTGCAATGAAGAAGAAGGGGAAGTACTCAGCAGATGATGCTGCAGCGATGGGCGGAGACGCCGCCGCCTCGGATACCGACTGCCACGATGTGTTCCTGAGTTTCAGTGGAGTCGGCGTTGGCTATTTTTTCGCCGAATCCCTGTACTGGAGCTCGGTTGATGCCGGGATCCGCGTCTTCAGAAACGCCGATGAATTTGGACTCGGTGAAGAAATTGGCCAGGAGATTCTGAGAGCTATCGACGGGGCCAAGATCTGCATCCCGATCTTCTCCAAATACTACGCTTACAGCGCGGGGTGTCTCCGGGAGCTTGCGGCAATGGTGGAAAGCAAGGCCAAATCGGGTGGTGGGAAAACGATATTCCCCATATTCTACGACGTGGAACCTCGTGATGTTAGGCTTGAAACCCCTCTGTACCGCGACGCCCTATCGATGCTCGAGAAGAGATACGGGTCCAAGGAAGTAAGCGCGTGGGAAGATGCTCTTAAACAGGTTGCTTCATTACCTGGATGGGAAATGAGATTTATGAGGTAAAAGGCCGAGACTTTATTGCAGGAGGGTTTGCAACTCATAAATCGTTTTCTAGTATAGCAACGCTAAACTCCAGTGGAAACAACTGATCACTTCGTTTTTTGATGTTGCGCTTTCAGTAGGAATAAACTTCAAATAGTTGTTTCGCAGTTCAATAGGAGTGGTTATTGCTTTGTCATATAATATCATCCCAAATGTTCAACTCGTGCCCTTTCTTTTCTAACTAAAACAGTTTACTTCTGTGGCAGCTCGACTGACATCAGAGAACACCTTGAAGTAATCACGGTCCAGCTGAAGGTAAACCGTGTGCATGTGAATAAACTCATATGTGACTCTCGCTGTCTACTTATCAGTAGTAGTTGATAACAGAAACTGCTCGATTATATTTCGTTGGTAGAGTTCACCTTAAGTATGAGATGTAAGACTATACGTGCTAGCCTTATATATAGTAGTGTGCATGGCATGGAATGGCAAACGACCTCACCTTAGAGGTCCAGTTATGGAAGTAATGAGCCATCATTTTTTATGATTTTTGTATCTCTAGAGAGATTGGGACATTATTGCAAATGGAGTATAATCATCCGAAGGTTGATTGCCTTCCAATTAATGATATATCCTAACTTGTTGAGCAGTCGAAGTGTTGTATCAACATAGGTGGGATCAGTTACTTGGATATGATTGGTGGGTTTTCTGTGTTGTTTCTGAGGCGCAGCAAGAAATAAAAGGAAAACTAAATCCAATTGTTACACTTTTTCATTTCCCGGAGCAGCTTGCTTGTTTACAATTTATTTGCTCTTGTAGGTGGTTCTAAGGAAAGATAAAAAAAAAGAACTAGTGGGAATTGACAAACAAGTGGAGGACATGATGGACTTACTTGATTTAGAAGTCAGTGATGTACGAATAGTTGGAATCTGGGGGGAGGGTGGGGTCGGCAAGACGACTCTTGCCAAGGTCATTTATGAGCAAATTTCCTCTCGTTTCGACAGTTGTAGTTTCCTTGCAGATATTGGGGCAACAGCGAAACAACTTGGAGGTGTTCGGCGTTTGCAAAGCAAGTTGATGTCTGATATCCTAAACCGAGAATACGAGGTTGATCAAGTTGCGAAAGGAATCGACTTTTTTAAAGGAATATTGCGGAATATGAAAGTCCTAATTGTTCTTGATGATGTGGAGGTACAGTCGCATCTCCACGAAATTGTTGGAGAGAAGCTTGATTGGTTTGGTTATGGATCTAGGATAATTGTCACCACTAGTATCAAATCTGTTCTTCCAGAATTCATACCTCGAGGGTTGGCTCATGTTTACGGTATCAACGTGATGAATAATGATCAAGCTCTTGAGCTTTTGAGAAAGCATGCACTGCCAAGAGAATTTTCAATTCTATATCTTGATGAAATTCCAAACGGTATAATGAACTCTGTGAATGGGATCCCATTACTTGTTGACGTAATTGGTTCACTCTGGTACGGAAAAAGAAGAGAAGAACGGGCTGCACTTGGGAAGCTAATTTTGCAATCTGGCCAGGATATTGAAAAGATTTTGATGGTTAGTTACAAAGAATTGAGCAAAGAGCAAAGAGAGATATTTCTTGATATTGCATGCCTCCCTGCTGATGTGGATGGTCGAATTGCTTCATTTATGTGGCATAATCCCAATTTTCGCCCCTGCGATGGAGTTGATGTGCTCCATGTCATGTCCCTGGTAAAAATTGGAAAAAATCGTGAACTAGGGATGCACAGGCTGTTAAGGGAGTTTGGCCAACAAATCATACGAAAAGAGGATGATCTAGATCCAGGAACGCGAGGCAGGTTATGCAATTTGGAATTGGCCTGGAAAACAGAGAAGATGGAGGTACAGTATCTTGTGTAATTCTATAGCGGAATGTGTGCCTTACCCTGTTCTCGAGCCTTGGAGTGTAGAGAAATTGTCCTTTCTCTTTAACATTGACTTATTTAGCTCTTGCTCATTTTTTCTCCACTTAATACTTTTTCCATTATAGGGGACAGACCACCTCAACTTTGATGCGAGAGATTTTAAGAGCATGCCGAACATAAGGTTTCTTATCTTGGATTGTGCAAAAGTTGTTGGTGATTTTGCCAATGTTTTTCCAAATTTGAAGTGGCTTAAATGGCAAGGATGCACCAGAGATTTTGAAGCTACTAATTTTCATGTCGAAAAATTAGTCATTCTTGATCTTTCATGGAGCAAAGTCACTGAAGACTGGGGAGGTTGGAGAAAAATCAAGGTAGATTAAGCTTTGTTTACTTCATGAAACTGTTTCCCTGATGAGTAAGTTTTCACCAGAAAGCTTTTTATGTAGACTGATTTAAGACGTGACACTTTCCGGCATATGGCATGTATAGAACTGAATGTTACTCTTGAAATACTTAAGGAAATAATTGGTTGCCTGCCAACAACAATTAGAGGGTGTGTGGATGATGGTGGTGGTGGAATTCCTAGGTTGAGTGAGTTAAGGGGAATGATTTCCTGGTTGTCGAAAGGGTAAGTCATTCTTTAGAATCTAGATAAGCATCTTCTTTGACTATGAAAGCATTTTCCATCCGAAATCTTCCTAAACTATGCCAGGATTGTAAGAATGGAAAACATATTTTCAGAAATTGTTTTTCTTCAAAACAAACAGAGCCTTGGACTTAATTTCCTCTAAAGATTTGTTCAGTGTACAATTTAATGTTTCTGTGCTATTTTTGCAGATGCCGCAGTTGAAAGTCTTGAATCTTGCTGGTTGTGCTGACCTATTGATAAGCCCCGACTTGTCCTCTTTCCCAGACTTGGAGATATTGATTCTCGAACGATGTTCTCGACTAATGAAGTTAGATCCTTCCATCCGTCATCTAAGATGCTTAACTACCTTAAATTTGAGGTTCTGCGATGAACTCAATATGTTGCCAATTGATCTGGGTCACATGAAAGCTCTTAAGGAGCTCCTTATTGATGGGACTTCGGTACAAGAAATTCCTATGTCAATGGGTTACATGGAGAAACTTGAGATTTTTAGTGCTTCCAACTGTCTCCAATTAAGTCACCTGCCTGATTCAGTTCGTGGCTTGACAGCTCTTTCAGTACTCTCACTGGAAAATGCAAAAATTACTCGAATCCCTGCCTCAGTTGAAAAGCTGGGGAAACTTCGGATCCTGTCTCTAAAGGATTGTCGTTGGATAGGAAGACTTCCGGATTCAATTTGCAATTTAAGAAACTCATTAGAGGAGTTGGATATAACAGGGACAGGCATATCTGAATTGCCCAATTCAATTACTTGCTTGGGGCGTTTAAAAGTGTTAAAGATGGATTCTTGCTTCATTAGGGAATTGCCTAGAGAAATTGGAAATTTGGTCAACCTTGAAGAGTTACATGCTTCCCATTGTAGGAGTTTGAAGGGAGCCATTCCAACTGCTATTAAGAGTCTAGATCGTCTGAGGATACTGAGATTGGGACATTCCAGTATTTCTGGCATTCCTTCGGAAATTGAAAGTCTTTCTTGTCTTCAGACTCTTGATTTACTTCGGTGCAACGAGATTCAAGTGCTGCCAGAGCTTCCCTCCAGTTTAACTTGTCTACGTGTGAGTTCTGAAAGGATGGAGGCCTTGCCAGATCTTAAGGATTTAGTGAAGTTGGAGGAGATATGTCTGAGTGATAAAGATCCTATGGAGCTCATATGTCCCTTAACACGGATGGAGCCAAAATCCAGATCGAGTGATTTCTTAGTTGTGTGCATAGTACTTCCGAAACTGAAGATGTTAGAGTTGTCTTATTCTCGAGTCAGTGAACTGCATCTTGGGATTGACCGAAAAGAAGAAGAAGTGCAACTTAGGCATGGTTCCGCGTCATGTACACATCTTAAGAAGCTAGTTCTATCTGGTGTGAATCTTGAAAATGTGCTGGAACTTCCCTCGTCGTTGTCTGTTTTATCTATTCGACATTGTTCGTCTTTGAGACAATTGACAGCAGTTCACCATCTGAGCAAACTATCAGAACTAAATATTACCCAATCTGCAGTAGAAAAGGTTAAGGGGCTTGGAGGACTAATTGCCCTGGAAATCTTGAATATATCACACTGTGAAATACGTAATCTCAATGGGCTTGGCCAATTAACAAATTTACGAAGTTTGATTTTGTCAGACTGTGATTCGCTTGGTGGATTGCCCGATATATCAAACTTGAAGATGTTGAATGTCCTAGTAGTCCAAAGATGCAGGATGATTTCTGATATTGAAGGGCTCATGGAGTTAACCTCCTTGGAAGTGCTGCATGTTAGTGAATGCGAGGCAGAAAGCACACAGCAAGTACAGGATGCATCAAAGCTCGTGATGGAACGTTCAATAAACAGTTGATGTCCCGTGCTCCTGGAGTGGACATTCATTAATTTACATGGCTCTTCAGACACAATCAAAACCATACAGCTGTGGAGGGCGACATCATTGAAGTCCACTGAGAATTGAGTTGGCAAACTGGCGCCAAAATTGCTGGAGCTGCAATTTGAAATCTGGCACCAAAAGTTTTTTGAGTCCTTTTATCTATCAAACCATGTGCCATGAACAAGCACCCTTGCATGACCTCACAGGTCATCAGATCCTTCATATTCTTCTCTCCCTCACCAATCCATCTTTCTGTCCAGTCTCTCAGTCAACTGGCGACTTAGTCGTTTCCTGTAAATTTGGAATGATCTAACTCCAAAGATATCTGGAAAATCTGGAGGCACTGCAAGGAATTTTCTTGTCTCAAAGGCATCTCCAATTCTTAGACGGTATACAAAAGCACAATATCAGGGGCACAGTTGGTAGCTCTCACATGTGAACGAACCCCCCATACAGCTGGTTGTCTGGCATGTCATGCAGGAGACGTAGATACAAATATTGCGTTTAGTGCGAGACATGCTCAGTCGAGGTAATAATTTTCTCCTGAGGTTTCTCATCATAAACAGGTGTCTATAGTTCCCAAATTTACAATTCATTTGACTGTAAGAAGTGCACCTCTTTTGCTCAAGCTCAGTGGGTAGTTAAGAAATGCACCTATTTTCCAATGATCTTTTACTCATCACCCGTGGAGAAAGACTCATGAGCCTTGTATGTTTCATACAGACTCTTCTTCATGGAATGATGTTGTTTCTTGGGTTCAGATTAATCTGAGAGGCAACACTATACAGATTTTAGTCTTTAAACTTGCCCAGAATGCATGAGTTTATTACAGTTGGAGAACTCGAAATTATCGGTTCCATTGTCCTGGGACTCACATTTGTATTGAGAACATTTCAATTGTTTTCTTGCTGATGTAATGCGTATGACACACCCGAGATGACATGGATGCCCCTCTACTCAAATGAAAGCATCCTCACAATAACTACCAAAAGTGACATTTATATCAAAACACGGATGGCTGAGAGGGCGAGCTGGTTAGAAATGATCTTGTAATGATTGTAAGTGGTCATTGATTTTGGCAACTGACTTCATCTTGGTTTAAGATCGCAAATAGGTTGTTTTAGGTAACCTTTGTTCAGCTTGAGCATTTTGCATTGGTACGGCACATCAATGCACAATTCTATTGATCCTAGGTCCACTTCTCACCCTTAACCTAATATGGCTTATCCCAATCCAATCATTTCCGAGTGCCCGCTGTTTTTGGCAGAATCGTTTGTAATTCAACTCCATGAATAAATGTGAGTGGAGAGAGTGAATGGAGAGCAGGGAATTCTAGTGTCCAGGTTCAGAGTGGTAATTGTGCGTGGAGCCTGTGAGGGAAAGGTGTTCTATGAAAGGAAGAGCTTGCCGGGTTAAGTTTGGCTTGCGGCTACAGGGAATTCAGAACGGATAAAATCTGAATGAAAGTTGGTGACTGGAAGATCTCATTGGTTTGTGCTGGGGGGACAAGAATAAATATGTAATTATCAGCAGCTTCTCGCCTGTTATAAGGGAAGAAGCTTCAGCATTATGTAGCAGCCTAGGAGGACATGGTGGAACCGGCGTTTTAGGTCAATGGTTTATGAAATTCCATACGGAGATGGAACTATTGGGTAGGTTTTCACTGGCCTGTGGGCAGAGAGAGAGAGAGAGAGAGAGAGAGAGAGAGTCGCGACACCATAAAATATGGCTGGTTTAATGAAAAATTTGGTCCTCGATGTTCCTCCCAAGCTTTCAAATTATAGTAGAAATACAAAGATCTTGGATATCTTTGACAATTATGGTATCGGTTTGTTTAGCATTTCAAAATTTACACTGATGCAAAGAGTTTCATATCATTAAAGGGCTTGTTTGGTTATCGGGAGTAAAACCAGCTGAATGAAATTATGATCATGATTATCTTTCGGGAAAATTGTCCAAAAAATCCTAAACCTATTGTACGGCGGCTAATTTAGTCCCAAACCTCTCAATTTTGTCAATTCAATTCTAAACCTTTTAATTGTGCCAATTTAGTCATAAACCTATTGACTATTTGCCAATTTAGTTCTAAACCTTTTAACGAATTGCCAATTTAGTCTTTTCGGCTAATTTTGATCGGAAATTGCTGACGTGGCGGTCTAGTCGGCGCCGGCCGTCCTACATGGTGTTGAAGTGGATAATTTTTTTTAAAAAAATCTATTTTTTATTGATTATTTTATTTTTATTCTTTTCTTTTCTTTTTCTTTCTTTTTTTTTGTTTTCCTTTCTTCTTGGTTGAGCTAGCAACTCACCGACCAAGGGCTGGCGGAGGTGGTCGGCCATTGGGCAAGGGCCGACGACCCTCGTTGACCCCAAGGTGAGGGCTACAAAGCCCTTAGCATCCATAGGCAAGGGCGTCGCGGCCCTCGCCAGATCTGAGCGAGGGCATCGTGAGCCCTCTCCGACCACAGTGAGGGCATCGCAACCCTCGCTCGCCCTTGCTGTGGTTGGCGAGGGTTGGCAATGCCCTCGCTGGCCCATCGAGGGTTGGCAATGCCCTCGTTGGTCCAGCGAGGGCTTGCGACGCCCTCGCCCAGGGGCCGGCAGGGGTCACTGGCCAAAATTAAAATAAAAATAAAATAATCAATAAAAAGTTCGAATTTAAAAAAAACAAAAAAAATTATCCACGTTAGCGATTTCCACCAAAATTAGCCGGAATGATTAAATTAGCAATTCGTTAAAAGGTTTATGACTAAATTGGCAAATAGTCAATAAGTTTAAGACTAAATTGATACAATTAAAAGGTTTAAGACTGAATTGATAACTTTTAAAAAATAAAATAATCAATAAAAAATAAAAAATTATCCATGTCAGCGTCACGTCATCGATTTTTGATCAAAATTAGTTAGAATGACTAAATTAGCAATTCGTTAAACGGTTTATGACTAAATTGGCAAATAGTTAAATAAGTTTTTGACTAAATTGGCATAATTGAAAGGTTTAGGACTAAACTAGCAACTTTTTAAAAGGTTTATGATAAAATTGAAAGGTTTAGGACTAAATTTGTGACATCCCGAATTTCGGCCCATTTTTGGGTTTTATAAAACGCGTAATTTGTCAGTGTGCTTATAGTAAAATCTCGCCCGGGAACTGATCACTCCCGGTTATCATTTTAAATTAGAGATTTCGCTAGAATCGCACTCGATCAAATCTGGCCGTTATTTAGACCCCGAACTTGGCAGTCGATTTTTGGGAGTTTCAGGACGAAATAAATTGGACGGTGTCAATATTATCGTAGCCAGCGTTGAGATTGTCAGGAATAATGGAAAAATGGGAGTTTTTGACCGGGTGCGAATTTGGACTAGTAGACCTCCCTCGCTATAGTTTGATTTAATTAATTCGGCTTTTGTCCCTTTTTATATGCGAGGCTTATTTTGGACCGGTAGATCGCTTTCGATTTTGAATTTGGGTCATCGGATCACATTTAATATTTGATTGAAGTTAATTTTTTTATTATTTTTCTCTCTCCTCTCTCCTCTCTCCTCCGCGCGCACGTTCTCTCTCTCTCTCTCTCTCTCTCCTTTCTCTTCTCTCCTCTCTGACCGCACGCAACCCCTCATGCAGAAGTCCACTCACGCCCATTCCTCTCCCCTCCTCTGACGCCCTCTCTCCTCTCTCTCGTCTTCTTCCTTCTTCTTCTCTTTCTTCTTCCTTTCTTTTTCTGCTTCGGTCTTCTTCCTCCTCGACGAGCCGCGTCTGGACTCCGCTCCGCCCGACGCCGTCCCGCTGTCGCGCTAGCTGCACCGCGCCGTCGCCGGCCGGCTCGACCGCCGCGCCACGCCGCGCCGTCGTCCGCCCCCGCCGCCACGACCTTCCTCTTCTCCTCCCTCGCGCGCAACCGAACTCACGCCCTTTGCCCGTCGCGCCGGCTGGCTGCCCGGCCGCGCTTGGCCATCGCCGCCATCGTCCCGGTCGCCGCCGTCCGTCGGCCATCGCCCCGACCGGCTGTCCTGTCCCCCTCCCCCTGTTTGCGCGAGCCGTGAGCTCGCCCCCGCGACCGCCGCGGGCCCGGCCCGTCCTTGTTGCCGACGCTCGGCGGCCCGCTCCGCCGCCCGGCTCGCCGCCGTCTTGCCTCGTCGCCGCCGGTCCGCCATCTCTCCCCCTCGGCCTCGATCCCTCTCTCTCCCTCACCCTCACCCCCGGTTCACTCTTTTTCTCCTGTCCCAGCTCGGCCGCCGCCGCGTCATTGTCGCCGTCGTCGTCACCGCCGCGTCGCCGCCACCACCGGTTCTTTGCCCCGGCCAGCCAGCCCAGGGCCGTGGCCGGCTTGTCGCCCACGCGACCAAGCCGCGCGCCCGTCGCCGTGCCCGTCGCCCGGGCGCGTTGCCCGTTCGGCCGGCGCGTCGCCCATCCGCTCGCTCGTGCGCCCCGGGCACGCCGCACGTCCGCCGCGCCCGCGAGCCAAGCATGCCGATCGGCCATTGTGCCCACTTTGGCCGGCCAGCGCGCCCGTTAGCCTGTGCCCACGCCTTGTTCGGTACTGTTCATCCTGGCCATTTTAAGCCCGAACCAACTTCTCCCGGGCCAAACTTAGGTAAGTGACTTCCTAAACCATATCTAGTACTTTGGGTATTTTTAGACTTGTTTAGGATGTGATTAGTATCGGGTTAGGAATTAATTTAGGCGTGGGCTAATTAGATTGAGTGTGCCCGATTTATGAATTATTGTGGTGATAATTGTGTGGCTAATTTAGTGATTGACTAAGGTAAATAGAATGACTGAATTGTCGTGGCGCTTGTGGGTGAATTGGAATAAATTGAATGTGTTGACTTGAATGTTGGGTCGGTGGGCCGATGTGGGGAGCATGAATTGAGTTGACTGATGTGGCGTGCTAGATTGACATTGGTAAAAGGGTGGTGATTGAAATTGATTTATATGACTAAGAGCATGGTGAATTTTGTATTGTGGTGCATGTGCATGAAAAAAGCCCGGATCGATCGGAGGGCTGAGCCTGAGGCATGTTTACGCGGGCTGTGAAAGGTGAGTTAGACCTGAGGCGTAGGTTACGCGGGTCATTGGAAAGGGAAAAATGTCCTGAGGCGTGGTTACGCGGGACGAAGCCCGGCTTGATCTGAGGGCTGACCTGAGGCGCAGTAGCGCGGGTCGTGGGAAAATGTGAAATGTCCAGTGAGGGACGGAGCCCGGCTTGATCGAGGGCGACCCGAAGCGCGATGGCGCGGGTCGTGAGAATGGGCCCCGAGGCGCAGTGGCGCGGGCAGTGTGAAAGGACCGGGAGGTCGTGAGAAAGTTGGCTGGACCACGCATGTTGCATAGTGTTTGATTATGAGGTGAATACTGCTAGGCATGGTATGGGACGTGCCCAAGTGGTTTTACCTTATAATCGAGACACGCGCGAGTGTTATTGTATGATGCATGGAAAATTTCCTTGTGTGATCTCGAATATGAGCTCTCTGGACGCACTAATGTGATTTGACTAATGTACGGTGTGGGCATGTGATTGGATGGCGAGGTAAGTCCATTGATGTGAATTATATATAAGTTATCGGTTAGATTGCATGTTACAACTTGTCTGGGTACGCATTGGCCTATGTGGGGGTATAAGGGATTGCTTATTGAGACTCGTTCTCACGGTTATTATATAACCATTTTCAGATCTGCGACCGTGATTGATTGGAGACGCCACCAGGGTATCTCGGGGATGGAGGACGGGTCAAGTTACCTCATATTTTGTGTGCCCCTCTTTTGTATAGCGAAGTAGGATACCCCACCACTATTCTCTTTTGATGTTGTGTATTTGGAATTATTGTTTTGTGCTATCCCTTTGTCATATTTTATTGTCTGGGTTGTTTTAAATTCGCTTCCGCTTGCCTTTATCGTTGGGTGTTTCGTTTGGGTCGGCGACGCGTCCTGGGACGTCGCGTTCAATACGACCGTTGAAGGGGTGTCGCGAGCCCGTTGGGGTCTGGGGCGTGACATCCCTGTTGATTTGGTATCAGAGCAAGGTTAGCTCGAACCAAGATGGTCGAAACTGGAGCGATAAGGAGCGATGACTTTGGGGTAGTCAGTTAAGGAGTCTTGTGTGCCATGCGTACCCCAGACCGTGTGATTGTGATTGCTGAGTGATTATATGCAATGACATGTGAAATGCAGGTGCGTCGGGACTTGAGGTAAGTGCGTGAAACCTGTTGGTTGTGATTGAGTGATGTTGGTGATTTGCTGCCTGCTTTGTGAATTGTGGTTGTGATTTGGTGTCATGGATGATTGGCTGCCTGCTAAGTGAATTATTGTTGTGATTCACTGCCTAGGGCTTTAGACTGATATAGTTGGCCTAGGTCTTTAATTCCCAAGGGGAATTATAGCAGGTAAGTGGGTGGTGTGAACCCTGTGAATATGAGTAGCCGAGGAAGGGGTCGAGGTCGAGGTCGAGGTCGTGTAGGTCCGCAAGTTGGAGTTGTAGAGGATCTCAGAATGGATGGAATTTTGAGGGCACTCGAGGAAGTTGAAATTTTAATGGGAAGGTAGACTGAGGAGTGAAATGCGACTGTTGTCACTGATGCTGAGGCCATTATTGTCGCCATTAATGGAAATGTTGGGAATCAAGGTCAAGGGCAAGTTAATGCAGTCAGATAGATGCGTCAGCTGGTTGGAAAATATTTGAAATCGAAACCTCTGAAGTTCGATGGTAAAGGTGACCCTGAAGCTAAATTGCTTTGGAGGTATTCGGGTGCACTGGTGAGGAGAAAGTGACCCTGGCTATATATCAACTCTAAGGAGATGCAAAGGATTGGTAAGAGGGCCCCGAAGTGGGATATTTCAGAGGACATATTTCCAAGCTGGGGTGTCGTTATCGAGGACTTCAATGGGAGGTACTTTCAGAGAGTGCGCGAGAACAGAAAATGACAGAGTTTCTTCGGCTTCGCTAAAATTGAATGTCAGTTGATCAGTATGAGATCGAGTTTGTAAGGTTGTCTAAGTACGCACCAAGGATAGTCAATGATCGTGTGGATAGAACAAGGAGGTTCTGGGATGGATTGAAATCGGAACTTTGCAATCAGTTAGTACTCTTGTGTCTTAAGGGATTACAATGAGCTGTATGAGAGGGCTCGATAGTTGAAATGGATATGAGTGACAGGGCTGTCGCTTCTGGATCGTGGTACGCGCCGGTTAGGGACAATAAGAACTTGGGAAGAAGTCTATGACAGAGAATCGGAGATTTGTTCCTCTAGTAAGAAAGAACTTTGGGAAGTCGAACTACGACTCCAACGCCGCATGTCGGTCTTATGGAAAGAGGCATAGGAATGACTATTGCCAAGGTAGAAGTGGAGCATGTTGTGGATGTGGACAGTAAGGTCACCAAGTGAGAAATTGTTGAACCAACAGGTTAGGTCACTAATGCAATCGCAGCGACCGCAGGTAGGACATTAAGCGAGAGCTGCCTCGCAGATTTATCAGAATCGACTAAGGACGTAAGGAAAAGTGTATGTTGTGGCTGAGAAGGAAGTGAATGATGCGCCTTGAAAGTCTAGATGCGTTATGAGATGGTATTGGGTACAATAGAAGATGATTTTGAAGTTATCGCTTGAGTGATCATGTAAGACTTATAATCAATTTTATGGTGAATAGGCGCGATCGATTTAAGGATTTATGGATTACTGATGATATTCTTGGACGGGTTTGGAAGGATAAGTGTTGCTTGGAAATTTGGATTTTGTAAAGAACCGGGGTGATTTAATTTGGGAGACTGTTGGATTGAAATTGGAGGGATTAAGCCTCGTCTTTGAGGTGTGAAAAGATAACTATCTTGTGATTAACTCGTTGGTTAAGGAGTCAAGGCTAGAGGACATAGCCGAAGTGTGTAATCTTCCTGATGTCTTTCCTTAGGAATTGCCGGAATTGCTACCTGATAGAGAAGTGGAGTTTGTGGGTGAATTAGCCCCAGGGATAGAACCGATCTTGAAAGTGCCCTATAGGATGTCACTGTCGGAATTGAAGGAATTGAAGGTCCAAACGCAGGAGTTATTGGATAAAGGTTTTATTCGCCGAGTGCGTCTCCATGGGGAGCGCCAGTGTTGTTCGTGAGGAAAAAGGATGGATCCTTGAGGCTGTGCATTGACTACAGACAATTGAATCAGGTGACCATTAAGAATAAGTATCCGTTGCCAAGGATAGATGACCTGTTTGATCAGTTGCAAGGTGCATCGATATTTTCAAAGATCGACTTGAGGACGGATTACCACCAATTGAGGATTAAGAAGGAGGATATACAGAAAACGGCATTTAGGACGAGATATGGGCACTATGAGTTTACAGTAATGCCATTTGGACTAACTAATGCCCTCGCTGCTTTCATGGATTTAATGAATCGGGTATTCAAGGAATTTTTAGATCAGTTTGTGATCGTGTTCATAGATGATATTCTGGTGTATTCAAAGAGTTCCGAGGAACATGAGGTACATTTGGAAAGAGTTCTATGGACGTTAAAGGAGCATGCACTGTATGCTAAGTTTAGCAAGTGCGAGTTTTGGCTGAACCGTGTAGCGTTTCTTGGGCACATAATTTCCGGAGAAGGAATCTCCGTGGATCCGGCAAAGATTGAGGCAGTGATGGATTGGCCGAGACCGACGACAGTTACTGAGGTTCGAAGCTTCTTAGGACTGGCAGGTTACTATAGACAATTTGTGGAAAGATTCTCGGCAATAGCCACTCTATTGACAAGGTTGCTTAAGAAGGAGACTAAGTTTGAATGGACGGAAAAGCGCAAAGAGAGTTTTCAGGAATTGAATATGAGCCAAAGGCGTTGGATGGAATTGCTAAAGGACTATGATTGTGATATATTGTATCATCCCGGTAAAGCCAACCGGGTAGCGGATGCCTTGAGTCGGAAATCGAGCATCGCGCATTTGTTGGTCAAAGAGTGAATTTTATTGGAGGGAGCGCGGAACTCAGAATTTAAGTTCGAGGTAGGACACCTCTCTAGTCTGATGGCGACATTAAGGATTGAACCGGAAGTGCAAGCCAAGATTAAGGCGTTGCAGTCTATGGACCCTGAGATTCAGAAGATTTTGGAGATGGATGCACTAAGAGGAAACCGGACTTCCAAGTGTCCGAGGACGGAATTCTTAAGTTTCGAGGACGTTATGCGTGCCCGATGATTGGGGACTTAAGGAAGAGATTTTGTCGAAGGCTCATAGGAGCAATTACAGTATCCACCCGGGCAGCACTAAGATGTACCAGAACCTCCGTCAACACTATTGGTGGAATGGAATGAAAGTAGACGTAGCCAAGCATGTGGCCAAGTGTTTGACGTGCCAACAAGTGAAGGCACAACATTGTAAGCCTGATGGAATGTTGCAACCGTTGGAAATCCCAGAATGGAAATGGGAACATATCACAATGGATTTTGTAACGGGACTGCCGAGAAGCCAGAGGGGACATGATTCTATTTGGGTGATAGTAGATAGATTGACGAAGTCAGCGCACTTCCTGGCGGTGCGAAAGGACTTCGAGCTAGAAAGGCTGGCAGAGTTATATGTGCGACAGGTTGTTCGTCTTCATGGAGTACCGGTATCAATCACTTCGGACCGTGATCCCCGGTTTACTGCGAATTTTTGAAAAAGTCTGCAATCGGCCATGGGGATTAAGTTGCAATTCAACACGGCCTATCATCCGCAGACGGATGGCCAGTCTGAGAGGACTATTCGGACATTAGAGGATATGTCGAAGGCGTGTGTGTTAGACTTTCGGGGCAAGTGGGAAGAATGTTGCATTTGGTGGAATTTGCCTACAATAATAGCTACCAACAGAGTATCGAATGGCACCGTTTGAGGCACTATATGGCAGGGCGTATGTAACACCATTGTGTTGGGATGAAGTGGGGAAAGAAGTATAACGGGTCCAGAGTTAGTTCAAGAATCGGTGAAAACAAAGAAAGGCTATCCGGGAAAGGTTGAGAATGACTCCCAGTAGTCGTCGAAAAGTTACGTTGCACCGAAGGCGTAGGCCGTTAGAGTTTCGGATTGGCGACCATGTATTTCTTAAGATCTCGCTAATGAGGGGACTATCTCGGTTTGGCAAGAAAGGGAAACTAAGTCCAAGGTATATAGGCCCGTTCGAGATTTTGGAAAGGATTGGGACGTTGGCCTACCGTCTCGCCTTGCCACCGAATTTGTCGCAAGTTCATAACGTCTCCCACGTGTCGATGTTTAGGAAGTACGAACCGGATCCGACCCACGTGCTGAATCATGTGGTAATAGACGTGGACGACAGGGTGTCGTACGTGGAGAAGCCTGTTCGGATCGAGGACAGGAAGGAACAGGTTTTGAGGAGCAAGACGATTCCGTTGGTTAAAGTTATCTGGGAACATCACGGGACGGAAGGTGCCACATGGGAAAGCGAGGAGGCGATGCGACAACAGTACCCCCAATTGTTTGAGTAGTCGGGTTTAGATTGTAAATTTCGAGGACGAAATTTTTGTAAGGGGGGAAGAGTTGTGACATCCCTAATTTCGGCCCATTTTTGGGTTTTATAAAACGTGTAATTTGTCAGTGTGCTTATAGTAAAATCTCGCCCGGGAACTGATCACTCCCGGTTATCATTTTAAATTAGAGATTTCGCTAGAATCGCACTCGATCAAATCTGGCCGTTATTTAGACCCCGAACTTGGCAGTCGATTTTTGGGAGTTTCAAGACGAAATAAATTGGACGGTGTCAATATTATCGTAGCCAGCGTTGAGATTGTCAGGAATAATGGAAAAATGGGAGTTTTTGACCGGGTGCGAATTTGGACTAGTAGACCTCCCTCGCTATAGTTTGATTTAATTAATTCGGCTTTTGTCCCTTTTTATATGCGAGGCTTATTTTGGACCGGTAGATCGCTTTCGATTTTGAATTTGGGTCATCGGATCACATTTAATATTTGATTGAAGTTAAATTTTTTATTATTTTTCTCTCTCCTCTCTCCTCTCTCCTCCGCGCGCACGTTCTCTCTCTCTCTCTCTCTCTCTCTCTCTCTCTCTCTCCTTTCTCTTCTCTCCTCTCTGACCGCACGCAACCCCCCATGCAGAAGTCCACTCACGCCCATTCCTCTCCCCTCCTCTGACGCCCTCTCTCCTCTCTCTCTTCTTCTTCCTTCTTCTTCTCTTTCTTCTTCCTTTCTTTTTCTGTTTCGGTCTTCTTCCTCCCCGACGAGCCGCGTCTGCCCGACGCCGTCCCGCTCGTCGCCGCGTACCGCGCCGTCGCCGGCCAGCTCGACCGCCGCGCCACGCCGCGGCTGTCCGCCAGCCACCGCCCGACCTTCCTCTTCTCCTCCCTCGCGCGCGCAGCTAGCCGAACTCACGCCATCGCTGCCGCGCCGGCGCCGTCCAGCCGCGCTGGCCATCGCCGCCGCCGTCCTGTCGCCGCCGTCCGTCGCCCATCGCCCCGACCGGCCTGTCCCTGCCCCTCCCCCGTTCGCACGAGCCGTGAGCTCGCCTCCCTCGACCGCCGCGGCCCAGCCTGTCCTCGTTGCCGCCGCTCGCCGGCCCGCTCCGTCAGTCCCGGCTCGCCGCCGTCTTGCCTCGTCGCCGCCGGTCCGCCATCTCTCCCTCGGCCTCGATCCCTCTCTCTCCCTCACCCTCACCCCCTGGGTTCACTCTTTTTCTCCCCTGTCCCAGCTCGCGCCGCTGCTCCGTGCTGCCGTCGCCGTCACCGCCGCGTCGCCGCCAACACCGGCTGTCGCCCGGCCCAGCCAGCCAGCCGTGGCCGACTTGTCGCCCACGCGACCAAGCCCGCGCGCCCGTCGCCGTGCCCGCGCCCACGCCTGTGCCCGTCGCCCAGCGCGTTGCCTGCTCGGCCGGCGCTGTCGCTCGGGCGCGTAGCCCATCTCGCTCGCTCGTGCGCCCCGGGCACGCCGCACGTCCGCCGCGCTCGCGAGCCAGGCATGCCGATCGGCCATTGTGCCCACTTTGGCCGGCCAGCGCGCCCGTTGGCCTGTGCCCACGCCTTGTTCGGTACTGTTCATCCGGGCCATTTTAGGCCCGAGCCGACTTCTCCCGGGCCAAACTTAGGTAAGTGACTTCCTAAACCCTATCTAGTACTTTGGGTATTTTTAGACTTGTTTAGGATGTGATTAGTATCGGGTTAGGAATTAATTTAGGCGTGGGCTAATTAGATTGAGTGTGCCCGATTTATGAATTATTGTGGTGATAATTGTGTGGCTAATTTAGTGATTGACTGAGGTAAATAGAATGACTGAATTGTCGTGGCGCTTGTGGGTGAATTGGAATAAATTGAATGTATTGACTTGAATGTCGGGTCGGTGGGCCGATGTGGGGAGCATGAATTGAGTTGACTGATGTGGCGTGCTAGATTGACATTGGTAAAAGGGTGGTGATTGAAATTGATTTATATGACTAAGAGCATGGTGAATTTTGTATTGTGGTGCATGTGCATGAAAAAAGCCTGGATCGATCGGAGGGCTGAGCCTGAGGCGTGTTTACGCGGGCTGTGAAAGGTGAGTTAGACCTGAGGCGTAGGTTACGCGGGTCATTGGAAAGGGAAAAATGTCCTGAGGCGTGGTTACGCGGGACGAAGCCCGGCTTGATCTGAGGGCTGACCTGAGGCGCAGTAGCGCGGGTCGTGGGAAAGTATGAAATGTCCAGTGAGGGACGGAGCCCGGCTTGATCTGAGGGCTGACTTGAAGCGCAGTAGCGCGGGTCGTGAGAATGGGCCTGAGGCGCAGTGGCGCGGGCAGTGTGAAAGGACCTGGGAGGTCGTGAGAAAGTTGGATCGGACCACGCATGTTGCATAGTGTTTGATTATGAGGTGAATACTCGCTAGGCATGGTATGGGATGTGCCCAAGTGGTTTTACCTTATAATCGAGACACGCGCGAGTGTTATTGTATGATGCATGGAAAATTTCCTTGTGTGATCTGAATATGAGCTCTGCTGGATGCACTAATGTGATTTGACTAATGTACAGTGTGGGCATGTGATTGGATGGCGAGGTAAGTCCATTGATGTGAATTATATATAAGTTATCGGTTAGATTGCATGTTACAACTTGTCTGGGTACGCATTGGCCTATGTGGGGTATAGGGGGTTGCTTATTGAGACTCGTTCTCACGGTTATTATATAACCATTTTCAGATCTGCGACCGTGATTGATTGGAGACGCCACCAGGGTATCTCGGGGATGGAGGACGGGTCAAGTTACCTCATATTTTGTGTGCCCCTCTTTTGTATAGCGAAGTAGGATACCCCACCACTATTCTCTTTTGATGTTGTGTATTTGGAATTATTGTTTTGTGCTATCCCTTTATCATATTTTATTGTTTGGGTTGTTTTAAATTCGCTTCCGCTTGCCTTTATCGTTGGGTGTTTCGTTTGGGTCGGCGAAGCGTCCTGGGACGTCACGTTCAATACGACCGTTGAAGGGGTGTCGTGAGCCCGTTGGGGTCCGGGGCGTGACAAAATTGGTCACCGTACGATAGGTTTATGACTTTTTGGATAATTTTTCCATTCTCTTTCTTGCCAATGTTTGATGAATTAGAATGAGACTGAATGGAAATGAAACTCGAGAAGGAAAATCGTTTGCATTGTTGCATTTTCATTACTATGGAGGAAAAGAACAAGGACAAGTAAAAAAAAAGTGGATAATGGATCATTAGCCACTGCCTTTTTTTTCTTGCTCGACACGCCGTGGATGACCACGCGTAGCCCTCCTTACCTCCTCCTCCGGCACCGTAACGAGCATAAGTCAAACGTGCGTCTTCCAGAGCCACTCTGTTGTGTCTCTCCCGGCTTTCTGTCCATTGATCCGGAGAATCCTTCTCTGCTCGACCTTTCCACCTTCTCTTTGCTCAATCCAAGAATGTCGGCTTTGAACGCATGTACAGTCGGAGTCTCCTCCCAATTGACGAAACCTTGCGTGAACGACATCACCGCGGAGTCACTTTTGGCTTTCGAGTCTGTCTTTGAGATCGACTTCCCCATTTGACCTCGCTAAGATGGTGTAAGGTTATACTATCTTTGAAATGGATAAATATAATTTATAGAAACTTCTGTCTACTGATTAATATAATAAAAATTGTAAATTGTGTTATTAAACTAAAATAAAAAAAATATTTTTTAAGTACAAATGAGTTACAATTAAATAGTAAAACAATAAAGGGAGAGGACGGTGTGGATTGTTTATCCGTAGTAGCTAGTCAAACCGCAATATTTGAATGCCCCGTGTTATTAAAAAAAAGAAAAAAAAAGAGAAATGAGGTGCAATAAATTAAGGGTTTTTTTTTTTTGATAACCCAGGAAACCCCCGCACGGCCGACAGCCGGGAGGTAAACCCTGGGGGCGACACGTGCTAGCCACCACACACGTGCACCGGTTAAGTCACCCTGCGGCACCCGGGATTCGAACACTCAACCTTTTGCGAGAGGAAGAGTGCGCGCTCCAGCAGCGCCACCCAGGCGGGTGGTGCAATAAATAAATAAATTAAGGGTTAATACCATGAAAAACCCAAAACTAGTACAGTTGTGACAATTTTACCCAAAACTATTTTTTTTACCAAAAAAACCCCAAACTGGTACACCTATGACAAATTTACCCCGAACTATTTTTTTGACCACCAAAAACCATAAACTAATATACTTGTGACAATTTTACCTCGAAATAATTTTTTAATACTATTTTTTATTTTTTATTTTATTTTGTTTTTTTCCTTCATCTTCTTCATCTTCAACCTCTGGCCGGTCGCCGGTCCGGCGAAATCGGTCCCGCCGGTCGTTGGCGAGGTCGAGCCTCGCCGTTGCTGGGCGAGGCCGACCTCGGCAGTTGCCAGCGAGTTCGAGCCTCATCAACTGGCGAGGTCGGCCTCGCGCAACGTCAGCGAGGTCGAGCCTCGCCAGCAACCGGCAAGGCCGAGCTCTTGCTAGATCTGGCGAGGCTCAAACTCGCCGGCAATTGGCTAGGTCGGCCTCGCCCAGCAACGACGAGGTCGAGCCTCGCCAGCGGCCGGCGGGGCTGACCTCGCCGGCTTTCGCCTCTGGCCGGCCGTCGGTCTGGCGACCGGCCGGAGGTTGAAGATGAAGAAGATGAAGGAAAAAAATAAAATAAAAAATAAAAAAAATTCGAAAAAATAAAAAAATAATATTAAAAAATTAGTTCGGGGTAAAATTGTCACAAATATACCAGTTTGGAGTTTTTGGTGGTCAAAAAAATAGTTAGGGGTAAATTTGTCACAAGTGTACTAGTTTAGGGTTTTTTGTGATCAAAAAAATAATTTGGGGTAAAATTGTTATAATTGTATTAGTTTGGGATTTTTCGTGGTATTAACCCATAAATTAATGCATAAATGTCTAGCGATGTCAGGACAAATTAAAAATTAACATTGGCCACAAAAAGTTGCAGCCGTATTCTTTTCTTTTTGTGACCCTCGGATTTAATATTCACATAATAACTAGATGCAAGAGAAAACAAATGAATTTTTCATATTTGAATGTTATTGCAAAAGGTCTATCAACAAAACAAAATCGTATTGATACCCGGTGAATCGTAATGCAAGCTAAGGGCCTTTCTATCTTGGAATACCACATCGATGTTTTTAAAGATTTCAAAAAGAAAAAAAAGGAAAGAAAGAAAAAAAATCGAACTGGAAAATCTGTAAACCAAACGAAAATTGACGTTTGTTTTCTTTTTGGTGATCTTTCACTTGGGTTTAGCTTAGTTTAGCTTCCCAATTAATACTATTAGAAATTCCAAATTGGTACCCCAAAAACTAATTTTCATCTCACTAAAAATTTTTATTTGGTACCCCAATAACACATTTACCCAAAACTAATTTTTGCTCGTAAAAAATCCCAAACTGATATCCCACAATACAATTACCCAAATCTAATTTTCATCTTATGAAAAAATTCAAATGGGTACTCCTTACCAAATTCTGCCTTCCATTGGCATTCCATTCAATAGCATATTTGTCAATACGTGTGGCAAATAATTACTATACGGATCTAACATGGAGTGTGATAGATCTGATATAAAAATTCATTTGTGTTGACAAATATGCATTTCAAAGGAGGGTAATTTTGGGTCAGGAGTACCAGTTTGGGGGTTTTTTGTGAGATTGGGGTAAATGTGTCATGGGGTGTAGTAGTTTGGGATTTTACTAGTTTTTTTTTAATGAAAGTCTCAAAACTAATTATTTTCTTTAGATGGATATCAAAAACTATTAACCTGTGGAAGGTGATAAAGTACTTATGGACAATGGGACAATTATCCAATAAGTCCCAAACATGTTGTACTTTTTCCAATCCAGTCATAAATCTTTCAATTTTGCTAATTGAGTATTAAATCTTTTTACGTTTTGCCAATTGAGTCCATCGGGCCAATTTTGGCAGGAAATTGCTAACATGGACGCTAGCCGTCGTACGTGGTGCGACAGGTGCTGACATGGATAATTTTTAATAAGATTTTAATATTTTTTCGAATTTATTTAATCTTTTATTTTTTTTTTCTTCCCTTCTTCATCTAGCCGGTCGCTACGCCTCAGTGATGGCCGACGATCGACCAAAGGTGAGGTCGACCTCACCGGCCCTTGCCAATGGAAGAAAAAAAAGAAAGAAAAGAAAAAGAAAAAGAAAAAAGAAAAAAGAAAAACATAATAAATAAATTCGAAAAAATATTAAAATATTATTTAAAAAATTCAATGTTAGTGCCGGCTCGGCCACATAGGATGGCTAGCGTCTATGTCAACGATCAAAATTGGCCGAATGGACTCGATTGGCAAAATGTGAAAATGTTTAGGACTCAATCGAAAAAATTGAAAGGTTTATAATTGAATTGGCAAAAGTGCAATAGTTTTAGGACTTCTTGGATAATTTTCCCTATGGACAGTACTCAGTGATAGAGCTAGAATTCCAGTGGAGGGGGCGAAATATTCAACGTGATTGATTTAAAGGTTTAATTAATATTTTTTTATCATATTAATTGTAGGAAAGAGAACCATGTAATAGCTTAGAAGAAAAATGTAAAATAATAAAAGATAGTTTGTTTTGGACTGAGATAAAAATACTAAACAGCACTATTGAAATAATCGTAGTTAATGGTGTATTTTAAGTTTATTTTACGAAAATTCATCATTTTTAAGGACACCAAAAAGCTAATAATAAGAAAATCAGTATCCATAAGAAAAATGCACACGTTACGTGGGTGCAAGAGAAAACGACAATTAATTTCATGCTGTAGAATTATTTTGCTTTATATACATTCTAATGTAGCAGCATCTTAATGTCCATGTTGTAAATAGAAAGGATCTAATATCAAGAAAACTTAAATTTCCGCATCAACTTCAGTAGATAAACAATAATGCTAGTGAGGGTAAAATGCAAATGATGCTTTTAAGCTCCGTTCGTTTCGCAGAAAATAACTTCCAGAAAAATGTTTTTCGGATTTTCCGACGTTCGATTTATGGAAAATAAACTACTCAAGGAAAATATTTTCCCTCAATGGAAAAAACACCTTCAAAAGTGAGGGAAAATATTTTTCTCTTTTTTGAAAAGAGGAAATTATTTTCCCTCCTCCTTTCACCATTCATTTTAATTATTTTAATAATTTTTATTAAAATTCTAATTTTTAATTATTTGTTCTATGTTTTTTTACTTCTTCGCCATGGTCGTTTGCCGGCCATGGCGAAGGCCGGCGACCGGCTGAAGAAGAAGGTAAAAAAAAAGAACAAAAAAAGAAAAAAGGTAATTAAAAATAATTAAAAGTTAATTTTAAAAAATAAAAAATATTAAAAATAGTGCATGGAGGAAAATCTATTCCATACCAAATAGCGGAAAATATTTTCCGGGTCTTTTTTAGATTTCAGCATAATATCGAAAAGTTATGTTATTTTCCTTAAAGGTAGCTTTCTGAAAACGTCATATATTTCGCGAAACGATCGGATACTTGGTTCCTGTGTTTTTCTTTAGTTTTCTCTTCTTCCTTTTTTCAGTAAAAATGCCTCCTAACGGAATTGAACGTGGTTGAGAAAGTGACTATCAAAATAAAGCTATTTTGATCGTTTTAAAATTGGACTTTATAAAATGAAAAGGACGGGCAATATATTTAAAATCAGACTTTATGTATAATATGGACGTGGGACTTTTGCCCCACTTTCGGTCATTCATCATAGAGGTTAGTGTGGTAATTTCCATTACCTCATTTTCTATGCTTTCCGTACCCACTTTCTCTACCACCATACCTTTCTCGCTCCCCTGATACAAATTTTTAACGAAAGGCTAATTTCCTAAAAAAATCCTAACTTTAAGTTAAATATTAATTTTATCTCGAATTTTTTTTAAAAAAAATTCAAGCTTTTACTCTGATCCCGAATTTGCTCACGGATCCAAAAATCGCAACAAGTTTCTTCAAAATTATTAATATCAAGGCCAGTTAGAAATTTATTATTGTGAGTTGCGTCTTCATTAATACTCTAGAACAACAACAGTCTCGTGTGGACATATATGAGATTATAGTGAAAATTGAGGACTTTTAAATAAAAAGAAACTTCAGGACAAAATTGAAAGTAGACCTAAAATTTAGGATTTTTTTAGGGAATTAATCTTTTTGATCCATTTTTAATCCCCTTTCGCTTGACTTTTCAACTCTTGCATCTTCCACTGGCATTGACTTGGCGAGTCTTGCATCTTCCCCTGGCCTTCACTTCTGATCAATTTTTTATCTGATATCCTAAGATCCAACTTCGGGAGGTGATTCAAATGGAGCGAGAGATATCTTGCCGTAGCATCGACAGTGAGCGAGAGAGGGAGGCGACGGCCCCCAGCTCGTCTGTGAGAAAGCTGGTTAGTTCCGCTTCCCCGTGTTTGTGCGTTTCTTTCGTTCTTTTGATTTTTTGGGTGATGTCTGTGTGAGGATGAGGACTGTTGATTCAGCTGGTATATGCTCAGAGCTGCATCTTCGGTGCAAACGTTATCTTTGGACTGCAATAAAGGATAACATTTCTTGATCTTGATTTGGTATTCAAATCGGTTAGATCTCATATCCTTTTCAGAACATCGTCAATGAGCCTAGATCGGATGGGATCAACTCTTTTTCTTTCCTTTTCTTTTGGTTTTTTTTTGTACTTTCTAAAGCAACTTCATTGTCTCAGATCAGAACATCCTAGTCAAGGCCTTTATGCCTCCACTTTTTGCTTTTGTTACTCTGCCGAAATTATCCAGAACGAAGTGGCAACTTGTGATAGAGTTCGCCTTTTTCATTTTACAGGGGTTGGTCTCTTCACCGCCTTCTCCGTCCCCGCTGTCGCTGTCCTCTCCGTCGCCGCGGCCACCCCCTCCATCCCTGCCTCCGCCCTCGCTGCCTCCGTCATCATCGCGGCCGCCGTCAGCCATCTCTACCTCATCAAGAAACAATTACGAAGTGTTCTTGAGTTTTAGAGGTCCCGATACTCGCAAGGGATTTGCAGATTGCCTCTACACCAGCCTGATTAATGCAAGGATCATTGTCTTTAGAGACGATAATGAACTTCATCCTGGAGATAATATCCCTGATGCATTGGTTCAATCCATAAAGCAATCCAAGATATGAATACCCATTATCTCCAAGGATTATGCATCCAGTAAGAGTTGTCTCATGGAATTGGCACAAATGGTGGAATGCAACGAAGCAGACGCTCAACTGATCGTGCCCATTTTCTATGATATTGACCCTGCTGATTTAAAATACCAACGTGGATGTGTTGGGGAGTCCTTCAGTAAGCACGAGAGCCGTGGAATTGACCGCGAGGTCATTAAAAAATGGAAGGAGGCTCTCGAAAAGATTACTGTGACGAAGGGTCATGACCTGCAGAATACAGAAATTAAGTAATCATCTTTTTACTGTCCTTTTAATTTTATTAGCTTTATCTTTATGAGAATTTTGCCAAGCACAATGTTTTTGAAATCATTAATTGGATGGGACTGGATTTTTTTTTGATAATGTGGTAAATGTGCTTTCCGTGTCCTTCTTGTTGCCCACTGCATCGTCCTTGTTGGTCAATTTAGTACGGTTTAACTGGATAATTTCCTTCGTAATTTTCGTGGACTGTTATTAATTATTTTGTAATCTCATCATGATTCCTTATTTTCATCATCACATTTGGCAGTCATGGTGCACTCATAAAGAAAGTTGTTTCGGATATTCTGGAGTGGTTGAAGAAGAATGATTTAGATGTGACTGACGGTTTAGTGGGCATGGAACCCCGCGTACGGGAGGTTATGAAAACGCTTGGTGTCATCTATGTCAATGGGCCGGCAACCGGAGTATATGACAAAGATGTACGTGTACTTGGGATATGCGGCATGCCAGGGATTGGCAAGACTACCCTTGCAAAGGTTGTGTACAACAAAATCCATAGTCTCTTTCAACGTTGTAATTTTCTTTCAAATATTCACGAAAATGTTGCATTTAATGGACTCATGGGCCTCCAAGAACAGTTAATCTCAGACCTCTGAAGGCAAGAGTTTACAAGGCTAGAAACTCTTGACAAAAAAACTGAAGCCATAAAAATTTCATTGAGAGGAATGAAAGTTCTCATTCTCCTTGATGACGTGCATCATTTTGACCAAATCAAGCATTTAGTTGGGGATCTAAGTTGGTTCGACCCAGGAAGCAGGATTCTCATGACAGTTGGAAATAGTAATGTTCTTGATGGTTACGGAAATGGAGTGGCTTATAAGTATGAGGTTGGAGAAATGGGGCCTCCTCAAGCTCTTAAACTTTTCCACATACATGCTTTTCGTGAGTATACTCGCAAAGATGAGGATGAGCATGATTCTCTGTCCAAAGTCATTGTTGACATTATTGGAGGTATTCCATTTGCTATTGAAGTAACGGCTTCATTCTTGCATAAGAATAAAGGGGAAAGACAAATATGGCAACATACATTGGATACCTTAAGAAGGAGGCCAGAAGATAAAGTCCAAAAAGTGATCCAGTTCAGCTATGACTCTTTGCATGAAGAGACGAAAGAGATTTCTCGATATAGCATGTTTTTTCATTGGAACGGATCACAGAATTCCCCCGTACATGTGGTGTGCATGTAACTATGATCCAAGAGGAATCATGATTCTCTGTGACATGGGTTTAGTCAAAATAGGAGAAAACAATGAATTATGGATGCATAATCTACTAAGAGAGTTTGGCAGGGAAACTGTTAGGAAGCAAGATTGTCATGAGCCTCGAAACCGAAATAGGTTATGGAATCACATTGATGCACTTTCCACGCTTAATGGAGAGCAGGTATACTTTTCAAGCATAAGATCTTTTAGTTTAAACACAGTCAACAATCTTTGAAGATACTTCCTTTCCTTAATTTTTCTTTCCTAAAATGAAGCGTGAATGGCTATATTTCATTTCCCTTTCTACTTATTCAGTTCCCTCGATTTGCAGAGTCCTAGTAAGGTGGAAGCCCTTGGTCTCACATTTGACGAGGGACAAAGTGAATGTTTTAGACGTGAAAGATTTAGCCATCTAGGGCGCTTGAGGTTCTTGAGATTGGACAGGGCTACTATTAGAGGGAGTTCTTGGGATGTATTCGGCTATCTAGGGCGCTTGCGTTTGCAGATATTGGACCCGGCCACTGTTGGAGGGAGTTCTCAGAATGTTCTTTCAAATTTAAGGTGGCTTGATTGCCAAGGGTGCAGTCAGATCTCTGAACTACTTATTTTCCATTTAGAGAAACTGGTCGTTCTTGATCTATCTCGCAGTAAAGTCACTGGAGGTTCACAAGTATGGGAACAAATCCTGAAGGTAAAGTGCATATTTGTCTATGTATCCTGGGATTATTAGGATAGCTAGCACCAACTGAGCCTATTCTGTCCACTTTTCTCGCAGAAGGCAAAGGAATTGAAAGTTTTGGACCTCAGTAGCTGTCGTGACCTGAATGCTTTTCCAGACTTCCGTGCTTCGATGTACTTAGAGAGATTAGTCCTGGAACGTTGTTCGGCACTATCCCAAATTGGTCCATTGATAAGTAATCTAAAGAACTTAGTCTACTTAAATCTTAAGTTCTGCAGATTCGTCAGCTACTTGCCGCAAGAACTGTGTCATATGAAAGATTTGGAAGAACTTCTGATTGATGGAACTGCCATTAAAAGGATTGATTTCGAACTAGCCTCCATGAAGAAACTTAAGATTCTGAGCGCTTGCCAATGTGGAAGTTTGGCTCATGTGTCACCCTCTATTGGTCACTTGGAATCTCTTGAGCATCTTCGACTGGATGGTGCCGCTATTGAACGCCTACCAGAATCTATTAAGTCCTTAAAGAAACTTCGGAGCCTGCTTCTAGGAAATTGTCAGAATTTACTTGACCTTCCTGGTTCCATTGGGAATCTTGAGTCACTGGAAGTCATGGATCTATCCAGCACCAAGATTGCTAGTTTACCTAGGTCCGTCAAGCATTTGAAAAATTTGAAATTGCTGAAGATGGAGAATACACACTTAGAAAAATTCCCCAAAGATATAAAAAATCTAGAAAAGCTGGAAGAGATAGATCTTTCAAAATGCTGGAATCTGAGGGGGTGGATTATCTGGGATGTTAGAGGATTATCCTCTTTGAAAATCTTGAGATTATCATCTACCAAGATTTCTGGCCTACCCTGGACCCTTCCATTGCTCTCTGATCTCCAACAACTAGATTTAAGTGAATGTGACCAACTTTGGGATTTGCAAAGACTTCCATCTGGTTTAAGCATTCTTCGCTGGGGATCCAAAAAAATGCAGACGGTGCCAGACCTTTCTTTCTTAAGAAACTTGAAAGAGCTGTACTTGGGTGATAACTTTGATCCTACTGATCCAATGCAGAGTTCTTCGTCTTCCTCTGAGCCACCAGAAATTGGATGGTTAACAAGACTAGCGAATCTAGAAATCTTGGAGTTGTGCCTCTCAAACATCACCAAGCTACCTGAACATTTTAATAAACTTCAACTTAGAAAACTTGTTTTGCACCACGCAAAATTGCGTGACCTCGGAGAGCTACCCTCTAGCTTATCGGTATTGTGCCTCCAGCGCTGTGTGATTCAATATTCACAATTTTCTACGGTGAGAGGTCTATCTGAATTAGAACTTGAAAACTGTCTCCTGGCAGAGACTGTCAGTCTTGATAATTTGAGGCGGTTGGAACTTCTGAAAATATCCCACTGCTATGTTCGAACACTTGATGGGCTGGAAAATTTGCCTCGTTTTAGAAGGCTCACTTTAGACGACTGCCCTTCATTGACCGGATTACCTGATCGTACAAATCGTGCATTCGAAATCGATGGGTATAGTTTCCCAGAAGAACAAATAGTCGGCAGTTATGTTGCTCGCACCTAGGGTCAGAATATTGTGGGAATGCTTCAAGAATGATTCTGACTTATGAGTGAAGATCTTGCTGCACAACGGATCTTCTGTCTATCTTCAATGACAAGTCGGAGGCTTTTCTGGAAGGTAAATATTACTACTTTTTGCTTTCCTCGACTTGAACATCTGTACAACTACGTGATGCACCGGTTGGTCTTCTTCTCTTTCGGCTAAGACGCTGCGTGCATTCAAATTTCTGTGCAGTGTCCTCTCCACCTCGTGTGGGCTTGGAACTTCTCTGTTGGAAGGCCCGACCTTGTGGGTTTGGACAGGCAAGTTTGTGCTTTGAAATCTTCTACTAGCTTTTGATCCTAATTTCTCAATTCTTTTATTTTTTTTATTCTTTTAGTGAAAACGCATAAACGGTAACTGGATCACAGAACCAACATAAAACTTACAAAAAAAAAGATTGTTATTAGATAATTCAATTTGCCAGTGCTTTGTGCATGAAATCATGAAACATTCTTGGCATTTTAATTTCTTTATTGTTCGCTCGTTTTTGTCATTCAGAAGAAGTTTGTGACAGATTTACTAGCAATTTACCGGGTGGGCTGGGATGGATACTCAATATCAGAATGATGATTGGGCAAAGACTACTTGGTGGAGGAGGAGAGATGGCTGGCTCTTTTGTTTGAATGGGAGATTTGTAGCCTTGAAGTCCGGGGGATGCACGGGGAGAAGATAAGCCGATGGGACTCGAGTGCGGATGCATGGAGTCGCATACTGCTCCTTCCTTTTTGGGCTGAGGCTTGAAAGATTGACAGGGGAGTTGCAGCTGCAGTGTTGCAGAGTTTTAACTCTCAATCTGGGACGATGTCGGTAACTTAAAAGTAGCAATAATAGCACATTTCCCCTACCCGTGTGTCGGTGTTGCAACGAGCATCAAATGGGTAATCATTGTCTCATATCTGTTCTAATCAGTACACCGATCCCAAGTCTGTATTCTGCAACTTCCATCGGGCACTGCATTTTTCCATCAAACGTTGTTTTGCTTCATTATCCGCTGTGCTCGTGCTCTCTTATTCGAAGGCTTATTATGCGACGGTCATACCATGTTCGCACTTCCACAGGCCAAAATAATTCGTTCGTGTTTCTCAAAAAGGATTGTCCACCATAAAAGCTTATTATACTACATTTGGCCATGTGGTAAGGAGAAGAACCCACATGCTTGTGTTCTATGATATCATTTTCTCTGTTTTTTTTTTTCTTTGCTACCGAAAACGGTGATTCGTGGATGATTTTCCTGAGGAAGCCTCCAAGGTGTAACTGGAACTAGAATACATCATAGGGTCATCTTGTCATCTTAGACTTCTGCTCTAATGAGGACTGTACATGTAGACGATAACTAGATATAGAGAAAGTGAAAAGACATGGGAACTCTTCTTGTAGGAGAGAGGAAATGCAGAGTGCTTTCAGGTATCCTTTCGAATATGTTGTTTGATATGGATTTCGATTATGGATATTTACTGTGTCGCGAAAATATTGGAACATCTTGAATATTACCATCTGTCCGTCATCATTAAGAGACTTTTGGCCTCGGAGACACCTTAAATATTTTTGCGTTCCCTGCGAGCAACAGCCTTTGGCCGCCGAGAACACTGTCTGTCAAGACAGCCTTTGGCCGCGCAAACTCCTCCAAATTGTCTGAGTGACTGTAGTTTGGCTTTTGGCTCTGCTCAGAGCGACGAATATGTGCATGGAATCTCCACAGGGTCGAAATAACTCCGCCAGTAAACCTTGCTAGCAGTAATAAAATATTTAATCGCGAACAATTCGTTGAGAACATCTCCGGCAAGAGGGCATTGGACCGTGACGATGTTCGTTTCATATTATTTTGAACTCATGAGCAAGAGCGAGTGTTGCGATTAGGAAAAAAATGGACTTCTTGTGTAGGATGCTTTCGTTCAGGTGCAGCGCAGTAAGAATAACCCTAAAAGTAGGTTGTAGAACCATTTCTCCGAGACCATGTGGGGAGTGTTCTCTGAGGGCTTTTGCGTCATGAATGCTGAATTCTTATTGAAAGCTGTGTACGGTGAGAGTCGATTTGATTGCTGTTGCCCCGATCTTCGTTGAATCAGACAATTGGTTTTTTGGCCTTTTCTTATTATATATTGATTTTCTTTCGTGTTATTTCATAGCATGTTGTCTGTTAATTGCTTCGCCGAGGCAGCATTTCTCCGAGACTATGTTGAATTCTAATCTCACAATACCCCTCCATCTCGTCTTTCTCTGCCCACTCTTTGGTTTGCACCTCTACATATCACAGACCGGAGGTTTTCAAGGTGCAATGTTCACTAGTCGGGGTTGAACTAAGCACATGTTCATTTGTGACTCGAGAGGATCACCAAGAGGACCGCGCGTGTTGTGGAATGGAAATGTGGATGTGGAGGTACAAGTCCTGGCATCGGATAGTGCTCGTAACAAGGCTAGTCCTAGTCCTAAACCCTGATAAGTCTTAAACGGGTCTTTTGATGATTAGTACATAGATGTGCTGGTAGACAAAAATGACAAGAAATGCATTCAGATTAAAGTTACCTCATGCTCCTATGGATCGCCAGAATTGTCTGCATTTGTGGCATCATATGGAGAACTCAAATGCACCTTCAAACCCAGCCTAGGCCGTGGCTGGAGATTTTAAAGAATTGTTGTATCATTGGGAGAAGAAAGGGAGGAGAGGTGCACAAACTTTCGTCTGGATATTGTCAGACAGTTCTCAGATAATTGTCAATAATGGACTTAGAGAGTGAGGTATGCTGCTTCGGGTGGTTGAATATTAGGGATGGGTTGGCAAATGTTCGAGAATGAATCAATCGGGCAGTGGTGAACGTAGAATAGGAAAACCTCCCTCCCAAACGCTGAAATCCGAGCTCTTCCTACAGTGGGCTCCAATCATAGCCCTCTAACTAACTCGCTCTATGGAAACAACCAAGAGGAAAGAGCGGTTTCAGTTTGAAGAGTTATGGCAGGAACATGATGATTGTCCAAGCTTGATAGCAAAGAAACGGAGTGATACTACTGATTCTTCCAACGACATCCGTGATAAATTACAAGAGTTTCCTTGGCACTGACATCCTGGAGTAAGAAGAAGTTCAAGAATGCTAGGAAGGAGATGGAAAGCTTACAAAAACAGCTTACTCAGTTGGTAAGCAACAGAGCAGGCCAGCTTGATAGGGCAAGACCGAAATCTATTCAAGCAAGAATCGACTTGCTTCGGAGGCAAGAGGAGCAGTATTGGCATTTGAGGTCTAGGTTTTGATAGCTGAAATTGAGTGATCACCGTAGCAAATTCTTCCATGCTTGAGCTATCTGAAGATTTCTCTATCACAAGACACTGAAGGGACTTGGTGTGTTATGCCTGAACGACCAAAAGAAATAATAACCGAGTTCTTCAGTGACTTGTTCTCGACATAAGGTTACAGAAATTTTGACGCAATTATAGATCAATGCCCTCAGGTGGTATCAATTGAGATGAATGCGGGACTCATCGGACCTCTGTTGATGGAAAAGATCCGATATTTGGGATTGGATCGACAAAAGCACCCGACGGAATGAATGGATTGTTCTACCGAAGAAATAGGGAGACTAAAAGTTATTTTCACATGGGCAGTTTGATATCTTAGATTGAACCAAACCCAGATCACATTAGTTCTCATAGTGCCACCGTGGAATGCATAACTCAATATCGCCAAATTAGCCTATGCAACTTTGCTTATAAAGTGATAGCAAAAGTATTACTGACCGATAAAAAACCATTAATGCCTCAATTGATTTATCCGGTGTAAGGCGCCTTTGTTCCGGGGCGTGAAATTCAAAATAATTTTTTGTTGTGCATGACGCGTTGCATCGTTTACGAAGAAGGTGAAGGAAGATGAAATTTGTTGCTGTGCTCGAAATTAGACACGAGGCCTATGGTCATGTGGAGTGGGACTTTGCAAGGGCTTATTTGATGAAAGCTAGGATTCTGCTCTATACGGTTCTACTGGATCACGCATTCCGTGACTGGTGTTTCTTTCGGTGTTGAGTTAAATGGAGAACTACTCCCGTATTTCATACATTGCGAGGTTTACGACAAGATGATCCATTGTCTACTCATCCGTTTATTCTAGTTGCAGAATCCCTATCGATCTTAATCATAGGTTGGCTCAGAGTAATAAAATTGACCTCGGATTGCCCTGTTTTGTCCCATTTATTGTTTGCCAATGGCTTGATCTTCTTCCTTGAGAGATCTATCGGAAAATGTTAGGAGCTATTGCACTTTTTGAATCGATATTGTTATGCATCTGCACAAGCAATAAACCTAAACAAATCTGGGGTTCTCTTAATTAAGGCTTGTCCAGAGAGTCATCAGATAAATATTGTAGAAACTCTCGGAGTACCGCTTTTACGAGGTGCAGGAGGATATTTAGGTGTGCCATAGCAAGTTAAGCAGTGTTTTGTTTCAAACTACCAATATCTGTCTGTGGAATTATTGAAAAGAAGATTACGAATTACTGGTGGTCCTCTGCAGAAGGCATAAATGGAGTCCATTCGAGAAGCCGGAAAGTTACGATGATATCTCCGAGCATTTTCCTGAACACGTTGCCCACAAGATTTTGGCAATTTCTTTATGTTCGAATGCAATTGAAGATGGCCAAATTTGGCCCTTGAATTGAATAGGAAAATTCAGTGTAAAAAGTGGGGAAAATGACACAAATGATCAATTAACTTTGGCTCAAGGTGCAAAGTCATTCCTAAACTTTTAATTTGTTTAATGTGACCCTTTAACTTTGGTCTAATGTGCAATATCATTCTTTAACTTTTAATTTGTTCAATGCGATCCCTAATTTTTTATAAATGTTTAATCTAATCCCTAAATTTTATGAAAACATATAATTTTATCCTTTCATTAATTCAAATTTACGGAATTTACCGATTTAGTTTATAATCCGATATGTTTGAACTGTAAAAAAAAAATCACACATGATTATTCACGTAAGATAATCAACTTAAATTATAATATAATAATCTTTTTAATTTGTTCAATTTGATGACGTGGATTATTAAATCTTGATTTGAGTTGAATATCTTATGTTGATAATTCATGTGTAACTTTATTTTTTTTTTCACCATTTCAACTTGTCGGATTGGAAATCAAATGAACAAATTCCGTTAACTTGAATTAATAGAAGGATAAAATTGGATATTTTTGTATAATTTATGGATTAGATTGAACATTTACCAAAAGTTAGGGTTCGCATTGAACAAGTTAAAAATTCAGGGATGACATTATACATTGGGTTAAAATTCATGAACCATTTGTGTCATTTTTCCTAAAAGAAGGCTATGGATCAAGACCTTATGGAGTGTTTTATGGGGCAACTCAAGACACAACCAAAGATTAAGTTTTTCCTACAAACTCTACTTTAGAACGCATAGCCAGCAGAAGAGATTTACTGTTGAAAGATGTTGCCAATATGTACTCTTCCATTTTGTCAATGAAAGCTAAGATTACCATTAAAAAAAAAAAAGAAGCTCTTCCAAACTCGTAAAATCTTGTGTTAATGCCACTGTCTCTCGTTTCCTGTTTATTATACATTCACATATTCTACGAGATAAAGAGGGTTTAGATGTATGTCTGAATATCGGCACGAGTGTTCGGAGCGAGGAAGGACGATTTATCTCATCTCGGAAAGAGAGAGTTTCGACATGATCCATGCGGTGCTAGATCCAAGCACAAAAGGGATAGGGAGAGCGTGTTTGCGATGACGCCGAGATCATGGGCGCCGGCGGTGGCACTGCTGAGGCCGCGTCTACAGCTTCCAGCGTTCCACCAACGTGCTCCTCTCTCTCTGTTTCACTTGGCCTATTCCTTTCTATTTTTCCAGACACCCTCTTTCTACTTTGAAGAAGCAATAGTTTTGTTCTATAATATATTTTGTGAGCTTATCTCCACGTCGGATGTCACATGGATGTCACATGGATGGACGGAGGAAATATTCTCTACGAAATTAATCGAAGAGAAAATTAAAACCCGCGGTAGCGTAACCATGGAAAGAAACGAATAATGTAAATGGGAAATTTCACCTCATCGATGACTCAAGCAGCTCTAGAATGGCATAATTGTCTTTTCGCCGCTTTCTTTTACCCCTCATCGACGACGACTCAAGAACCAATGGGGAAAAAGAAAAACATAAAATAAACGGGGGAAATTCCACCTCATCCCTGTGCTCAAGCAGCTCGAGGATGGCGGAATCGTCTTTTCACCGCCGAATGTTTTTCGCCTTTCTACGGCGGGCGATGATCAACAGACGAAAACAGGGCGCAGGAAGAAGAGAAGGAAGAGAAACTCCGTGGACGCGGACATGGAGAGCCCCGGAACTGACCGTCCGTCGGAGGTCGAGACTTTGCCGGAATTTCCCGCTGAAAGTTTTTGCCTTTCAGGGCCGCCCATCTCTTCCTCCTCCACCTTCTGCTCCAACACCGTTCCCGAGATGGAGAAAGAAGGAAAAAGTTTGCTTGTTGATCTTTCTCTCTCTCCCCCATCCATGCCCGAGACCGGAACCGCCGCGACGACCGCAGATCCGATCCCCACGACGCGGAATACCCCGGACTCCGCCCGGGAGCACCTGTTCCGCGGCGTCCGGAAGCGGCCCTGGGGCAGATACGCCGCCGAGATCCGAGACCCGGGGAAGAAGAGTCGAATGTGGCTCGGCACCTTCGATACCGCCGAGGAAGCAGCCCGCGCCTACGACGCGGCCGCCCGCGAGCTCCGCGGCCCCAAGGCCAAGACCAACTTCCCCCTCCACCGGCTCACCGGCTCGCCCCAGGTCGCTTGCCATCCTTCTCATTCTGATCCTGCAATGAAGAAGGCGGTGTACTCAGCAGATGAAGCAGCGACTGGCAGAGACGCCGCCTCGGGTAGCAGCGACTGCGACGATGTGTACCTGAGTTTCAGAGGAGCCGACACTCGCTCTGTATTCGTGGACTTCCTGTACCAGAGCTTGGTTGATGCTGGAATCCGCGTCTTCATAGACGCCGACGATGAACTTCGACTCGGCGATGAAGCTGCCCGGCATCTTCTGAGAGCAATCGACGGCGCGAAAATCTGCATCCCCATCTTCTCCAAAAACTACGCTACCAGTACGTGGTATCTCCGGCAGCTTGCGGCAATGGTGGAAAGCAAGGTCAAATCGGGTGGTGGGAAAATGATCATCCCCATATTCTACGACGTGGAACCTCGTGATGTTAGGCTTGAAACCCCTCGGTACCGCGATGCACTAGTGGGGCTCGAGAGGATATTCGGGTTCGAGCAAGTAAGGGCGTGGGAAGGTGCTCTTAAAGAGGTTGCTTCATTACGCGGATGGGAAACGGGATCTAGCAGGTGAAAGGCCCAGAATTTATGACAGGAGGGTTTGCAACTCACGAATCGTTTTCTAGAATAGCAATGCTAAACTCCAATAGAACAATGTGACTCCTTCGCGCATTAAGTAGAAATAAACTTTAAATAGTTGATCCGCAGTTTCAATAGGATTGATTATTCCTTTGTCATATAGTATCAGCCCAAATGTTAAAACCCGCGCCCTTTCTTTTCTAACTGAAACGGCTTACTTCTGTTGCAGGCCGTCTCACATTGTCAGAGAAGTCACAGGAATCGTGATCAATCTGAAGGTAAACCATGTACACGTGAATAATCTCTTAAGTAGCTCTTATTTCTAATTATCAGTAGTTGATCATGGGAATTGCTTGAATATATTTCCTTGGTGGAGTGTTCACCTTACGTATGAGATGTAAGACTATGCACGCTCGTCTTATATATCGGAGATTCATGGCATGTGAAACAAAATTTGCCTTAGAGGTCCGGACACGGAAGGAATTAGTCATGATTATTTTATGGTTTTTGTATCTCTAGAGGGATTGGGATAATATCGCAATGAAGAAGGGGAAGGACTCAGCAGATGCAGAAGCAAAGGGCGGAGACGTCGCCTTGGGTACCGACTATGCCGATGTGTATTTGAGTTTCAGAGGAGCCGACACTCGCTCTGTGTTCGTCGACTTCCTTTGCCATAGCTTGGCTGATGGCGGAATCTGCTTCTTCAAAGACAACGAAGATCTTCCACCCGGTGGAGATATTGGCCAGGAGCTGCTGAGAGCAATCGACAGAGCCAAGATCTACATCCCCATCTTCTCCAGAAGCTACGCTTACAGTGCGTGGTGTCTCCGGGAGCTTGCGGCAATGGTGAAGAACAACGATAAGTCGGATGGCAGGAAAACGATCATCCCCGTATTCTACGATGTGGAACCTCAGGATGTTAAGCTTAAAACCCGTCTGTACCACGATGCCCTATTGGAGCACAGGGTTGGATACGGGTCCAAGGAAGTAAGTGCGTGGGAAGAAGCTCTTGCAGAGGTTGGTTCATTACGTGGATGGGACACGAGATCTAGCAGGTAAAAGGGCCAGATGTTATTACAGGAAGGCTTGCAACTCATGAATCATTTTCTAGAATAGCAATGCTAAACTCCAATAGAACAAACTGATTTCTTTGTTTTTGATGTTGCACTTTAAGTAGAAAGAAACTTCAAATAGTTGATCCGCAGTTCAATAGGAGTGGTTGTTGCTTTGTCAGATACTAATTTTCAAATGTTAAACTCGCGGCCTTTCTTTTCTAACTGAAACAGTTCACTTCTGCTGCAGGCCGTCTCACATTATCAGACAAGTAGTTGAAGATATCGTGGTAATGCTGAAGGTAAACTGTGTGCATGCGAATAAACTCATGTGACTCTCGGTTCTAATCGTCAGTAGTTGATCACGGAAATTGCTCGAGTATATTTCCTTGGTAGAGCGTTCAGCTTAATTATGAGATGTAAGACTATTCACACTAGTCCTATATGTAGGAGTATGCATGGCATGGCAAACAACCTTACCTTAGAGATCCAGTAATGGAAGTAATCAGTCATGATTTTTGATGATTTTTTTTTTTATCTCTAGAGAGATTGGGATAATATTGCAAATGGAGTTTAATCATCCGAAGGTTGATTACATTCCATTCAATGCTATATCCTAACTTGTTGAACGGTCGAAGTGTTGTATCAACGTAGGTGGGATCATTTACTAGGATATGGGTAGTGGTTTTCTGTGTTGTTTCTGAAGTGCAGCAAGAAACAAAAGGAAAATCAAGTACAATTGTTTCACTTTTTCACTTCCCGCAGCAGCTTTCTTGTTTACAATTTTTTTGCTATTGTAGGAGGTTCGAGAGAAAGACGAAGCAAAAGAACCAGTGGTACTTATTGGCAACTCATATAGGGAGAGCGCACATGTCGCTATCGAATATCCCGTGGGAGTTAACAGACAAGTGGAGGAAATGATGGATTTACTTGATTTAGAAGTCAGTGATGTACGAATAGTTGGAATCTGGGGGAAGGGTGGGGTCGGCAAGACGACTCTTGCCAAGGTCATTTATGAGCAAATTTCCTCTCAGTTCGACAGTTGTAGTTTCCTTGCAGATATTGGGGCAACAGCGAAACAACTTGGAGGTGTTCGGCTTTTGCAAAGCAAGTTGATGTCTGATATCCTAAACCGAGAATATGAAGTTGATCAAGTTGCGAAAGGAATCGATTTTTTTAAAGGAATATTACGGAATTTGAAAGTCCTAATTGTTCTGGATGATGTGGTGGCACGGTCACATCTCCATGAAATTGTTGGAGAGAAGCTTGATTGGTTTGGTTATGGATCTAGGATAATTGTCACCACCAGTATCGTGTCTGTTATTCCAGAGTTCATATCTCGAGGGTTGGCTTATGTTTACGGTATCAACGTGATGAATAATGATCAAGCTCTTGAGCTTTTCAGAAAGCATGCACTGCGAAGAAATCTTTCAGTTCCAGCTTTTGATGAAATTGCAAAGGGTATAGTCAACTCTGTGAATGGGATCCCATTACTTATCGAAGTAATTGGTTCACTTTTGTCCAGAAAAGTAGTAGAAGAATGGACTGCACTTAAGGAGCTAATTTTGCAATTTGGCCTGGATATTGAAAAGATTTTGAAAGTTAGTTATGAAGAATTGAGCAAAGAGCAAAGAGAGATATTTCTTGATATTGCATGCCTCCCTGCTGATGTGGATTGTCGAATTGCTTCATTTATGTGGCATAATCCAAAATTTCCCCCCTTCGACGGAGTTGCTGCACTCCATGTCATGTCCCTGGTAAAAATTGGAAAAAATCATGAACTAGGGATGCACAGGTTGTTAAGGGAGTTTGGCCAACAAATCATACGAAAAGAGGATGATCTAGATCCAGGAACGCGAGGCAGGTTATGTAATTTGGAATTGGCCTGGAATACAGAGAAGACGGAGGTACAGTATCTTGTGTAATTCTATAGCGGAATGTGTGCCTTACCCTGTTCTCGAGCCTTGGAGTGTTGAGAATTTGTCCTTTCTCTTTAATGTTGACTTATTTGGCTCTTCTCATTTTTTCTCCACTTGATACTTTTTCCATTATAGGGGACAGGCCACCTCAACTTTGTTGCAGAAGATTTTAAGGGCATGCCAAACATAAGGTTTCTTATCTTGGATTGTGCAAAAGTTGCTGGTGATTTTGCCGATGTTCTTCCAAATTTAAAGTGGCTCCAGTGGCAAGGATGCACCAGAGATTTTGAAGCTACTAATTTTCATGTCGAGAAATTAGTCGTTCTTGATCTTTCATGGAGCAAAGTCACTGAAGATTGGGGAGGCTGGAGTGAAATCAAGGTAGATTAAGCTTTGTTTATTTCATTAAAATGTTTCCCTGATGAATAAGTTTTCAGCAGAAAGCTCTTTATGAAGACTGATTTAAGATGCGACACTTTCCGGCATATGGAATGTAAGAACTGAATATTACTTTTGAAATACTTAAGGAAATAATTGGTTGCCTGCCAACAACAATTAGAGGTTGTGTGGACGATGGTGGTGGTGGAATCTTAGGTTGAGTGAGTTAAGGGGAATGATTTTGTGGTTGTTGAAAGGGCAAGTCATTCTTCAGAATCTAAATAAGCATCTTCTTTGACTATGAAAACATTTTCAATGAGAAATCTTCCTGAACTATGCCAGGATTGTAAGATTGGAAAACATATTTTCGAAAATTGTTTTTCTTCAAAACACAGAGCCTCAGACTTTATTTCCTTTAAAGATTTGTTCAGAGTAGGAGTAATGTTTGTGTGTTATTTTTGCAGATGCCACAGTTAAAAGTCTTGAATCTTACTGGTTGTGCTGACCTATTGATAAGCCCTGACTTGTCCTCTTTCCCAGACTTGGAGATATTGATTCTCGAACGATGTTCTCGACTAATCAAGTTAGACCCTTCCATCCGTCATCTAAAACGCTTAACTTCCTTAAATTTGAGGTTCTGCGATGAACTCAATATGTTGCCAATTGAACTGGGTCACATGAAAGCTCTCAAGGAGCTCCATATTGATGGGACTTCGGTACAAGAAATTCCTGTGTCAATGGGTTACATGGAGAAACTTGAGGTTTTTAGTGCCTCCAACTGTCTCCAACTAAGTCGCCTGCCTGATTCAGTTCGTGGCTTGACAGCTCTTTTAGAACTCTCACTGGAAAAAGCAAAAATTACTCGAATCCCTGCCTCAGTTGAAAAGCTGGGGAAACTTCGGATCCTGTCTCTGAAGGATTGTCGTTGGATAGGAAGACTTTCGGATTCAATTTGCAATTTGGGAAACTCATTAGAGGAGTTGGATATAACAGGGACAGGCATATCTGAATTGCCCAATTTAATTACTTGCTTGGGGCGTTTAAAAGTGTTAAAAATGGATTCTTGCTTCATTGGAGAATTGCCTAGAGAAATTGGAAATTTGGTCAACCTTGAAGAGTTACATGCTTCCCATTGTAGGAGTTTGAAGGGAGCCGTTCCAACTGCTATTAAGAGTCTAGATCGTCTGAGGATACTGAGATTGGGACATTCCAGTATTTCTGGCATTCCTTCGGAAATTGGAAGTCTTTCTTGTCTTCAGACTCTTGATTTACTTTGGTGCAACGAGATTCAAGCGCTGCCGGAGCTTCCCTCCAGTTTAACTTGTCTACGTGTGAGTTCTGAAAGGATGGAGGCCTTGCCAGATCTGAAAGATTTAGTGAAGTTGGAGGAGATATGTCTGGGTGATAAAGATCCTAAGGAACTCATACATCCCTCAACACGGATGGAGCCAAAATCCAGATCGAATGATCTCTTAGTTGTGCCCATAGTACTTCCAAAACTGAAGATGTTAGAGTTGTCTCATTCTCGAGTCAGTGAACTGCAACTTGGACATGGTTCCCTTTCATGTACACATCTTAAGAAGCTAGTTCTATCTGGTGTGAATCTTGAAAATGTGCCGGAACTTCCCTCGTCATTGTCCGTTTTATCTATTCGACGATGTTCATCTTGGAGACAATTGCCAGCAGTTCACCATCTGAAAAAACTATCAGAACTAAATCTCATTGAATCTGCGGTAGAAGAGATTAAGGGGCTTCAAGGACTAATTGCTCTGGAAATCTTGAATATAACGCGCTGTGAAATACGTAATCTCACTGGGCTTGGCCAATTAACAGATTTACGAAGTTTGATTTTGTCGGACTGTGATTCACTTGGTGGATTGCCCAATATATCAAACTTGAAGATGTTGAATGTCCTAGTTGTCCAAAGATGCAGGATGATTTCTGATATTGAAGGCCTCATGGAGTTAACCTCCTTGGAAGTGCTGCATGTTAGTGAATGCGAGGCAGAAAGCACACAGCAAGTACAGGATGCATTAAAGCTCGCGATGGAGCGTTCAATAAACAGTTGAGGTCCTGTGCTCCTGGAGTGGACATTCAGTTATTTACGTGGCTCTTCGGACACAATCAAAACCATACAGCTGTGGAGGGTGACATCATTGAAGTCCACTGCAAAATTGAGTGGCAAACTGGTGCCACAGTTGCTGGAGCTGCAATTTGAAAATTTGACACCAATAGTTTTTTGAGTCCTCCATCTATCAAAAGTGGAACCAAGTGCCATAAACAAGCGTCCTTGCACGACCTCTCAGGTCATCAGATCCTCATATTCCTTCCTCTCTCACCAATCCATCCAGTCTTTCTCATTCAACTGGCGACTTAGTCATTTCCTGTAAATTTGGATTGATCTAACTCCAAAGATATCTGGATAATCTGGAGGCACTGCAAGGAATTTTCTTGTCTCAAAGGCATCTCCAATTCTTAGACGGTATACATAAGCACAATTTAGGGGCACGGTTGGTAGCTCTCACATGTGAACGAACCCCCCACACAGCTGGTTGTCTGGCATGTCATGCAGGAGATGTAGATACAATTACTGCATTATACTGCATTTAGTGCAAGACATGCTTGGGCAAGGTAACAATACCGAATGAGAGATTTATCATCACAAATAGGTGTCTATAGTACCCAAATTTACAATTCATTTGACTGTAAGAAGTTCACCTCTTTTGCTCAAGCTCAGAGAGTAGTTAAGGAAAGCACCCATTTACCGATGTTTTACTCCTCACCTGCGGAGAAAGACTATGAGCCTTGTATGTTTCATACAGACTCTTCTTCATGGAATTGTTTCTTAGGTTCAGATTAATCTGAGAGGCAACACTATACAGATTTTAGTCTTTAAACTAGCCCAGAGTGCATGAGTTTATTACAGTTGGGGAACTCGAAATCATCAGTTCCATTGTCCTGGGACTCACATTTGTATCGAGAACATTTCAATTGTTTTCTTGCTGATGTAATGCGTATGACACACCCCAGATGACATGGATGCCCCTCTACTCAAATGAAAGCATCCTCACAATAACTACCAAGAGGGACATTTATCTCAAAACAGATGGCACAGAGGGCAAGCTGGTTAGAAAGGATCCAGTAATGATTGTAAGTGGTTATTGATTTGGGCTTCTTATTTCATCTTGGTTTAAGATCATAAATAGGTTGTTTTTAGGTAATGTTTGTTCAGCTTGAGCTTTATGAGTTGGTATTGGACATCAGTGCACAGTATTGTTGACCCTAGGTCTGCTTCTGCCCTTTAACCTAATATGGCTTATCCCAATCCAATCATTTCTGAGTGCCCGCTGTTTTTGGCAGAATCTTTTGTAATTTGACTCCGTGAGTAAATATGAATGGAGAGAGTGAATGGAGAGCAGGGAATTCTAGTATATTCTCGTTCAGAGCGGGAAGCGTGCGTTGAGCTCGAAATTATCAGTTCCATTTTCCTGGGACTCACATTTTTATCTAGAACATTTCAATCGTTTTTTTTTTGCTGATGTAATGCGTATGACACACCCCAGATGACATGGATGCCCCTCTACTCAAATGAAAGCATTGACACAATAACTACCAAAAGGGACATCTATCTCAAAACACAGATGGCAGAGAGGGCAAGCTGGATAGAAAGGATCTAGTAATGATTGTACGTGGTTATTGATTTTGGCATCTTCATCTTGGTTTAAGATCACAAATAGGTTGTTTTAGGTGACTTTTGTTCAGCTTGAGCTTTTTGCGTTGGTATGGGACATCGGTGCACAATTCTGTTGATCCTTGGTCAACTTCTCACCTTTAACCTAATATGGCTTATCCCAATCCAATCATTTATGAGTGCCTGCTGTTTTTAGCAGAATCATTTGTTATTCGACTCCTTGAGTAAATGTGAATGGAGAGCAGAGAATTCTAGTATCCAGGTTCAGAGCGGGAAGCGTGCGTTGAGCCTGCGAGGGAAAGGTGTTCTATGAAAGGAAGAGCTTGCCGGGTTAAGTTTGGCTTGCGGCTACAGGGAATTCAGAACAGACGAAATCTGAATGGAAGTTGGTGACTGGAAGATCTCATGGGTTTGTGCTGGGGGGACAAGAGTAGACATATCATCAGCAGCTTCTCGCCTGTTATTAGGGAAGAAGCTTCAGCATAATGTAGCAGCCTAGGAGCACATGGTGGAACTGGCGTTTTAGGTCAATGGTTTATGTATATGTAAATACCATATGGAGATGGAACTTTCAGGTAGGTTTTCACTGGCCAGTGGGCAGAGAGAGAGAGAGAGAGAGAGAGAGAGCATAACATATGGCTAATTTAATGAAAAATTTGGTCCTTGAAGTTCTTCCCAACCTTTCAAATTATAGCAGAAATACACAAATCTTGGATGTCTTTGACAAATATGGTATCAGTTTGTTTACCATTTCAAAATCCCTACTGATGCGGAGAGTTTCAAATCATTAAAGGCTTGTTTGGTTATCGGGAGTAAAACCAGCTGGGTGAAATTATGATCATGATTCTCTTTCTTGCCAATGCTTGGTGAATTAGAATGAGATGGAATGAAAATGAAACTTGAGAAAGAAAATTGTTTCATCATTGCATTTTCATTACTATGGAGGAAGGTGGGGTGGGTATAAGTGAGAAGAAGTGGATAATGGATCATTAGCCAATGCCTTTTTTCTCTAGTTCGACACGCTGTGGATGACAGCAGGCAGCTCTCCGTACCTCCTCCTCTGGCACCTTAACGAGCAGAAGCTAAATGTGCGTCTTCCAGAGCCACTCTGTCGTGTCTCTCCCGGATCTCTTTCCATTGATCTGAAGAATACTTCTCTGCTCGACCTTTCACCTTCTCTTTGCTCAATCCAAGAATGTCGGCTTTGAACACATGTACGGTCGGAGTCTCCTCCCAATCGATGAAAACTTGCATGAACGACATCACCGCGGAGCCACTTTTGGCTTTCGAGTCTTGTCTTTGAGATCGACCTCGCCGAGATGGTGCAATGTTATACTACCTTTGAAATGAATAAATATGATTTATAGAAACTTCTGTCTATTGATTAATATAAGAAAATTTGTAAATTGTGTTATTATACTAAAATAAAAAAATGTTTTTTAAGTACAAATGAGTTACAATTAAATAATAAAATAACAAAGAGAGAGGACGGGATGGATTGTATGTATCCGTAGGGACTAGTCAAGCTGCAATATTTGGATACTCCTTGTTATTAAAAAAAAAGAAAAAAAAGAATAATGGGCAATAAATTAGTGCATATATACTCCTTGCCGCTGCCGCCCACCAGTGCCGGAAAATGCTAGCGAGGGTTGGTTATGGTCGGCAACCCTCACTAACACCAGGCGAGGGTCGCCGCTAGCAGGGATTGGTCGCCAATGGTGGCCCTCAGCTAGATTTGGGTGAGGGTCGGTGACCTTGGCCCGATTTAGGCGAGGGTTGTCGGTCACTGGCCGGGGCCCGGCGACCCCTACAGGCCATCCCCCATCCTCGCCGGTCCTTTCCGGTGATGGTGGGGCAGCAGTGACAAGGGCTTCACCGCCTGGTGTGACATCCCGAATTTCGGCCCATAGTTGGGATTTATAAAACGTGTAATTCGTCAGTGTGCTTATAGTAAAAATTTCGCCCGGGAACTGATCACTCCCGGTTATTATTTTAAAATTGAGATTTCACTAGAATCGCACTCGATCGAATTTGGCCGTTATTTAGAGCCCAAACTTTGGTGTCGAATTTCTTGGAGTTTCGGGACGAATTTAATTGGACGGTGTTGATATGATTGTGGCCAGTCTCGAGATTACCTGGGATATGTGAAAAGTGAATTTTTGACCGGGTGCGGATTTGGACTAGTAAACCTCTCTCGTAATGTGTTTTGGGTTATTTTCTTTTGGCCATTTTTCTTAAAATATCAATTAGGATTTTTGTGGATCGTTAGATCGTTTTCGAGTTCGATCGTAGGCAATTGGATCGCGACGATGACGTTTTACTTTGTGGCTCTCTCTCTCTCTCTCTCTCTCTCTCTCTCCGGTCACCTCCCCCTGCGCACATCTGTGCCCTTTTTCCCCTAGTCAGGCCTATCCATGCTCCTCTCTCTCTCTTCCTTTTCTTCTTTTTCTTTTTCATCTTTTTCTTCTTCTTCTTCCCCGCTGGCGCTCTTGCTTCCCCGTTCTTGCTGCTCGACACTACTCGCCGCGTCGGACCAAAGCCACCATCGCCCATCGCCGCCCGCCTTGCGCCGCTGTCGCCCGACCGAGCCGCGCCGACGCTGGCCGGCCCTCGCTCACTGCCGCCGGGCCTCGCCGCTCGCGCTACACGCGAGCAAAGAACTTGCCGCTCGCGTCCGCCGCGGCTCGGCGTTGCCCACCCGTCCGCTGCCTGTCCTCCATTGCCCGGCCACCCGCGGCGCCGCTGTGCCGCCTCCGACCGCCGCGTGACCTCCCTCTCTTCCCCTATTTCTATCTCCCCGCGCCTTCCCCCTGTTTCGGCCCTTGGCTTCGCCGCCGCGAGCCGCCGCTCCAACCGCCGCCGCTTCGCCACCCAGTCTCTCCCCTTAGCCACCTCTGCGGCCCTGCCGCTCCCCCTTGGCCGCCACCACCTCCATTCCCCTGTTTTTCTTCCTCCCCGACGCCTCCCCTGTTTTGGGTTCTCCCGGCGCCGCCTCACCCAACCGCCGCGCATCGCTAGTTCCTGGTCGCGCCGCCGCTCCATCCCGCCACCACCCCGGCCCCAGGCGACCTTGCCGGCTACTTGCGGCCGCCGTGCTCGCGGAACAGCTAGCAACCGGCGCCATCGCCGTTAGCTGATCGTGGCCGAGCAGCTGAGCCGGCCAGCAAAGTGGCCGAGCTCGCCTGTGCCACCGCCCGGCACCTCGCCGTCCGGCTCGACGCCTTGCCCGTCCCGGCTCGCCCGTGCGCCCCGGCACGCTGTTCGGCCACCGCGCCGCGCGCTGAGGCACGCAGATCGGCCACCGTGCTCGTGTTGGCCGGCCAACGCACCGGTTGGCCCGCGCCCGCGCCTAGTTTGTCACTGTTCACCCAGGCCATTTTAGGCTCGAGCCGATTTTCTCCTGGCCAAAACCAAGTAAATGACCTCCTATTCCTTATTTAGTACTATGGGTATTTTTAGACTTGTTTAGGATGTGCTTGGTACCGGGTTAGGAATTAAATTAGGCGTGGGCTAATTTGACTGATTGTGCTCAATTTGTAAATTATTGTGGCGGTAATTGTGTGGCTAATTTAGTGATTGACTGAGATAAATAGCATGACTGAATTGTCGTGACGCTTGTGGGTGAATTGGATTAATTGAATGTGTTGACTTGAATGTCGGAATCGTGAGCTTGTGATTTGAAATTGGGATGATTGTGGGTGCATATTTGTGGCTATTGTGGTGAGTCAATGATTGGCTTATCGTGGCGGTTGTGAGTGGAATTGATAGCTGAATGTGACCGACTTGAAGGTCGGGTTGGTGGAATATTGTGGTGAGCATGCCTTGAGTTTGATTGGAACGACTTGTGAGAATTTCGAATTGTGTTGTGGTGCATGTGCATGAGATAAGCTCGGATTGATCGGAGGGCTACGGAGTTGGGACGTGTTGACGGCGGTCCATGTGAAGGCATGAATGGCCGGTGTGCCAAATGGATGCGGGCTTGAGACGTGTTGACGGTGGCCCGTTAAGGGTGTGTTGGACCGGGACGTGTTTACGTCGGTCATTAGAATTGAGCCCGGATTGATCGGAGGGCTACGGACTTGGGACGTGTTGACGGTGGTCCGTGTGAAAGCATGAATGGCCGGTGTGCCAATTGAGCCTGAGGCGTATTTACGCGGGCTGTGAGATTAGGCTTGAGGCGCAGTGGCGCGGGCAATGAGAATGGACCTGAGGCGCAGTGGCGCGGGTCGTGCGAAAGATGTTCGGCCATGCATGCAAATTGAAAGTGATTGAATTGACTAGTTGAGTGTGACTGAATTGGCTGGTTGAGTGTGTGATTGAATTGACTGATTGAGTGTGACTGAATTGGCTGGTTGAGTGTGTGATTGAATTGACTGGTTGAATGTGTGGTTGAATTAGTAAGATGGATTGCGTGCAAGTGTGGTCAGCGTTTGAGCAATTGCGATGTGTTATTTAATTATTATTATTGCATTATCACGTGACGACTAACGTGCAGAGTTTACATGGGCTTGATGGCAAGGTAAGTATAATGATGCGAATTTTATATGTTATGGGGTAAATTTCATATACGACTTGTCTGAGTACGCATTGGCCTATGTGGGGTATAGGGGGTTGCTTATTGAGACTCGTTCTCACGGTTATTATATAACCATTTCAGATCCGCGACCATGAGTGATTGGAGACGCTGCAAGGGTATCTCGGAGATCGAGGACTGGTTAAGTACCCGGTATTTTGAGTTCCCCTTTTTGTAGAGGAGTTAAGTTTGTGAACTATTGTCTCTTTTGAGGAATGTGGTTATGTTGTTGTGGCCTAGCTTGGGATTGTCTTTTTGTGAGCGTTGTATGTATCTGCCAAGAGTAGGAATTACAGTTATTGTTTCGTGCTACTGCTACCCCTTGTCTTTATTATTTGTCTGGGTTGTTTCTATTTGTTTCCGCGCGTGCCTAATCTCTGATGTTTGGGTTGGGTCGGCGACGTGCCTGGGACGTCGCATTCAATGATCGACCATCGAGGGGTGTCGCGAGCCCGTTAGGGTTCGGGGCGTGACATCCCGGTTGATTTGGTATCAGAGCAAGGTCAGCTCGAACCAAGATGGTCGAAGCCTGGAGTGATAAGGAGTGATGACTTTGGGGTAGCCAGTTAGGGAGACTTGTTGGCCATGCGTTACCCAAACTGTTTGATTATGATTGCTGAGTGATTTTTATGCAATATTACGTGAGATGCAAGTGCGTCCGGACTTGAGGTAAGTGCACGAACCCTATTGGTTGTGGTTGGGTGTTGTTTGTGATTGACTATCTGCTAATTAAATTGTGGTGATTCACTGTCTAGGGCTTGTGACTGGTATAGTTGGCCTAGGTCTTTAATTCCCGAGGGGAATTATAGCAGGTAAGTGGGTGGTGTGAACCCTGTGAGTATGAGTAGTCGAGGAAGAGGTCGAGGTCGTGTAGGTCCGCAAGTTGGAGTTGCAGAGGATCCCATAATGAATGGAATTTTGAGGGCACTCGAGGAAGTTGGAATTTTAATGGGAAGGTAGACTGAGGAGCGAAGTGCGACTGTTGCTACTGATGTTGAGGCCGATGTTGCCACCGCTAATGGAAATGACGTTAATCATGGGCATAATGGAAATGTCGGGAATCAAGGTCAATGGCAAGTTAATGCAGTCAGATAGATGCGTCAGCTGGTTAGAAAATTTTTGAAATTTAAACCTGCAAGGTTCGATGGGAAAAGTGACCCTGAGGCTACATCACTTTGGATATAAGAGTTGGAAAAGGGCTTTGAAGTATTGGAGTGCTTTGGTCGAGGCTTTCAATGGGAAGTACTTTTCGAAGAGTGTACGAGAACAGAAAAAGACAGAGTTTCTTCGGTTTCGCTAAAATCGGATGTCAGTCGATCAGTACGAGGTCAAGTTTGTAAGGTTGTCAAAGTACACACCAAGGATGGTCAAGGACCATGTGGATAGGACAAGGAGGTTTCGGGATGGATTGGAATCGGAATTCCGCAATCAGTTAGTACTTTTGAGTTTTAAGGGATTACAATGAGTTGTACGAGAGAGCTCTATGGTTGACATGGATATGAGTGAAAGGGCTGCCATTTCTGGATCGCGGTATGCGCCGGCTAGGGACAATAGGAACTTTGGAAAGAAGCCTATGACAGAGAATCGAAGATTTGTCCCTCTAGTAAGAAAGAACTCTGGAAAGCCGAATTACTACTCCAATGCCGCATGTCGGTCTTGTGGAAAGAGGCATAGGAATGGCCATTGCCAAGGTAGAAGTGGAGCATGTTGTGGATGTGGACAGCAAGGTCACCAAGTGGGAAATTGCTGAACCGACAGGGTAGACCACTAATGCAATCGCAGCAACCGCAGGTAAGACATTAAGCGAGGGCTGCCTCGCAGATTAATCAGAATCGGCTAAGGATGTAAGGAAAAGTGTATGTTGTGGCTGAGAAGGAAGTGAAGGATGTGCCTTAAAAGTCTAGATGAGTTATGAGATGATATTGGGTGCAATAGGAGATGATTTTGAAGTTATCGCTTGAGTAGTCATGAAAGACTTATAATCAATTTTATGGTGAATAGGCGCAATCGGTTTAAGGATTTATGGATTACTGATGATATTCTTGGACGGGTTTGGAAGGATGAGTGTTGCTTGGAAATTTCAAATTTTGTAAAGAACCGATGTGATTTGTTTTTGGGAGACTGTTGGATTGAAATTGGATGGATTGAGCTTTATCTTTGAGGTATAGAAAGATAATTATTTTATGGTTGACTAGTTAGTTGAGGAACCAAGGCTAAAGGACATAGCCGAGGTGTGTAATCTTCCCGATGTCTTTTCCTTGGAATTGCCGGGACTGCCACCTGATAGAGAAGTGGAATTCGTGATTGAGTTAGCCCTAGAGACAGAACCGATCTCGAAAGCGCCCTATAAGATGTCGTTGTCAGAATTGAAGGAATTAAAAGTTCAAATATAAGAGTTATTGGATAAAGGTTTCATTCGTCCGGGTGCGTCTCCATGGGGAGCGTCAGTATTATTCGTGAGGAAGAAGGATAGGTCGTTGAGGTTGTGCATTGATTACAGACAACTGAACCAGGTGATCATTAAGAATAAGTACCCGTTGCCAAGGATTGATGACATGTTCGATCAATTACAAGGGGCGTCAGTGTTTTCTAAGATCGATTTGAGGACTGGCTATTACCAATTGAGGATCAAGAAGGAGGACGTGCCGAAGTCGGCATTTAGGACGAAGTATGGACACTATGAGTTTACGGTGATGCCGTTTGGACTGACGAATGCCCCTGCAGCCTTTATGGATTTAATGAATTGAGTGTTCAAGAAATTTCTGGATCAGTTTGTAATTGTGTTTATAGATGATATCCTAGTATACTCAAAGAGTTCCGCCGAGTGTGAGTTACATTTGGAAAAAGGTTCTACGGACATCAAGGGAACATGCACTCTACGCTAAGTTTAATAAGTGTGAATTCTGGCTTCATCGAGTGGCATTCTTAGGACATGAGATACCCGGGGAAGGAATTGCAGTGGACCCAATGAAGATTGAGGCCATCATGAATTGGCCAATACCGACAATGGTAATCGAGGTTCGGAATTTCTTGGGTTTGGAAGGTTATTACAGACGTTTCGTAGAAAGGTTTTTAACGTTAGCGACACCGTGGACGCGTTTGCTAAAGAAGGAAACGGAATTTAAGTTTGAAGTGAGTCATGTCTCGAGTCTGCTTGTAGCATTGAGGATTAAACCGGAAATACAGACTAAGATTAAGACTTCACAATCGACGGACCCGGAGATTCAGAAGATTTTGGGTATGGAGGTCACAAAAAGGAAATCGGATTTTCAGGTATCCGAGGATGGGATTCTGAAGTTCCGTGGTTGGTTATGTGTACCCAGTGATACAGAACTGAAGGAAGAGATTTTGTCTAAAGCACACCGTAGCAATTACAGTATTCACCCGGGTAGTACGAAAATGTATCAGAACTTGCGACAATATTATTGGTGGAACGGCGTGAAAGTGGACGTGGCTAAGCATATGGCTAAGTATTTAACGTGCCAACAAGTGAAGGCGCAACATTACAAGCCGGGTGGAATGTTGCAGCCATTGGGAATCCCCGAGTGGAAATGGGAACACATCACGATGGACTTCGTCATTGAATTACCGAGGAGCCAGAGGGGCCATGATTCGATTTGGGTGATAGTGGATCGGTTGACAAAATCAGCACATTTTCTGGCAGTGCGAAAGGACTTCGCGTTAGAGAGGTACGCAGAGCTGTACGTGCAACAGATAGTTCGTCTACACGGAGTACTAGTGACAATCACTTCGGATCGTGATCCTAAGTTTACCGCCGCTTTGTGGAAAAGTCTTCAGACGGCATTAGGGACAAAGTTATAGTTAGCATGGCCTACCATCCACAGACGGATGGTCAGTCTGAGAGGACGATTCGAACTTTAGAAGATATGCTACGAGCATGTGTTTTGGATTTTAGGGGCAATTGGGAACAACAGTTACATTTGGTTGAGTTTGCCTATAACGATAGCTATCAGCAGAGTATTAGAATGGCACCGTTGGAAGCGTTATATGGCAGAGTTTGCAGAACACTGGTTTGTTAAGACAAAGTTGGTGAGAGGAGCATCACGAGTCCCGAGTTGGTTCAGCAGTCAGTCGAAACGGTCAAGGTGATTCGGGACAGGCTTAAGACCGCTCAAGGCTGCCAAAAGAATTATGCGAACCGGAGACGTAGGCCTTTGGAGTTTCAAGTGGAGGACCACGTTTTCCTCAAAGTGTCGCAGATGAGAGGATTGTCACGGTTTGGCAAGAAAGGAAAATTGAGCTCGAGATACGTGGGTCCATTCGAGGTCTTAGAGAGAATCGGCACTTTGGCCTATCGTCTCACGCTACCGCCAAATTTATCTCATGTTCATAATGTGTTCCATGTGTCTATGCTAAGGAAGTATGAACCGGACCCGACCCACGTGCTGAATTACGAGGAAATAGACGTGGACGACAGAGTGTCGTACGTGAAAAAGCCAGTTCGGATCGAGAATAAAATGGAAAGAGTGTTGCGAAACAAGACAATCCCGATGGTCAAGATGATTTGGGAGCACCTTGGGACCGAAGGTGTGACGTGGGAAAGCAAAGAGTTGATGTGACACCAGTACCCCCATTTATTTGGATAGTTGGGTTGGATTGTAAATTTCGAGGACGAAATTTTTGTAAGGGGGGAAGAGTTGTGACATCCCGAATTTCGGCCCATAGTTGGGATTTATAAAACGTGTAATTCGTCAGTGTGCTTATAGTAAAAATCTCGCCCGGGAACTGATCACTCCCAGTTATTATTTTAAAATTGAGATTTCGCTAGAATCACACTCGATCGAATTTGGCCGTTATTTAGAGCCCAAACTTTGGTGTCAATTTCTTGGAGTTTCGGGACGAATTTAATTGGACGGTGTTGATATTATTGTGGCCAGTCTCGAGATTACCTGGGATAAGTGAAAAATGAATTTTTAACCGGATGCGGATTTGGATTAGTAGACCCCCCTCGTAGTGTGTTTTGGGTTATTTTCTTTTGGCCATTTTTCCTAAAATATCAATTAGGATTTTTGTGGACCGTTAGATCGTTTTCGAGTTCGATCGTGGGTCGTTGGATCGCGACGATGACGTTTTACTTTGTGGTTTCTCTCTCTCTCTCTCTCTCTCTCTCTCTCTCTCTCTCTCTCTCTCCGGTCACCTCCCCACTGCCCACGTCTGTCCCCTTTTTCCCCTAGTCAGACCTATCCACTCTCCTCTCTCTCTCTTCCTTTTCTTCTTTTTCTTTTTCTTCTTCTTCTTCTTCCCCGCGGCTGCTCTTGCTTCCTGTTCTTGCCGGCTCGACGCCGCTCGCCGCCGGGACTAGCCTGGGCCATCGCCCGCGGCCCGCTCGCGCCGCCGCCGCCCGACCGAGCCGCGCCGCTGCTTGCCGCTCGCGACCGCCGCTCGGCTCCCGCTTTCGCTCGTTGCCGGCCCCCGCCTGCGTGCCGTACACGAGCAGCAACTTGCCGTCGCGCCCGCCGCGGCTCCGGGCGTTGCCTGCCCGCCCGCCGGCCTCGTCCTCCGTCGCCGGCCACCCGCGGCGCCGCATGTGCCGCCTCCAACCGCCGCGTGACCTCCTCTTCCCTCGTTTCTATCTCCCCAGGCGCCTTCCCCGTTTCGCCCTTGGCTTCGCCGCCGCCGCGAGCCGCCGTTCCAGCTGCGAGCCGCCGTTCCAGCCGCGAACCGCCGTTCCAGCCGCTGCCGCTCCGCCTCCGCCACCCAGTCTCTCCCCGTAGCCACCTCCGCGGCCCTGCCGCTCCCCCTTGGCTGCCACCACCTCCCTTCCCCTATTTTTCTTCCTCCCCGACGCCTCCCCTGTTTTGGGTCCTCTCCTCGGCCGCCGCCCTCACCTGCTGGGCCGTCGCCGCGCCGCCGTTTCGCTGCCGCCGTCGCTCCGTCCGCTCACCACCTGTACTTCCCGGCCGACCTTGCCCGGCTACTTGCCGCCGTGCAGCCGCGGGAATGCCCAACCGCTGTCACATCGCCGTTGGCCGGCCGCTGCCGAGCAGCCCAAAGCCAAGCCCGTGCCGCGCCGAGCTCCCCAGCCACCGCCCGCACCTCGCCCGTCCCGCACTCGACGCCTTGCCCGTCTGGGCTCGCCCGTGCGCCTGGCACGCCGTTCGGCCACCGCGCCCGCGCGCCAGGCACGCAGATCGGCCACCGTGCTCGTGTTGGCCGGCCAACGCACCGGTTGGCCCGCGCCCGCGCCTAGTTTGTCACCGTTCACCTGTGCCATTTTAGGCTCGAGCCGATTTTCCCGGCCAAAACCAAGTAAATGACCTCCTATTCCTTATTTAGTACTATGGGTATTTTTAGACTTGTTTAGGATGTGCTTGGTACCGGGTTAGGAATTAAATTAGGCGTGGGCTAATTTGACTGATTGTGCTCAATTTGTAAATTATTGTGGCGGTAATTGTGTGGCTAATTTAGTGATTGACTGAGATAAATAGCATGACTGAATTGTCGTGACGCTTGTGGGTGAATTGGATTAATTGAATGTGTTGACTTGAATGTCGGAATCGTGAGCTTGTGATTTGAAATTGGGATGATTGTGGGTGCATATTTGTGGCTATTGTGGTGAGTCAATGATTGGCTTATCGTGGCGGTTGTGAGTGGAATTGATAGCTGAATGTGACCGACTTGAAGGTCGGGTTGGTGGAATATTGTGGTGAGCATGCCTTGAGTTTGATTGGAACGACTTGTGAGAATTTCGAATTGTGTTGTGTTGCATGTGCATGAGATAAACCCGGATTGATCGGAGGGCTACGGAGTTGGGACGTGTTGACGGCGGTCCATGTGAAGGCATGAATGGCCGGTATGCCAAATGGATGCGGGCTTGAGACGTGTTGACGGTGTCCCGTTAAGGGTGTGTTGGACCGGGACGTGTTTACGTCGGTCATTAGAATTGAGCCCGGATTGATCGGAGGGCTACGGACTTGGAACGTGTTGACGGCGGTCCGTGTGAAAGCATGAATGGCCGGTGTGCCAATTGAGCCTGAGGCGTATTTACGCGGGCTGTGAGATTAGGCTTGAGGCGCAGTGGCGCGGGCAATGAGAATGAACCTGAGGCGCAGTGGCGCGGGTCGTGAGAAAGATGTTCGGCCATGCATGCGAATTGAGTGTGATTGAATTGGCTGGTTGAGTGTGACTGAATTGGCTGGTTGAGTGTGTGATTGAATTGACTGGTTGAGTATGTGATTGAATTGACTGGTTGAGTGTAACTGAATTGGCTGGTTGAGCATGTGATTGAATTGACTGGTTGAATGTGTGGTTGAATTAGTAAGATGGATTGCGTGTAAGTGTGGTTGGCGTTTGAGCAATTGCGATGTGTTATTTAATTACTATTATTGCATTATCACGTGACGACTAACGTGCAAAGTTTACATGGGCTTGATGGCAAGGTAAGTATAATGATGCGAATTTTATATGTTATGGGGTAAATTACATGTACGACTTGTCTGAGTACGCATTGGCCTATGTGGGGTATAGGGGGTTGCTTATTGAGACTCGTTCTTACGGTTATTATATAACCATTTCAGATCCGCGACCATGAGTGATTGGAGACGCTGCAAGGGTATCTCGGAGATCGAAGACGGGTTAAGTACCTGGTATTTTGAGTTCTCCTTTTTGTAGAGGAGTTAAGTTTGTGAACTATTGTCTCTTTTGAGGAATGTGGTTCTGTTGTTGTGGCCTAGCTTGGGATTATCTTTTTGTGAGCGTCGTATGTATCTGCCAAGAGTAGGAATTACAGTTATTGTTTCATGCTACTGTTACCCCTTGTCCTTATTATTTGTCTAGGTTGTTTCTATTTGTTTCCACGCGTGCCTAATCTCTGATGTTTGGGTTGGGTCGGCGACGTGCCTGGGACGTCGCATTCAATGATCGACCATCGAGGGGTGTCGCGAGCCCGTTAGGGTTCGGGGCGTGACACCTGATTTCTCACATTTCTCTCTCTATATAGAAAAGCTTATTTTTAATTTAATTGAAATAAAATTTGCATTAAAAATTGGATTTGGATCAAAACAATATCATTTTAGCCTTATATTTCATGTTTTAGCCACGTCATCACCACGTAGGAGAGAGAAAATATTAATAAAAGCCTCTTCAGTATTTTTCGTTAGCCAAGTTAGACGAAATTAACGAAAGAACTTAATTGCACCAATCTAACAAGTTTTAAGACTTTATTGCACTTTTTGTAAGTTTTAAGGCTCAAATGCACTTTTATGATAAATTTTAAGACCTTTAGTAGACTCATCCCAATAGAATATGATGGTGACTCTGATTTAGATGAAAATTGGCTGGAGTCAACATTAAGGGATGCATGTATTGGTTTTGAAAAGCTGGGGTAAGAAAATAAAAAATCGGGTGAAATTGAGAATCCCACAAACTAGTGTTGAATAGATATTCCTGGAATTAGTACTTACTCAAAGGGATACTAACATAAATAGTCAATGAACTTTGGTTTTATATGCAATATATTCCCTTAATTTTTAATTTATTCAATGTGGTCCCTGAACTGTAGCCCAATGTGTAATGTGGTTCATAAACTTTTAATTTGTTCAATATGGTCCATGGACTTTTGGTACGTGTTCAACTTAATCCCTGGACTATATGAAAATGTTTAATATTGTCCTTCCATTAATTCAACTTTAGGGACAATATTGAACATTTTCATATAATTCAGAGACTAAACTAAACATATATAAAAAAATCCAAGGACCACATTGAACAAATTAAAAGTTCAGCGACCATATTATACATTGTGCTACAGTTCATGAACCACATTGAATAAATTAAAAATTCAAGGAACATATTGTATATTAAACGAAAATTCATGTACCATTTGTGTCGTTTTCTCTTACTCAAATGAAGACACCCGCATTCTCATTTTACTAGAATGATCCCGCGTGTCACCAAGGAGAAAATTAAACTTCTTTTCAGTGAAAGATTATCTCAATGTAATTATTTTTCTTGAAACTGAATGAGTTTGTTGAAATTTCATATCACCAAAGGTACGAAGAATAACAGCCCAATGTCCTCTCATGTTATGTGTCTTTGCTTAAATTTTATGTCAATACCTCACACTAAAATTTTAATTATCTATTACACATAATAAAATTTCAACTTTTTTTCAAGTCATTTGACGATAGAATCGAAGTACTTCTATCAAAGATAAATCTTTAGTTTCCTTATTTTATTAGAGGCGCTAATGAAATGCAATGATTTCCCTGTAGTTTGATTGGACTATGATAAAAGACTAACGGATACACAGAAATTAAAATAAAAAGAAATATCAATATAGAACGATAATTTTTATGATTCGATAAGAAAAAAATAAAATGAACTAATTAGGTAAAGGAAACAACTTTATGAACAATAAATTGTTTTGACATTGGTAGTCCTTTATCAAACTAATTCTTCCTTTGCTTTAGTTAAAAAACAAAACTAATTTGGAGAGAAAAAATAATTATATAAAAATAAAACTAATTTTTACAGAAATACGAGCCTTACTTTCATGTTAAGACAAAAAAAGAAAGAGAAAAAATATACATAAAATTTAGGGCAAAAGCCACCAGAAAACCTTAAACTATGCCCACTGTAACATATTTATCTTCTGAAAAAAAAAAAAAAACACATTCACCCTAAATTTTTTTCTGTGACACTAAAAATCCCAAACTTGTACATATAAGTTCTGTCAATGAGAATTGATGAAAATATGTCTACATGGTTGCCATAAAAAGCATTGACATGATGCCCACGTGACTCAAGTGAAATAAAAACGACATTGTTTTAGTTGAAAAATCATTTAATGGAACCTTGTCGGAGGGTAAATGTGTTACATTGGTACAAATTGGGGGTTTTTTTACGTCAAAAGAAATGTTTAGGGTAAATATGCCTCATATGACATAGTTTGGGGTTTTTGATGTCACAAAAGAAGTTTAGGATAAATGTGACTTTTTCCCAAATTATTACTAGTGATGTTAGGAAAAATAAAAAAATTAATTTGTGCCACAAAAAAGTTACAGCCATTTTTCGACACCTGTTAGTGAAATTTTGATAAAAGTGTTATTTTTTTGTTACCCCCGGATTTAATTTTGGCATAATAACTAGATTCAAGAAAAAACAAATGAATTTTTTATATTTGAATTTTATTGCAAAAGGTCTAGATACCCGGTGAATCGGAACGCAAGCTAAGGGCCTTTCTATCTTAGTATACCACATTAATTTTTTTAAAGATTTCAAAAAGAAGAAAAAGGAATGAAAGAAAAAAAATCAAACTGGAAAATCTGTAAACAAAATGAAAAATAATGTTTGTTTTCTTTTTGGTGATCTCTCACTAGGGTTTGGCTTAGATTAGCTTTCTGATTAATACTACTAAAAATCCCAAATTGGTACCCTTAAATTTAATGTTCGTCTCACTAAAAATTTTAAGTTGGTAGCACAATAACACAGTTACCAAAAACTAATTTTCGCTCATAAAAAATCTCAGACTGATATCCATAACACATTTACCCCTATCTATTTTCGTCTTATAAAAAAAATTTAAATTGGTACCCCTTACCAAATTCCGCGTTTCATTGGCGTTCCGTTCAATATTCCGTTAAAAGGCACATTACGTGGAGCGTGATAGATCCGATATGAAAATTCACGTGTGTTGACAAGTACGCATTTTAAAGGAAGGTAATTTTGGGTCAGGAGTATCAGTTTGGGGTTTTTTTGTGAGGTTGGGGTAAATGTGTCATGGGTTACTAGTTTGGGATTTTAATGATATCAACCTCTTCTTCTTCTTTTTTTTTAATGAAAGTCTCAAAACTAATTATTTTTCTTTAGATAAAAATCAAAATTTAAAGGGAACTATTGACCTGTGGAAGGTGATAAAGTACTTATGGACAACACCCAGTGACAGAGCTAGAATTTTAGTGGAGGGGCGTCAACGTGATTGATTTAAAGGTATAATTAATATGTATATGTGTTATCATATTAATTGTAGGAAAGAGAACCACGTAATAGCTTAAAAGAAAAACGTAAAATAATAAAAGATATTTTGTTTTGGACTGAGATAAAAATACTAAAGAGCACTATTGAAATAATTCTAGTTAATGGTGTATTTTAAGTTTATTTTACGAAAATTCATCATTTTTAAGGACACCAAAAAGCCAATAATAAGAAAATTAGTATCCATACGAAAAAAATGCACATGGTACCTGTGTGCAAGAGAAAACAACAATTAAAATCATGCTGTAAAATTATTTTGCTATATATTCTATCTAATGATTGTTGGATCTTAATGTCTATGTTGTACATAGAAAGGATATAATATTAAGAAAATTTAAATTTCCTCGTCAACTTTAGTAGATAAACAATAGAGATAAGTGTACTGGAAGTGCTAAAACTTATTACGAAAGTGCAATTGAGTCCTAAAACTTGTCAAATTGATTCAATCGAGTCATTCTGTTCATTCCGTCCAACTTGGTTAATAGAAAATGTTGATGTGACTTATTATTATTATTTTCTTTATCCTACGTGACTAAAACGTCGTCGTTCTAGTTCAAATTTGATTTTTAATACAAATTTATTTAAATTAAATTAAAAAAAAGCTAATTTTTTTTTATAAAAAGGAGGGAGAAACCGGACGTTGAGGGCTGCAAGCCCTCGCCGCCCCAGCATCGCCGGGAAGGGCTGGCCATCCCCCACCTTCGCTGGCCCTTCCCAATGATGGTGGGGCGGTGGCGGCGGGGACTTGCAGCCCTCACGACCTAGTTTCTCCCTTTTCTTTAATTTAACTTATTTTTTAAATTTATTTTGTATTAAAAATTAGATTTAAACTAAAACGATGTCGTTTTAGCTTTTCATGATTTAGCCATATCATTGCCATTTATGAAAGAGAAAATATTTTTAAAAAAAGCCATGTTAATATTTTCCATTAGTCTAATACTAGTGACGGTAAAATGAAAATGATGCTTTTGTTTAGTTCCTATGTTTTTCTGTATTTTCTTCTGCTTTTTTTAAGTCAAAATGCCTGGTAATGGAGTGAACGTGGTTGAGAAAGTGACTATCAAAATAAAGTTAAACCGATCGTTTAAAGGATGGGCAATATATTTAAAATTGGACTTTATATATACAATATGGACGTGGAATTTTTGCCCCGTCCTCAGTTATTCATCATAGAGGTTAGTGTGGTAATTTCCATTACCTCGTTTTCTATGCTTTCCTCACCTAACTTCATCTCCGTTTGGGAACCATTTTCCAAAGGGGTTTTGGAAAAAAATTTGGAGTGTTTGTCAAATTCTTTGCCCAAACTTTGGCCAAATGCTAGCATTGTGAAAGTTAAAAACTCATTTTAGGGTTAGGAATTTTTTCTTCCAAAACTACTCTCACCAATTTATTCTTTTTTTTTATTTTGCCCTCATAAGCACTATTCATCTTCTCTACATAGGTGAAGCTCCATTGAGAATTGCACGAGGCCGGCCGTTGCTCGACCCCAAGCGAGGGGTCGCGTGACCCAGGCTATGGTGGTCACCTAAGGTCAGATGACCTTAGGAGAGGCTGCCATCAGACAGATTTGGCCTCGCTGGCCACTTGTTTTTCAATAGTTTTGAAGTTTTTTTTTATATAGTAAAAGTTCTTTCTAAAATTTGATTTTTCTGAACACCGTTTAAACCAAAGTTGTTTCTCAATGCACTTTGAAATTATGATTTACCAAATATTACTTGTATTTCGAAAAACCTTTTTAACCTAAAAATCTTTGCATTTTCATAAAAACTTTCCCTAAAAGCCAAACCAAACTCACCCTTTCTCCACCACCCTACCCTTTCTCTCTCCCTCGATACAAATTTTTAATCAAAGCCCAGTTCCCTAAAAAACCCAAACTTAAGGTCATATTTCAAATCTATCTTAAAATTGTTTTCTAATTTTTTTTAAATATTTCACTTTAATCTCAAATTGACTTGCGCGTCCAAAATCGCCACTAGTTCTTTTAAAATTATCAATATTAAGGCATGTTAGAGGTTCATTATCATAAGTTGCATTTTCATCAATACCCTAAATTAATAGCAGCCTGATAATGTTGATAATATTGAAGACATTTGTGGTAATTTTTGAATGCGTGGACGGATTTGAGAGTTGAATGAAAATTGAGGACTTTTTTAAATAAAAAGAAACTTCCGGACAAAATTGAAAGTAGACCTAAAATGTAGGGTCTTTTTAGGGAATTAGTCTTTTTTATCAATTTTTAATTCCCTTTCGCTTGACTTGTCAACTCTTGCATCTTCCACTGGCATTGACTTGGCAACCCTTTGCATCTTCCCCTGGCATTCACTTCTGATCAATTTTTGATCTGATATCCTAAGATCCAACCCCGGGAGGTGATTCAAATGAAGCGAAAGATCTCTTCCCGTAGCATAGACAGTGAGCGAGAGAGGGAGGCGACGGCCCCCAACTCGTCTGTGTCGCCTCGTTTGTATGGCCTGTGTTATGCACGCAAGAGGAGAAAGCCGGTTAGTTCCGCTTCCCCGTGTTTGTGCGTTTGTTTCTTTCTTTTGATTTTTCTGGGTTATGTCTGTGTGAGGATGAGGACTGTTGATTTAGCTGGTATATGCTCAGATCTGCATCTTCAGTGCAAATATTTTCTTTGGACATAAAGGATAACATTTCTTGATCTTGATTTGGTATTCAAATCGGCTAGATCTCATATCAACATCATCAATGAGCCTAGATTCAACGGGGTCAGCTCTTTTTCTTTTGTTTTTTTTTTAGGGAACTTTCTTGTCTCAGATAAGACCATTCTTGTCAAACCAGTCAGCCTGTATGCCTCCACTTTTTTCATTTCGCCAGTCTTCAGAAATTATCTAAAACGCAGTGGCAGCTTCTGATAGAGTTTGCCTCTTTCATTTTACAGGATTTGGTCTCGTCACCACCGCCGCCGTCTTCCTCCTCCTCCTCGTCGTCAAGAGCCAATTATGATGTGTTCTTGAGTTTTAGAGGTCCCGATACTCGTCAGGGATTTACAGATTGCCTCTACGCCAGCCTGAGAAATGCAGGGATCATTGTCTTTAGAGACAATAATGATCTTGATCCTGGAGAAAAGATCCACGATGCATTGGTTCAATCCATAAAGCAATCCAAGATATCAATTCCTATTATCTCCAAGGATTATGCATCCAGTAAGAGTTGTCTCATGGAATTGGCACAAATGATGGAATGCAAAAGAGCAGACACTCAACTGATCATACCCATTTTCTATGATATTAACCCCGCTGATTTAAAATACCAACTTGGATGTGTCGGGGAGTCCTTCCGTAAGCACGAGGACCGTGGAATTGACTGCACGGTCATTGATACATGGAAATGGGCTCTCCGAGAGATTATTGAGATCAAGGGGTATGATCTGCCGCATACATACGATGGGTAATGATCTTTTTACTGTCCTTTTAATGTAATTAGCTTTAAATTTGTGAGAATTTTGCCAAGCACAATGTTTTTGAAATCGTTAATTGGATGGGACTAGATTTGACAGTGAAGTAAATGTATTCCCGTGCCCTTGTTGTTACCCACTAAATCGTCCTTATTGGTCAATATTTAGTACGGTTTAACTGGATTATTTCCTTTGTATTATTCATAGGCTGTTGTTAATTGTTTTGTAATCTCATCATGATTCCTCATTTCCATCATTCGCGTTTGGCAGGCATCAAGGTGCACTCATACAGACAGTCGTTTCATATATTCTAGAGTTGTTGAAGAAGAATGATTTAAATGTAACCGACGGTTTAGTGGACATTGAACCCCACGTACGGGAGGTTATGAAAAAGCTCGGTGTTATCTATGCCAATGAGCGAGCAACGCAAGTATATGACAAAGATGTGCGTGTACTTGGAATAAACGGCACGCCCGGGATTGGCAAGACTACCATTGCAAAGGTTGTGTACAACAAAATCCATGGTCTCTTTCAACGTTGTAGTTTTCTTTCAAATATTCGAGAAAATGTTATATCCAATGGACTCATGGGCCTGCAAGAACAGTTAATCTCTGACCTCCAAAAGAAAGAATATAGAAGGCTAAGTACTTGTGACGAAGGTGCCAGAGTCATAGCAAATTCATTTAGCAATATGAAGGTTCTCATTCTCCTTGATGATGTGCATGATTTTGGCCAAATCGAGCATTTAGTTGGGAAATTCAGCTGGTTCGGCCCAGGAAGCAGGATTCTCATGACAGTTGGAAGAATTGATGTTCTTGATGGTTACAGAGATGGAGTGGCTGATAAATATGAGGTTGGAGAAATGGGGCGTGATCAAGCTCTTCAACTTTTCCGCAAGCATGCTTGTACTGCGTGTCCTCGAGAAGAGGAGGATGTGTATGATTCTCTGTCCGAAAAGATTGTCGACACCATTGGAGGGCTTCCTTTGGCAATTGAAGTAACCGCTTCATACTTGAATAGGAATAAGGGGAAAATACGAATATGGCAAGATACATTGCATAGACTAAGTAGAAAGCCGGAAGATATAGTCCAAGAAGCGATCAAGGTAAGCTATGACTCTTTGGATGAAGAGACGAGAAACATATTTCTCGATATAGCATGTTTTTTCATTGGAACGGATGAGAGAATTCCCTCATACATGTGGGATGCATGTGAATATTATCCTTCAAGAGGAATTGAGTTACTCCGTGACATGAGTTTGGTCAAAACAGGAGAAAACAATGAATTATGGATGCATAATCAATTAAGAGAGTTTGGCAGGGAAATTGTTAGGATGGAAGATTGCGATGAGCCTCAAAAGCGCAGTAGGTTATGGGATCACATTGATGCTCTTTCCACACTTAATGGAAAGAAGGTATACTAAAATCTTTTAGTGTAAAATAGTTAACAATCTTTGAAGATACTTCCTTTCTTTAATTTTTCTTTCTCAAAATGAAGTGTGAATGGTTATATTTCATTCCCCTTTCTATTTATTCAGTTCCCTCGATTTGCAGAGTGCTGAAAAGGTGGAAGCCCTTGGTCTCACGTTTGATAAGGGACAAAGTGAATGTTTTAGTTGTGAAGGATTTGGCCATCTACAGCGCTTGAGGTTTTTGAGATTGGACCAGGCGACTGTTGGAGGGAGTTCTCAGAATGTTCTTTCAAATTCAAGGTGGCTTCGCCATCTGCAGCGCTTGAGGTTTTTGGGATTGGACCAGGCTACTGTTGGAGAGAGTTCTCAGAATGTTCTTTCAAATTTAAGGTGGCTTGATTGGCAAGGGTGCAGCCAGATCTCTGAACTACTTATTTTCCATTTAGAGAAACTGGTCATTCTTGATCTATCTCGCAGTTTGGTCACTGGAGATTCACAAGTATGGGGACAAATCCTGAAGGTAAAGTGCATTTTTGTCTATGTACCCTGGGATTATTGGAATAGATAGCACCAGCTGAGCCTTTTCTATCCTCTTTTCTTGCAGAAGGCAAAGGAATTGAAAGTTTTCAACCTAAGTAGCTGTTGTAACCTAAATGCTTTTCCAGACTTCCGTGCTTCGATGTACCTAGAGAGATTAGTCCTGGAACGTTGTTCCGCACTATCCCAAATTGGTCCATTGATAGGTAATCTAAAGAACTTAGTCTCCTTAAATCTTAAGTTCTGCAAATCTGTCAGAGACTTGCCGCGAGAATTGTGTGATATGAAAGCTTTGGAAGAACTTCTGATTGATGGAACTGCCATTAGTGAGATTAATTTCGAACCAGCCTCCATGAAGAAACTTAAGACTCTGAGCGCTTGCCAATGTAAAAATTTGGCTCGTATATCAAACCCTATTGGTCACTTGGAATCTCTTTTGCATCTTCGACTGGATGGTGCTGCTATTGATAGCATCCCAGATTCTATTGGATCCTTAAAGAAACTTCGGAGCCTGCTTCTTGGAAATTGTCAGAATTTACTTGAGCTTCCTGGTTCTATTGGGAATCTTGAGTCACTGGAAGTCATGGATCTATCAAGCACAAAGATTGCTAGTTTACCTAGGTCTGTCAAGCATTTGAAAAATTTGAAAGTGCTGAAGATGGAGAATACTCACTTAGAAGAATTTCCCAAAGACATTAAAAATCTACAAAAGCTGGAAGAGATGGATCTTTCACAATGCAGGAATATGAAGGGGTGGATTCTCTGCGATATCAGAGGATTATCCTCTTTGAAAATCTTGAGATTATCATCTACCCAGATTTCTAGCCTACCCTCGACCCTTCCATTGCTCTCTGATCTCCAACAACTGGATTTAAGTGAATGTGACCAACTTTGGGATTTGCAAAGACTTCCATCTAGTTTAAGCATTCTTCGCTGGGGATCCAAAAAAATGCGGACGGTGCCAGACCTTTCTTTCTTAAGAAACTTGAAAGAGCTGTACTTGGGTGATAACTTTGATCCTACTGATCGAATGCAGAATTCCTCCTCTGAGCCACCAGAAATTGGATGGCTAACAAGACTAGCGAATCTAGAAATCTTGGAGTTGTGCCTCTCAAACATCACCAAGCTACCTGAACATTTTAATAAACTTCAACTTAGAAAACTTGTTTTGCACCACGCAAAATTGCTTGACCTCAGAGAGCTACCCTCTAGCTTATCGGTATTGTGCCTCCAGCGCTGTGTGATTCAATGTTCACAATTTTCTACGGTGAGAAGTCTATCTGAATTAGAACTCGAAAACTGTCTCCTGGCAGCGACTGTCAGTCTTGATAATTTGAGGCGATTGGAACTTCTGAAAATATCCGACTGCAATGTGCGAACACTTGATGGGCTGGAAAATTTGCCTCGTTTGAGAAGGCTCACTTTATTCGACTGCCCTTCATTGACCGGATTACCTGATCGAACAAATCGTACATTCGAAATCGATGGGTACAATTTTCCAGAAGAACAAATAGTTGGCAGTTACGTTGCTCACACCTAGCTATGGTCAGAATATTGTGGAAATGCTTCGAGAATGATTCCTACTTATGATTGAAGATCTTACTGCACAACGGATATTCGGTCTATCTTCAATAAAAAGTTGGAGGCTTTTCTGAAAGGTAAATATTGCTACTTTTTGCTTTCCTCAAGTCGACTTGAACATCTGTACAACTCCATGATGCACCAGTCGGTCTCTCTCCTTCGGCTAAGACACTGCCTGCAGTCAAATTTCTGTGCAGTTTCCTCTCCACCTCTCGGGCATGGAACTTCTCTGTTGGAAGGCCCGACCTTGTGGGCTTGGACAGGCAAGTTTGTCCTTTGAAATCTTTTACTAGCTTTTGATTCTAATTTCTCAATTCTTTTATTCTTTTTATTCTTTTGGTGAAAACGCATAAACGGTAACTGGAGCACAGAATCGACATAAATCTAACATGAGGAACATTAATATTAGATAATTCAATTTGGCAGTGCTTTGTGCATGAAATCATGAAACATTCTTGGCAATTTAATTTCTTTATTGTCCGTACGTTTTTGTCATTCAGAAGAAGTTGGGGACAGATTTACTAGAAATATACCAGGTGGGCTGGGATGGATACTCAATATCAGAATGATGATTGGGCAAAGACTACTTGGTGGAGGAGGATAGATTGGCTGGCTCTTTTGTTTGAATGGGAGATTAGTAGCGTTGAAGTCCGGGGGATGCACATTGAGAAGATAAGCTGATGGGACTTGAGTGCGGACGCGTGGAGTCGCATACTGCTCCTTCCTTTTTGGGCTGAGGTTGACAGGGTAGTTGCAGCTGCAGTGTTGCAGAGTTTTAACTCTCAATCTGGGACGATATTGGTAACTTTAAAGTAGCAATAATAGCGCATTTCCCCTACCCGTGTGTCGGTGTTGCGACGAGCGTCAAATGGGTAATCATTGTCTCATAGCTGTTCTAATCAGTACACCGATCCCGAGTCCGTATTATGCTACTTTGATCAGGCACTGCATATTTCCAACAAACATTGCTGTGCTGCATTATCCGCTGTGCTCGAGCTCTCTTATTCGAAGGCTTATTATGCGATGGTCATACGATGTTAGCACTTCCACAGGCCAAAATAATTCGTTCGTGTTTCTCAAAAAGGATTCTCCACCATAAAAGCTTATTATACTACATTTGGCCATGTGGTAAGGAGAAGAACCCACATGCTTGTGTTCTATGATATCATTTTCTCTGTTTCTTTTTTTCTTTGCTACCGAAAACGGTGATTCGTGGATGATTTTCCTGAGGAAGCCTCCAAGATGTAACTGGAACTAGAATACATCATAGGGTCATCTTGTCATCTTAGACTTCTGCTCTAATGAGGACTGTACATGTAGATGATAACTAGATATAGAGAAAGTGAAAAGACATGGGAACTCTTCTTGTAGGAGAGAGGAAATGCAGAGTGCTTTCAGGTATCCTTTCGAATATGTTGTTTGATATGGATTTCGATTATGGATATTTACTGTGTTCCGAAAATATTGGAACATCTTGAATATTACCATCTGTCCGTCATTAAGAGACTGTTGGCCTTGGAGACACCCTAAATATTTTCGCGTTCCCTTCGAGCAACAGCCTTTGGCCGCCGAGAACACTGTCTGTCAAGACAGCCTTTGGCCGCGCAAACTCCTCCAAATTGTCTGAGTGACTGTAGTTTGGCTTTTGGCTCTGCTCAGAGCGACGAATATGTGCATGGAAGCTCCATGGGGTCGAAATAACTACGCAAGTAAACCTTGCTAGCAGTAGATTCATTTAATCGCGAACAATTGGTCGAGAACATCTCCGGCACTCGCATTTAGCTGCGTCAATGAATGTGCCGACTGTGCCAATCTATAGCTTATGCCGGAGTAACCTCACTTTCATTTTCCCTAATGTCTTTTTACCTTTAGCGAGTAGATTTATTCCATAAGCAAAATTTGTATATCATTTTTTAGATTACTTGCCTGATAAAATATTAGTCCTTTATAACGACCTCCGCGGTTTGGCTCACTCGCATCGCAGCCGTCCAACCTCCCTGTGCACCATCGCCCTCCGCTGCTCGCCTCCGGTCCCTTAAATGACGAACCTCTCGCCGCCGCCGCCGCCGCCACCAGGTCCGTTCTCTCTCTCTCTCTACACCAAGCTCAGCATGTCGCAATTTAGGGGTTCTGATCAGCGAAAACCCCCAGGAGAAATCTCGTACCGCCGGTGACGCGGGCGGTCGAGAAATGGAGCGGGGCTTGTATTTTTTTTTTGGGGGGTTTCTAGCTTCATTTTTGTTAGGGTTTTTTAGTGGCGTATCGACAGGGACTGTTGGAATTGGAGTGTGGCATGGAGTTGTTCGGTGCTTCATTCTGAAGAAGTGTGGTGGAAGAAGGTATGGCGGAGCGCAAATGTAGTGGAGATGCTTTTGGGGGGAAGAGGGCATTGGACCGTGACGATGTTCGTTTCATATTATTTCGAACTGATGAGCAAGAGCGAGTGTTGAGATCAGGAATAAAAAAAGGACTTGATGTGTAGGATGCTTTCCTTCAGATGTAGCGCGGCAAGAATTGATGTTAGGTTTTAATGTGTGCGAACGAGCGAACTAAAAGTAGGTTGTGGAAGCATTTCTCCGAGACTATGTGGGGAGTGTTCTCAGAGGGCTTTCGCGTCGTGAATGCTGAATTCTAATTGAAAGTTGTGTACGACGAGAGTCGATTTGTTTGCTGTTGCCGCAATCTTCGTCGAATCGGACAATCGGTTTTTTGGCCTTTTCTTTTTATATGTTGATTTTCTTTGGTGTTATTTCATAGCATGTTGTCTGTTAATTGCTTTGCCGAGGCAGCATTTCTCCGAGATTATGTTGAATTCTAATGCCCCAATACCCCTCCATCTCGTCTTTCTCTATCCACTCTTTGGTTTGTACCTCTACATATCACAGACCGGAGGTTTTCAAGGTGTAATGTTCACTAGTCGGGGTTGAACTAAGCACATGTTCATTTGTGACTCGAGAGGATCACCAGGAGGGCCGTGCGTGTTGTGGAATGGAAATGTGGATACGGAGGTACAAGTCCTGGCATCGGATTTTGCTCGTAACAAGGCTAGTCCTAGTCCTAAACCCTGATAAGTCTTAAGCGGGTCTTTTGATGATTAGTACATAGATGTGTTGGTAGACAAAAATGACAGAAGAAATGCATTCAGATTAACGTTACCTCATGCTCCTATGGATTGCCAGAATTGTCTGCATCTGTGGCGTCATCTGGAGAACTCAAATGCACCTTCAAACCCAGCCTAGGCCGCGGCGGGAGATTTTAAAGTAGTGTTGTATCATCGGGAGAAGAAAGGGAGGAGAGATGCACAAACTTCCGCCTGGATATTTTCAGACAGTTCTTGGATAGTTGTCTGTAATGGACCTAGAGAGTGAGGTATGCTGCTTCGGGTGGTCGAATAATAGGGATGGGTTGGCAAATGTTCGAGAATGAATCAATCGGGCAGTGGCGAACGTAGAACAGGAAAACCTCCTTCCCAAATGCTGAAATCTGGGCTCTTCCTACAGTGGGCTCCGAACGTAGCCCTCTGTCTTAACTCGCTCTGTTGAACCAACTAGGACGAAAGAGGAGTCTGAAGAGTTATGGCAGGAATAAGATGAGTGTCCAGGTTTAATAGCAAAGCAATGGAGCGATACTATTGATTCTTCCAACGACATCTATGATAAATTAAAAGAGTCTCCTCGGCACTGACATCCTGGAGTAGAAAAAGAAGTTCAAGAATGCTAGGAAGGAGATTGAAAGCTTACAATAACAGCTTACTCAGTTGGTAAGCAACAGAGTAGGCCAGCTTGATAGGGCGAGACCGAAATTTATTCAAGCAAGAATCGACCTGCTTCGGAGGCAAGAGGACCAGTATTGGCATTTGAGGTCTAGGTTTTAATAGCTGAAATTGAGTGATCACTGTAGCAAATTCTTCCATGCTTGAGCTATCTGAAGATTTCTCTATCACAAGACACCGAAGGGACTTGGTGTGCTATGCCTGGAAGACTAAAAGAAATAATAACCAAGTTCTTCAGCGATTTGCTCTCAACATAGGAGTACAAAAATTTCGACGTGATTATAGATCAATAATGCCCTTGGGTGGTATCAATTGAGATGAACGCTGGACTCATTAGACCTCTGTTGATGGAAGAGATCCGATATTTGGGATGGGAGCGACAAAAGCACCTGACGGAATGAATGGATTGTTCTACCAAAGAAATCGGGAGACAAGAGTTATTTTCATATGGGCAGTTTGATATCTCAGATTGAACCAACCCCAGATTAAATTAGTTCTCATAATGCCACTGTGGAATGTATAACTCAATATCGCCAAATTAGCCTATGCAATTTTGCTTTTAAAGTGATAGCAAAAGTATTAGCTGACCGATTAAAAAATATTAATGCCTCAATTGATTTCTCTGGTGTAAGGCGCCTTTGTTCCGGGGCGTGAAATTCAAAATAATTTTTTGTTGTGCATGAAGTGTTGCACCATTTACCAAGAAGGTGAAGGAAGATGAAATTTATTGCTGTGCTCAAATTAGACATGAGGCCTATGGTCGGGGCTTATTGGATGAAGCTAGGATTCTGCTCTGTATGTTTCTACTGGATCACACATTGTGTGACTGGTTCTGGTGTTTCTTTCGGCATCGAGTTCAATGGAGAACTACTCCCGTATTTCCTACGTTGCGAGGTTCATGACAAGAAGATCCATTCTCTACTCGTCTGTTTATCCTAGTTGCAGAATCCCTATCAATCTTAATCATAGGTTGGCTCAAAGGAATAAGATTGACCTCGGAATGCCCTGTTTTGTCCCACTTATTGTTTGCTGAAGACCTGATCTTCTTCCTTGAGAGATCTATCGGAGAACGTTAGGAGCTGTTGAACATTTTGAATCAATATTGTCATGCGTCTGCGCAAGCAACTAACCTAAACAAATCTAGGGTTCCCTTGAGTAAGGCTTGTCCAGAGAGTCATCAGATAAATGTTGCAGAAACTCTCGGAGTACCGCTTTTACAAGGTGCCAGAGGATATTTAGGAGTGCCATCCCATGTTAAGCTATGTTTTGTTTCAAAATAGCAATATTTGTCTGTGGAATGATTGAAAAGAAGATTGCGAACTACTGGTGGTCCTCTCCAGAAGGCATAAATGGAGTCCATTGGAGAAGCTGGAAAGTTATGATGCTATCTCTTAGCATTTCCTTGAACACGTTGCCCACAAGATTTTGGCAATTCCTTTAAGTTCGAATGCAATTGAAGATAGCCAAATTTGGCCCTTTAATCGAATAGGAAGATCCGGCATAAAAAGTAGGGAAAATGACATAAATGATTAATTAACTTCGGCCCAACGTGCAATTTCATCCCTCAACTTTTAATTTATTCAATGTGGTCCTTTAACTTTAATTCAATGTATAATATCATCCTTTAACTTTTAATTTATTCAATGCGATCCTATTTTTTTTTTTTTATAAACGTTCAATCTAGTCCCTAAAGTTCATGAAAACATCCAATTTTATCCTTCCATTAATTCAAGTTCACGGAATTTACTAATTTGGCTTTTAATCCGGTATGTTTGAATTGTAAAAAAAAAGAAAAACGTCACACGTGATTATTCACGTAAGATAATCAACTTAAATTAGAATATAATAATCTTTTTAATTTGTTCAATTTGATGGCATGGATTATTATATCTTGATTGGAGTTGAATATCTTATGTTGATAATTCATGTGTAACTTTATTTTTTTGCCCAACATTCAAATTTGTCGGATTGGAAACCAAATGAGCAAATTCCATTAACTTGAATTAATGGAAGGATAAAATTAGATGTTTTTGTATAATATATGGATTAGATCGAACATTTACCAAAAGTTAGGGACCACATTGAACAAGTTAAAAGTTCAGGGATGATATTGTATACTGGGTTAAAGTTTATGGACAATTTATGTCATTTTTCTTAAAAGGTGGCTATGGATCAAGAACTTATGAAGTGTTTTATGGAGCAACTCAAGACATAACCAACGGTTAAGTTTTTCCTACAAACTCTATTTTAGAATGCATCGCCAACGAAAGAGATTTACTGTTGAAAGATGTTGCCAACCTACATTTTTACATTTAGTCAATGAAAGCTAAGAGTACCATCAAAAAAAAAAAAAAAAGAGGCTCTTCAAAACTTGTAGAATCTTGGGTTAATGCTAATGTCCCCCGTTTCCTGTTTATTATACATTCACAGATTTTGTGAGATAAAGGAGGATTTTGATATATGTCGAATATCATCTTAAATATTCTGAGCGAACAAGAATGATTTATCTAATTTCAGAGAGGGAGAGATTCGACATGAGTCATGCGATGCTAAATTCGAGCACAGCAAAGAGATAGAGAGTGTGTGTGCGCTTGTGACTGGCAAAGGCGACTGTGACGGTGCCGAGATCGCGGACGCCGGGGGCGGCACTGCTGAGGCCGCGACTACAGCTTCCAAGCGTTCCACCAAAGTTGCTTCCTCCCCGTCTCTCTCTCTCTGTTTCACTTGGCCTATTCCTTTCTATTTCTCCAGATTCCCTCTTTTTTTTATTTTGATAGAAGCAATAAGTTTTGTCCTATGATATTTTTTTGAGAACTTATTTCCACGTCGGATGTCACATGGATGTCAGCGGGGACCACGGACCAACTTTGAACAAATGAGACAGACTGACTGGCTATATGTTGTAGATCGAGGATTCGATTACAAAGATTTGGACTCTGCCAAAAAAACAGAGGCGCGATCAGGGCAAATCCCAGAGCGCGCTTGCCATCCTCCTCGTTCTGATCCTTGCAATGAAGAAGAAGGCGGAGGAGGACTCAGCAGATGAAGATGCAGCAGCAGCACCACCGATGGGCGGAGACGACGCGAAGGGGAAGTACTCAGCAGCTGAAGATGCAGCAGCACCACCACCGATGGGCGGAGACGACGCGAAGGGGAAGTACTCAGCAGCTGATGCTGCAGCAGCACCACCACCGATGGGCGGAGACGCCGCCGCCTCTGATACCGACTGCCCCGATGTGTTCCTGAGTTTCGGTGGATTCTACGCTCGCTATTTTTTCGTCGAATCCCTGTACCGGAGATTCGTTGATGCCGGGATCCGCGTCTTAGGAGACGACGATGTATTTCGAATCGGTGAAGAAATTGGCGAGGAGACTCTGAGAGCGATCGACGGGGCCAAGATCTGCATCCCCATCTTCTCCGGATACTACGCTTTCAGTGTGCGGTGTCTCCTGGAGCTCGCGGCAATGGTGGAAAGCAAGGCCAAGTCGGGTGGTGGGAAAACGATATTCCCCATATTCTACGACGTGGATCCTCGTGATGTTAGGCTTGAAACCTCTCTGTACCGCGACGCCCTATCTATACACGAGGAGATATACGGGTCCAAGGGGACAAGCGCGTGGGAAGATGCTCTTAAACAGGTTGGTTCATTACCTGGATGGATCACGGGATATAGCAGGTAAAAGGCCGAGACTTTATCACAGGAGGGTTTGCAACTCATAAATCGTTTTCTAGTATAGCAACGCTAAACTCTAAATAGAAACAACTGATCACTTCGTTTTTTGATGTTGCGCTTTAAGTAGAAATAAACTTCAAATTGTTGTTCCGCAGGTCAATAGGAGTGGTTATTGCTTTTGTCATATAGTATCAGCCCAACTGTTAAACTCGTGCCCTTTCTTTTCTAACTGAAACGGATTACTTCTGTGGCAGCTCGGCTGACGACATCAGAAAACTTGTTGAAGCAATCACGGTCAAGCTGAAGGTAAACCGTGTGCATGTGAATAAACTCATATGTGACTCTCACTTTCTTACTTATTAGTAGTTGATAACAGAGTGCTTGATTATATTTCCTAGCTAGAGTTCACCTTAAGTATGAGATGTAAGACTATACATGCTAGTCTTATATGTAGTAGTGGGCATGGCATGGCATGGCAAACAACCTCACCTTAGAGGTCCAGTTATGGAAGTAATCAGCCATCGTTTTTGATGAATTTTGTATCGCTAGAGAGATTGGGACATTATTGCAAATGGAGTATAATCATCCGAAGGTTGATTGCCTTCCAATTAATGCTATATCCTAACTTGTTGAACAGTCCAAGTGTTGTATCAACATAGGTGGGATGACTTACTTGGATATGATTGGTGGGTTTTCTGTGTTGTTTCTGAGGCGCAGCAAGATATAAAAGGAAAACTAAATCCAATTGTTACACTTTTTCATTTCCTGCAGCAGCTTTCTTGTTTACAATTTATTTGGTCTTGTAGGTGGTTCTAAGGAAAGATAAAGAAAAAGAACTAGTGGGAATTGACAAACAAGTGGAGGACATGATGGACTTACTTGATTTAGAAGTCAGTGATGTACGAATAGTTGGAATCTGGGGGGAGGGTGGGGTCGGCAAGACGACTCTTGCCAAGGTCATTTATGAGCAAATTTCCTCTCGTTTCGACAGTTGTAGTTTCCTTGCAGATATTGGGGCAACAGCGAAACAACTTGGAGGTGTTCGGCGTTTGCAAAGCAAGTTGATGTCTGATATCCCAAACCGAGAATACGAGGTTGATCAAGTTGCGAAAGGAATCGACTTTTTTAAAGGAATATTGCGGAATATGAAAGTCCTAATTGTTCTTGATGATGTGGAGGTACAGTCGCATCTCCACGAAATTGTTGGAGAGAAGCTTGATTGGTTTGGTTATGGATCTAGGATAATTGTCACCACTAGTATCAAATCTGTTCTTCCAGAATTCATACCTCGAGGGTTGGCTCATGTTTACGGTATCAACGTGATGAATAATGATCAAGCTCTTGAGCTTTTGAGAAAGCATGCACTGCTAAGAGAATTTTCAATTCTATATCTTGATGAAATCGCAACAGGTATAATCAACTCTGTGAATGGGATCCCATTACATATCGAAGTAATTGGTTCACTCTTGTCCAGAAAAGTAGTAGAAGAATGGACTGCACTTGAGGAGCTAATTTTGCAATCTGGCCAGGATATTGAAAAGATTTTGATGATTAGTTATGAAGAATTGAGCAAAGAGCAAAAGGAGATATTTCTTGATATTGCATGCCTCCCTGCTGATGTGGATGGTCGAATTGCTTCATTTATGTGGCATAATCCCAATTTTCCCCCGTCCGATGGAGTTGATGCGCTCCATGTCATGTCCCTGGTAAAAATTGGAAAAAATCGTGAACTAGGGATGCACAGGCTGTTAAGGGAGTTTGGCCGTCAAATCATACGAAAAGAGGATGATCTAGATCCAGGAATGCGAGGCAGGTTATGCAATTTGCAATTGGTCTGGAAAACAGAGAAGGTACAGTAACTTGTGTAATTCTATGGCGGAATGCTTGCCTGACCCTGTTCTCGAGCCTTGGAGTATTTTTGAAATTGTCCTCTCTCTAATGTTGACTTATTTAGCTCTTTCTCATTTTTTCTCCACTTAATACTTTTTCCATTATAGGGGACAGACCACCTCAACTTTGACACAAGAGATTTTAAGAGCATGCCAAACACAAGGTTTGTTATCTTGGATTGTGCAAAAGTTGTTGGCGATTTTGCCAATGTTTTTCCAAATTTAAAGTGGCTTCAATGGCAAGGATGCACCAGAGATTTTGAAGCTACTAATTTTCATGTCGAGAAATTAGTCATTCTTGATCTTTCATGGAGCAAAGTCACTGAAAACTGGGGAGGTTGGAGAAAAATCAAGGTAGGTTAAGCTTTGTTTATTTCATGAAACTGTTTCCCCGAGGAATAAGTTTTCACTAGAAAGCTTTTTATGAAGACTGATTTAAGACATGACACTTTCCGGCATATGGCATGTACAGAACTGAATGTTACTCTTGAAATACTTAAGGAAATAATCGGTTGCCTGCCAACAATAATTAGAGGGTGTGTGGACAATGGTGGTGCTGGAATTCCTAGGTTGAGTGAGTTAAGGGGAATGATTTTCTGGTTGTCGAAAGGGTAAGTCATTCTTTAGAATCTAGATAAGCATCTTCTTTGACCATGAATACATTTTCCATTAGAAATCTGCCTAAACTATGCCAGGATTGTATGGACGACATATTTTCAGAAATTGTTTTTCTTCAAAACAAACAGAGCTCTAGACTTTATTTCCTCTAAAGATTTGTTCAGTGTACGAATTAATGTTTCTGTGCTATTTTTGCAGATGCCACAGTTGAAAGTCTTGAATCTTACTGGTTGTGCTGACCTATTGATAAGCCCAGACTTGTCCACTTTCCCAGACTTGGAGGTATTGATTCTCGAACGATGTTCTCGACTAATGAAATTAGATCCTTCCATCAGTCATCTAAGACGCTTAACTACCTTAAATTTGAGGTTCTGCGATGAACTCAATATGTTGCCAATTGAACTGGGTCGCATGAAAGCTCTTAAGGAGCTCTTTATTGATGGGACTTCGGTACAAGAAATTCCTATGTCAATGGGTTACATGGAGAAACTTGAGATTTTTAGTGCTTCCAACTGTCTCCAGTTAAGTCACCTACCTGATTCAGTTCGTGGCTTGACAGCTCTTTCAGTACTCTCACTGGAAAATGCAAAAATTACTCGAATCCCTGCCTCAGTTAAAAAGCTGGCAAAACTTCGGATCCTGTCTCTAAAGGATTGTCATTGGATAGGAAGACTTCCTGATTCAATTTGGAATTTAAGAAACTCATTAGAGGAGTTGGATATAACAGGGACAGGCATTTCTGAATTGCCCAATTCAATTACTTGCTTGGGGCGTTTAAAAGTGTTAAAGATGGATTCTTGTTTCATTAGGGAATTGCCTAGAGAAATTGGAAATTTGGTCAACCTTGAAGAGTTGCATGCTTCCCATTGTAGGAGTTTGAAGGGAGCCATTCCAACTGCTATTAAGAGTCTAGATCGTCTGAAGATACTGAGATTGGGACATTCCAGTATTTCTGGCATTCCTTCGGAAATTGGAAGTCTTTCTTGCCTTCAGACTCTTGATTTACTTCGGTGCAACGAGATTCAAGCGCTGCCAGAGCTTCCCTCCAGTTTAACTTGTCTACGTGTGAGTTCTGAAAGGATGGAGGCCTTGCCAGATCTTAAGGATTTAGTGAAGTTGGAGGAGATATGTCTGAGTGATAAAGATCCTATGGAGCTCATGTGTCCCTTAACACGGATGGAGCCAAAATCCAGATCGAGTGATTTCTTAGTTGCGCGCATAGTACTTCCGAAACTGAAGATGTTAGAGTTGTCTCATTCTCGAGTCAGTAAACTGCAACTTGGGATTGACCCAAAAAAAAAAGATGTGCAACTTGGGCATGGTTCCCTGTCATGTACACATCTTAAGAAGCTAGTTCTATCTGGTGTGAATCTTGAAAATGTGCCGGAACTTCCCTCATCATTGTCCGTTTTATCTATTCAACGTTGTTCATCTTTGAGACAATTGCCAGCAGTTCACCATCTGAGCAAACTTGCAGAACTAAATCTCGACCAATCTGCGGTAGAAGAGATTAAGGGGCTTCAAGGACTAACTGCTCTTGAAATCTTGAATATAACGCACTGTGAAATGCGCAATCTCAATGGGCTTGGCCAATTAACAAATTTACGAAGTTTGATTTTGTCAGACTGTGATTCACTTGGTGGATTGCCCGATATATCAAACTTGAAGATGTTGAATGTCCTAGTAGTCCAAAGATGCAGGATGATTTCTGATATTGAAGGCCTCATGGAGTTAACCTCCTTGGAAGTGCTGCATGTTAGTGAATGCGAGGCAGAAAGCACACAGCAAGTACAGGATGCATCAAAGCTCGTGATGGAACGTTCAATAAACAGTTGATGTCCCGTGCTCCTGGAGTGGACATTCATTAATTTACATGGCTCTACAGACACAATCAAAACCATACAGCTGTGGGGGGTGACATCATTGAAGTCCACTGAGAATTGAGTTGGCAAACTGGTGCCAAAATTGCTGGAGCTGCAATTTGAAATTTGGCACCAAAAGTTTTTTGAGTCCTTTTATCTATCAAACCAAGTGCCATGAACAAGCACCCTTGTACGACCTCACAGGTCATCAGATCCTTCATATTCTTCTCTCCCTCACCAATCCATCTTTCTGTCCAGTCTCTCATTCAACTGGCAACTTAGTCGTTTCCTGTAAATTTGGAATGATCTAACTCCGAAGATATCTGGAAAATCTGGAGGCACTGCAAGGAATTTTCTTGTGTCAAAGGCATCTCCAATTCTTAGACGGTATACAAAAGCACAATATCAGGGGCACAGTTGGTAGCTCTCACATGTGAACGAACCCCTCATACAGCTGGTTGTCTGGCATGTCATGCAGGAGATGTAGATACAAATATTGCTTTTAGTGCAAGACATACTCAGTCGAGGTAATAATTTTCTCCTGAGGTTTCTCATCATAAACAGGTGTCTATAGTTCCCAAATTTACAATTCATTTGACTGTAAGAAGTGCACCTCTTTTGCTCAAGCTCAGTGGGTAGTTAAGAAATGCACCTATTTTCCAATGATCTTTTACTCATCACCCGTGGAGAAAGACTCATGAGCCTTGTATGTTTCATACAGACTCTTCTTCATGGAATGATGTTGTTTCTTGGGTTCAGATTAATCTGAGAGGCAACACTATACAGATTTTAGTCTTTAAACTAGCCCAGAATGCATGAGTTTATTACAGTTGGAGAACTCGAAATTATCGGTTCCATTGTCCTGGGACTCACATTTGTATTGAGAACATTTCAATTGTTTCCTTGCCGATGTAATGCGTACGACACACCCGAGATGACATGGATGCCCCTCTACTCAAATGAAAGCATCCTCACAATAACTACCAAAAGTGGCATTTATATCAAAACACGGATGGCAGAGAGGGCAAGCTGGTTAGAAAGGATCTTGTAATGATTGTAAGTGGTTATTGATTTTGGCATCTTACTTCATCTTGGTTTAAGATCGCAAATAGGTTGTTTTAGGTAACTTTTGTTCAGCTTGAGCATTTTGCATTGGTACGGCACATCAATGCACAATTCTATTGATCCTAGGTGCACTTCTCACCTTTAACCTAATATGGCTTATCCCAATCCAATCATTTCCGAGTGCCCGCTGTTTTTGGCAGAATCGTTTGTAATTCGACTCCATGAATAAATGTGAGTCGAGATAGTGAATGGAGAGCAGGGAATTCTAGTGTCCAGGTTCAGAGTGGGAATTGTGCGTTGAGCTTGTGAGGGAAAGGTGTTCTATGAAAGGAAGAGCTTGCCGGGTTAAGTTTGGCTTGCGGCTACAGGGAATTCAGAACGGATGAAATCTGAATGAAAGTTGGCGACTGGAAGATCTCATTGGTTTGTGCTGGGGGGACAAGAATAAATATGTAATCATCAGCAGCTTCTCGCCTGTTATAAGGGAAGAAGCTTCAGCATTATGTAGCAGCCTAGGAGGACTCGGTGGAACTGGCGTTTTAGGTCAATGGTTTATGAAATACCATAAAGAGATGGAACTTTTGGGTAGGTTTTCACTGGCCAGTGGGCAGAGAGAGAGAGAGAGAGAGTCGCGACACCATAAAATATGGCTGGTTTAATAAAAAATTTGTTCCTCGAAGTTCCTCCCAAGCTTTCAAATTATAGTAGAAATGCACAGATTTTGGATATCTTTGACAATTATGGTATCCGTTTGTTTACCATTTCAAAATTTACACTGATGCAAAGAGTTTTGTATCATTAAAGGGCTTGTTTGGTTATCGGGAGTAAAACCCACCGAATGAAATTATGATCATGATTATTTTTCAGGAAAATTGTCCAAAAAGTCCTAAATCTATTGTACGGCGGTTAATTTAGTCTTAAACTTTTTAATTTTGCTAATTTAGTCCTAAACCTTTTAAAAAGTTATCAATTCAATTCTCAACCTTTCAATTATGCCAATTTAGTCATCAATTTATTGACTATTTGTTAATTTAGTTCTAAACCTTTTAACGAATTGCCAATTTAGCCTTTCTGGCTAATTTTGACCGGAAATTGCTGACATGACGGTTTAGTCGGCGTCGGCCGTCATACATAGCGCTAATGTGGATAAATTTTTTAAAAAAAATCTATTTTTTTATTGATTGTTTTATTTTTATTCTTTTCTTTTCTTTTCTTTCTTTTTTTTTTTCCTTTCTTCTTGGTTGAGTCGGTGAGTCGCCGGTCAAGGGCTGGCGGAGGTGGTTGGCCACTAGGCAAGGGCCGGCGACCCCCGCCGGCCCCAAGGTGAGGGCTGCAAAGCCCTTGCCGGCCGTGGGCGAGGGCGTCGCGGCCCTTGCCAAATCTGAGCGAGGGCATCGTGAGCCTTTGTCGACCACAGTGAGGGCGTCGCAACCCTCGCCCGCCCTTGCTGTGGTTGGCGAGGGCTTGGGCGAGGGCTGGCGACGCCCTCGCCCAAGGGCAGGCAGGGGTTGCTAGCCAAAATTCGAATAAAAATTAAATAATCAATAAAAATTAAATTAATCAATAAAAAGTTTGAATTTTTTTAAAATAAAAAAATTATCCACGTCAGTGTCACGTCAGCGATTTCCGAACAAATTAGCTGGAATGACTAAATTAGCAATTCGTTAAAAGGTTTAGGACTAAATTGATAAATAGTCAATAAGTTTAGGACTAAATTGGCACAATTAAAAAGTTTAGGACTGAATTGACAAGTTTTTAAAAATAAAATAACCAATAAAAAATAAAAAAATTATCCATGTATGCGTCACGTCAGCGATTTCCAGTCAAAATTAGCCAGAATAACTAAATTAACAATTCGTTAAACGGTTTAGGACTAAATTGGCAAATAGTTAATAAGTTTAAGACTAAATTGGCACAATTGAAAGATTTAGAAATGAACTCGACAACTTTTTAAAAGGTTTAGGGACCGAATTAATGAAATTAAAAGGTTTAGGAATTTGAATTGGTCGTCGTACAATAGGTCTAGGACTTTTTGGACAAATTTCCCATTCTCTTTCTTGCCAATGTTTGGTGAATTAGAATGAGACTGAATGGAAATGAAACTCGAGAAGGAAAATCGTTTGCATTGTTGCATTTTCATTACTATGGAGGAAAAGAACAAGGACAAGTCAAAAAAAAAGAAAAAAGAAAGTGGATAATGGATCATTAGCCACTGCCTTTTTTTTCTTGTTCGACACGCCGTGGATGACCACGCGTAGGCCTCCTTACCTCCTCCTCCGGCACCGTAACGAGCAGAAGTCAATCGTGCGTCTTCCAAAGCCACTCTGTTGTCTCTCTCCCGGCTCTCTTTCCATTGATCCGTAGAATCCTTCTCTGCTCGACCTTTCCACCTTCTCTTTGCTCAATCCAAGCATGTTGGCTCTCCTCCCAATTGACGAAACCTTGCGTGAACGGCCTCACCGTGGAGTCACTTTTGGCTTTCGAGTCTGTCTTTGAGATCGACTTCTCCCATCTGACCTCGCCAAGATGGTGTAAGGTTATACTAACTTTGAAATGAATAAATATAATTTATAGAAACTTCTGTCTACTGATTAATATAATAAAAATTGTAAATTGTGTTATTATACTAAAATAAAAAAAATTGTTTTTTAAGTACAAATGAGTTACAATTAAATAATAAAATAACAAAGAGAGAGGACGGTATGGATTCTTTGTATCCGTAGGAACTAGTCAAACCGCAATATTTGAATACCCCGTGTTATTAAAAAAAAAAAAAAAAGAGAAATGAGGGGCAATAAATTAATGCATAAATGTCTAGCGATGTCAGGACAAATTAAAAATTAACATTGGCCACAAAAAGTTGCAGCCGTATTCTTTTCTTTTTGTGACCCCCGGATTTAATATTCACATAATAACTAGATGCAAGAGAAAACAAATGAATTTTTCATATTTGAATGTTAAGGTCTATCAACAAAACAAAATCATATTGATACCCGGTGAATCGTAATGCAAGCTAAGGGCCTTTCTATCTTGGTAGACCACATCGATGTTTTTAAAGATTTCAAAAAGATAAAAAGGAAAGAAAGAAAAAAAAATCGAACTGGAAAATCTATAAACCAAACGAAAATTGATGTTTGTTTTCTTTTTGGTGATCTCTCACTTGGGTTTAGCTTAGTTTAGCTTCCCAATTAATACTATTAGAAATTCCAAATTGGTACCCCAAAAACTAATTTTCATCTCACTAAAAATTTTAATTTGGTACCCCAATAATACATTTACCCAAAACTAATTTTTGCTCATAAAAAATCCCAAACTAATATCCCACAATACAATTACCCAAATCTAATTTTCGTCTTACGAAAAAATTCAAATGGGTACTCCTTACCAAATTCTGCCTTCCATTGGCATTCCATTCAATAGCATATTTGTCAATACATGTGACAAATAATTACTATACGGTTCTACCATGGAGCGTGATAGATTTGATATAAAAATTCATGTGTGTTGACAAATATGTATTTCAAAGGAGGGTAATTTTGGGTTAGGAGTACCAGTTTGGGGTTTTTTTTTGTGAGATTGGGGTAAATGTGTCATGGGGTGTACTAGTTTGGGATTTTACTGGTATTAACCTCTTTTTTTTTTTAATGAAAGTCTCAAAACTAATTATTTTCTTTAGATGGATCTCAAAAACTATTAACCTGTGGAAGGTGATAAAGTACTCATGGACAATGGGAAAATTATCCAACAAGTCCCAAACATGTTGTACTTTTTCTAATCCAGTTCTAAATCTTTCAATTTTGCTAATTGAGTATTAAATCTTTTTACGTTTTGCCAATTGAGTCAATCCGATCAATTTTGGCAAGAAATTGCTAACATGGACGCTGGCCATCATACGTGGTGCGACAGGTGTTGACATGGATAATTTTTAATAAGATTTTAATATTTTTTCGAATTCATTTAATCTTTTATTTTTTTTTTCTTCCCTTCTTCATCTAGCTGGTCGCCACGTCTCACTGATGGCTGACGACTAACCAAAGGCAAGGTCGACCTCACCGGTCCTTGCCAATGGAAGAAAAAAAAGAAAGAAAAGAAAAAGAAAAAGAAAAAACATAATAAATAAATTCAAAAAATATTAAAATATTATTTAAAAATTCCACGTTACGCAGCAACACATAGGATGGTTGGCATTTATGTCAGCGATCAAAATCGCTCGGATGGATTCAATTGCAAAAATGTGAAAATGTTTAGGATTCAATCGAAAAAATTGAAAGGTTTAAAACTGAATTGGCAAAAGTGCAATAGTTTTAGGACTTCTTGGACAATTTTCCCTATGGACAGTACTCAGTGATAGAGCTAGAATTTTAGTGGAGGGGGCGAAATATTCAACGTGATTGATTTAAAGGTTTAATTAATATTTTTTATCATATTAATTGTAGGAAAGAGAACCATGTAATAGCTTAGAAGAAAAATGCAAAATAATAAAAGATAGTTTGTTTTGGACTGAGATAAAAATACTAAACAGCACTATTGAAATAATCGTAGTTAATGGTGTATTTTAAGTTTATTTTACGAAAATTCATCATTTTTAAGGACACCAAAAAGCTAATAATAAGAAAATCAGTATCCATAAGAAAAATGCACACGTTACCTGGGTGCAAGAGAAAACGACAATTAATTTGATGCTGTAGAATTATTTTGCTTTATATACATTCTAATGTAGCAGCATCTTAATGTCCATGTTGCACATAGAAAGGATCTAATATCAAGAAAACTTAAATTTCCGCATCAACTTCAGTAGATAAACAATAATGCTAGTGAGGATAAAATGAAAATGATGCTTTTAAGCTCCGCTTGTTTCGCAGAAAATAACTTTCAGGAAAATATTTTCCGTATTTTCCGACGTTCGATTTATGGAAAATAAACTACTCAAGGAAAATATTTTCCCTCAATGGAAAAAACACCTTCAAAAGTGAGGGAAAATATTTTTATCTTTTTTGAAAAGAGGAAATTATTTTGCCTCTTCTTTCACCATTCATTTTAATTATTTTAATAATTTTTATTAAACTTCTAATTTTTAATTATTTGTTCTTTTTTTTTTTACTTCTTCGCCATGGTTGGTTGCCGGCCATGGCGAAGGCCGGCGACCGGCCGAAGAAGAAGGTAAAAAAAAAAAGAACAAAAAATAAAGAAAAAGGTAATTAAAAATAATTTAAAATCAATTTTAAAAAAATAAAAAATATTAAAAGTAGTGCATGGAGGAAAATCTATTCCATACCAAATAGCGGAAAGTATTTTCCGGATCTTTTTTAGATTTTAGCAGAATATCGAAAACTTGTGTTATTTTCCTTAAAGGTAGCTTTCTGAAAACTTGTGTTAGTTCCTATGTTTTTCTTTAGTTTTCTCTTCTTCTTTTTTTCAGTCAAAATGCCTGCTAACGGAATTGAACGTGGTTGAGAAAGTGACTATCAAAATAAAGCTATTTTGATCGTTTTAAAATTGGACTTTATAAAATGAAAAGGACGGGCAATTTATTTAAAATCAGACTTTATGTATAATATGGACGTGGGATTTTTGCCCCACTTTCAGTCATTCATCATAGAGGTTAGTGTGGTAATTTCCATTACCTCATTTTCTATGCTTTCCGTACCCACTTTCTCTACCACCATGCCTTTCTCGCTCCCCCGGTACAAATTTTGAATGAAAGGCTAATTTCCTAAAAAAATCCTAACTTTAAGTTAAATATTAATTTTATCTCGAACTTTTTTTTAAAAAAATTTAAAATTTTACTTTAATCTCCAATTTATTCACGTGTCCAAAAATCACAACAAGTTTCTTTAAAATTATTAATATCAAGGCCAGTTAAAAATTTATTATTGTGAGTTACGTCTTTATCAATACTCTAGAACAATAACAGTCTTGTGTGGACATATATGAGATTATAGTGAAAATTGGGGATTTTTAAATAAAAAGAAACTTCAGGACAAAATTGAAAGTAGACCTAAAATTTAGGATTTTTTTAGGGAATTAATCTTTTTGATCCATTTTTAATCCCCTTTCGCTTGACTTTTCAACTCTTGCATCTTCCACTGGCATTGACTTGGCGAGTCTCGCATCTTCCCCTGGCATTCACTTCTGATCAATTTTTGATCTGATATCCTAAGATCCAACTTCGGGAGGTGATTCAAATGGAGCGAGAGATCTCTTGCCGTAGCATCGACAGTGAGCGAGAGAGGGAGGCGACGGCCTCCAACTCGTCTGTGAGAAAGCTGGTTAGTTCCGCTTCCCCGTGTTTGTGGGTTTCTTTCGTTCTTTTGATTTTTTGGGTTATGTCTGTGTGAGGACGAGGACGAGGACTATTGATTTAGCTGGTATATGCTCAGATCTGCATCTTCAGTCCAAACGTTATCTTTGGACTGCAATAAAGGATAATACTTCTTGATCTTGATTTGGTATTCAAATCGGCTAGATCTCATATCCTTTTAAGAACATCATCAACGAGCCTAGATCGGATGGGGTCAACTCTTCTTCTTGATTCTTTCCTTTTTTTTCCCCTTTCTGAAGCAACTTCATTGTCTCAGATCAGAACATCCTAGTCAGGGCCTTATGCCTCCACTTTTTGCTTTTGCTGCTCTGAGGAAATTATCTAGAACGAAGTGGCAACTTTGTGATAGAGTTCGCCTTTTTCATTTTACTACAGGGGTCGGTCTCTTCACTGCCTCCTCCACCGCCCCCTCTGTCGCCGCCCCCGCCACTGTCGTCGCCGCCGCATCTGTCGCCCCTGCCTCTGTCTCCGCTGCATCCGACGCCCCTGCCTCTGTCTCCGCCGCTGCCGCCACCCCTGCTGCCAATTGCGCCTCCCTCATCAAGAAACAATTATGAAGTGTTCTTGAGTTTTAGAGGTCCTGATACTCGCCAGGGATTTGCAGATTACCTCTACACCAGCCTGATTAATGCAAGGATCATTGTCTTTAGAGACGATAATGAACTTGATCCTGGAGATAATATCCCTGATGCATTGGTTCAATCCATAAAGCAATCCAAGATATCAATACCTATTATCTCCAAGGATTATGCATCCAGTAAGAGTTGTCTCATGGAATTGGCACAAATGGTGGAATGCAACGAAGCAGACGCTCAACTGATCATGCCCATTTTCTATGATATTGACCCCGCTGATTTAACATACCAACGTGGACGTGTTGGGGAGTCCTTCAGTAAGCACGGGAACCGTGGAATTGACCACGAGGTCATTGATAAATGGAAGCAGGCTCTCGGAAAGATTACTAAGATGAAGGGGTATGATCTGCGGAATACAAACAATGGGTAATCATCTTTTTACTGTCCTTTTAATGTAATTAGCTTTAAGTTTGTGAGAATTTTGCCAAGCACAATGTTTTTGAACTCATTAATTGGATAGGACTAGATTTGATAATGAGGTAAATGTACTTGCCGTGCCGTTCTTGTTGCCCGCTACATCGTCCTTGGTGGTCAATTTAGTATGGTTTAACTGGATTATTTCCTTCGTAATTTTCAAAGACTGTTGTTAATTATTTGTAATCTCATCACGATTCCTCATTTTCATCATCACATTTGGCAGTCAGGGTGCAATCATAGAGAGAGTTGTTTCATATATTCTATATCGGTTGAAGAAGAATGATTTAGATGTGACTGACGGTTTAGTGGGCATGGAACCCCACGTACAGGAGGTTATGAAAAAGCTTGGTGTCATCTATGTCAATGAGCATGCAACCGGAGTATATGACAAAGATGTACGTGTACTTGGAATATACGGCATGCCAGGGATTGGCAAGACTACCCTTGCAAAGGCTGTGTACAACAAAATCCATCATCTCTTTCAACGTTGTAGTTTTCTTTCAAATATTGGAGAAAATGGTGCATCCAATGGACTCATCATGGGCCTACAAGAAGAGTTAATCTCAAACCTCCTAAGGAAAGAACGTAGAAGGCTAGGAACTCTTGACGAAGGGACTAATGTCATAAAAACTTCATTTAGGGAAATGAAAGTTCTTATTCTCCTTGATGATGTGTATAGTTTTGACCAAATCATGCATTTAGTTAGGGAATTCAAATGGTTTGGCCCAGGAAGCAGGATTCTCATGACAGTTAGAAGTATTGACATTCTTGATGGTTACCGAGATGGGGTGGCTGACAAGTATGAGGTTGGAAAAATGAGGCCTCATCAAGCTCTTCAACTTTTCCGCATGCATGCTTTTAGTGGGTATACTCGTGAAGAGGAGGATGAGTATGATTCTCTGTCCAGAGATATTGTTGCAACTATTGGAGGGATTCCTTTGGCAATTGAAGTAACAGCTTCATTCTTGCATAAGAATAAGGGGGAACGACAAACATGGAAAGATACATTAGATAGCTTAAGAAGGAAGCCAGAGGATAAAGTCCACAAAGCAATCAAGTTAAGCTATGACTCTTTGCATGAAGAAACGAAAAAGATATTTCTCGATATAGCATGTTTTTTCATTGGAACGGATCAGAGAATTCCCCCATACATGTGGCGTGCATGTGAATGTGATCCAAGGCGAATCAAAATTCTTCGTGACATGAGTTTGGTCAAAATAAGAGAAAACAACGAATTATGGATGCATAGTCAAATAAGAGAGTTTGGCAGGGAAACCGTTAGGATGCAAGATCCCCATGAGCCTCGAAACCGAAATAGGTTATGGAATCACATTGATGCACTTTCCACGCTTAATGGAGAGCAGGTATACTTTTCAAGCATAAGATCTTTTAGTTTAAACACAGTCAACAATCTTTGAAGATACTTCATTTCCTTAATTTTTCTTTCCCAAAATGAAGCGTGAATGGCTATATTTCATTTCCCTTTCTACTTATTCAGTTCCCTCGATTTGCAGAGTCCTAGTATGGTGGAAGCCCTTGGTCTCACATTTGACGAGGGACGAAGTGAATGTTTTAGACGTGAAAGATTTAGCCATCTAGGGCGCTTGAGGTTCTTGAGATTGGACCGGGCTACTGTTGGAGAAAGTTCTCAGAATGTATTTGGCTATCTAGGGCGCTTGTGGTTTCGGAGATTGGACCAGGCCACCGTTGGAGGGAGTTCTCAGAATGTTCTTTCAAATTTAAGGTGGCTTGATTGGCAAGGGTGCAGCCAGATCTCTGAACTACTTATTTTCCATTTGGAGAAACTGGTCATTCTTGATCTATCTCGCAGTAAGGTCACTGGAGGTTCACAAGTATGGGGACAAATCCTGGAGGTAAAGTGCATATTTGTCTATGTATCCTGGGATTATTCGGATAGCTAGCACCAACTGAGCCTATTCTGTCCTCTTTTCTTGCAGAAGGCAAAGGAATTGAAAGTTTTGAACCTAAGTAGCTGTCGTAACCTGAATGCTTTTCCAGACTTCCGTGCTTCGATGTACTTAGAGAGATTAGTCCTGGAACATTGTTCGGCACTATCCCAAATTGGTCCACTGATAGGTAATCTAAAGAACTTAGTCACCTTAAATCTTAAGTTCTGCACATTCGTCGGCGCCTTGCCGCAAGAACTGTGTCATATGAAAGATTTGGAAGAACTTCTGATTGATGGAACTGCCATTAGGGAGATTGATTTCAAACCAGCCTCCATGGAGAAACTTAAAATTCTGAGCGCTTGCCAATGTAAACGTTTGGCTCATATATCAGACTCTATTGGTCACTTGGAATCTCTTTTGCATCTTCGACTGGATGGTGCCGCTATTGAACGCCTACCAGAATCTATTAAGTCCTTAAAGAAACTTCGGAGCCTGCTTCTAGGAAATTGTCAGAATTTACTTGAGCTTCCTGGTTCCATTGGGAATCTTGAGTCACTGGAAGTCATGGATCTATCCAGCACCAAGATTGCTAGTTTACCTAGGTCCGTCAAGCATTTGAAAAATTTGAAAGTGCTGAAGATGGAGAATACTCACTTAGAAAAATTCCCCAAAGATATAAAAAATCTAGAAAAGCTGGAAGAGATAGATCTTTCAAAATGCTGGAATCTGAAGGGGTGGATTCTCTGTGATGTTAGAGGATTATCCTCTTTGAAAATCTTGAGATTATCATCCACCAAGATTTCTGGCCTACCCTGGACCCTTCCATTGCTCTCTGATCTCCAACAGCTAGATTTAAGTGAATGTGACCAACTTTGGGATTTGCAAAGACTTCCATCAAGTTTAAGCATTCTTCGCTGGGGATCCAAAAAAATGTGGACGGTGCCAGACCTTTCTTTCTTGAGAAACTTGAAAGAGCTGTACTTGAGTGATAACTTTGATCCTACTGATCCAATGCAGAGTTCTTCGTCTTCCTCTGAGCCACCAGAAATTGGATGGTTAACAAGACTAGCGAATCTAGAAATCTTGGAGTTGTGCCTCTCAAACATCACCAAGCTACCTGAACATTTTAATAAACTTCAACTTAGAAAACTTGTTTTGCACCATGCAAAATTGCGTGACCTCGGAGAGCTACCGTCTAGCTTATCGGTATTGTGCCTTCAGCACTGCATGATTCGACATTCACAATTTTCTACAGTGATAGGTCTATCTGAATTAGAACTCAAACACTGTTACTTGGCACGGACCGTCGGTCTTAAAGATTTGAGGCAATTGGAACTTCTGAAAATATCCGACTGCAATGTGCGAACACTTGATGGGCTGGAAATTTTGCCTTGTTTTAGAAGGCTCACTCTAGATGAGTGCCCTTTATTGACCGGATTACCTGATCGAACAAATCGTACATTCGAAATCGATGGGTACAATTTCACAGAAGAACAAAGAGTCGGCGGTTGTGTTGCTCGCACCTAGCTATGGTCAGAATATTGTGTAAATGCTTCGATAATGATTCTGACTTATGAGTGAAGATCTTGCTGCACAACGGATATTCGGTCTACCTTCAATAAAAAGTTGGAGGCTTTTCTGAAAGGTAAATATTGCTACTCTTTGCTTTCCTCAACTTCAATATCTGTACAACTCCATGATGCACCAGTTGGTCCTTTTCTCTTTTGGCTAAGACAGTTCCTGCAGTCAAATTTCTGTGATGTGTCCTCTCCACCTTGTGAGCTTGGAACTTTTCTGTTGGTAGGCCTGACCTTGTGGGCTTGGACAGGCAAGTTTGTGCTTTGAAATCTTTTACTAGCTTCTGATTCTAATTTCTAATTTTTTTTTCTTTTAGTGAAAATGCATAAAACGATAACTGGAGCACAGAACCAACATAAAACTAACAAAAGAAAAATTGATACTAGATAATTCAATTTGCCAGTTCTTTGTGCATGAAATCATGAAACATTCTGGGCATTTTAATTTCTTTATTGTTTGCTCGAATTTGTCATTCAGAAGAAGTTTGGGACAGATTTACTAGCAATATACCGGGTGAGCTGGGATGGATATTCAATATCAGAATGATGATTGGGCAAACGACTCTACTTGGTGGAGGAGGAGAGATGGCTGGCTGTTTTGTTTGAATGGGAGATATGTAGCCTTGAAGTCCGGGGGATGCACGATGAGAAGATAAGCTGATAGGACTCGAGTGCGGCTGCGTGGAGTCACATACTGCTCCTTCCTTTTTGGGCTGAGGCTTAAAAGATTGACCGGGGAGTTGCAGCTGCAGTGTTGAAGAGTTTAACTCTCAATCTCGGTCGATGTCGGTTACTTAAAAGTAGCAAGAACGACGCATTTCCCCTACCTGTGAGTGTTGCAACGGGCATCAAATGGTAATCATTGTCTCATATCTGTTCTAATGAAAACACTGACCCTGAGTCCGTGTTGTGCAACTTCCGTCAGGCACTGCATTTTTCCATCAAACATCGGTGTGCTTCATTATCCACTGTGCTCGGGCTCTCTTATTTGAAGGCTTATTATGCGACAGTTATATGATGTTGGCACTTCCACAAGCTGAAATAATTCGTTTGTGTTTCTCAAAAAGGATTCTCCACCATAAAAGCTTACTGTACTACATTTGGCCATGTGATAAGGAGAAGAATCCGCATGCTTCTGTTCTATGATATCATTTTCTTTCTCTTTCTTTTTATCTTTGCTACTGAGAATGGTGATTCGTGGATGATTTTCCTGAGGAAGCCTCCAAGATGTAACTGGAACTAGAATACTTAATAGGGTCATCTTGTCATCTTAAACTTCTGCTCTAATGAGTACAATACATGTAGACTATATATAGAGAAAGTAAAAAAAAAACATGGAACACTTGTTGTAGGAGAGAGGAAATGCAGAGTGCTTTCAGGTTGTCCTTTAGAACATGTTGTATGGATATTTACCCTGTCTCAAGAAATGTTGGAGCATCTTGAATATTACCGTCTGTCTGTCGTTAGAGACTTTGGTCGCGCGGACGCCTTAAATATTTTTGCGTTCCCTTCAAGCAACAGCCTTTGCCTGCCAAGAACAGTGTCATGACAGCCTTTGGCTGCGTATACTCCTCCAAATTTTCCGAGTGACTATAGTTTGGCTTTTGTCTATGCTCAGAGCAACCAATACGTACACGGAAGCTCCATACGGTCGAAATAACTACACAAGTAAACCTTACTAGCAGTAGTAGATTCATTTAATCGCGAACGATTCATCGAGAAGATCTCTGGCACTCGCATATAGCTGCGTCAATGAGTGTACTGACTGAGCCAATCTATAGCTTATGCCGGAGTAACCTCACTTTATCATGCACTGTTCTATTACAGTAGCACATGAAGATGAATCTCTCCTCTGTGCTGAAGATCGACTGAAAAGGATGAAACCCCGCAGAGCGAGTCCCTTGAATGAAGTTGGATTTCTTATTCCTGCTGATAACACGCGTTTGGAGTTCTGGAAAATATAGCAGACCGCCCGAAGCTGGTTCGACGATAAAGGGCCAAAGAACCTTGCTAAACGAAGCGATTAGCAAATTCATGAAGTAAACCTCAAGACCCAATTCCCATCTCTTGGTGTCGACCTCTGCCATATAAATAGAGGTTATGATCATGCAAGAAGACGAGGAAGAAAACGAGGAAGATCAAGAAACCATCATCAGAAGTTCAAGACCCGTAAATACAAGAACTAAAGGAAGATGAAGGAATGCTCAACCACGCCGAAACTCTTGTCGAATTTTTCGTATGATCTTTCCTTTGGGTTTTTCCTGCAATGTCTTTCGACTTTAGTCTTTCACTTTTATGTCACGGTCCGTTTGTTCAAAAGAAAAAAGTTCCCGGGAAATTGTTTTTCGACTTGACGGAAAATTAAATCATTTATGAAAAACGTAACAACGAATTTAGATTGGGGGGAAATGACTTCCTCTTCTGACCTAAACCGCCAAACAAATGAAAATTAACCATTTTCCTTATCATAAAGTTTTCAGTGAAACAAGATGCGCCATTCATAACACGTCTGGTTGGTTATACCGACTCGTGTCAATGTTTTTAACCTTTAGCGAGTAGATTTATTTCATAAGTAAAATTTATGCATTATTATTTTTGGGATTACTTGCCTAATGAAAGATTAGCCCTTTATAACGACCTCCACGATTTGGATCAGTATTCACATCACAGCCGTCCAACCTCCCTGAGCACCGTCGTCCTCCGGTCCTCGCCTCCGGTCCCTTAAACGACGAATCTCTCGCCGCCACCGCCGCCGCCAGGTCCGTTCTCTCTCTCCACCAAGCTCAGCATGTCGCAATTTAGGGGTTCCGATCACTGAAAACCCCAGGAGAAATCTCGTACTGCCGGTGATGCGCGCGGTTGAGAAATGGAGTGGAGCTTTTTTTTTTTTTTGGGGTTTCTAACTTCATTTTTGTTAGGGTTTTTTAGTGGCGTATCGACAGGGACTATTGGAATTGGATTGTGGCATGGAGTTGTTCGGTGCTTCATTCTGAAGAAGTGTGGTGGAAGAAGGTATTGGCTTAGCGCAAATGTAGTGTAGATGCTTTTGCGGGCAAGAGGGCATTGGACCGTGACGATGTTCGTTTCATATTATTTCGAACTGATGAGCAAGAGCGAGTGTTGCGATCAGGAAAAAAATGGACTTAATGTGTAGGATGCTTTCGTTCAGATGCAGCGCGGCAAGAATAACCCAAAAACTAGGTTGTGGAAGCATTTGTCCGAGACCATGTGGGGAGTGTTCTGAGAGGGCTTTCGCGTCGTGAATGCTGAATTCTCATTGAAAGCTGTGTACGGCAATAGTAGATTTGATTGCTGTTGCAGTGATCTCCGTTGAATCAGACAATCGGTTTTTTGGCCTTTTCTTATTATATGTTGATTTTCTTTCATGTTATTTCACATGTTGTCTGTTAATTGCTTCGCCGAGGCAGCATTTCTCCGAAACTATGTTGAATTGTAATCCCCCAATACCCCTCCATCTCATCTTTCTCCATCTCATCTTTCTCTGCCCACTTTTTGGTTTGCACCTCTACATATCACAGACCGGAGGTTTTCAAGGTGTAATGTTCACTAGTTGGGGTTGAACAAAGCACATGTTCATTTGTGACTCGAGAGGATCACCAGGAGGGCTGCGCGTGTTGTGGAATGGAAATGTGGATGCGGAGATACAAGTCCTGGCACCGGATAGTGCTCGTAACAAGGCTAGTCCTAGTCCTAAACCCTGATAAGTCTTAAGCGGATCTTTTGATGATAAGTACATAGATGTGCTGGTAGACAAAAATGGCAGAAGAAATGCATTCATATTAACGTTACCTCATGCTCCTATGGATTGCCAGAATCGTCTGCATCTGTGGCATCATCCGGAGAACTCAAATGCACCTTCAAACCCAGCCTAGGCCATGGCAGGAGATTTTAAGTAAGTGTTATATCATTGGGGAAGAATGGGAGGAGGGATGCACAAACTTCCGCCTGGATATTGTCAGACAGTTCTTAGATAGTTGTCTGTAATGGACCTAAAGAGTGAGGTACGCTGCTTCAGGTGGTCGAATAATATGGATGGGTTGGCAAATGTTCGAGAATGAATCAATCAGGCAGTGACGAACGTAGCATAGGAAAACCTCCTTCCCAAACGTTCTGAAGCTAGTACTTTGTTTTCTCATACTATTACTTAATGAAAGTTATGAAGTTTTTTCGACCAGAAAAAAGAATAAAAAAGAGCAGACCAGCTTGATAGGAAGAGACTGGAATCTATTCGAGCAAGAATCGACCAGCTTCGGAGGCAAGAGGAGCAGTATTGGCGTTTGATGTCTAGGGTTTGATAGCCGAAATTGAGCGATCACTATAGCAAACTCTTCCATGCTTAAGCTATCTAAATGTTAAATTATGTCTCAAATTTGAGCCCATAGCATAAACACGCGCAAGTCCGGCCGAATGGACAAAGTTCAAGTTGGACTTTTGTGAGGTCTTCGATTTTGTTCCCTCATTAATCCTATCTCCATGCGTAGAAGGAAGAAGTCAAAGAAAGCTGCACGCGGAGTCGGAGAAGATTGATTTGCTTCAGCCGAAAAAGAGGGCCTCCACAATCTAATCTTTGCATTAAATAAAGGGACCCGTAAACTGGTGCACATAAATGAAGAAGATTAGGTCTGACATGGAAGCTCCTCATTTCAGCCGCGAGTGGAATTGAAGCATGTGACTCTGTCGTTTGTCTCCATCCCAAATAAATGAACAATAGACCTCACCACAAAAGAGGAGCCGAAGCCCCCACAAGGGGTCTTCACAGCATGTGACGATAGGCTCTATAGATGCGTTTATTATTTTAACGTGTCGGTATTTGCATGCCCTACACCCATCCACTCCCAATTCCCACCATATCTTTGCCTTCACTGGTGAGAGGGAATACCTTTGAGGTGCTTTACACCCTTGGGTACTCTGAGGTCTGAGTGAGGCCTAGGATGAAACTTTTAATGTCATGCTTAGAACGTAGAACTCTCTCTCTCTATATATATGGACATAAAAGAGTGAAATGAGCAGAGGAGGTGTTAGCTGTAACAAGAGCTCTCCTTTATGCATATTCGTAGAGGTCTCTATATGCGGGGAGATTTGTGCATAGAATTGAGACCGTCGAGTTGAGTTATTAAACACTATGGGTATTGGTATAAACTACAGCTGGGAAATACTCGAGTGTTTGAGTGATTGTAACTCTATAATTCTCCAATTTATTAGTGGATTATTTGGTAGCTCTCCCTGCGGACGTAGGTTTCGACATTAGGACCGAACCACGTAAATTTCTTCTTTCCTTTTATTGTTCCTCATTTCATTTCTCTTTCGATTTCTATAGCTCCCGATTATGTTGCAAAGTTATGATCCGCTTCCGCTGCGTCACCTATAACAACACTGAAGACGTCAACTAAATAAGATTTTCTCTATCACAAGACACTGAAGGGACTTGGTGTGCTATGCCTGAAAGACTAAAAGAAATAATTACCAAATCCTTCAGTGATTTGTTCTCGATATAGGGTTATAGAAACTTTGATGCGATAATAGATCGATGCCCGATGCCCTCAGGTGGTATCAATTGAGAGAACGCTGAACTCATTAGACCTTTGTTGATGGAAGAGATCTGATATTTGGGATTAGAGCAACAAAAAGCACCCAATGGAATGAATGGATTGTTCTTCCAAAGAAATTGGGAGACAAGTTATTTTCATATTGGTAGTTTGATATCTTAGATTGAACGAAACCCATATTACATTAGTTGTCATAGTGCCACCGTGGAATGTATAACTCAATATTGCCAAATTAGCCTCTGCAATTTTGCTTTTAAAGTGATAGCAGAAGTATTAGCTGACTGATTAAAAAACATTAATGCCTCAATTGATTTCTCTAGTGTAAGGCGCCTTTGTTCCGGTGCGTGAAATTCAAAATAAATTTTTGTTGTGCATGAAGTGTTGCACCATTTACGAAGAATGTGAAGGAAGATGAAATTTATTGCTATGCTCAAATTAGACATGAGGCCTATGGTCGGGTGGAGTCGGACTTTGTAAGGGCTTATTTGATGAAGCTAGGATTCTGCTCTATATGGTTCTACTGGATCACGCATTGCGTGACCGATTCTGGTGTTTCTTTCGGCATCGAGTTAAATGGAGAAGTACTCCCGTATTTCTTACGTTGCGAGGTTCATGACAAGAAGATCCATTCTCTACTCATCTGTTTATCCTAGTTGCAGAATCCCTATCAATCTTAATCATAGGTTGGCTCAAAGGAATAAGATTGACCTCGGAATGCCCTGTTTTGTCCCACTTATTGTTTGCTGATGACCTGATCTTCTTCCTCGAGAGGTCTATCGAAGAACGTTAGGAGCTGTTGAACATTTTGAATCAATATTGTTATGCATCTGCGCAAGTGACAACCTAAACAAATTTGGGGTTCCCTTGAGTAAGGCTTGTTCAGAGTCATCTGATAGACGTTGCAGAAACTCTCAAGAGTCCTGCTTTTACAGGGTGTATGAGGATATTTAGGAGTGCCATCCCATGTTAAGCTATGTTTTGTTTCAAAATACCAATATCTGTCTGTGGAATGATTGAAAAGAAGATTGCGAACTACTGGTGGTCCTCTGCAGAAGGCATACATGGAGTCCATTGGAGAAGCTAGAAAGTTATGATGCTATCTCTGGCCATTTTCCTGAACACGTTGCCGACAAGATTTTGGCAATTCCTTTAAGTTCGAGTGCAATTGAAGATAGCCAAATTTGGCCCTTGAATCGAATAGGAAGATCCGGTGTAAAAAGTGGGGAAAATGACATAAATGATTAATTAACTTCGGCCCAATGTGCAATTTCATTCCTAAACTTTTAATTTATTTAATGTAGTCCTTTAACTTTAGTTTCATGTACAATATCGTCCTTTAACTTTTAATTTGTTCAATGCGATCCCATTTTTTTTTTTATAAACATTCAATCTAGTCCCTAAAGTTTATGAAAACATCCAATTTTATCCTTCAATTAATTCAAGTTCACGGAATTTACTGATTTGGCTTTTAATCGGGTATGTTTGAACTGTAAAAAAAAAAAAAATGTTACACGTGATTATTCACTTAAGATAATCAACTTAAATTATAATATAATAATCTTTTTAATTTGTTCAATTTGATGGCATGGATTTTTATATCTTGATTGGAGTTGAATATCTTATGTTGATAATTCATGTGTAACTTTATTTGTTTGCCCACCATTCGAATTTGTCGGATTGAAAACCAAATGAGCAAATTCCGTTAACTTGAATTAATGGAACGAAAAAATTAGATGTTTTTGTATAATATATGGATTAGATTGGAAACCAAATGAACAAATTCCGTTAACTTGAATTAATGAAAGGATGAAATTGGATGTTTTTGTATAATATATGGATTAGATTGAACATTTACCAAAAGTTAGGGACCGCATTGAACAAGTTAAAAGTTCAGGGGTAATATTACATATTGGACTAAAGTTCATAGACTATTTGTGTCATTTTTCCTAAAAAAAGGCTATGGATCAAGAACTTATGAAGTGTTTTGTGGGGCAACTCAAGACATAACCAACGGTGAAGTTTTTCCTACAAACTCTATTTTAGAATTAATCGCCAACGAAAGAGATTTACTGTTGAAAGATGTTGCCAACCTGCATTTTTACATTTAGTTGATGAAAGCTAAGAGTATCATTAAAAAAAAAAAAAGAAGCTCTTCCAAACTTGTAAAATCTTGTTTTAATGCTAATGTCCCCCGTTTCCTGTTTATTATACATTCATAGATTTTGTGAGATAAAAGAGGATTTTGATGTATGTAGAATATCACCGTGAGTGTTCTGAGTGAGCAAGAACAATTTACTTAGTTTTAGAGAGAGAGAGATTCGACATGATCCATGCAGTGCTAGATTCGAGCACAGCAAAAAGATAGAGAGTGTGTGTGCGCTTGCGACGGGCGGAGGCGACTGCGACAATGCTGGGATCGCAGATGCCAGGGGTGGCATTGCTGAGGCTGCGACTACAGCTTCCAAGTGTTCCACCAACGTTGCTTCCTCTCTCTCCCTGTCTCAGTTTCCCTTGGCCTATTCCTTTCTATTTCTCCATATCCCTGTTTTTTTATTTTGAAAAAAGCAATAAGTTTTGGGGAAAATTCCAAAAAAAATCTGAAGTAGAGTCATTTTCTCAAATAAGGATACAAAGTGGATATTGTCTCAAATAAGGGCTTGAAGTGCCCTTATTTTTTCAAATAAGGGCTTGAAGTAAATCTTATCTCAAATAAGGACTTGAAGTGGTCATATCAATATCAAATAAGGACCTAACATCACCGGCCAAAGGGTATTTTCGTCTTTTACTTTTTTAAAAAAAATTTTCTTTTTTTTTTGCCTTTTTCTATTTTTTCCTCTCTTCCCTTCGTTGGCCATCACCGGGCCCGGCAGAGGCCGCACTTGCCGGTGACGAGCGAGGGCGAGGCCAGCCCAAGCGAGATGACCCTCGTCCGACGCCGGCGAGGGCCACCCTTGCCCTCTCCGGATCTGGCGAGGGTAATCCTCGCCTCACCCTCGCTCGACGCCGGCGAGGGCAACCCTCGCCAATTCTAGCAAGGGTCCTCCTCTCCCGCCTGGCCCAGGTGAGGCAACCCTCGCCCGACACCGACGAGGGTGGTCTCGCCTGAGGTCGACGGAGGTCGCCAGCCAGGCGCAGTGAAGGTTGGGAGGGAAGAAGAAAAAAAAAAAGGAAAAGGAAAAGAAAAAAAAAGTAAAAAAAAAAAAAACCAAAAAAAAATATACTTATAATGTTTTTGACTAAAATACCTCTTCTCCGGCAACGGAATAGTTACCGGCCGGTCAAAGGTCCTTTTTTAAGACGATTTGGCCACTTCAAGCCCTTATTTGAGATAAGATTCACTTCAGATCCTTATTTGAAAAAATGATTCTACTTCGAGTCCCTTTTTTAAATTTTCCCCAAGTTTTGTTCTATGATATTTTTTCGAGAGCTTATTTCCACGTCAGACGTCACATGGATGTCACCGGGACCACGGACCAACTTGAACAAATGAGAGAGACCGGCTAGTCATGGCCACGGTTCGGAACCGACCGGTTCCGGTTCGGAACCGGCGGTTCCGGTTCGTGGCCAAGTATGAACCGGAACCGGAACTGCCCATGGCGGTTCCGGTTCCGGGCCGGTTCCGGTTCCGATTCAGGTTCGGAACTGGTCGGTTCGGAACCGGTTCCGGGCCGGTTCATAATTTTTCTTTTCTGTTCTTTTCCTTTTTCTTTTCCTTTTCTTTTTTTTTTTCTTTTCTTCCTCCGCCGGCCATAGCCGGGGCCAGCGGAGGTCGCCGGCCTTAGGCGAGGCTGCCCTTGCCTAGGCTGGGCGAGGCCGGCCTCGCCAGATCGGGCGAGGGCTCGACCTCGCTGCGTCGGGCGAGCCGACCTCGCCTCGCAACCGGGCGAGGCCGGGCCTCGCCGACGCCGGCAGCTCGACCTCGCCGAAGCACCGCGGCGAGGCCGGCGAGGTCGAACCCTCGCCGTGATCCGGGCGAGGCTCGACCTCACCGGGCGTCGGCGAGGCCGGCCTCGCCACTTGCCGGCGAGGTCGAGCCCTCGCTCGATCTCGGCGAGGCCGGCCTCGCCCGGCCCGAGCGAGGGCGGCCTCGCCCGACGCCGGCGAGGGCGGCCTCACCTGAGGCCGGCGACCTCCGCCGGCCCCGGCTATGGCCGGCAGAGGAAGAAAAGAAAAAAAAACGAAAAGGAAAAGGAAAAGAAAAAAAACAGAAAAGGAAAAACAGAAAAGAAAATAATAAAAAAATTAAAAATTACTGTTCCGGTGACGGAACATTATTCAATATAAATTGTAATTAAAATGTAAATTGTAATCAAATTTGGGGACAAAAAGACAAGAGAGAAAGAGATGGCTTGAACTTAATAAATTATCATTAAGCACATTACAATTCGTTACAACGATCTATAAAAAAAGGGAGCACAATATATATGCCCTAAAATGATCCCAAAACCTAAGCATTTCGTGCGCAGGGGACCAGAGGTCACATGTTGTCGGATTATACTTCGGTTTCCCTAAACTCACGTGGGCGTACCCGGTATGAGAAACAAGGGTTCCCGAAATATTTGCCAACTCCAATAGTTCTTTTACCCTCAATGGTCACTACCCGTTCCAGTACCGGTACCGGTAGAGGTAGTATCTCCGTCGTTAAAGAATTCGGATTCATTATTCCGATCTATCTCTTGTTGCCGGTATTGAGCCTTCGTCCAATCAGCAACACAAGCTTGAATCTCCATTGATTCTGGAGCTAATCTTGAACGATGTTCGTCCAAAATATTACCTCCGGCACTGAATGCTTGTTCGACCGCAACTGTGAAACAAGGGGTTGAAAAAATCTGTTTTGCAATAAGAGAAAGGATTGGGTATTGGCTTGCGTGCCTCTTCCACCAATCCAAAATTAAAAAATCTGTACTACCTTCGGATTCAGTAAACTCAAATGAAACGGTTAGATAAATCTCTAATTCAGAAATATTTCCTATTACTCCCTTTTGTTTTTTTTGTCTATGTAATAAAAGTTGGTACCCTCTACTAATTTTACCTGTACTGTCATTTTGTATCTCCGTAGATTGAGAAGATCCAATATCACCTAAATTATATTTAGTATAAAATTCATTATATATTTCTATTACTACGTTTTTAACCTCACGTACTATGGTTGTAACATTTATCGCATTATAATGTAAACATTGATAATACGTACGCAAAAATTCATTTAAGCCATCCAATTTGCAACGCGGATAAAAAACACAAGCAACTAAATAAATAATGGGAATTTCGCTATAATAATGTAGACACTTCATTTTCATTACAATTATAGTATGTTGTAATTCAACATCATTTTCATATTCATCAAAAATTCCGACAATATTAGTACACTCTACTAAAAATAAATATGTAGTAGGATAATAAACACCGGACAAAGTATAAGTTGCATCATTAAAAACCTTTAAAACATCTAAATTTTTTTGTCAAATATCCCACTCTTGTGGGTATAAATTAATCTGAGGTATATTATTAGAAATGAATGCACATAATAAATCTTTATATGCTAAAGATTAACTAAGCAAGTGGAAAGTAGAATTCCAACGAGTTGGAACATCTCTTGGAAATCTTTTTGGCTTTTTGCCATTTTCTCTACAAAATCTACCCCATTCTTTCATTTTTTGGGATGTTTCCATAAAAATTGAATCGACGTTTTTATTGATTGAAGAAAAATATCAAGAGTTTTCAAATCATCTTGTACACATAAATTTAAAACATGACAAGCACATCTAACGTGAAAAAATTTTCCGCCAAAAGCGGGTTTACAAATATTTTCTAAATCGGCAATTGAAGCGGTATTTGCGTGCGGCATTATCAAAACCAATTGAAAAAATTTTGTTAAGCAAATAATATTCTTCTAAAACTTGCCTAATTATTCTATAAATATTATTTGCCGTATGCTTATCATCGAAAACTCTAAATGCAATAACTCTTTTTTGAATACTCCACTCGTCATCTATCCAATGATATGTTATGCCCATGTAAGAATGATTTTGCCAATGATCACTCCAAATATCACTACCTATATGCACGCATCCATTAAATTGCACAAAAAAGTTTTGTAAATCTTTTTTTCTATTTTTGTAAAGATCTTTAATTACTCGTTTAGTTGAATTTCTAGGAACACGTTTTGCTTGTGGAGCACATGCTTTTTGTACAAATTCATTAAAACCAAATCTTTCTCCAAAATTAAATGCTAAATGCTCAACGGAAATAAATTTGCCTAATTCTTCCTTATAAGTTTTTTCATTAAAACGAAATAAAGGGGAAGTGTTAGGATTGACGTACCCGGAAATTTGTTGTTGCCCGATATCGATTCCCGTTTCGGTTGGATGTTTGCTCCTAAGATGTCGTTTAAATGTTCCATATCCTTGTCCACCTGTATATTTATATATTTTCCCACAATATTTACAAATTATATCATATCTTTTTTGACCAATATCAAACCTTTCCATTTTCGTGAAGTGATTCCAAATGTCAGATGTAAATTCCCGTTCCGCTTCCTTTGTTGTAGATATTTCGGCAGGAGGATGAAAACTTTCTTGCGTCGGGACGCGCTCCACATCGGGAAAAATGTTGATTTCATCATCTTGAAAATCTGCATATTCACGAGGATCAAAAGAATGATGGGATTCCGTCATGATATTCTTACCTTTGCCAGTTGGCACTCGACTTTCACTTGCCATTTTTTGAGTGGATTGAGAGAATTGAGCGGATTAATTGGGAGAATTAAGAAAGAATTGCGTGGATTGAGAAAATTGAGAGAATTTAAGAGAATTTGAGAGAATTTCGAGTATTGAGAAAATTTGAGACTTGAGAGAAGAGAATTTGAGAGAATTTATAAGAAAAAAATGAGAAGAAAATTTAGGATTAAAAAAAAAGAAAAGATAACCGTTGCAATTTTGCAACGGTTATCTTTTTCTTTTATTATAAATTTTTGCCCGTTTGGGCGTTGGCCTTGGCCGTTGCCAGGGCAGCAAGGCGCAAGCCCATGCTGCAAGCCAGGGCTGCGAGACGTGCGAGCCCCGCTCGCTGGGCTTTTTTTTTTTTTTAAATTTGCCCGCAGCAGGCTTGCGAGACGTGCAGCCCCGCGCCGGGTTTTTTTTTAAAAAAATTTGCCCGCAGCCAGGCCTCCGAGACGAGAGGCGGGGGTTTTAAATTTTGCCCGTTGCCAGGGGCTGCCCTGGCAATGGGCCGCAGCAGCAGCAGCATGGCCTGCACCTGCAGGCTGTGCTGCAGCAGCTTTTTTTTTTTTTGGAATCGGGCTCGGAACCGGCCGTTCCGAGCCGGTTCAAAAATTTCTGGAACCGGAACCGGGCCCGTAGGGCACGGCCGGTTCTGGTTCCAAACCGCGGGCCCGGTCAATGGGCCGGGCCCGGGTTTGACCGGGCCGGTTCCGGTCCGGTTCCGGGCCGAAACCGGCCCGTGGCCATGACTACCGGTTATATGTAGATCGAGGATTCGATTACAAAGATTAGACTCTGCCAAAGACAAGAGGCGATCAGGGGAAGTACTCAGCAGATGCAGCAGCAGCGATGGGCGGAGACGTCGCCTCGGGTAGCAGCGACTCCTACTACGATGTGTTCCTGAGTTTCGGCGGACTCGGCACTCCCTCTGTATTCGTCGACTTACTGTACCAGAGCTTGGTTGATGCCGGAATCTCCGTCTTCAGAGACGAAGAAGAACTTCGAAAAGGTGAAGAAATTGGCCAGCAGATTTGGAGAGAGCTCGAAAAACTTCGATCGAGTGCGCCAGGATCTGCATCGATCGTTGTAGACTTTGACCGGGAGAGTCTGGTCGAAGAACATCGATCCGGTGAAGATTTTGGCCAGGGGATTCTGAGAGCGATCGACAGCGCCAAGATCTGGATCCCCATCTTCTCCAGAAACTACGCTTCCAGCAATCGGTGTCTCCGGGAGCTCGCGGCAATGGTGCAGCGCGAGGCGAAATCGGGTGGTGGGAAGACGATCATCCCCATATTCTACGACGTGGAACCTGCTGATGTTAGGCTTGAAACCCCTCTGTACCGCGATGCCCTATGGGTGCACATGAATAGATACATGCCCGAGGAAGTAAGCGCGTGGGAAGATGCTCTTAAACTGGTTGCTTCATTACCTGGATGGGTCACGGGATCTAGCAGGTAAAAAGGCCCAGACTTTGTTACGGGATGGTTTGCAACTCATACATGGTTTTCTAGGATAGCAATGCTAAACTCCAAATAGTACAAATCGATTGCTTCGTTTCTGATGTTACGCTTTAAGTAGAAATAAACTTCAAATAGTTGTTCCGCAGTTCAACAGGAGTGGTTATTGCTTTGTCAGATAGTATCAGCCCAAATGTTAAACTCGCGCCCTTTCCTTTTCTAACTGAAACAGTTCACTTCGGTTGCAGGCCGTCTCACATTATCAGCCAAGCCGTTCAAATAATCGTGGTCAAGCTGGAGGTAGACCGTGTGCATGTGAATAAACTGATATAGAGCTGTCATTTCTAATTGTCAGTAGTTGATCACAGAAGCTGCTCGAGTATATTTTCTTGGTAGAGTGTTCACCTTAAGTATGAGATGTAAGACTATACATGCTAGTCATATATATAGGAGTATGCCTGGCATGGCAAACAACCTTACCTTAGAGGTGCAGTTATGGAAGTAATCGGTCATGATTTTTGATGATTTTTGTATCTCTAGAGAGAGCGGGATAATATTGCAAATGGAGTATTATCATGCGAAGGTTGATTACGCTCCATTTAATGCTATAACCTCACTTGTTAAACAGTCTTAAGTGTTGTATCGACATAAATGGGATCATTTACTAGGATATGACTGGTGGATTTCTGTGTTGTTTCTGAAGTGCAGCAAGATATAAAAGGAAAATTAAATCCAATTGTTACACTTTTTCATTTCCCGCAGCAGCTTTCTTGTTCACAATTTATTTGCTCGCGTAGGAGGTTCGAAAGAAAGATGAAGCAAAAGAACCAGTGGTACTTATTGGCAGCTCATATAGGGAGAGCCCTGTGGGAATTGGCAAACAAGTGGAGGACATGATGGACTTACTTGATTTAGAAGTCAGTGATGTACGAATAGTTGGAATCTGGGGGAAGGGTGGGGTTGGCAAGACGACTCTTGCCAAGGTTATTTATGAGCAAATTTCCTCTCAATTCGACAGTTGTAGTTTCCTTGCAGATATTGGGGCAACGGCGAAACAACTTGGAGGTGTTCGGCTTTTGCAAAGCAAGTTGATGTCTGATGTCCTAAACCGAGAATACGAAGTTGATCAAGTTGCGAAAGGAGTCGATTTTTTTAAAGGAATATTACGGAATATGAAGGTCCTAATTGTTCTGGATGATGTGGAGGTACGGTCGCATCTCCACGAAATTGTTGGAGAGAAGCTTGATTGGTTTGGTTATGGATCCAGGATAATTGTCACCACTAGTAGCATATCTGTTCTTCCAGAGTTCATATCTCGAGGGTTGGCTCATGTTTACGGTATCAACGTGATGAATAATGATCAAGCTCTTGAGCTTTTCAGAAAGCACGCACTGCGAAGATGTCTTTCAGTTCCAGCTTTTGATGAAATTGCAAAGGGTATAGTCAACTCTGTGAATGGGATCCCATTACTTATCGAAGTAATTGGTTCACTCTTGTCCAGAAAAGTAGTAGAAGAACAGATTGCACTTAAGGAGCTAATTTTGCAATTTGGCGTGGATATTGAAAAGATTTTGATGGTTAGTTATGAAGAATTGAGCAAAGAGCAGAGAGAGATATTTCTTGATATTGCATGCCTCCCTGCTGATGTGGATTATCGAATTGCTTCATTTATGTGGCATAATCCCAATTTTCCCCCCTCCGATGGAGATGCTGCACTCCATGTCATGTCCCTGGTAAAAATTGGAAAAAATCATGAACTAGGGATGCACAGGCTGTTAAGGGAGTTCGGCCAACAAATCATACGAAAAGAGGATGATCGAGATCCAGGAACGCGAGGCAGGTTATGCAATTTGGAAATGGCCTGGAATGCAGAGAAGATGGAGGTACAGTATCTTGCGCAATTCTATAGCGGAATGCGTGCCTTACCCTGTTCTCGAGCCTTGGAGTGTTGAGAAATTGTCCTTTCTCTTTAATGTTGACTTATTTAGCTCTTTCTCATTTTTTCTCCACATGATATTTTTCCATTATAGGGGACAGACCACCTCAAATTTTTTGCAGAAGATTTTAAGAGCATGCCAAACATAAGGTTTCTTATCTTGGATTGTGCAAAAGTTGTTGGTGATTTTGCCAATGTTTTTCCAAATTTGAAGTGGCTCCAGTGGCAAGGATGCACCAGAGATTTTGAAGCTACTAATTTTCATGTCGAGAAATTAGTCATTCTTGATCTTTCATGGAGCAAAGTCACTGAAGACTGGGGAGGTTGGAGAAATATCGAGGTAGATTAAGCTTTGTTTATTTCATTAAACTGTTTCCCTGATGAATAAGTTTTCACCAGAAAGCTTTTTATGAAGACTGATTTAAGACGTGACACTTTCCGGCATATGGCATGTACAGAACTGAATGTTACTCTTGAAATACTTAAGGAAATAGTTGGTTGCCTGCCAACAACAATTAGAGGGTGTGTGGACGATGGTTTGTGGAATCTTAGGTTGAGTGAGTGAAGGGGGATGATTTTCTGGTTGTCAAAAGGGTAAGTCATTCTTCAGAATCTAGATAAGCATCGTCTTTGACCTTGAAATCATTTTCCATCAGAAATCTTCCTGAACTATGCCAGGATTGTAAGATTGGTAAACGTATTTTCAAAAATTGTTTTTCTTCGAAACAAACAGAGCCCTAGACTTAATTTGCTCTAAAGATTTGTTCAGTGTCCGAATTAATGTTTCTACGTTATTTTTGCAGATGCCACAGTTGAAAGTCTTGAATCTTACTGGTTGTGCTGACCTATTGATAAGCCCCGACTTGTCCTCTTTCCCAGACTTGGAGATATTGATTCTCGAACGATGTTCTCAACTAATGAAGTTAGATCCTTCCATACGTCATCTAAAACGCTTAACTTCCTTAAATTTGAGATTCTGCAATGAACTCAATATGTTGCCAATCAAACTGGGTGACATGGAAGCTCTTAAGGAGCTCCTTATTGATGAGACTTCGGTACAAGAAATTCCTGTGTCAATGGGTTACATGGAGAAACTGGAGATTTTTAGTGCCTCCAACTGTCTCCAGTTAAGTCACCTGCCTGATTCAGTTCGTGGCTTGACAGCTCTTTCAGTACTCTCACTGGAAAATGCAAAAATTACTCGAATCCCTGACTCAGTTGAAAAGCTGGTGAAACTTCGGATCCTGTCTCTAAAGGATTGTCGTTGGATAGGAAGACTTCGGGATTCAATTTGCAATTTGGGAAACTCATTAGAGGAGTTGGATATAACAGGGACAGGCATATCTAAATTGCCCAATTCAATTACTCGCTTGGGGCGTTTAAAAGTGCTAAAAATGGATTCTTGCTTCATTAGGGAATTGCCTAGAGAAATTGGCAATTTTGCCAATCTTGAAGAATTACATGCTTCCCATTGTAGGAGTTTGAAGGGAGCCATTCCAACTGCTATTAAGAGTCTAGATCGTCTGAGAATACTGAGATTGGGACATTCCAGTATTTCTGGCATTCCTTCGGAAATTGGAAGTCTTTCTTGTCTTCAGACTCTTGATTTACTTCAATGCAACAAGATTCAAGCGCTGCCAGAGCTTCCCTCCAGTTTAACTTGTCTACGTGTAAGTTCTGAGTGGATGAAGGCGTTGCCAGATCTTAAGGATTTAGTAAAGTTGGAGGAGATGTGTCTGGGTGATAAAGATCCGAAGAAGCTCATATGTCCCTCGACACGGATGAAGCCAAAATCCAGATCGAGAGATCTCTTAGTCGTGCGCATAGTACTTCCAAAACTGAAGATGTTAGAGTTGTCTCATTCTCGAATCGGGGAACTGAAACTTAGGCATGATTCCCTCTCATGTACACATCTTAAGAAGCTAGTTCTATCTGGTGTAAATCTTGAAGTAGTGCCGGAACTTCCCTCGTCATTGTCAGTTTTATCTATTCGATGTTGTTCGTCTTTGAGACAATTGCCAGCAGTTCACCATCTGAGGAAACTATCGGAACTAAATCTCATCCAATCTGCAGTAGAAGAGATTAAGGGGCTTCAAGGACTAATTGCTCTGGAAATCTTATATGTAGCACACTGTGAAATACGTAATCTTGATGGGCTTGGCCAATTAAGAGCTTTGCGAAGTTTGATATTGTCAGACTGTGATTCACTTGGTAGATTTCCTGATATATCAAACTTGAAGATGTTGAATGTCCTAGTAGTCCAAAGATGCAGGATGATATCTGATGTTGAAGGCCTCATGGAGTAAACCTCCTTGGAAGTGCTGCATGTTAGTGAATGCGAGGCAAAAAGCACGCAGCAAGTAAGAAGTGCATATAGTACCCAAATTTACAACTCATTTGACTGCAAGAAGTGCACCTCTTTTGCTCAAGCTCAGTGAGTAGTTAAGAAAAGCACCTATTTACCGATGTTCTTTTACACATCACCTGTGGAGAAAGACTTATGAGCCTTGTATGTTTCATACAGACTCTTCTTCATGATATGATGTTTCTTGGGTTCAGAATAATCTGAGAGGCAACACTATACAGATTTTGTCTTTAAACTAGCCCAGAGTGCATGAGTTTATTACAGCTGGGGAACTCAAAATCATCAGTTCCATTGTCCTGGGACTGACATTTGTATCGAGAACATTTCAATTGTTTTCTTGCTGATGTAATGCGTATGACACCCCAGATGACATGGATGCCCCTCTACTCAAATGAAAGCATCCTCACAATAACTACCAAGAGGGACATTTATCTCAAAACAGATGGCACAGAGGGCAAGCTGGTTAGAAAGGATCCAGTAATGATTGTAAGTGGTTATTGATTTTGGCTTCTTATTTAATCTTGGTTTAAGATCATAAATAGGTTGGTTTTAGGTAACGTTTGTTCAGCTTGAGCTTTATGAGTTGGTATTGGACATCAGTGCACAGTTTTGTTGATCCTAGGTCTGCTTCTCCCCTTTAACCTAATATGGCTTATCCCAATCCAATCATTTCTGAGTGCCCGCTGTTTTTGGCAGAATCTTTTGTAATTTGACTCCGTGAGTAAGTTTGAGTGGAGAGAGTGAATGGAGAGCAGGGAATTCTAGTATATTCTCGTTCAGAGCGGGAAGCGTGCGTTGAGCCTGGAGGGAAAGGTGTTCTATGAAACGAAGAGCTCGCTGGGTTAAGTTTGGCATACGGCTACAGGGAATTCAGAACAGATGTAAACTGAACGAAAGCTGGTGAATGGAAGATCTCATTGGTTTGTGCTGGGGGACAAGAATAAATATGTTATCAGCAACAGCTTCTCGCCTGTTATTAGGGAAGAAGCTTCAGCATTATGTAGCAGCCGAGGAGCACCTGGGGAACTGGCGTTTTATGTAAATGGTTTATGTAATACCATATGGAGATGGAACTTTCGGGTAGGTTTTCACTGGCCAGTGGGCAGGGAGGGAGGGAGGGAGAGCAATTATAAACAATTATAATTAATTTAAAATTCTTCGCTTCGGGTTACACATCGAAATTAGAATATGGCTAATTTAATGAAAAATTTGGTCCTTGAGGTTCCTCCCAAGCTTTCAAAGTATAGTAGAAATACACAAATCTTGGATATCTTAGACAAATATGGTAACAGTTTGTTTCCCATTTCAAAATGGGTTAATACTACAAAAAACTCAAAACTGGTTTATTTATAATAATTTTATTTCAAATTATTTTTTTGATCACAAAAATCCTCAAATTGGTATACTTGTGATAAATTTATCCTGAACTATTTTTTTTATCACCAAAAACCCCAAACTGGTACATTTGTGATAAATTTATTCTTCGTTAGTGTCCGTTAAATTGAATTAATATCACGGAAAGTCACAAATTGATAAATTTGTGACAAGCAAAGGGGTAAAACCCAAAATCGGTACACCTGTCAATTATCACGTGTCATTAAACGTAGCAATTTGAAAGTAAAATTTAACGAAGGATAAATTTATCACAAATGTACTAGTTTGGGGTTTTTGATAGTCAAAAAATGAGTTCGGGGATAAAATTGTCACAAGTGTACCAGTGTAGGGTTTTTTGTGGTAAAAAAAATAGTTAGAGGGTAAAATTGTCACAGATGTACAAGTTTGGTGTTTTTTGTAATAAAAAAAATAGTTTGAGATAAATTCGTCATATGTGCATCAATTTAGGGTTTTTCCTGATATTAAACCTTTCAAAATCCATCCTGATGTGGAGAGTTTCATTTGGGCTTGTCTGGTTATCGGGAGTAAAACCAGCTGAGTGAAATTAGGATCATGATTCTCTTTATTGCCAATGTTTGGTGAATTAGAATGAGACTGAATGGAAATGAAACTTGAGAAAGAAAATTGTTGCATTATTGCATTTTCGTTACTATGGAGTAGTGGTGGTAAAATAGGCCTAGAACCCATATTTGATAATGCACGTCATAAATGAGTTGCATTCAATTTTAGAAACAGACTTAACTGGGTCATAAATAGGTTTCTTAACAACTTAATAAGTCTTAAATGATTGATAAAATATCCCATGTGAAAAATGGAGAACAAACACATTTCTAACCCATATCAGGTGGACTTAATGATTTCGGGCCTATTTTATTTTATTTTTATTTTTGTCAAATTTTTGAATTTTTTAAATAATTTTATTTTTTTTTCTACGAAATCTGAGTGACCAGCGAGGGAGGGTCAGGAGATAGGAGGCCCTCGCCTTTGACCGGTGCGGGTCATCTTAGAAGGAAAAAAAAGGAAAAAGTAAAAAAGAGAAAGGAAAAAAGAAAATATAAAATATAACAAATTATAAAAATTGTCAATTAGATTTGTATTGTATGGTAGTGTTTTAGCAATATGATTTTTTTAAAAAATCATAAGAAATAATTTTTTCTATATTATATTAAATATGAAAGTATTTTAGTAATATGAGTCTAGTTGAGTATGAGTTGAGAAATTTGCATTACAAATAAATTGGTCATCAACGGGTTAAAATGGGTCAATTTAGGTTAGGTCATTTATGACCGACCCAAACCAGACCTTACCTACCCATTTGACAGGTCTACTATGAAATAAGGTCGTGGAGGTAGGTGAGAATGAGCGAGAACAAGGACAAGAACAAGTCAATGCAAAAGACGAGTAGATAATGGATCTTTATAGCTAACCGTTGGTTCGGTAACTTTTATGAACAACTGTAACTTGGTAAGCACACTTAGCTCATTTGCTTATATCTTTAGAAATTTGAAACAATATTCAAATCATATAAAGCTATATTCCAATTTCGATGTGTCACCCAATGTGAAGAATTTCAAATTACTATCAATTCTCATCCCTCATAATTCATTTCGATTTCCTTAAAATCTTATTTTGATCGTCTCCTTCCTTTTCCAAAAGAATCCAAAATCAAATAAAACATGGGCCGCACTATTTCCACAGCTTGAATGTCGAAACACACAGCATTTTGATGGTGATCAGACAAGAATACCCCTAGAAACCACCCCCTTTTTTTGTTGAACACGACGTGGATGACCGCTTGCAGCCTTCCGCCATTCCTCCTTCGTCACCGTAACGAGCATAACTTAAATGTGCGTCTTCCTGAACCACTCTGCTCTGTTTCTCTCTCGGCTCTCTCTCCATTGATATGAAGAATCCTCATCTGCTCGACCTTCTATGCTCAATCCGAGAATGTAGGCTTTGAACGCATGTATGGTCAGAGTCCCCTTCCAATCAACCAAACCTTGTGTGAACAAGGCCTCGGAATCGGAGGGAATTTGGTTGAAGATGAGGAAGTTACCTAAAAAGGTAAATGCTAAAGGGTTAATACAGCAAAAAATATTAAGTTGGTACACTCGAGTGTACCATTCCTTACGAATATGTCGAGTACGGGCCATTACACTCAAGCCAATAATTTATGAGCTAACTAAAATACTTTAACTACTCTTTACCATATCAATTCTCCGATATGTAATTTCTTTTTAACATATTTCACATATATGCACCTTTGACAAGAGGATTTTGGGGATCCGATCTGTACGGATTCTTAAAAGGACCTGGTTTTACAATTCTTTTATTGAGAAAGGAAATCCTCCAATGGTGACATTACAAGTGATGTAATTTGCTGTGGCCCCACTATCAAGAACTGTTTTTCTTGTCGCCGTAATTTGTTGTAGCAGAAGTCAAATAAGGGTAGTTCTTTTGTTCAATGTAAAAGTTGTGGTTGCAGGAGTATTAGTTGCTGAAATAGTCGTATAATTTTCTTTATAAAAAATTTGAAGAAGGTTACATATTTTACTTAAATTGTCGGGAAAACCTCCATATGCTATTTGGAAGATGGCAAAATAATCTAATACTAAGAAGTGCTTCATTGTTTGATAGATGCAGATTGTGTTGTAAATAGGGTCGTCGAAACGAGTGAGTGCTACGCTGTTATTAAGGGTGAACAAGATATTAGATGCCAAGGTATCTAAAAGTGGGATGAACATGAGTAGAAGGCGAACAAGTATGATGGAATGAGGAGTTCATGGGAATTTGGATGAACCATGCAAAGATTAACAGCTGAGGAGAACCAGGAAAGTCAATATGCTTGGAAGGACCAAATGATAGCAGGTAAATAGTCACATTTCAACATAAAGCGTGAAAACCTTGGAAGAACAGTTGGCAGAGTCAGCTCCCGCAATCAATAGAGTAGAAGACATGCCAAGTGCTTCTATTATCTGGATAAGAAAACCTGGACCTCTTTTTAATTAATTTGAAATTCAAATTAGAGGCAAATGGCTAGTTTCAGAGTCTAGGAGGTTCATCGAAGAAAACCTGGAGTTGAACAGGGCAGTTTACTTCCTTTGTCAATGAGACATTTAAGGAAACCTCACTTTTGTTAATGAGAAGCAGACTGTATAGGCAAACTGCACGCCGACAATTGTGTTTCCACATCCAACGGCTCTTGGATGACCTTGAGGAGCGTCCAAAGGCAACTTTGAAGATTGGAAGTTTTTAAAAAAGGATTCAAAGCTTGCTGAAGGACTTGGAGGAATTTTTGAAAGTCATCTTGCTCTCTTTTTTGTCTTAAATTCATGTCGTGCTCACAAACTGAATATGTTTGTATTTGTGATTCTCTCAGAAAGTGCTTCCTCGCTTATTGTAATCAGTGATCAGAAAGTGTTAGGCTGCGCATGGCAATCATTCTGTGTCCAGGAACAGATTCTAATCGGAAATGATTCTTTTTGATTCTGTGCCCGGTAACTGATTCTGACCATTTGAAGGCGTTTGGTAATGGCCCAAAATTTCTATTCCTGAAATAGTAAAAGAACATAAATGCGTTTAGTAACGGCATAATTTTTTTTATTAATAATATTTTAAATATTTTAATATTTCTTTCTTTTCTTTTTTTCTTCTCCTTCTTCTTGGCCATGACCGGTAAAATATTTTTTAATTAATAATAATTTTATTAAAAATAATTTTTTTTATTATTTTTGGTCATGGCAGGTAAAATTTTTTTCATTAATAATATTTTTTCTTTTTTTTGGCCATGGCCAGTAAAATATTTTTTATTAAAAAATTTTTATAAAAAATATTTTTATTGAAAATATATTTTTTATTTTTTTTGCCATGGCCGGTAAAATATTTTTTTATTAATAATATTTTTTATTAAAATATTTTTTTCCTTTTTTTTGGCCATGGCCTGGTCGCCAGCCATGGCCGATAAAATATTTTTTTATTAATAATATTTTTTTTTCATGGCCTAGTTGTTGGCCATGGCTGGTAAAATAATTTTTTTTCATGTCCGGTAAAATATTTTATTATTAATAATATTTTTTATTAAAATATTTTAATCTCGCCAGATACGGCGAGGGTGTTCCTCGCGCCGGACATTAGAAGCTACATTAAAAACCAAGAAAAAGAAGAAGAAAAAAAAATTGATTCTCATTTTTGTTCCCAAAATCAAGAAGCTACTTTTTTATTTATTCTTAATTCTGCTCTAAAACTGATTCTGGGCACAAATTTGCAAGAATTTATGCCCAGAATAAACAAATTTAACAAACGGATTTCTGTTCCAAAACTGATTCTGGGAACAGAAAAATATAAATTTTCACTATTTGGCCAGTTGCCAAACAGACCCTTAGTGTTATAAAGGTGCTTGCAATTTCAAAAATTTATCTACTAGCTTTTTAGCTAAAGCAGCACCTACTTATATATGTAATATCCTGAAGATTATCAGTGGACACCAACTTGATTCATGGCTGTTAATTCGGCAGAGTGAAACGCAGACTTAATACAAGCTGAATCACTATAATTTTACTTGCATGATTTGAAACTCAACACTTTTTTATGTTTGATAGAAGTATCCTCCATGCATAAATTATTTTTGCTTTCGCAACAGTTTTTTTTTTTTGTCAAGTTTCTGCCAAAGTTTATTTGCAAGTATTTTGCAAAAAAAAATATAAATTTATTTAAGAGAAATGGAGTGTCAACATTTGTAGAAGTGAAATTTCAAAGAACAAGATGCCAGCTTAAAGTTTGGGGTAAATGTGTAGTTGTGTAACCAAAAGGTACGTGGAATTGCACAATTTTTCAGATCTTATTAACAAGTGTCTTGAGTAATTAATTAGATATATATTTAATAAAGATACATTCAATTTTTTAAATAATGGTTAAGCATGTCACGAAGATAATCAATGGATTAAAATATATTTTGTATCAATTATTTAAGAAATCAACGAGTACCTTGATACTTTTTCCCAAGAGCAAGAATTGATAAGGGCGCGAATGGTAACCATTCTGCTCCAGAAATTAAATTCTTGCCAGAAATTGATTTTTGGAAGAGAAATCTGTTTGATAAAACATGACTAATTCTGCTTCAGAAATTTGTATGCGTGTTCATCTCATTTTGCATCAGCTGATTTTGCGTGTCATACTAACTGTTCGATAAAATTATTGAGTCAAGTGGTGACGATGACCCTGCAACGACCTTGTTAAGTGAAGTAAAGGAGATTCTATTATAGTAGGAAATCTGTCAAGTGAAGGTTGTGACAAATGAATGCAATCTGTTCGCAAGGCTTATATATTTTTTCACTTATTTTGGCAGGCTTGCTGCTTTGTGCTCCAAAGTTGGATCTCAAAGAAGTTTATGACTGGATGGTAACATGTTTTTGTTGGGGAAATCAAGCAATGTGGTGAGGAAGAAGAAGTTTCTGGCTTTCATAATTGGCTTCAAGTAACCTATCTAGCAGCATTTTCCTTTCTTTCTGTCTTAGACTTGGAATCATCTCGCATGTGTCTTTCCACCGTGACAGAAGTAAAATATAGTGTATGATATGAACAAAGTCCAAGTTGCAGTTTTTTTTTTTTTGGTCTGAGTTGCAGTTCAGTTTTGTCTTATTTCTTACTTTCTTTTTTTGTCCTGCCTGTCCAGTTTTACCTAGAAGAGGCAAAAGGAAGAGTTGATTATCAAGGATACATTTTTCCTCGATGCCGTGGGGTGATTGTAAGTAATAGCAATCCTATCATATCTATCTGTAATTTAGGTCCAATATTAATTGGTGATCACCCAGGCTTTAGGGTATATGTTCTACTATAACTGGTTGTTCTATTTTGCATGTTTTTTTCTGTTAGATTCTCCTCACAACTGTACTAAGCGTTCCCTTTTAACATTGAAGCACTGTGACATGCTGCATTCTGTGGAGATCCTTTTCTATTGCAATATGCCTCCATATGCAGTGCATCAACAGGGTATTGTTCAGTACGCTCTGTTTTCCATGTTCTGATCCCCTGATTTATCTAAATGCGAATTAACAATTACTGTATTTCCAAGTGGAGCGGAGCATTTTGCCTTCTGTTAATATGGTATATATTGAATGAATTAATGGGGTAGATTACTCTTACAATTGATTCAGGAATGTTTAGCTAACGTGTGATCTTTTACTTAAGTGCATTTTCAACTACTAATTTCTCTCGTCATTGCACTTGCAGCCGGACTCCGAAACCCAGTTACTGTGTTCCATTACTGTGTTCTTTTCTTAATTCAACCTGGCATGTTTGTACAACGATGCAGAGGCCTTGTTTAGTCATCTGTCGTTGCATAGTAACAGTTGCGTAGATGATGGTTTCGTTGCATAGTTTTGTTGATAGCACATAGCAATTATTGGGCAATGATGGCTTTTGTTGATTCTAGAATGTTAATTATTTTTGCTGATTGCTAGATGTCTTCGTCGACGGATTCTAGCCACACAAATAGAAGGAAGAGATCCATTATGTGTGGTCACTTTAAAAGGCTTCCATGTACAGACAAGAACCAAGAAAAGGCTGAATGTTTATATTGCGGGGTCCACATTGGTTGTTCTAATACTCAAGGGACTAGTTCAATGCATCATCATTTAGATAGATGTAAGGAATATTCATATGCAAACATCGAGAAAAGGCAAAAAAATGCCTCAGGTCAACCTGTTGGGGTTGGTAGTTCACTATGGAAATTTGACCAAGATGCTAGTAGAAAAAAAACTAGCGACCATGTTCATTCTTGGTGAATTGCCCTTTAAGTTTGTAGAAAATGAGGGTTTTCGGCGATTTGTGTATAGAATCCGGCCAAAGTTCTCAATCCCTACGCGTAACACGTTGAGGAGTGATTGTTATGCATGGAAAGAAGAAAATTGATGAAATATTTTGCCGACACATGTCCTAGAGTTTGTTTGACGACCGACACATGGACCTCTTGTCAAAATTTGACTTATATGTCTCTCACTACTCATTTTGTCGATGCTGATTGGAAATTGCAAAAGAAAATCCTAATTTTTTGTCAAATCCCGGGTCATTCTGCCGAGATAATAGGAAAGACGATTGAGAAATGTTTGACTGGTTGGGGGATTCAAAGTATTTTTTCCATCACCGTGGATAATGCAAGTTCAAATGATTTAGGAATTCAATACTTGAAAAGAAGACTTAACTCTTGGAACACTCTGGTATTAAGAGGTGAGTTACTTCACATGAGGTGTTTTGCTCATATATTGAGTTTGATTGTGAGAGAGGGGTTAAAAGACATAAATGATTCTATTGTTAGAATACGTTCGGCTATACGTTATGTGAGGTCTTCTCCTGGGAGGTTGAGGCGGTTTAAGGATTGTGTTGCACTAGAGAATATTGAGTCCAAGAGTCTGGTATGTTTGGATGTGGAGACTCGTTGGAACTCGACATATATGATGTTGCAGGCGGCTTTGAAGTTTCAAAAAGCTTTTTTCTTATTGGAAATTCAAGATAGCAAATTTGTTGAAGAACTGTCCAAGGCGAAAGGGTTGCCTACTAGTGATGATTGGGATTATGCCCGTCACCTTCTTCCTTTCCTGAAGTTTTTCTTTGATACGACTTCAAAAGTTTCGGGTTCTTCTTATGTCACTAGTAATGATTTGGCAAAGGATGTCTATGGGCTTTTTGGGATGATTAATGAATATTGTGAGAATGAGGATAAAAGTTTGCAGGAAATGGCTAAAAGAATGAAGACCAAATTCAGTAAGTATTATGGCAATGTGAACAACATCAATCTTAATTTGTTCATTGCTTGCATACTTGACCCTCGACATAAGTGGGAATATGTGAAATGGTTGATTAATGATGTTTATGAGAGCAAGCAAGCAGAAATTTTACATAATAAAGTAACATCATCGCTGACATCATTGTACGAGCAAAATCACACTGGTAAATACCTGCAAGGCAACTTGAGATTAAAGGGTACAAGGACAGTAAATGTGTCAAAGTCTTCCGCGGTTGGTGCGGATTTTATGACTGCAAAGTATCTTAGCCAAACGGGACAACAAATTTTGGAAGAAAAATCTGAATTGGATAAATATTTGGAGGAACGATGTGAACGTTATAGCCCCGACTTTGATATCTTAACTTGGTGGAAAGTTAATTCTTCAAGATATCCTATCCTCTCTTCCATTGCTCGAGATATTTTGGCCGTACCAGTCTCGATTGTAGCATCAGAGGCCGCATTCAGCACGGGAGGTCGTGTACTCGATGTCTTTCGTAGCTCCTTGACCCCAAGAATGATGGAGGGTCTTATATGTGCTCAAAATTGGCTACGATCCTCGCCACTTTCACTTTCAATTGAGGATGACTTAGAAGAACAAGAAAATTTTGAGTCAGGTCATAAAACATAATTGTGGAATATTTATTCTTTTCTATATTACAATGGATACTTAAGTTCGCATTTTGATTGTGAAGTTAATGCAGAGTGTTCAACTACAATTATGGAGCCGAATTCGATATCGGTTTCTCTTGATGATTGATGAAGTTGGAAATTGGTACTTGCTAAACCAATTTTTTTTATTCTTATTGCAAATTTACTTTTTCATATTCAGATTAGGCATTTAGCAATTGTTGTCTTCTTCGTTTCTTACTTGCAGGTTGTATAGCATTGGAGCTGCTGGGTGGAGTTGCTTTGGTTTGGTTTGCTTTGGAGTAGATTTGATCCACTTTTGGTGGAGTTGCTTTGGTTTCTCTTTGGATCACTACGACTATCAACAGAATGCTGGCATCCGGCTAGTGTTAAAGAAGTTGTTCATTTACTTGAGCTGATCTATACAGAATGCTTCACAAATTGTACTGATCAGACTAATCCTAACTGCTGTAGCAGTTTCTATCGTCTGACTAATTCTTTGCTGATTTCAGATCTTAGGACAATGTTGAAACATCCAATTGAATTCAAATGAAATGTTTGAATAGTTATTTGACTGGACATTAGAGACATTTTCCCTTGAGATCACTGGTTTGTCATTTTTTCTCTATTGGGCATGGGTAGATGCAAGAGTGCATGATCATGGGCCTGCTCAAAAGTAGTTCCAGCAATCGCACAATATGGAATTGACCCTACCACACCAGAAAACAAGAAAAGGCACGTAATTCATGCTTTGTGTAAGCCTCTTTCAGAATCTCTCTTGGGTTCTCAGGAGAGTTTATATTCTGGTGCTGCCCTATGTCTAAAAGCCCTTGTGGACTCTGATAATTGGCGGTTTGCATCAGACGAGATGGTCAATAGAGTCTGTCAAAATGTCACTGTTGCTTTGGAAGAGAAACCTACTCAAACTAACTCGCATATGGGTCTTGTAATGTCATTGGCAAAGCATAATGCCCTCATTGTTGAAGCCTATGCAAGACTGTTAATACAATCGGGACTGCAGATCTTGCATACTGGAATTTCCGAGGGGAATTCTCAGAAACGATTATCTGCCATTTAGATGGTGAATTCTCAGGCGAACAAGACAACCCAAGTTCTGTTTTTGGGGTGTCCTTCTTAAGAGAAGATGTAGGTAGTCAAGCAAAAATCTAAAACACGAACCCGACCTGAACACGACCCGACCCGATCGCACAGCTATATCATGTTCGGGTCTTGTTTCGGGTTGGGCCAAGCAAACATATGCATTGTTTCGGGTTGGGTCGGGTATCATGAAAACCTGACCCGACCCGACCCGTTGACACCCCTACATGTGAGGTTGACCCTCGCCCGCCCAGCCCAGGTAAGGGTGGCCCTCGCCCGACGCTGGCGAGGGCAGCCCTCCGCCTGAGGACAGAAACCTCCGCTGGCCCCAGCTATGGCCGGCGGAGAGAAAAGAGGAAAAAAAAAAAGAAAAAGGAAGAAAGAAACAAAAAAAATTTAAAAAATAAAAAACGAAATTGCCCTTGTTTAGATCGCCGGAACGGTCACGTGCTTGTCGGCCAATGGGCATTTGACTAGCCGGCGAACTCAGGTCCTTATTTGAGACTAATTGGGCACTTTGGATCCTTATTTGAGATTGATTGGGCACTTCAGGCCCTTATTTGACATTATGTTAATTTTGGATCATTTTTGAGAAAATGACTTAATTTTGAGTTTTGATTTGAAATTTTCCCTAGAATAGTACTACTAAACGCCACGTCTAAAGTGCGGATAACTACACAAGTCTCGCTTGCCCGGGAAAGACGCTAGCAAGAATGTGGGGACGACGATTCGACACACGTACACGAGACCGACATAAACATCTGATCCGAGGGGCAGTTTCGACATTTCGCCTTTTCCCCTTGTGGGGTTCGAGGAAAATGACGGGAAATTACGAGGAATTTGGAGGATTCAGTCAGTAAAATTGACTTCTGCTTTTTTTAATTAGGAGTCGTTAAAATTTCAAGACCTTTTAAAAAAAAAAAAAAGTTTCCCGACCTTCGAATTTAAAATATTTCGTAAAAAAGTGAGCAAAGACCACACGACCGGCGGCCGTGCTTGGTCTGGTCCAAATTGCGCGTGGCACGCGGGCGGACACGGAGAATAGGATTCCTTTTCGGCAACGCGGCTGATATCCTGCAATAACCTGCGATCGCTTCTGCAGAGCAGGCCAGACCTGTGAGCGAGAGAGGGAGGTGATGGACTCCACATCGTTTGTGTTGGCTCTCGCGTTTTGCTTTATCGCCGTCGCTTCCAGGTCGCCCACACAGCCTGTAATTTTTATTGCTACGGTTGCTCTTGCAGCTATTGCCAGCGCCGGTGCTCGCAAGAGGAGAGAGCCGGTTAGCTCCGCCTCTTCTTCTCCTTCTTCTTCTTCTTTTCTTTTGTATTTTTGGGTTTTGTCTGTTTACGGACTGTTGATTTAGCTGGTATATGCTTAGACCTGCATCTTTCCTTTGGACTGCAATGAAGGATTTACTGGAACGTTTCTTGATCTTGACTTGGTCTTCAAATCAGCTGCATCTCATATCTTTTTCAGAAAATCAGCAATGAGCCTAGATCCAATGGGGTCAACTCTTCTTCTTTTGATTTTTTTTTTTCTAAAGCAACTCTGTTGTCTCAGATTAGAACATCCTAGTCAAACCAGTCAGCCTTATGCCTCTACTTTTTGCTTTTGCAAGTCTGCGCGGGAATTATCTAAACTGCAGTGGTTGCTTGTGATAGAGTTCGGTTCTTTCATTTTACAGGATTTGGTCTCTTCACCACCACTGCCACCGTCGTCGTCTTCTTCGTCGTCATCGTCCTCCTCCTCATCATCAAGAGCCAATTATGACGTGTTCTTGAGTTTTAGAGGTCCCGATACTCGTCAGGGATTTACAGATTTCCTCTACACCAGCCTGAAAAATGCAGGGATCATTGTCTTTAGAGACAATAATGATCTTCGTCCTGGAGAAAAGATCCATGATGCATTGGTTCAATCCATAAAGCAATCCAAGATATCAATACCTATTATCTCCAAGGATTATGCATCCAGTCGGCGTTGTCTCAAGGAATTGGCACAGATGATGGAATGCGAAAAAGCAGACACTCACCTGATCGTGCCCATTTTCTATGATGTTAACCCTACCGACTTAAAATACCAACGTGGATGTGTTGGGGAGTCCTTCCGTAAGCATGAGAACCGTAAAATTGATCGTGAGGTCATTGCTAAATGGAAGCAGGCTCTCCGAGAGATTACTGAGATGTAGGGATATGATCTGCGGAATACAAACAATGGGTAATCAACTTTTTACTGTCCTTTTAATGTTATTAGCTTTAGCTTTATGAGAATTTTGCCAAGCACAATGTTTTCGAAATCATAAATTGGATGGGACTAGATTCGATAACGAGGTAAATGTACTTCCCATACCCTTCTTGTTGCCCACTGCATTGTCCTTGTTGGTCAATTTAGTACGGTTTAACTGGATTATCTCCTTCGTAATTTTCATAGACTGTTGTAAGTTATTTTGTAATCTCATCAACGATTCCTCATTTTCATCATTCACATTTGGCAGGCATCAAGGTGCACTCATAGAGATAGTTGTTTCGTATATTCTAGAGTTGTTGAAGAAGAATGATTTAGATGTGACTGATGGTTTAGTGGGCATTGAACCCCACGTACAGGAGGTTATGAGAAAGTTTGGTGTCATCTGTGCCAATGAGCGAGCGACGGAACTATGTGACAAAGATGTACGTGTTCTTGGAATATGGGGCATGCCAGGGATTGGCAAGACTACCGTTGCAAAGGTTGTGTACAACAAAATCCATCATCTCTTTCAACGTTGTAGTTTTCTTTCAAATATTCGAGAAAATGTTCAATCCAATAGACTCATGGGCCTGCAAGAACAGTTAATATCAGACCTCCGAAAGCAAGAACTTAAAAGGCTAAGTACTCGTGACGAAGGTACCAAAGTCATAGCAAATTCATTTAGCAATATGAAAGTTCTCATTCTCCTTGATGATGTGCATGATTTTGACCAAATCAAGCATTTAGTTGGGGATCTACGTTGGTTTGGCCCAGGGAGTAGGATTCTCATGACAGTTGGAAGAATTGATGTTCTTGATGATTATGGGGATGGAGTGGCTGATAAGTATGAGGTTGGAGAAATGGGGTCTCATGAAGCTCTTCAACTTTTCCGCAAGCATGCTTTTGGTGGGTATCCTCACGAAGAGGAGGATGAGTATGATTCTCTGTCCAAAGACATTGTTGACACAACCGGAGGGCTTCCTTTGGCTATCGAAGTAACAGCATCATTCTTGCATAAGAATAAGGGGGAAATACAAATATGGCAAGATACATTGGATAGACTAAGAATAAAGCCAGAAAACAAAGTCCAAGAAGCGATTGAGATAAGCTATAACTCTTTAGATATAGAGACGAGAAAGATATTTCTTGATATAGCATGTTTTTTCATAGGAATGGATGAGAGAATTCCCTCATACATGTGGCGTGCATGTGAGTATTATCCTTCAAGAGGAATCAAATTTCTCCGTGACATGGGTTTGGTCAAAATAGGAGAAAACAATGAACTATGGATGCACAATCAACTAAGAGAATTTGGCAGGGAAATTGTTAGGAGGGAAAATCCCGATGATCCTCAAAAGCGCAGTAGGTTATGGAATCACATTGATGCACTTTCCACGCTCAATGGAGAGGAGGTAAACTTTTCAAGCATAAGATTTTTTAGTTTAAATACAGTCGACAATCTTTAAACACACTGCCTTTTCTTAATTTTTCTTTCCCAAAATGAAGTGTGAATGGCTATATTTCATTTCCCTTTGTATTTATTCAGTTCCCTCGATTTGCAGAGTGCTAGAAAGGTGGAAGCCCTTGGTCTCACATTTGATGAGGGCCAAAGTGAATGTTTTAGATGTGAAGGATTTGGCCATCTACGGAGCTTGAGGTTTTTGAGACTGGACAAGGCCAATGTTGGAGAGAGTTCTCAGAATGTTCTTTCAAATTTAAGGTGGCTTGATTGGCAAGGGTGCAGCCACATCTCTGAACTACTTATTTTCCATATGGAGAACCTTGTCATTCTTGATCTATCTCGCAGTTTGGTCACTTGGAGATTCACAAGTATGGGGACAAATCCTGAAGGTAAAGTGTATATTTGCTTATGTATTCTGGGATTATTAGAATAGCTAGCACCAACTGAGCCTTTTCTATCCTCTTTTCTTGCAGAAGGCAAAGGAATTGAAAGTTTTGAACCTAAGTAGCTGTCGTAACCTGAATGCTTTTCCAGACTTCCATACATCGATGTATGTAGAGAGATTAGTCCTGGAACGTTGTTCCGTGTTATCCGGAATTGGTCGGTTGGTAGGTAATCTAAAGAACTTAGTCTCCTTAAATCTTAAGTTACGCAGATCGTCGAGACTTGCCGCGAGCGTGTGATATGAAAGCTTTGGAAGAACTTCGATTGATGGAACTGCCATTAGTGAGATTGATTTCGAACCAGCCTCCATGAAGAAACTTAAGACTCTGAGCGCTTGCCAATGTAAAAACTTGGCTCATATATCAGACTCTATTGGTCACTTGGAATCTCTTTTGCATCTTCGACTGGATGGTGCTGCTATTGATAGCATCCCAGATTCTATTGGATCCTTAAAGAAACTTCGGAGCCTGCTTCTAGGAAATTGTCCGAATTTACCTCAGCTTCCTCATTCCATTGGGAATCTTAAGTTACTGGAAGTCATGGATCTATCAAGCACCAAGATTGCTAGATTACCTAGGTCTGTCAAGCATTTGAAAAATTTGAAAGTGCTGAAGATGGAGAATACTCACTTAAGAGAATTCCCCCAAGATATAAAAAATCTAGAAAGGCTGGAAGAGATAGATCTTTCACAATGCAGGAATCTGAAGGGGCAGATTTACTGTGATATCAGTGAATTATCCTCATTGAAAATCTTGAGATTATCGTGTACCAAGATTTCTGGCCTACCCTGGAGTGATGGCAGGTTTTGTGACGAAGAAACCCTTTCATTGCTCTCTCATCTCCAACAACTAGATTTAAGTGAATGTGACCAACTTCGGGCTTTGCGAAGACTTCCATCTAGTTTAAGCATTCTTCGCTGGGGATCCAAAAAAATGAGGACGGTGCCAGACATTTCTTACTTGAGAAACTTGAAGGAGCTGTACTTGGGTGATCGTAGTGATCCAATGCAGAATTCTTCCTCTGAGCCACCACAAATTGGATGGTTAACTAGACTAGCGAATCTAGAAACCTTGGAGTTGTGCCTCTCAAAGATTACCACGCTACCTGAAGATTTTAGTGAACTTCAACTTAGAAAACTCGTTTTGCACTACCCAAACTTGCTTGACCTCCGAGAGCTACCCTCTAGCTTATCGGTATTGTGCCTTCAGCACTGCATCATTCAAGTTTCACAATTTTCTGCAGTGAGAGGTCTGTCTGAATTAGAACTCGAATGCTGTCGCTTGGCAGAGATTATCAATCTTGAAGATTTGAGGCTATTGGAACTTCTGAAAATATCCCACTGCAATGTTCAAACAATTGATGGGCTGGAAAATTTGCCTCGTCTTAGAATGCTCACTTTATCCAACTGCCCTTCATTGACCGAATTTTCAGATCCAACAAATTATACATTTGAAATCGATATGTACAATTTCTGCGGAGAACAATAGCCGGCAGTTATGTTGCTCGCACCTCTGGTCAGAATATTGTGGAAATCCCTTCAAGAATGATACCGACTTATGAGTGAAGATCTTGCTGCACAACTGATATTCGGTCTATCTTCTATCTTCGATAAAAAGTTGGAGGCTTTTCTGAAAGGTAAATTTTGCTACTTTTTGCTTTCCTCGACTTGAACATATGTACAACTCCATGATGCACCAGTCGGTCGTTTTCTCTTTTGGCTAAGACACTGCCTGCGGTCAAATTTCTGTGCAGTGTGCACTCCACCTCGTGGGCATGGAACTTCTCTGTTGGAAGGCCCGACCTTGTGGGCTTGGACAGGCAAGTTTGTGCTTTGAAATCTTTTGCTAGCTTTTGATTCTAATTTCTCGATTCTTTTATTTTTTTTATTCTTTTAGTGAAAACGCATAAACGGTAACTGGATCACAGAACTAACATAAAACTAACAAAAAAAAGATTGTTATTAGATAATTCAATTTGCCAGTGCTTTGTGCATGAAATCATGAAACATTTTTGGCATTTTAATTTCTTTATTGTTCACTCGTTTTTGTCATTCAGAAGAAGTTTGGGACAGATTTACTAGCAGTACACCGGGTGGGCTGGGATGGATACTCAATATCAGAATGATACTTGGTGGAGGAGGAGAGATGGCTGGCTCTTTTGTTTGAATGGGAGATTTGTAGCCTTGAAGCCCGGTGGGTGCATGTTGAGAAGATAAGCCGATGGGACTTGAGCGTGGACGCGTGCAGTCGCATACTGCTCCTTCCTTTTGGGCAGAGGCTTGAAAGATTGACAGGGGAGTTGCAGCTGCAGCAAGCGATGTCGGTGTCGGTAACTAAAAAGTAGCAATAATAGCGCATTTCCCCTATCTGTGTGTCGGTGTTGCAACGAGCGTCAAATGGGCAATCATTGTCTGATTTCTGTTCTGATCAATACACCGATCCCGAGTCCGTATCATGCAACTTCGATCAGGCACTGCGTTTTTCCATCAAACATTGATGTGCTGCATTTTCCGCTGTGCTCGAGCTCTCTTATTTGACGGCTTATTATGCGACGGTCATATGATGTTAGCACTTCCACAAGCCACAATAATTCGTTTGTGTTTTTCAAAAAGGATTCGCCACCATAAAAGCTTATTATACTATATTTGGCCATGTGATAGGGAGAAGAACTCACATGCTTCTGTTCTATGATGATCGTTTTCTCTCTTTTTTCTTTGCTATTGAGAATGGTGACTCGTGGTTGATTTTCCTGAGGAAGCCTCCGAGATGTATCTGGAACTAGAATACATCATAGGGTCATCTTGTCATCTTAAACTTCTGCTCTAATGAGGACAATACATGTAGACTATATATAGAGAGAGTGAAGAAAAAAACATCGAACTTTTCTTGCAGGAGAGAGGAGATGCAGAGTGCTTTCAGGTACCTTTAGAATATGTTGTTTGATATGGATTTCAAGTATGGATTTCTACTTTGTCACGAGAAATATTGGAGCATCTTGAGTATTACCGTCCGTTGGCCGCGCAGATGCCTTAAATATTTTCGTGTTTTCTTCGAGCAACAGCCTTTGGCTGCCAAGAACACTGCCTGTCATGACAGCCTTTGGCCGCGCAAACTCCTTCAAATTTTCTGAGTGACTGTAGTTTGGCTTTTGGCTCTGCTCGGAGCGACGACCATGTGCATGGAAGCTCTACACGGTTGAAATAACTACATAAGCAAACCTTTCCGGCAGTAGATACAGTTATTTGTGATCGATTCATCGAGAAGATCTCCGGCACTTGCATTTAGCTGCATCAATTATATGTACCGACTGTACCAATCTATAGCTCATGCCGGAGTAATCTCACTTTATCATGTGCCGTTCTATTACAGTAGTACATGAAGAAGAATCGCTCCTCTGTGCTGAAGATTGACTTGAAAGGATGAAACCCTGGAGAGCGAGTCTCTTGAATGAAGTTTGATTTCTTATTCCTGTCGATAATACGCCCGTTTGGAGTTCTGAAAAATATAATGGACCGCGCGAAGCTGGTCCAACGATAAAGGGTCGAACAACCTCGTTAGACGAAGCGATTAGCAAATTCATGAAGTAAACCTCATGGCCAAAGTCCCATCTCTTGGTTTCGACCCCTGCCATATTAATAGAAGGTACGATCGTGCAAGAAGATGAGGAAGATCAAGAAACTGTGAATACAAGAACTAAAGGAAGACGAAGGAATGCTCAACCACGCCGAGACTCTTATTGATTTTTCGTTTGATCTTTCCTTTGGGTTTTTCGCAATATCTTTCAACATTATCCTTTCACTTTTATGTCTCGGTCCGTTTCTTCAAAGGACTGTTTTTCGATTTTCCGGTATTTGGATGATGGAAAATTACATGATTTACCAAAAACGTTTTCCACGAACCGAAAACAACGAATTTAGATGGGTGAAACGACTTTCCATTTTGGAAAGAAGGAAGTCATTTTATTTAAATACCATAAAACTAAATGAAAACTATTCGCTTTTCTTGAAAATTATTTTCATGAAAAATATTTTTTTTTATCATAAAGTTTTTCGTGAAACAAGGCGCGCCATTGGTAGCGCGTCTGGTTGGTCGGACCGTTCGTGTCAATGTTTTTCACCTTTAGCGAGTAGATTTATTCGATAAGCAAAATTTGTACATTATTTTTTAGATTACTTGCCTGATAAAACATTAGTCCTTTAGAACGACCTCCACGATTTGGCTCACTATTCGCATCGCAGCCGTCCAGTCTCCCTGCGCACCGTCGCCCTCCGCTGCTCGCCCCCGGTCCCTTAAACGACGAACCTCTCGCCGCCGCCGCCGCCAACAGGTCCGTTCTCTCTCTCTACACCAAGCTCAGCATGTCGCAATCTAGGGGTTCCGATTGCCGAAAACCCCAGGAGAAATCTCGTACTGCCAGTGACGCGCACGGTCGAGAAATGGAGCGGAGCTTGTTTTTTTTTGTTGGGTTTCTAGCTTCATTTTTGTTAGGGTTTTTTAGTGGCGTATCGACAGGGACTGTTGGAATTGGAGTGTGCCATGGAGTTGTTCGGCGCTTCATTCTGAAGAAGTTTGGTGGAAGAAGGTATGGCGGAGCGCAAATGTAGTGGAGATGCTTTTGGGGGCAAGAGGGCATTGGACCGTGACGACGTTCGTTTTCATAGTATCCCGAACTGATGAGCGAGAGCGAGTGTTGAGATCAGGAAAAAGAAAAATGGACTTGATGTGTAGGATGCTTTCCTTCAGATGCAGCGCGGCAAGAATAACCCTAAAAGTAGGTTGTGGGAGCATTTCTCCGAGACCATGTGGGGAGTTTTCTCCGGGGGGCTTTTCGCGTCGTGAGTGCTGAATTCCTTGTCGAAAGCTGTGTACGGCGAGGCGAGATTCGATTTGTTTGCTGTTTCTGCTATCTTCGTCGAATCTGACGATCGGTTTTCTGGCCTTTTCTTATCACATGTTGATTTTCTTGCGTGTAATTGCTTTGCCGAGGCAGCTCGCTGTCTGACTTTAGCTTCAATTTCTGTGGCTTTCGTGTTTGTATTCATCTTGGGAGTTCAAGATTTGCTTTTAGTTTGCGGTGACTTGATGTTTATTAGTTGTAATTTTCATTGCAATATCTTTTATTTAAGAATTTGATATAGTTTTTTCAGTTTATGGACATGGTTGAAGTTCTCTATCTTGCTTTCTCTTGCCCTTTTGTTTTTTCAGTAAATCCCATGACTTGATGTTGGCATTTCTGTTGGTTTCTAGATTGGACAGCTTCTTATTTTAGGTAGATTAATTGGATGGACAATTGACAGAACAATTTGACATGGGGTAGCAAATGTCTCACGATCCTTTTCTCTTTTCCCTTGAGGAAAACACCTATATGGCGTAGCTTGGTCCACCGTCGCAATATATTGCTTTTCATAACCGTAAACTAGCAAATTAGTGATAAAGTGTCTGTAAACTTACATGTACAGAACTGTATTGCCTTCTGGCTGAAGATCAAGTGTGTGTTAACTTGCATATGTAGATAATGAACAGAGGAGGGGGGGCAGGAGCAGGACTAGGTAGTGGGAGTGGGCCCACGGCTGCTGCAGCAGCTGCAGCTGTCCAGAAGCAGAGGGCGCTCTTACAGAGAGTTGAAACCGACATTGGCCACATTGTCGACAATTTCAGTCAGCTTGTGAAAGTCGCCAGAGTGTGTATTCTTTCCTCCTTGCCCCTTCGAGTCTGGAAATCTTTATCCCTTTCTCAGTATTAATCATAACAATGGTTAAGATTATCTGTCCTTTTCGCTTGTGTGAGGTTAGATTGAACATCAATAAACTGTCTCTTTGTCACTTATTGACTACCATGTAGTGTGAGGTCTACATCTGCTTTAAATGTATCGACTTGATACTGGACTAAGGTATCGTGAGGTTATATCGATAGATAGGAGGGAAGGTTGCTTAAGCTCTTGTAAGCTGTGGAAATTGGGAAAGAGTAAATGTTTCCGTGATCTCGTTCTTCATCAATGGAGTGAAAGTGTTTTTATTTTCCAAATGGAAAGAAATCTGTTTGAGATCTTTGAAGGTTTTTGTGATGGACCTTTTAATAGTGAAGAATGGAGACCTAATCAGAAATTTTCAAGATGTCATGGTGAGGGAATACAAACTGATAAAGTATGGATAATATTCAAAATGTGGATGCTTACTTCCTGGTATTGATGCTTTCGAAAATATGAGCTTAGATCAAATAGATGATAAAAGTAAAGTCTGTCTTTCCCACCCTAGTGATTCAAGTAGCATGTACACTCCGAGAGATTTTTTTTTTTACACATAACATACGAATAGATATTACTCTTATAAAAAAATAAAAGAACAGTTGTTCTGTACTTTCATCTTAGATTTGAAATTTACAAACTGGGAAGGGTTTGATATGTGAAGAGCATCCATCATGATATTGACTCAGTATTCTCACTTACGGCAGGTGAATGACCCTCCGGTCAGAAACTCACAAGAAGCTTTCATGATGGAGATGCGCGCAGCAAGAATGGTAAGATTTGGACTTCAATCTGAAGTGAGGTTTGGCCATTTAGTTATTGTAACCTACAAAAGAAGTTGAATGTGCTCATTAACCCAAAAAGCAGTTCATGTTCGCGCGCGCGCGCACACACACACACATATATATATTCTTGCTGCGTGTCAATTTAGTATATCTCTGCTGAATCCATGAGAGACTCACAATTGCAGAGCTGTGAGACTTCTAGAAAATGGATGTAGAATTTCTCTTTCATGATAATAGGCATTTCATTATCTCAGAGATTGCATTCGCCACACATGTATTAGCAATAAGCAATAACCATAATGCGAAACAACCCTCACAATCTGGATTTTCTGTATAGTTTAAATGAACTTGAGGGAACACAAGTGGTCACTCCAAAATTAGTTACTCGAATCGGCGATGCAGGTGGCTTAGGATTATTAACTTTTCAAGGAATATGATGAAGTGGCGACAGCATCTTTCTATAGTTTAAATGAACTTGAGGGAAAATAAGTGGCATAACCTTGAGATTAGTTACTTGAATAGGTGATGTGTGCGGTTAAGGACTAAAAACTTTTCAAGGAATGTTATTAAGCGGTGGGAGCATCTACTCGCAACGCATCAGAAATGTTAACCCTGGATTGATCTTCTTTACTTTCTGAAGCTTATCAAAGAAGCAGCTTCTCTGTGCTAATGTATTCGTCTCCTCCTCCATCTGATGCATGTACCAAAAACAGGTTCAAGCAGCTGATTCGCTGCTGAAATTGGTATCGGAGCTGAAGCAGACTGCCATATTTTCGGGATTCGCATCTCTGAATGACCATGTCGAACAGAGAATCGTTGAGTTCAACCAACAAGCTGAAAAATCGGATCGAACATTGTCTAGAATTGCAGAGGAGGCAGCTGCCAGTCTCAAAGAGCTTGAATCTCATTACTACTCTTCATCACAGAGGACGACTCATCCCACAGAATCTTAGTGGAGCATGGCCGTGATCTTGTGTATTGATTTCTGGGATTATTTGGACTTGTTACTTATCTCGAAGCTAACAACAGCTATGTACATTATATCGAGCTTCTTGGTATTCTTTAATTTTAGTTTTTAATTATATGCTCTGTTTACTGTGCGGGAATTTTGACACTTCTGAAATTTTTTTTTGAAAAAGTCATTTTTTAAGGAAATAGCAATATTTTTCGGTGTTTGATCGAAATTTGAAAATGAATTGGGAATTATTCTTCGTTGTTTGGAACGGAAAATTTTGTTTTCCTAAAGAGGCATGCACTATTCACGATGCGTGTATATGTTTATCGCAGTCTACCGGCGAGGATCTAGTAATTTGGTAGAAAATACAAATAGCGTCATTCATTAACTAAACTTTTGAAGTAATTGAATACCTTGATTTTGAATTGATAAAGTTAAGGCTCATCTCATTTTATTAGACCTGGGTTCGGCCATCGAGGTCCTGGATACTTAGGCACGATGGTTGAAAACTCGGGCATGGGTCGCTGAGGTCTTGGATCAAGCCTTGAGGGACCTAGGGCTAGCCGTTAGGGTCCGGAATCTGGGTGTTGAGGACCCCGCCTCGGTCAAAGACTAGGCCCCGACCACGGGGGACTCGAGCCACCTGCCGAGGTTCCAATTGGAGGAGTCGGGTTTCTCGAGTCCAATCGTTTGGAACTTGAGCACGGGCGCTAGGGACCGGTGCCCAATCTTGATTGACTAGGCTCGGGTGTCGGTGATTTGGGTGCAGGATCCGAGTAGTCGAGCATGGCCGCCATTGACTCTAGCATGAACATCGGGGTGTCAAGCCCGGCCTTGAAAGACTTGGGACCCACCTCTTTATACTCAGGTCTGATCTAGATCTGGCCTCAATGGATATTAGCCATAAGTTTTTGTTGCTCCGTTGATTATATATAAAATATTTGGTGTAACATTAAACAAAACTTTTATACATGTTAAATAGTTCTACCACATTGCATTAGTAAATGAAAATTCGACGAAGAAAATTGTGAACACATGCGATGCATGGATCTTTCAACTATTATTTGGTTCGTCCATGTCTTCGTTTCCATCGTACAATGGTGTAGGATAATATCAACTCTACTTCTATTAGCACTGTGGTGGGACAGTGACAATGGCCTTGTTCAAAATGACGATAATTCTTGCTCAAACTAATGTTTTTATCATAAGTGTAAAAATTCAATAATCATCGATACCAATCGCCTATTCCTAGCCTCTATTTATCTATTTTATATAGAAAAGAAAAGCTCGCGCAGCTCTTTTTCATCAGAATATAAGCAATTTGCTATCCAATACGAAAGAAAAAGAAAAGAAAAGAAAAGAAAAGATTTGCTTAAAATCCAGCTTAAAAGGAAACCTTGTCTCAAAACCCGAAAGATGTCCAAACATGTGGGTGTCGTTTTGGAGCGAAACGGGGAGTCCTTGTACTCCATGCCCCTGACCCAGAACACTTCCGGAACGACACTCCCAAAGCTCAAAACGGCAAAACCAAAAAACTCCCCTTCGACACAAACACAACCCTCGCTCCCTCCCTCCACCGCTCCTCAGTCTCGCCGGAGATCAACCCACCCTCCGCCGTTCCGTCCCCCGCCCCGTCGGCGCCGCCCCTCCTCCTTCCCGTCTCTTCCCTTCGCCTCTTCTTCTTCTTCTTTTTCTTCTTTGTTCGTCTCTGCGGAACGGGCGTGCGTGCGTTCCAGATAGCGATGCTTTCTGTTCGGTTTTCCTCGGGAGAGTGAATGCTTATTATGTGTTGGAGCTCCCTTCCGTTGATGCTCTCTTCTTGTCTGCTCCGACACCGCGGGATTGAATGGTGAGTGGAACCGGTCCTTCGGTAGGGTCTCCGCTGCTCGTGTTGTTCTGTCTCGGCTTATCGCACCGAGTTTTTTTTTTGCCAAAGGTTCTTTCATTCGGTATATTCTTCTGTAGTTTAAGAGCTGTTCGATGTCCTTGTGCGAGCAAGTGAACATTGGTAATGTGCGATGACGTGGGTTTGTTCTGAAAATTGGTGTCCTCTGTTTTATGCGTTTCGGATTGTTTGAGCTGATTCCAACTCTTTCTTCGGTTGCAGCATTGGTACAATCGGCTCAGATAGGGTTCCTATGATCACGGTTTAGAGATTGCTGCAGTAGAGATTATTCACGGGCCGGCGATTGATTTCTTGTGACGGGTTCTTTATTTTTCACGCCCAAGAAGCGATTTTTTTACTTCCATCGGATGCCTCCTTTGCTCTTGTTCTTGGTGGTTTCTTGGGAGTTGATGGCGCAAGAATAATTCCAGTGTGATAAGTTTAATTTGAAATGCGTCGCGGCATATCTTTGTTGACTCGGCGATTTCTCAAGGACTCGCGTGTTACCATCACTACTAGTAGGGATGTTTTTGGCTCTCATTGTGGTTCTTTGGGTTCGAGAGATGGTGGTTTTCTTTTGTTTCGGTTTTTCTCGTTTACTCCGATGCACCGTCGCGGGCCCGATCCGGATGACCCCGCCAATTTGATAAAAGAAGATGGGGTGTCTGTTTGTTCACAAATGTGGATCGAGAACTTCAAAGAACCTGATAGAATTGCTACCAATTTGAGTTCTTATCTCAGAAGGTTCGAGTTATGGGTGTTGGCATATCAGAAGGCGTGCATCGATGAGACCGGTTCCTATGTGCCTAAGAGTTCAATCCAGAGAGCTGAGCTGGAGGACTTGTTGGCGCTGAGAAATGCTGTTCTTGATAATAGGTTTAGATGGGGTTCTAGGTTGGAGTTTTTCATGAAGTCACCGAGGGATAAGACGGAGTATCAGTCGTTGTCAAAGAGGAAGATTAAGGCTATCTTGACTACCACACAGCCGACCCCATTTCAGGATAAGATCGTGCAGGAGGTTTTGCTAATGATTTTGGAGCCAATTTATGAAGCCAGGTTTTCACAGAAGTCATTTGCTTTTAGGCCCGGGAGGAATGCGCATACGGTGTTGAGGGTGATTAGGAGGAATTTTGCAGGGTATTTGTGGTATATAAAGGGGGATTTGAGTACCATATTGGATGGGATGAAGGTTGGGTTAGTTATAGGTTCTTTGATGAGGGATGTTAGAGATAAGAAGATAGTTGATTTGGTGAAGGCAGCGTTAATAACACCAGTCATAACGAGTAAGCCTGATGATGGTGAACAGAAGAAAAAGAAGAAGCGAAAGTATCAAAAGAAGAGGGTGTTAGCAGAAGATGAACCAAAGCCCGACCCTTACTGGTTAGATACATTTTTCGGGTTTGCACCCGAGGAGGCGGGGAAGCTTCCTCATTGGGGACATTGTGGAATTCTTAGCCCACTTTTGGCTAATATATGCCTCGATGAGTTAGACCGTTGGATGGAGAGTAAGATAAAGGAATTTTACCGTCCATCTAAAAGTGACGTTATATGGAATAGCCCAGAAGGGGAAGCAGAGCATGGGAATACATCTTGGCCAGAGTTTGTTCCGACAAGTGGGCCTGATAAAACTCGGAAGATGGACTACGTGCGATTTGGTGGTCACATTTTGATCGGTGTTCGGGGCCCGAGAGCGGATGCGGCAACATTGAGAAAGCAATTGATAGAATTTTGTGATCAGAAATATATGCTTAAGCTTGACAATGAGAGCCTCCCTATTGAGCACATCACGAAGGGCATAATGTTCCTTGATCATGTCTTGTGCCGGAGGGTTGTTTATCCAACTTTACGTTACACTGCGACTGGGGGAAAGATAATTAGTGAGAAGGGTGTGGGCACCCTTTTGTCAGTGACAGCGAGCTTGAAGCAATGTATCAGGCAGTTCAGGAAGTTGAATTTTATCAAGGGTGACAGAGATCCTGATCCGCAACCTTGTTTCAGAATGTTCCATGCCACGCAGGCTCACACAAATGCGCAAATGAACAAGTTTTTGTCCACAATGGTTGAGTGGTATCGGTATGCTGACAACCGTAAGAAAATTGTGAACTTCTGTTCATACATAATTAGGGGTTCTCTTGCAAAGCTATATGCTGCCAAGTACAAACTCCGTTCACGAGCTAAGGTGTACAAGATTGGTGCAAGAAACCTGAGTCGTCCATTAAAGGAAAAGAAAGGACAGTCTCCCGACTACCATAATTTGCTGAGGATGGGTCTTGCTGAGTCTATTGACGGTCTCCAGTATACTAGAATGTCTCTTGTTCCTGAAACTGATTATTCTCCTTTCCCTTGTAATTGGAGACCTGATCATGAGAAGGCATTAGTGGAATACATTAGGCTTGATGACTCGAAGACTTTGGAAGAGCAAAGGAGTTGCATTCGAGAACAAGGTCTTGTGTCCCCTCAGGAGTACATTTCAATGCTCGTTTGGAACTACAAGAGGAATACTGTCCGAATGGATCAGCTGTCCTTGCACAGTAGCAGCGACAATGGTATCGAAAATAGACAGTTACTTTTGGGATCGAATCTTGAAAAGAAGGGTGATGATTGCAAAGAAGAGCAAGATGATGAACGACTTTATGTGGCACAAGGGTGAAACATGTTCTCTCTTTGCGATAAGAATTTTTCCCTTTTCAGACGTCTAGCTTTCAACTGAGTAGTAAAAGAGAGATGACTTTGCTAGTAGAGAAACTTAGATGACTTCTGCAGTATTATTGTAAAATGCAAAGGGATGTGGTATCGTGTATAGTCCTACTTTTAGGAAAAGAAAAATCTTGGGCCATGAAATGGAATCGGAGCGACAATTAATGCTGCCGATGGAAGATGTCAGTGTTTTTTCTTCTTTCTCAGGAATGGTTTTCATCATCTGGACTTTATGAGGCCTTTTCCATTTCCTTGATCGTCTCTGGTCATGAAGAGCATTTGTTAATTATCTGTTTGGCCAGAGTAATTCTGAAAGTTTTTCTTTTGGTGCTCCCCACTGGCGCTCTTTGACCGGGAGAACATAGTGGAGGTAATTCCTTGTCTCTCACCCCATTAGTGCATCCTCTTTTTTATACCTATTTGCTAATTAATGCAGTTTTGAAAGCCAATGCAACTTTTCCAGAGAAGACTCCACCTTCAAGCTCTCTGATTCTTTAGTCAGCAGGCAACAGAGCCATCTTCTTCAGGTAAGTGGTAAGCTTGGGCGCCAATGGATGCACACAAGTTCAGTTGAAGTTCCAGCCTAACATCTCATCCCTATCAGTGACTTCTCTACTGTAGTTTTCATTCTTCATATTAACCTAGTAGTGATGCTTAAATTGGTTGGACAGGTTGGTTTCAACCCTTTCTATTCATGTCTTGCTGGTCAAGGAAGCTTCTAATTGGATGCATTTTTTCTCAAATATTAAGTGTAAAGTTGTATACAGATTTAAAGAAGTACTGCTTTGTGTGATGGTTTGATATTGTTCTTGAATTATGGCTTTACTGATCAAGTGATTTAGCTTGTAAATTTCATGTTCTTAGAGATACTGATTTGAATATGGAAGAAAGACGGAATTTCAATAGCATTTGGTTGGTTATGATGTGATTATCATTTCTTAGGACTGGTATATTTACTTTGTTATTGATCAATAAAAATTGTGATCATGAAGATGATCCATTGAAGCAGTGGATGCTCTTCAGATTTGATTTTTTAGAGCTTAGTCTGTAAATGCACAATTTCTGCAGGAAAAAAGCATATGATGATTTCGAAAAGCAGATGGGGAAACATCTTCTATGGTAGCCAGCCAATCGGACAAAGCTGGTGATGTTGTATAGATGTCTTTTTGAGTATTATCCCCGCCTATAGATATAGATGGGAGGTAGGCGAGGGTAGCTTGCTTCTGCTCTCCTAGTCTACCTGCACATGTTATTCACCAAGAAAAGGCAGCAAGTGGTTCTTCGCTTAGTAGAGCTACCGGCCGCCGGACAATGACCGCTTCTTGTTCTCGCCCAGCCGCTTCTTTTGAGTTGATTTTTATTTAGAATCCTAGACTAAAGAAGAAGCTCCTGAATTAGCGCAGGGCCAAATCAGCAGCAGGACAGTTGGCTTAGCTCGTTCTATGGCTCGCTCATTTGGTCCAATCAAGCAAAGGAGCTCGACAAGCTCTGTCCTTGATCAACATGGCTTTGGGATGCATCCAGAGGATGTTCATTATTTTGATTTTCACCTTCTTCGGGGACCTCTTCACTGCTTCCAGAATATGTTGACATGATTGCCTTGACAAATTTGACTTTCAACCGAACTCAATCGATTGCGAAATGTCCAAGTTCTTCCAATATCTTCAATAAAATTTCATCACTCTGCTCCTCAGTGATTTTTTCACGAAAAGGCTTTTCTGGATGGTGTTGTCATGTGTTGAATCTTGCTCTGATAAAAAATTGATGTGGGACAATCTGATTTGCTTGAATTAGATTTGGAAGTACTGTTATAGGGCTGTGAACAGTACTGTGGGTTTAAGTTGGCTGATAAGTGTGACAGAAATTGATGAGCGTTTGGGAGACCTTGGAAGAAGGGTCAGGAAAGAAAAGGAAAGTTATTAATCTAATAAAGAAAATAAGTCGGATTATCATCTAAAACTAAATCTCCATTTGGCATGCCTTTTGCAAGTCTTCGAAGGTTGTTGCTATAGTTCTCCATCACCTTAGGTACTTTTGTGTCTGGATGCTCTCCCAGATTTCCATACTTTTTCTTTCTCCTGGGAGCGACTGCGGTTTGAGGGTTATTGACACCAACCTTATTTTGCATCACAGTAGAACCTTTTCAGAATCCACTCAGATACTCTAGCCTAGTTGCGTACATTAGATTTGTCCTTGCTTGGATATAATGTTGTTGAATGCATATATTGGCAGTGTTCACAATTTTCTGTTGTTTCGAGTCTCGAGGCAGGCCAACCTTGAACTAGTTGCTCACTTTGGCGGCGACTTTATGTTTGGACCTGCAGGGATTTTGGTGGATGTAAATTTCCATGCCTTTGCATTAGCCCGCCTTAAGGTATATGGTTTGAATCTGTGATAGGACTCCATGACTAAAAATTAGTTTAAATGAGCTGGTCCGGGCATTCTCCAGTGGGCTCTAGTAACTTAAATCCGCGTGCTTAATGTCTGATTTCCCGTCAATTCTTTTGTTGGCTAGGACTAGGTAACGTAAAGTGCTTAGTGTAATTGGGTTGGATTGGTAGCAATGAGGTTTTAGGCCTTTCTCAAAGAAGCTGTCGGAAATATTGGTCGGACTGGTTATATAGGCTTTTATTAGGACTCCGACACATAACAACTACATACAGGCTTCTCTAATTCTAGTTCCGAGGTGATTATTTTAACAAATCTGTAATTTCCTCAGCCATGTGATCTTGCTCTTCTCATAGAGGTATGAACTTGGTCACCTCAATAGTCAGAGGGACCTGTCAATAGCTGAAATAATTGTTGGGGCCGAACGATCATAGCGGTCGTCTGGAGGCCGCCCAGGGAAAGCGTGCTTGTTAAAAAGTAGGGGAGCTTGAACCTCATCCATCTGTTCAACCACTGCGAGTCATAACGATGATTTTGGTTCCAGTACCACAGCAAATGGAGCTTCCGAGCAAACGTTCGATTTCCTGGACTGACGACATTTCTAGGACAATCAAAACTTTATGACACCGGAGGAGAATATATTTTGTGACGTCGGTGCCTTCATTCGGAAGAATTGAGCTTCGGACATTCTCATCCGTGTAGGTCGGTAATGAGCTGTTATTGCAGAGTGATGTTTCTCCTGTTTCCCATTTTCACAAACCTCTGCAAGGAACGTAGGCTCGGGAAAGAAGGGACAGTTTGAAACGCACGTACACCTCCGCTGCCTATGGGTTTCTCTCTTTTACACGATGATTCGTTCCAACCAGCTTTCCGGTAATATTTCTTCGACATTCGCTTGACATATGTTGCCCCAGATAAAATGTTGATTTCAATTTGTTCTTTTAAGTACAAAAATACAAAGCACAGATACTGGTCAGCATTCATGGTCAAAAGAAATGATATGGTCCCCATCTCTGCCATCAATACCCAGAAATATACTTGGAAATTGCTGATTCAAACACTGCCACAACTAAATTTGAAAAAATGATCAGGAGCTCTATCACGCTAGCTCATGTGCCAATTGTTGAACACCGAATTGATCCTCATTTGAGCTTTGTTCAATAAGTTAATGACGACTGAATTTTTTGGGAGAAATGAAGCCAAATAATAGTGCCAAGTAGCTAGAAATGCCGTACAGAGAAACTAAACAGGGACTATATTCTGATGCAATATATTTTCTGATTGCAAAATGATAAAAGAAAAGTACGTATAAATCAGTACACTAAACACCCCTCCCTCCCTCCCTCCCTCTCAGCAATCCAGCTGAACATCAACGAATACCCAATGCGTATAGATTCTAAATGTTGTAACATCAAAGGTATTATTATGCCTAAGCACTCCAGCTCCTTCGTCCGTCTCGTCACAGCCATCTATTTTATAGTTATCGCCCACCCAAAAGCGGCTTTCAGCTTAAGCCATGCCACAGCAGCCTTTCTCGGCTTCCAATTTCGCTCAGGTTCAAAGGTCCGATTAGAACCTGCAACATTCCAATGTCCAATGGTCTCAGATGTCTCTTAGTGATCTCTGTATTTAACAAAACCTATCTAGTAAACGTTGAATGGTCACATTTTCCAGGTCCTGTTCATTCCATGGTAGAAGCATATCACCTAGAACTGGAAAATGAGAAGTCATCGAAGCAGAACGAGCTGCCGTCGACATAGAGCTCGTCGTGTCACAAACTGTAGCTTGTAGGCAGTTCTCGATATTCCCTGCTTCATGGGAAACAAACTGTTGCAGGTTTTGAAGAGTGCCAAGGGAGTAGTAACCAACACAGCATACGGTGGTGTTATCACTGGTGAAGGCTGACATGCTGTTTGAACTGGTCACTGAATCGGAGTTGAACATATCACCACCATATTCTGAGATTTGGCCACAATTCTGGTAGGTGATTTTTGACATGGATTCGAGGTAGATCTGCAGAATGGATTCAAAGAAAAAAATTTCTTCACATTCGAGAGGAAAGTCAAACCAAATAATTGCATGGGCAACATTAGTGTAGAAAGAAAGTGCCTAGGAAGTCTGTCTAACGAGAAGATCACCGACTTTTCCCTACTATAATTTCGCACTTAAAACAAGCTGCAAATTGTCATTATGTCATATCACATTTTATTAAAGAACTATGTTCATTTATTATCAATGTGAATTTTTGTTTGTCTCCCTTATCCTCAGATTAAAGCTTGTAAGCTCTGGTTTCCTTGCAGATATGCAATGCTCAATAATCATGACTGAGCCAGATTGTGGCAACACTTTGAGCCTAACCTTTTGATCGCTGGAAAGTAATCCCATATCTAAGAATTGTCCATTACAGATGAGTCCTTTGAGCTCATAGTTCCAGTTGAAAAGAATGGCATTGGATTGGCCTTCATTGCAATAGTAAACATACTGCTTGGCATCGGAGACACATGACATGGCATGCTCCAGAGTATGCTTCCACATAGCATCGGAGATTCCACCACCCACGATCTGAAATTCAGATAATTCAACAAGAACTAAGTAAAGAAAAATAAGGACTCAAATATAAAGGCACGGTAACAGTAGGGAAACATAACAAAGACTAAAAGGCGAGACTTTACATTCTCAGTCTTAATTGATCCCTGGAAAGAAGGCCGAGAAAATCTTGGACTGCGACAATCCCAGCTCCTGTCAATTGTTTGTGCACTTGTCCACCCATCGCTATTCCAACCAGTCTCCAGACATAATCACTTGGTAGAAGTGGGAAACGCTTCTTGGCAACTATAGAAAGTACAAGAAGCAGAAACTTCACAACAAGCACAGCATTATAAATCTCCTCCAAAGATGAACTGCTTGCGTAAGCTAAAACCAATGTTGAGCAAATTCATCTTGCGATAGTCTCTATGTCAACAAAAGTACTAACCTCTAACCAACACTGGTTTTAGCCTACGCAACTCTGGATACTAGCTGTCTGAGTAGTTTTAGATGATGTGTTTAAACAAAGACTATAAAAACAGTAGTTGCTTCGAAGACTCACATTCTTCACGGCTATCTTCAACAGTGAGGGTGGTTCCTTCAGGTGTAAATTCTGCAAGCATGATTTTCCTGGTGGAATTCCGAGGGATAAGTCACACTTAGCTTGCGTTCCCAGTTGCAACGTTGCTACATGTACTGAGGTTCCTAAGGATGTTCAGGCTATAGCTTTAAAAAAATTAGCCCTCAAAATTAGAAAGATAAAAGTCTGTCTCAACTGACCACTTCAACACCACTTCTAGACATCCAGATAATCAACACGCTAGAAACATCTACAAAGAAAGGACGGGATTGTCTAGATGAGTTGCTTGCAAAACATGATGTGCTCAACAACATTTCTCGAAGGTCCTTCAAAGTTTGCATTTTGTGGGTTTCTTGCATGGGGTTGCAAACTACGGGCGTGATTATAAGTTGCCTTCTTATTCCATTCTCACCACGAAGTTTATCCCCAAATTAAGTATGGAAGTTAGTATGTAAATGGTGTTGAGAAATCATGTGCTTTAACGAGGTGTACGGTAATTCTAGATGGTGAGGTTAATGTTCACAGAAGAGCCTACCTAAACATCATTTTATATTCTCTAAAGGGTAAGCCTTGTGAATACCGTTTAACTTCCGAAGAATGAGTTGACAAATAGGTCTATTGTGGATCGATTGCAATCTGCAATAGATGAAATAGGACTTCAAAAAGTTGTAAAGTTCATCACTAATGATTTGGATAACCACGAGCCCCTCCATACGCTTATCCAAAGGTATCTAGGTACCTCTATATAACATTTTGTGCTGCTCACGGCATTTAGTTGCTTTTCGCATATATCTTTCAAGAGGTTGAATGGGTTGGAAGGACGATGTACGATGTTAAATTGGTGAATGACTATTTGAACAAGTATGCCCAGTCTTTGTCCTTGTCTGTGAAATTCAAAGGCAAAAGGGAATTGGGAGATGTTTTTCCTAATGGTTTAGTCTCAAACTTCAGAATGCTTCAGTGTATTCACAATGCAAAGTCAAAGATACTACGTTTAGTTGTTTCTATTGTTGAAACATGATCGATAGTCGCTAGTGCACTATGAAGAGGAGTAAGGCAGCCAAGCAAGATTTATGAATTAATATGAAAATTAGTTAGTTGTCTCAAAAAGAAACAACCAAAAATAAAGGCAAAGAAACTTGACCACGGATACCAGATAAAAGAATACTTTAACTTAGGTAGGTATTAAGCCGGCATGGTATATAAACCATGTATTGTACTCATATGCTGTCATGCCAATATATGGATAGACCGCCCAATTGCTTGGCATACTCCCAAAATTTGTCCCTTTTCCTACCTAACCAAACGGCACGCACCAGACTATTATTTAAATTACAAGCCAACTCCCAAATTTTATTGAAAGTAGGTACAAGCTAATGTTGGCTAATTAAAACTTCAAACTCAATCTAAGTTCAGCTGAAATATTTAAGGAAGCTACACGCAGTTTATAGTAATTTTAATGAATGTATCCGACTAAACCTTTGCCTCAATGAATAAGTGTGGGCGCATGCTGGTCATGAAACGAGGTTGAAAAGGTTCCTCTTTTAGCGCTGGTAGTTTGGGCACTGTGAACCTGGAACCTGTAACAACTTTGCTCATTGTTTCTTCCTCAAAATGTCTCAAGTGTCTCCATTCAGTAGACACAACCAAACGTTGTATCGCCGATTTTGCATTGTGAATACACTGAAGCATTTTAAAATTTGAGGCTAAACCATTAGAAAGAAAATCTTCCAATTCCCTTTTGCCTTTGAATTCACAGACAAGGACAAAGACTCGGCATACTTGTGCAGATAATCATTCACCAAATTAACATCACACATCGTCATTCCAACCCATTCAACCTCTTGAAAGATATATGTGAAAAGCAACTGAATGCCGTGAGCAGCACAAAACGTCATGTAGGGGTACCTGGATACCTTCGAATAAGTGTCTTCCAGAGGGGCTCGTGGTTACCCAAATCATTAGTGATAAACTATACAACTTTGTGAAGTCCTATTTCATCCATTGCAAATTGCAATTGATCCACAATAGACCTATCTGTCAACTCATTCTTCGAAAGTTCAATGGTATTCACAAGGCTTGCACTCTTTAAAGAATATAAAATGTTGTTCAAGTAGGCTCTTCCGTGAACTTTAACCCAACCATCTAGAATTACCGTACATCTCGTTAAAGCACATGATTTCTCGACACCATTTACATATTGACCGACTTCCATACTCAATTTGGGGATAAACTTGTGAGAACGGAATAAGAAGGCAACTCATAATTGTGCTCGTAGTTTGCAACTTGTGCAAGAAGCCCGCAAAATGTGAACTCTACATTTCCAAAAATGTTATTGAAAATAACATGTTTTGCAAGCAACTTATCTACGCAATCGCACCCTTTCTCTAAAGATGTTTATGGAGTGTCGATTATTTGGACGTCTAGAAGTGGTGTTGAAGTGGTCGGTTGAGACAGACTCTTATCTTTCTTATCTTTCCTATTATGAGGGCTAATTGCTTCAAAAGCTATAGAAACATCCTTAGGAAGCTTGGCACATGTACCAACGTCACGTTCGGTGATGCAAGCTAAGTGTCACTCAACCCCACCTAATTGCTCTGCATACTCCCAAAATCTGTCCCTTTTCCTAATCATCTCATCCCCAGCCAAACCACACGCACCAGACTATTATTAGACTCCCAAATTATATTGAAACCAGGTGCAAGCTAATGTTGGCTAATTGAAACTTCAAACTCTATCTGAGTTCAGCTAAAAATGTTTAAGAGAGCTGCGGACTGTTTATGATAACTATCTCTACGAATCCTTAATCTTTTTTATTACTCTTAATGACTGAACATCCAAACTAAAGACTTTAGATTGCGCATCACACAATCTAAAGTCTTTTTATTTGGCTTTAGATCTTACAGAGGAAAGAGATTCGTGAACAAAGCGACATTCATGAAGAGAGAGAGAGAGAGTTTCACTCGTTTGTGCATGGATAGACATGGAAGCAAGCGAAAGAGAGTGGTTGTTACCTTAATGAATCCAAGCAGAAGCAGAGTTCACTGAAATTTCTCACACATCGCTACCCCAGAAAACCTACAAGCGATCAAAAATCAGAGAGAGAGTACATAAACGATTGCATTGTTGGGAGGCTTGTGCGGCCTTTGAAGAGTAGCGTAGCAGCAAAAGTACACTAGCATGGTTGGGCGATGGGGGTTGCTCCAATTCACAATACAGGGATGGATTGTAGGTAAGATACCCAAAGAAACCCCATGCCCGAAACGCCTGAAATTTCCCAGGAGAAATCTTTTCAACATTAGACTTCGATCAAAGCAGTCTAATGGCTCCTACCGTTCTCAACACCAATCCACCATAACTCACAACCACATTAAGCCCATAATCAACCCATTCATGTCAATTATCTTAACCAAAAGAGCACCCCAAAACATCGCAGCCGAATCCGAAACGCAACACTCCCAATTCACAGAAAACAGACTGAACAACCACATACAAGCTCTACGTTCCTATGGAAAATTACCCTTCCCCGTTGGGCTGAGGATGAGGAGTACGGTGAGGCTGTTAAGAAAAGGGTGCGCATTTACTTGGGCTAATAATCGAGAGACGGAGTATGGTGAGGTTGTTAACCAAAAAAACAGCAGGGACACAAATTCTTAGGTAAACAAAAAAGTGAAGAGATACATTCTCTACTTTCCTATGGAAAATTACCCTTCCCCGTTGAACAATACTATATACTGGAAAATCTGATCCAAATCTCAAAAACTCTAGAGATTGGGCTTTAATGGCTAGCCCTAATAAGCCACCGGGATACAAATGAAGCTCTTATGTTGGAATTGTCAAGGGTTGGGCACACCTATGACAATTCAAGCTTTAAGAGTCCATGTGACTCAGGAAAGGCCCAAGGTGTTATTTCTTATGGAAACAAAAAATCAGCAGCAAGTGGTGGTTCGGCTAAAACACAGGCTTAAATTCCAACACTGTTTTGTGGTTAATCCTAGGGGTATAGCAGGAGGTTTGGCGGTCATGTGGAGTAGCGGGGTGTCTGTCACAGTGCAGTCCTTCTCTGATGAGTTCATCGATGTGGTATATAATGATATAGAGTGCAAGATACCTATGAGAATTACCTGTGTGCATGCACCAAATAACTTCAGAGAAAGATTGAGACTATGGGAGGAATTGAAGCACATAAGCTCCCTAAATCACCTTCATGGATTTGTTTAGGGGATTTCAAAGAAATTCTTTATCATTGGGAGAAAGTTGGGAGAAGGATGGCCAAATATTATAGATTGGTGGCTTTCTGGGACTTTGTAAATGAATGTTCACTGATGGATCTTGAATGCAAAGGGTGCGCATTTACCTGGGCTAATAATCAAGAGAGGGAGGCTTTTGTCAAAGAAAAATTGGATCGCATCCTATGTAATATGGACTGGAAGGTATCTTTTCCATCTGCAGAAGCTTATGCATTGCCGGCTATAGGCTTAGATCATAGTCTGATTTTACTGACTTTTGAAGTTGAAGCAGTCAAACAAAAGAAAAATTTTAAATATGAAGCTTATTGGGCTGAGGATGAGGAGTACGGTGAGGTTGTTAAGAAAGCCTGGACTGCCACAACTCAGGAAAACCAGCATTACTGGGCAAACTGAAAGGAGTCTCCAGGGCCCTAACAGTGTGGAGTAAGAAAAAATTCTCCCATACACAACGGCAAATTAATATTCTAAAACTGGAACTTCAGCAGATTACAAATGACACCGAGCAACAGGTTGATAGCGAGAGAGTTAGACAGCTTAAAAATAGAATTCAAGAATTATGGAGGCAAGAAGAAATGTACTAGGGAATGAGGTCTCGAATTACGTGGCTGAAATGGGGGGACAAAAACACTAAATTCTTCCATGCAACTACGATTCAAAGAAGGCAACGGAACAAAATTTCAATGCTGAGAATGTCAGAAGGGGAATGGAGTAGGGATCCTAGTAGACTCAAACGGGCTACTGCAGATTTTTTCAAGGAGTTATATACATCGGTGGGCTACTGCGACTTTCTTCCTGTTCTTGAGCAGTGCACCACCACTGTGAATGAGGAAATGAATAATATGCTGACTGCAGAAGTCACTCTTCAAGAAGTTAAGGACGCAGTTTTTCAATTGGGAGCCTCGAAAGCGGCGGGGCCAGATGGACTTAACAGACAATTTTAGCAGCATCATTGGGGGGATATTCAGGGAGATTTATTAAAGCTCGTCAAAGATTTCATGAACTGTGGTGTTTTTGAACCTGAGATTAACAGGACACTTATTGCTCTCATTCCAAAGGTCCCAAACCCAGAAAATCTCACCCAATACCATCCCATTAGTCTGTGCAATTTCACGTACAAGATCATCTCAAAGGTGTTAGCAAATCGTTTGAAACATTGGCTTCCTTTCTTAATAGAAGAGGAGCAAAGTGCTTTCATAACTGGCCACCAAATCCAAGATAATATATTGGTTGTACAAGAGGTACTCCACCAGCTTCATATCAGAAAAAGAAAGAAGAAGTTTCAAGCTATCTTGAAACTAGACATGCAGAAAACCTACAATAGGATTGAATGGGACTTCTTGGAAGCTTGCTTGTTGCAAATGGGGTTTCACAGAAAATGGGTATCTTGGATCATGCAATGCGTCACAACGGTATCTTTCAGTGTCAAATTTAATGGTGAATCACTACCATACTTTCAGCCATCAAGAGGAATCAGGCAAGGAGACCCTCTTTCCCCATATTTATTCATACTCATAGCCAATGTTCTATCTTTGCTCGTGAAGAAAGCTACTGACATGGGGAATCTAAGAGGTATAAAATTGAACAGACATTGTCCAACACTAACTCATTTATTGTTTGCCGATGACTCCATTTTTTTCCTGGATGGGAAAGTCAGCGAATGTCAGAATATGGCTGATGTGCTAAACCAATACTGTTATGCTTCGGGCCAGTCTATAAACTTGAATAAGTCAGGCATCTTCTTTAGCGCAGGCTGTCCTTGGAGTTTGAGACAGAACATGGCCCTAGAATTGCAAGTCCCGGAAATAGAAAAAACAGGAAAGTATCTAGGTATCCCATCAGATTGGGGAGCCTCAAAGAAGGATATGTTTGCATGGATTTTGGCTAGAGTAAATATGAAATTAGAAGGGTGGAAAGAAAATTTGATGTCCAAGGCAGGAAAGGAGGTCCTTCTGAAGGCCGTGATTCAAGCATAACCGCAATATGTGATGTCAATTTTCAAAATCCCATTATCAATATGTCGAGCCATAGAACAGAGGATTGCTGCCTTTTGGTGGAAAAATGGAGAATCAAAAACTGGAATACACTGGAGGAGATGGGAGCTGCTCAAAACTAGAAAGGACAAAGGAGGCTTAGGATTCAGGGATTTAACTACTTTTAACAAGGCAATGCTGGTAAGCAAGCCTGGAGATTCTCCCAGTTTCCATCAGCACTTTGGAGTAGAGTATTAAAAGGTTTGTACTTTCCACACACTGACTTTTGGCATGCGGGGAAAAGATTTAGATCATCCTGGGGCTGGCAGAGCTTAATCATGGGAAGGGACACAATTTCAAACTCAGTATTGTGGTCGGTCGGAAATGGACAGTCCATTAAAATCAGAGAAGACAGATGGCTCCCTTCAGGTGTGATTGGCGCCCCAGCGAACCGCGACGAACCAGAATATGTGACAGCTCTTATAAACAAACATGCATGTTCCTGGGATGAAAAGGAAATGCGACGGTGGTTGGAGGACAGAGTAGTAAAGGAGATAGTTTCTATCCCTCTACCTACTTTTATTGAAGCTGATAGAATGGTCTGGACACGAACCAAATCGGGTCAATACTCAGTGAAAAATGGCTACAATGTCCTCAGACAGACAGAACCCACAGCACGCATACAGCAACCATCCTCCTCCTACCAAACCCCAACAGAACTTCGGAATATAATATGGAATCCAAACAGCTCACCAAAGCTGAAAATGTTCCTATGGAATGTCTGTCAAAATGCATTGCCTACCAAAGAAAAATCTACTCAAACGGAAAATAGTACCTGATTCCTCTTGCCCCTTCTGCCGGCTAAACAGCGAAACCATCGAGCACCTGATCCTCCTCTGCCCGTGGACAAAAGCACTATGGTCAGATCTGCGGGTAAACATCCATGTCTCCAGTCAGGGGCTTAGGCCCCGTTTGGTTCAGCATTCCCAATGCTCATTTGGCCTCTAAAGTCCCTTGGTCAAATGCAAATGGCGTTTGGCAATTTTTTTTACTCACTTTGGGGAAATGCAATTGCATTTGGAATGCTGGCCAAGGGACCTTTGGCCAATGCACCTCTGAAGGTGCTTTGGGAAGTTGCATTTTCCGAATACAACTTGCACTATTCATCGACACTGTTCATCTTCCCCAAACCGACGTCCGGCCTGAGGGCTAGCCCGACTCCGGCGACCACCGCCCGGGGGTCGCGCGACCCCGGTGACCGCCGCCTGGGGTCGCCGGACCTCAGGCGGTCGCCTGGGTCGCGCGACCCAGGCAACGCTTCGCCTGGGTCGCGAGACCCAGGCGACGCCCGAGGTCCGGCGACCCCAGGCGGCGGTCGCCGGGGTCGCGCGACCCCAGGCGGTGGTCGCCGGCGACCAGATCTGGCCGTCGGCGGTTGGCCGGCGACCAGATCTGGCCGGAGGCGGTGGCCGGCAATGTAGCTCCACCGGAGTTTTTAAAAAAAAAAAAATAGCAAAAGTACTTTAGCCCAAGTTGATTTTATAAAACACTTATCTAGCTACTTGTATTTCGAAAAACCCCTTTAGCCAAAGGTATTTGCGTTCCCCCAAATGCATTCCCCCGAAGCCGAATCAAACGGCCCTTAATCGAATAGAACAATGGCTCTTGAACTACAAGAACTCACAAGAAGAACCGCCAAACCTGGAATTAATCACAACGATTATGTGGCAAATCTGGAAGGCGCGGAATGAATTTGTCTTCAGACAGAAAATCCCAGATCCGATAAAAGTAGTTACTGAAGCGTGTGCCCTGAACGATAATATCACTCGCTGGAACTCGAAAACCACAGGGAAAGGAAAGAGAAAGCAGAGCTTACCAAAGTCATGGATCCCGCCGCGCTCGGGGACGCTCAAAATTAACGTTGATGGCTCGTTCTCGGCGAGTGAGAGTACCGGCGCTGTCTCTTGGGTGTGCAGGGACTCCTCCGGGAAGCTGATCGACGGTTCCGCGAGTGCAGCGCAGGTCCGATCGGCCCTCCATGCCGAAACCCTAGCTTTGCTGCAGGCGTTGAAGCGGGTTTGAGAACAAGAGTTAGAAAACGTGGAATGCCCGAAGGCACTGATCAAGTTTGTTGGGAAGTCCAAGCGCTTATCAGGGAATGCCACCCGCTGCTTATCAGAAGCGAGCGGTTACAAATTCCTCAAAGATTTCACTTGAAACATGAAATCTACCGTCATCGAATATAGATTCTTCATTTTTTTAAATCTAGAACCTATCCGTTCGAACGTAAAACATGAAACCTACTTTGTCACAGATGCTAGGGTCGATTTCAGATTCTAACAGGTTTTTTTTTTAAAATTTTATTTTTAGTTAAACAAAACGAAAATAAACGCAACAATGACTAGTTACTGAAAAGTAACATTTCACTTAATAGAAAGGGGATAAAACATACAAATAATAATTATTGAGATGCAACACATGACTTTAATTCCAAGGCATGATTAGAGTCACTTCATTCATCCAAGCGGTGGCTACAATGTTTATATAGAAAATTCCCCATAATGTCTCTAAAATCTATCCAATAATGACAAATCGCACAAACAATTATAAAGTGCTACTGACTTGGATCTTAAGTGAGACCATATAATTTTAGACGATGTCAAGGTAGGTCTATCATTTGGCAGATAAAATGAGCCAACTAGAGCTCATTTTATATCTATGGTCCGGGTCGGACCAGCAAATTGGACTGGGTCCATCGATCCGGTTTTAATATTATATTATTATTTTATTTAAAAAATATTATTTTATTTTTAAAAAAATTAATTAAAAATTTCGAATTTTTTTATTTCCTTTTTAAAATTAAGATATAATTTAGATATAAATATTGTCTAACATTTTTTTAAATTATGCGACATATCTTAATGTTTTAAATTGTTGTTGTATTATTATTATACATTTTTTTAATTAAAATATAATTACATAAATTGTCATGTTTTAAATCAAATAGAACTATAAAACTATGCAGTAGGACTTTGCATGTTATATTCACCATTGTTGTATTATTATTATGCATATTGTGTTTTTAATTAGAGTATAATTGCATAAATTGTTATGTTTTGAATGTTGTCCCCTTAGTTAGGGTTGGAACCGTAGATTGCATATCTTTCTTGACTTCTAATCAATAATGATTGTGCACTCGCTTAATTACCTTACATGTTAGGAGAAATGTTCTAAAATCAATCTAAATTGCCTGACAAATATTTTCTGAAATGAACAAGGTAAAAATGTACCGAAAGGGCATGAGTTATTTAACTAGTGTAACCAAGTCCTCGAACTCATTTAATCTCTGGTTCGCAGAAGTAAGCAATTCTCCCATTGTTTTGCTTGTGTGTCTAATCGACCCACCATAAATCGATTAGTGGCGACTCCTAGATAAAAATCATTTGCAGGTTAAAAACCTAAACTCCTAAGTCGCGATATGGTATGGGCTTGGGAGAAGTCTGAGTTAACTCCCGAACTTAGACTTAGCGCGTACCAGGTGAGACCCTCGTCGTTTTTTGAAAATAAAAATCAGAGGTCGATCGCGACAGTTCACAAAAGAAGAAAAAGAAAAATTCACAATGTGAATATGTTTACAAAGTATCACACAAATTATTACCATGAAGATCCAACAAAAAACACAAGTAACTGCAGAAGCTATGAATCCAGATTCTCGTGTCACGGTAGGTATGGCGAGAATCCCAGCTCCTACCTATCAAATTTCGAATCATTAAAGCAAACATCACAGCAAGAATGAGCCGCTATAATTCCTCGACAAATACGACCAGACTTAACAAGCAATTTGTTATGCCCAGAATTTGCATCGGACAGTAAGAGATCAGATTATCAGAGAGTCCATGATCCAGACAAAATTGAACATAACCTACGTACGAAATTCACTATGCACACAACGCGACGCTAACTTAGGCCAATCACTGCAGAAATTGCACACAAATCGGTAATCGAATCCTTACCGTAGTGCCTGCCACCATAAAAATCACACTGGACAAACTTCTTGAAAACAGCAAAACAAGAACACGAATGCCGTCACACTAGTAAAAAGCAACATTGGACAATGCAGCTGCTAAGAATCGTGCATGCCGCGCGAGGTCGGAGGATACCATACTAGGTTCCTGCTTGAGAGTGGCCCGGTTGAGATTCGAGAACAGCTGCTCGACTTCGAGTTCGAGCTCGTTCTCGTTGGGCGATGGCCTCTGCGAAGAGCATCCGAGCCTCACCGTCCTTGAAAGCTCGGAAGAAGAAGAAGAAGAAGAGAGGCGATGAGGATGTACGGACGGTCCGCATCCGGGGAACCGCGAAGCAGGGGGCGGCGAGTGAAAGGAACGGCGGTTTCGGGGTTGGACCGAGAGAGAAGGCCATGGAAGACAAAGAGACGAAGACGACGATGGCACCATCGACAGCGTCCCTCTCTTCTTCGCTGTGGTGAGCAATGCGAGGAGAGGCAAGAGGGTCTCGTCGAGTTGTGGGTGTGGGGAGTGGGAGAGAGAGCGCAATGGAGGAGCGACCGAGCGAGGGGAAATTTAGGAAGAAAAAGAGAGTTAGGGTTCTTAGTGGCTTCCTGTTCCTAAAAAATTAGAACCGAGAACCGGAACCTCCCACCCTAGAATCGAGAATCGAATTGGATCCGCCGGTTCGGTTCTTCGATTCTCGGTTCTATCTTGAAATCGTGCTCACCCCTACTACTTATCAGTGTTAAAGGCCTTCGTTTGGCCCAGTGTGTAAGAACCCAAAACAAGGTTGCCAATTGGGTAGTGAGAGCGCGAGCCCGAGCCCATAATGTCCCTCTTAGGTTCTTTGGAATTTATTATGCTCTGAAGCCCACTTAGAATGCGTTTGTTTTGCGGAAAATAGATCATTTCTGAAAAATGCTTTCCAGGAAATCATTTTCTAGAAAAATGAGTTCATTTTTCGATATTTGGCTAAAACCTAAAAAAGACTTGGAAAATATTTACAATTGTTTGGTGAGAAAAATCTAATGGTGAAAATTATCAAAAAAATTTATATTTTTTAAAGTATTTCAACTTATTTGTTATTTTTATTAAGAAAAGAAAATACATGAATGTTTTCTTTCTTAGAAAGAAAAGAAAAAAATAATAACAAATTCAAGATGAACAATTTCGAAAAGTGTTTTCACCTTGTTAGATTACGGAATTCACTTTCCTAAAATTAAATATGATATTTGTGTTGACTGGAAAGTATTTTCCGTTGATCAAATCATTTTCAAAGAGCCAAATGGATGAAAATCCGAAAAACACTTTTCGGAAAAACTCTTTTACCAAAACAAACACACCCTCACCCTCAGTGTAACTTTCAGTTTCTACGGTACGAATGACATGCACTTGTTTCCCAACAAAAAAAAACACCAGATACAAGCCGGTAACGGCACATTGCCAAAACCCAATTGAAGAAAGAAACTTGTTTACTCTCCCCCTCGGAATCCAGAACAAGAGCCGAGCCGCTAAACGGCTCCGTCGCGCTTTCAATATCCCGCGAGAGGAAGGTCCGACGCTCTTCGAAGCATGTTCCCCGATCTTCGCCTAGTTCCTTCAGCCTCGCACTCCGAATCTCCGACGAGATCGAACGAGGCGGCCAATGCCGGATCGGATTCGTCAGATTTGGACTCCGGAAGACACGAGGAGAGCGATCAATCCGTGGGAATGGCTCGTCGCTCCTCTTCCCCTCTTCTCCATCTCCTCCTTCGCCTGGTCGTTCCTTCATTCCTTCGCTCTAATCTCCCCGTTGGCTTTTCCCTTCCTGTCGAAATGGCCGACCGGAGGAGGAGTTGAAGAAATCGTCGAGGCCCTTCTTGGGCCCAATATCAGCGTCTCCTCTGTACATCTCTTCTTTCGTCATTTTTCTAAGGTTAAGATTTAAGATTTCTTTCTTTTATTTTCCGAAAAGAAAAAGAGGATTCTATTTATGAGCTTCTTGTATTGGGTATTTTAATGAGAAATCAATTAATAAGAATTTGAAATTCTCAATGCTGCTCGTACCGTGCGACGATAATATTTTTGCAAATCGAAATATCTTTCGCTTGGATTGACCAAAAAAATATCGCGGTCCCTGATTTTTATTGTCTAGATAAAACTCCGTCCACTTACTTATATTTTTTTAGGATAATGTCAGCCACGCTAAAAAAAAAACTAAACTAAGATAGATTTGCTAAATTGACAATGGCCGTTTAGATCTGAACATGCGAATAAAATTATGCCATCAAATCAATCGGTATCCGAGTTTTAACAAAATTCCGTATCTTTATCATCAAAAAGCGGAGTGCCAAATCCAATCTATTTTTCTAAAATTATCTATAACCATGTAGCAATGTCTGCAAGACTTTTTTCTACTTGTGCTTGGTGAAGCGCGTAGCTTAGAATGAAAGGAAAAAAAAAAAAAAGATCTCTGACAGAGTAGAGATTTTTGTAGGCACCCTGTCGGTGCTAGAAGGGCTATGCAGTGGAACCGCCCGAACCAGGAACCGCCCGGATCGGACCGATTTATGTTATTAACAGCTGAAGTCAAAACTCGAAGAAAGGTCATCTTCATAGAAAATGGATCAATCCTGTCTACCGAAGGGAGAGAGTAGGCCAAAACGGTAAAAGTGATTGGTCAGAGTACTAAGGGCGCGTTTGGTAACGCTTATGTTTCTCTATTTTTCTGTTCTTCTGTTCCCTAGAATAAAAAAAGAATAAAAATTCGTTTGGTAACGCATTTTATTTTTCTATTTCCTGGAATAGAAAAGTGGCCAAAAAATAGATTTGGAGCAGAAATAAGAAGTAGAAAAAATCTATTTCTTTGTTCCTAGAAATAGAAATAGAAATAGAAAGGTCAAGTCCTCAAGTCGGGACCTCAGCTTCTCCTCCATTCTCTGTCGTCTGCAAACCGTCTCAAAGCACTGGTCCGGTCCATTCTCGGCGAAAATAATAAAAAAATTATAAAAAATTAATTAAATTATAAAAAATTAAAAAATTCCAAAAATTCATAAAAATCAGAAAAATTCTCAGAAAATCCATAAAAATCAGAAAAACTCATAAAACCCATAAAAATTTGAAAAATTCCGAAATTGAAAAAATTAAAAAAAATTCATAAAAAGCTTTCTGGAAAATAAAAAAGAGACAAATTTCGGGAAAGTGAAAAGTTTTAATAAACTTTTCCCCAAAAAAAACAAAAATAAAAATTTCACATAATGGCTTAGAATAAATTAAAAAATTCCGAAAATTCATAAAAATTAGAAAAATTTCAGAAAAATCCCATAAAAAATTAGAAAATTAAAAAATTCCCAAAATTCATATAAATCAAAAAAATTCTCAGAAAATCCATAAAAATCAGAAAAACTCAGAAACCCTTAAATATTTGCAAAATTCCGAAATTGAAAAAATTTAAAAAATTTCATAAAAAATTTTCGGAAAATTAAAAAGAAACAGATTTAGGGAAAGTGAAAAATTTTAATAAATTTTACCCCAAAAAAATATAAAAAAATTCACATAATGACTTAGAATACCTGTGGCCACCCACTTTGAGTGAAATTTAAATTTTTGAGGTGCCCAAGTGGTATTTTTGAAGATTCCTTAGTTTAGGGATTAAAAGGGGTTTTAAACCCCTAAAAAGGATTAGACAAACCAAAAAATCATGCTTATTGATTTTTTTCACTTATAACTTGTACTTATAGTTAAATAAAAGATATAGATTTGAATGCAAAAAATTGGGAATAGAAATTTTGTGCAGTTACCAAACGCATTTCTGTTCTTTTTCTATTCCAGGAATAGAAATTTTGTGCAGTTACCAAACACATTTCTGTTCTAGAAATAGAAATTTTGTGCAGTTACCAAACGCATTATTTTGCTCAGAAACTCTTCCGGGAAATAGAAATAGAAAAAACTATTTCTGAAAAGAAATTGTTCCCAGAAATAAAAACGTTACCATACGCACCCTAACTGAACAGCCTAGCTTGCTCAAGCTGATACTTTCCAATTCAATTCGACACCCAGTGAGCTACTCTTACAGACCAAAAGAAAAAAAAGATTTTCCTCCTTTTCCTTTCTCCTGGGAACGACTGTGTTTTGAGGGTTATTGCCTACTTAATTTTGCATTACAATATAAAGTTTTCAGAACCCATTTAGATACTCTAGCCTAGTTGCAGACGTTAGATCAATTCTTGTTTGGATATGATGGTGTTCAATGCTTATGTTGGCAGCGTTCACAATTTTCTGTTGATTGGAGTGTCGAGGCAGGCCAACCTTGAACTAGTTGCTCGCGTTGGCGAACGTGATTGTTTGCAGATCTCCAGAGGTGGTCCAAGGAGCATGTAAATTTCCATGCCTTTGCACTAGCCCGCCTTAAGGTAAATGGTTTGAATCTGTGATAGGACTCCAATGGGCTTTAGTAACTTCAACGAGCATGCTTAATGTCCAATTTGCTGTTTAAGTCCTTTGTTGGCTAGGACTAGGTAACGTAGAATGCTCTGTAGAATGCCTAGTGTAATTGGGTTGGATTAGTAGCAATGAGGTTTTAGGCCTTTCTCAAAGCAGCTGCCGCATATATCCTTTGAACTGGTTATACCGGCTACATTAGAAAGACCAGGACACATAGCTACTACCTAGATGCTTCTCTGATTCTACTGCTGAGGCAATATTTAAGACAAAGATATAATTTCCTCAGCCATGTGATCTTGTTCTTCTGATAGATATGTCAACATCTTAACCTAAATAGTCAGAGGGAACCTGTCAATAACTGAAATAACGTTTGGGGCCAAACAATCATGGCAGCTTGTCTGGAGGTCCCCCAGGGAAAGCATGCTTGTTGAAAAGTAGGAGAGCTTCATCCTCATCCATCTGTTTAACTACTGTGAGTCATAATGAAGTTGTTGGTTCCAGCGCCGAACCAATTGGAGCTTCCGCGCAAATGTTCCTATTCCTGGACTGTCGACATTGTTGAGGACAATCAAAACTTTTCGACAATGGAGAATATGCTTTGTGACGTCATTGCCTTCATTCAGAAGAATTGAGCTTGGGACATTCTCATCCGTGTAGGTCAGTAATAAGCTGTTCTTGCAGGAGAGATGTTTTTTCTGTTTCCCATTATCACAAATCCCTTCAAGCAACGTAGACTCCAGAAAGAATGGACAGATTGAAACACATGTACACCTATGCTGCGTTTGGGTTTATCTCTTTTACACGACGATCTATTCCAACCAGCTTGCCTTTAAAATCTAGGTAACATTTCTTCGGGCATTCGCTTGACATATGTTGGCCCCTAATGAAACATTGATTTCAATTAGTCTTTTAAATACTAAAAATAAAAAGCATAGATACTAGCCAGTATTCATGGTAATAGGAAATGATATGGTCCTCGTCTCTGCCATTGATGCACAGAAAACTTTGTAATTCGCTGATTCAAGCACTGTTGCAACTATTATTTGAAAAATAATCATGAGCTCTATCCCACAAGCTCATGTGCAGATTCTTGAAATCTGAATTGATTCTCAATAGAGCTTTGTCCAAGAAGTTAATGACGACCTGATTTTTTGAGAGAAATGATGCCAAAAATAGTGCTGAGTAGCTGAAAATGCCAGACAGAGACTATATATTATCTGATTGAGATGATACAAGAAAAGTACGTATATATCAGTACACTAAACATGGCTCCCTCCCAAGGTTGTAACGAATTCCCGAGGCGTATAGACTCTCAAGGTTGTAACATCAAAGGTATTATTAGGCCTAAGCATTCCAGCTCCTTGGCCCGTCTTGTTGCAGCCATCTTTCGTATGGTTATCGCCCACCTAAAAGCGGCTTTCAGCTTAAGCCACTCCACAGCAGCCTTTCTCGGCTTCCAGTTCTTCGTAGTTCCAATTAGAACCTGCAATATTCCAATGTCCAACGGTCTCAGATGTCTCTTAGTGATCTCTGTATTTAACGAAACCTATTTAGTAGATGCTGAATGGTTACATTTTCCAGGTGCTGTTCATTCCATGGTAGAAGCATATCACCTTGAACTGGAAAATCAGAAGTCATTGAAGCAGAACGAGCTGCCATCGACATAGAGCTCATGGTATCAGAAACTGTAGCTTGTAGGCAGTTCTCGATATTCCCCGCTTCATGGAAAACAAATTGTTGCAGGTTTTGATGAGTGCCAAAAGAGCAACCAACATAGCATAGGGTGGTGTCATAACTGGTGAAGGCTGACATGTTGTTTGAACTGGTCATTGAATCGAAGTCGAACATATTGCCACAATATTCTGAGATTTGGTCATAATTCTGGTAGGCAATTTTCGACATCGATTCGAGGTAGATCTGCAGAATGGATTCAAAAGAAAAATTTCTACACATTCAACAGGAAAGTCAAAACATATCATTGCATAGGTAGTATTAGTGCAGAGAGCAAGTACCTAGGAAGTCTGTCTAATAAGAAGATCACTGACGTTTCCCTACTATAATTTCGCACTTAAAACAAGCTGCAAATTGTCATTACGTCATGCCTTATTTTATTAAAAAATTATGTTCATTTAGTATCAATGTGATTTTTTGTTTATTTTCTTATGCTCAGAGCTTGTAAGCTGGTTTCTTTGCAGATATGCATGCTCAATGATCAAGACTGATCCAGATTGTGGCAACACTTTGAGCCTAACCTTTTGATCGCTGGAAAGTGATTCCATATCTAAGAATTGTCCATTACAGATGAGTCCTTTGAGCTCATAGTTCCAGTTGAAAAGAATGGCATTGCATCGGCCTTCATCACAATAGTAAACGTATTGCTTGGCATCGGAGACACATGACATGGCATGCTCCAAAGTATGTTTCCACATAGCATTGGAGATTCCACCACCCGTGATCTGAAATTCAGATAATTCAACAAGAACTAAGTAAAGAAAAATAAGGATTTAAATATAAGGCACGGGCGTGACAGTGGCGAAACATAACGGACAAAAAGGGGAGACTTTACATTTATCAGTCTTAATTGATCCCTGGAAAGAAGGGCGAGAAAATCTCGGACTGTGACAATCCCAGCTCCTGTCAATTGTTTGTGCACTTGTCCACCCATCGCTATTCCAACCAGTCTCCAGACGTAGTCACTTAGTAGAAGTGGGACTCGCTTCTTGGCAACTATAGAAAGCATAAGAAGCAGAAACTTCACAACTAAGTACAGCATTATAAATCTCCTCCAAAGTTGAATTGGTTGCTAGCATGGTTGTACCATAAGAATGACCAATTAATTTTGTCGCATTGTCTCCACAATGTTGAGCAAATTCATCTTGTGATAGTCTCTATGTCAACGAAAGTACTAGCCTCTAACCAACACTGGTTTTAGCCTATGCAACTCTTGATACTAGCTGTCTGAGTTGTTTTAGATGATGTGTTTAAACAAAGACTATATAAACAGTAGTTGCTTCGAAGACTCACATTCTCCACGGCTATCTTCAACAGTGAAAGCCTCGGATATGGTCCCATGGATATGCACTGCATCAGAGCATCTCCAAGAAACCTTAACTCCAAGCCTATATTTGCCACTCTTTGTCCAGCTTGAATCCTGCGTAAAAGTGAAATCGCCTAAAGTGCCAATCCCTCCTTCTAGGGTCACTAGCAAGTCGCCAGATAGAAGCGGCTTTCTCTTCTCACACCCTTTGGATAATACGTGGCTTTCCAATTGTTCCCTTGTCCAATCAACTTTGTCAACATCACCATCGAATACGACAATCTTCAGCTTAGCGGTTGATCCTGGTCCGCTCTGAACAACTTCTCCAGTTTCTGGATTTAGCAAAGCAACTTGAATGGCTGTTCCTTGATGTCCCTGAACCTTTGCCTCGGTGAATAAGTGTGGGGGCAGGTTGGTCATGAAACGAAGTTTAAAAGGTTTCTCCTTCAGAGCTGGTAGTTTGTGCACTGGGAACCTGTAATAGACAAAGTTCATTCTTAGAGAAATTTGAGGGGACCAATTTCATAGCACTACCATCTTATCCTATCCAGTACCAAAAGATGGTCAACGGTGACTAGTGCACTGTGAAGGGAGTAAGGCAGCTAAGCAAGATTCAGGAATTAATATGAGTCCGTTATGCTTTCTTAGTTGTCTCAAAACAAGAAACAAGCAGACATGAAAGAAGGGAAACTTGACCACAGATACTAGAATAAAAGAAAACTTTGTGCAAGATACCAGTCAAAAGCAAATTAACAAAAACAAACTGCATTTCATAAATGATTGCCATGTATGAACTTGTAACTTACAGTCACTAGAGAGCAATTGAGGGAACTAATATTATGAGCAAAAACTGGGTGACCTTACCAGTATGTGCTTGCTCCGTCGATGTCACCTCGACTGCGACTCTCTGGTACTGTATTGGCAGAGTTATATTTCCAGTCTTGCTCGAGCTCAACATAATCATCATGGTTGTCTCTAAGATGTGCAAAATTGATAGGTTTCATTGGTCCTGACTCCAACATTCTAAACTTGTCCATCATCAACGTATTCGCCCTCAGGTACACAGAGTCATCCACCTTACCGACAGGTAATGCACTCGACTTCGTGATTTGGGTAGTTTCTGATGCATTTCGACACTCCAAGCATGAAAAGGAACTACAAGGTTGGCTTAGAATCAGAAGAACATACTTTTGAAGTACAGGAAGGCCATCACCACAATACTCCCACCATTCATCTGTCATGAGAAAACAACCACTAAATAAAGAAATAATGACTGTCTATTGAGAATTAATAGAGAATCCCAGTCAATAAAAAGTTTATGGAAGGATTTCTTTTGCAGATCACATGCTCTGTGAGGGGTTGATATATTGTAATTCTAGAATTCTATAGTGGCTTTTCGTAAATAAAAATCACAATTTGGGCTTCAAAAGTTGCAAACTAAACGAGGAAAGGTAAAGATTCTAAATATTTGGCTACAGTAGGAGTAGATCATCTTATCTTGATTGACTTTAACATAGTGAGGAAATTTAAGGAAACAAGAAATCCTTACAGGGATGAGATGCTTTTGACATTGTTTTTGCTGCATATGTGAGCAAGTTTGACTCTCTTTTGCGGTATTGTAGGACCTGCCCCATGAAAGCTTCTTGTTCTTCTTCAGCAACCATATTTTGTAGCACATAATCGATTCCATCTTTCATTTCTTTACTCTCATAAAAATTGTCACTTAAAAAGTAGGACGGATTCAGAAAAGCTGCAGCTGCATGCACTGGATGAATTACTTTAGCTCTCATGCCATTATAAAGCTTCCATATGCACTCATATTTGCCATCATTATTGTCAGAAAGCCTCTTGAGAGATTCTTTTACTCTCTCCATCGCTTCATATAAGTATGAAATTGTTGGATTAGTATTACGAGACAAACAATAAACTTCAAATAGTGGTTCCAAAACTTGCAACACCTCCTGGCATTGGCTCCAAAATTGGGGGCTTTCAACCATAGAAACAACTTTGCTCGCTGTTCCTTCCTCAAGACTCAACTGTCTCCATTCAGTAGATGTAACCAAATGTTGTATTTCTGATTTTGCATTGTGAATGCATTGAAGCATTCTGAAGTTTGAGGCTAAACCATTAGGAAGAACATCTCTCAATCCCCTTTTGGCTCCAAATTTCACTAATAGGGACAAAGACTCGGCATACTTGTACAGATTATCATTTACCAATTTAACCTCACACGTCGTCCTTCCAACCCATTCAACCTCTTGAAAGATATATGCGAAAAGCAACTGAATGCCGTGAGCAGCACAAAATGTCATGTAGGTACCTGGATACCTTTGAATAAGCGTCTTCTGGAGGGGCTCATGGTTACCCAAATCATTAGTGATAAATTGTACAACTTTGTGAAGTACTATTTCATCCATCACAAATTGCAATTGATCCACAATAGACCTATATGTTAACTCATTCTTCGAAAGTTCAACGGTATTAACTAGGATTGCACCCTTTAGAGAATATAAAATGATGTTCAGGAAGGCTCTACCGTGAACATTAACCCAACTATCTAGAATTACCGTACACCCCGTTAAATCACATGATTTCTTGACACTATTTACATATTGAACGACTTCCCTACTGAATTTGGGGATATACTTTGTGGTGAGAACGGAATAAGAGGGTAACTCATAATTCTGCCCATAGTTTGCAACCCCACGCAAGAAACTCGCAAAATGCGAACTCTGAAGGACATTTTCAGAAATGTTATTGAACACAACGTGTTTTGCAAGCAACTCATCTAGGCAATCCTGTCCTTTCTCTGTAGATGTTTCTGGCATGTCGATTATCTGGATGTCTGCAAGTGGTGTTGAAGTGGTCGGTTGAGACAGACTCTTGTCTTTCCTATTATGAGGGCTAATTGCTTCAAAAGCTATAGCCTGGACATCCTTAGGAACCTCGGTGCATGTAGCAACATCGCGACCGGGGACGCAAGCTAAGTGCGACTTAACCCTTGGAATTCCACCGGGGAAATCACGTCTGCAGAATTTACACCTGAAGCGACCACTCAATTGCTCTGCATACTCCCAAAATCTGTCCCTTTTCCTAGTCATTTGGTCCCTAAGCAAACAACACACACCATTCTCTTAATGACTGAACTTCCAAACTTATAATTAATTAGTACTATTGCGCATCACACAATCCGAAGTCTTTTTCTTCGGCTTTAGATCTTATAGCGGAAGGAGATCCATTAACAAAGCGACAAACCATTTCTAAACTGAAGATTACAGTAGAAATGCTAAGCATTTAATTGTAGTGAATGACATTCGGCGGAAATGAAATGACCATGAATGAATCTATCGATGTGTGAGGATACGAACTTAGAATTTTCAGGGACAGAGAGAGAGAGTTTCACTCATTTGTGCATAGACATCGAAGCAAGCAAAAGAGTGGGGTTGTTACCTTAATGAATCAAAGCAGAAGCAGAGTCCACTGAAATTTCTCGCACAGCGCTACGCCTGAAGACGTCAAAGCCATAAAAAATCAGAGAGAGAGAGAGAGATTGCATTGTTGGGAGGCTTGTGCGGCCTTTTCAAGAGCAGCGAAACCACAAAAGTACGCGAATGATTTTCAAAGTTACGCCATGCCAGCGTCCTTGCGAACCATCACAGGCGTACGTAACGTTACGAATCCAACCTAAATGTCGTCGAACATTCTGGTCACTCAGTCACCGTTGTCTCTGAGCTAACACGTGAACTTCTTTTTGTGGAATTCTTGGGTACTTCAAAAAGGATAACCCACGATGGACTTTGAGTAAATGACCGAGTGACGACGTCCCAGATCGTGCTCTATTCAGGATTGGCAAAGTTTTTTACTTTTTGACCGGACACTTTTGACAACTCTCCATTACTTTGGCCAAATACAAAAATAGCACCACGTTTTATCCGAGAAAAATCTAATACTACTTTCCAAATGAACCAGCAACAAAAAAACACAACATGTGACCATTGTGATAAAAATAGCAAGTATTCAGTCCATTCTCCTCGTTGTTTGTTATGCAAAAGTTGGTTGGGTTATTCATAAACAGAGTTGGACGGTCATTTAGTGAAGTGGTGGAAGTGAACCGTTCCAAAAGATATGTAGTCCGAAAATAAATTATTTGCAAAAGTTGGATGGTTATAGTGGTAAAATTTTGTAATATTTTTTGTACGTTTTGAAGGTCGTATTAAATTTGTCTAAGAGGTTGTGCGTTTTTGTTTTTTTTGGTTTTTGGGCCAATCAATTTTCATCTAGAAGCTTTGTCGATGATTGCAAGGTGCTCCATCTATCACTCTAAAATTTGCATTTTACTGAATTCATCATAAAAATTCAGCCTTGATTGAGTTACACAAGAAACAGCCCAAGGAAAAATAACTCACATCGGAGTGATGTTATTTTCATATTATGGACGGTGTGACTTATGCACCCAGCTGAAAAATCCTTCATATCCATCCTTTCTCAGTCATATATAAACATTATCCATTCACATGACTTTAATATTGTTTATTCTTCAATGTGCATGTTGATCGAGGCATTGGAGCCAGAGCTAACGCGTTCAGCATGTGAATGGGAATCTTATAATCACGACAAATCTGTCTGCTTCTTAATTCCTTATAAAGAACGACGTTCATACTTGCAAGTGGAATGTCGAAGTAGGTGAAGAAAGACTAACAGTTCACTATCTCATTATTGATGATTTTCCCAAAAGTACGGAACAATCTCAACCATTCTTTTCTTAACCTGTCAAAGCTATTATCCAATCTCCTAATAATTGTTGATACTTAGTAAACGTCCCTCGTTATGTGACAAATGGTTCTAGGGACATTTCCAAAATTGCGTTGGCCAAAAACAGAGTTTCGTTTCGTAAATATGTGACACTAGTAGTGAATTCTAAATCTCGTCTATAAATTCTTGCAATTGATAACCTGTTGATCTGGTTAGCAGCTATAGTTCACGAATGACGTTAATTGATTCGCTATGATGTTAATAATTTACTAACTAGTTGCTTGATAAAAAAGTTACAAGTCGTATCTTTTTTATGGACAAACATACATAGCTTACTAGCAATTTTAAAAACTTCACCTTTTTACTTATTGGAAACTAGACTAGTCCTTTTAATAGCGGATAACCGACCACTGACAGCGTTTGATTTTCTAAGTTACGCCATAGAAGCATCCTTTTGAAATATTACGTGCTTAGGACAAATCATTAGATCATCACCATCTATGTCCGTACTTCTTGGAGGCTAAATGTTATCAGATATTCCTGTACCCTCTGTCACTCTTCGAGCTACATGTGTACACAATTCCCATTGGTGGAATTGCGAAGTCATAAAGGAAAAGACAACTCAAATAATGCTTTGAGGCAATAATGATCACATGACAACCTCCCTCGATTGTGCTCTGTCAATTCTGAAACATATTGACAAGTTCGTCCAATGTTCATCTAGAAGCTCATTGACGATTGGAAGGGTGTTCAATGCATCACTTATCTCTTTTGGATTCAACTGAATTTATCACCAGGTGAGAAACAAAAGAAAAATTCAGCAGCAACCAGCTCAAAAAGACAGTCCAAGAACACTCCCATGTGATTGATTTCGCTCGATTGGATGGACGGCGTGACTTAGGCATCCAACGCCGAGATAAGTCAATGGCCTTTTCGGAATTTAATGCTCTCCCTTATCTTTTATGGTAGGCCAAGGTACAAAAGAATCTAATGGGAATCCATCCTTTTCCAAGCATAGCATTATTATTGGATTTACCAGCATTGACTTAATTAATTCCTAGCAAGTTATGCACAACAAGAAAGCAATTCTTGAATGTCCACATTTGGGGCATTATAGTTTAATAGGTTAACGCGCAAAGTACGCGTTTAGTTCTAATACTATATCGTCTATGTGACCGGAATATTATGATGTCAACAGATTACTCATCTCTTACTTCTTAAACCATTAGGATATATTTGCTTGGATGTTAAAAGAAATGTGACAATAAGGCAAAATCATTTTCATGGACTACTATTTTAGTTTGAACCTACATGGACATATAAGAATCAAGTGATCTCCTGAGAAGTGTTAGGATTCCTTCCTTTTGTTGTCGTCGTCGTTGTAGATCACCTAACCCTACGAGCTAGCTGCAGTGATTGTACAGCCTGAGGCTCACTTTTTACTCGACGTAACACAAACATTAGGTCAGAAGAATGTAATTCTTTGCCTCTCCTCTATCTGAGTATAGATGACTTGCTTTAAACAACATCATATGTCCACCGTTCAAACACAAGAAAACAAGTTGATGATTTTTGAAAAGTCAGTATTGTTTTTGAGGTTTAACGGGAAAAACTTGCAATGTGTTCATTTCGTCTTAAATCAATAACAAGTGTCATCAATCCATTTCTTCTAGTATCTGTGAAGTGCTTATGCTATTTTTGTGAATTGAAGAAGTTAATGACAGCATTAACACCTCTAAGAATGTTTACATGCCATAAGCATGCCATATTTAGTCCCTAGTTTAATAAATATTACCTTAATCAAGTAGAGATCGGGCTAGCAATTATCTTTTCATGATTTCAAGAATAGTGAGATTTACAAATGATATTCCGAAGACCAAATCAACTCAATTATTTGCAGTATTCGCAAGGCACAATTAGAGAGAAAACTCTCTCAAGACTTGTTATAAGAGAAACTTAACGAATAAGTACTCCGAGATCCACAGCAAGTCCAAATTAAGTTGGGGTTTACGCCTTAAACATAAAATACACAAATCATTAAATATACAGGAAATGGGCCTAATGAGTGCTCTACGAACAGCCATAAACCCAGGAAAGAAATGGACTGTTTGGGGGCAAAAATGACATCAGTGGGTTCCATAACTCCACTCAAATCAAAATTTTGGGCACGTCAAACGAATCAGCCAATGTTAGTTCTAAGCCGCTTTTGGATTTCTACTTATTTAAATTGTAAAGTTCACTTTAACCTCCAATGACATTTTTTAGCGTTTTGCTGTGTAGATCAATGTTTCGTAGTGATACTGATTATGTACCTGCCAGCCGTTACGGTGTATATGCTTGGGCAATGTAATCAAAAGTGGCAATAAATCATTTTAATATACTACTATGTCTAGTTTGAACCTACGTTAGCATAGAAGAAGTAGAAGATCTATTGAGAAGTCTTAAGGGTTCCTTGCTTTTGTTGTGGTTGTTGCTGAAGACAACATAACCCAACGAGCCAGCCATGTTGATAAGACCTTAGAAATTTCGCACCTCAAGAATTGTATGGAATGATGCTCATTTTCTTCTCATCATAACTCGATCATTAGGTCCCAAGAATGTAATTCTTTGCCTTTCCTTTATCTTCGGATAGAATGACTTGCTTTAAACAAAATGAAGGCGTGAACTTGGCATGTTGTATGAAGTTAGTTCCTTATATCATCCGATGAAACTATTAAAGCACAAGAAATACAAAGTTGATGATTTGCGAGAAGTCGGTACTGTTTTTGAGGTTTAACGGGAAACACTTGCGACGAGTTCATTACGTCTTAAACCAATATCAAGCGTCAAAAATCGCTTTCTTCCGGTATAGTTTTTGTGAAGTGCTTATGCAATTTCTAGTGAACTGAACATGTTAATGGCAAAATTAACGCCCCTAGTTTAAAAATCTTTCAAGTGTTTTAAGAAAGCTTAATGAATAAGTGTACTCCTACAACCACAGCAAGTCCAAGTTAATGGGGGGTTTAAGCCTTAACGTGAAATGCATTAATAATTGAACCTACAGGTAATGGGCTTGAGGAGTGCTTTGAAAACAGCCCAAAGCCCAGGAAAGAAGTGAAGTTTTTGGGTTAAAAATGACGGCAGTGGGTTCTTCATTTAAGAAGGTCATTTGGACCCTTAATGAGCTTTGTAATTGGATTTGTAGGCTCTATAACTCCACTTAAAACAGAAATTATGGCACGTCAATGCAATCAGCAAATGTTATTTCTGGGCGGCATTTGGATTTTTTTTTTCTAATTTAAATGATCTAGATTCAAAAAATGTTATTATGGATGTATCACATCCTCTCAGCTTCCTATATGCCTAAACCCATCCCATATAGTAAAAAGAGACAAAATTGCCCTTAATCACCCTGCTAAAGTTCAAATTGGTGGACCAAATTGTCAAAATTTCCCTTATTCACTTTCCTCCTTTTTCTTTATTTCTTCTTTTTCTATGCCGGACCAAGTTGTCAAAATTAAGAATATCACGGGTTTGTTTATTAAAAAAAATTTAAGTGGGTTTTACCATGCATTTTTAAAAAGCACTAAATTTTTATTTAAAATTTTTTCCATTGTACATTGTAGCTTTGTCGAAGAGAGAATTTTCTGGAAAACTTAGTTCTATTTCATGTTGTCCAGCAAATTTATGAATTGATTGTCAAGAAAAATAAAAATAAATATTGAACATCAACAACAATTAAAGATAATTTAATATTCATAAAACTTTCATTTTTATTTTGCATATCACCATCAAACTCTTTCTTGTAAGTTATTTTTCATATTCAAATAACGAGATGAGTGGATGAAATAAATATAAAAAAAAACTCTCTTAAAGACTTGATGCAATAACATCACTAGTACATTCCCTAATAAGGAAATTTAAAAAATGAAAATTAATTATAGAATACATTTGCATAAATAACTCAAAATGATGGTTAAATTTAATTCGTTTGAATTGACAAAAAGAAAAACAACAACGACAAGAAGGCATAGGACGAAGCAATTCCACAGCCAATCGAATAGTCCCAACCACCTAACCCAAATTCACGATTTGATAATTCAATAAGAAAAAAAGAACTCACGATTCTTGTCATAATCGAGCGTGCTTCAATCAAACACGGGAAGCAGTGAAAGCACTGAGAGGCAGAGAATAAGAATGGGATAGTCATAATCTCATGCTTTTTTTTTCCTGAAAATTGGAGGAAATACATGAAATAATGTTTGTAGCCCGGAAAGAGCTTTATTGGTTCCTTCGTGCCTTACGAAAATATCGAACCAACCTAGAATTAATTTTAAGTCTTTCATCTTCAGTTTAGCTAAAATAAATTATCTCGACTGTCGAGCTGGATGAAGCTTTTGCAGCCATGGTTAAGCTCGACGAAACTCGATTGGCCGTGATTGCGAGCTTGAAGAATTCTGGTAGCTAGAGTATCCATGGCTGAGCTTGACGAAACTCGAGCAGCTACAGCCCGTGGCCAAGAGCTCGATGAATTTCAAGCGGCCATAGGCCGCGAGCTTAAAGAAGCCTAGAAGCTGAAGTTGCAGTGACTGCAAGCTTGACGAAACGAGAGCAGTCATGACCAAAATCTTGAGAAAAGCTTGGGGGTTGGTGGTCATGGCCAAGCTTGACGAATCTCGTGCGGCAAGGCTTTGCTTTTTTTTTTTTTTTTCGCCATAACTTTTTAGCTTTTTTATTTATTATTTTTTAATGCTTATACTTCTTTCTTTTATCATATTTTTATTATTAAAAATAATCTTGTTATCCTTTTTTCTTTTTAAAGTTTTAAGTTTTTTTCCAGATGTGGTGCTTGGTGAACGGCACATTGGCGTTATGTTTGTTTTGAAAACTAATAGAAAAAAAAGTCGTGTCAGCATTTTCCGCAAGTGATATTGGACAGGGTTAATTGAGAGATTTTATTACACAAACTTAAAAACTTTTTAGACTTGATTGCATTTGTTTAAAGTGCAAGGACTCAATTTCACTTTTGTAACAAGTTTAAGACTTTTAATGCACTTATTCTTATTTGTAAATTAGATTTTCAATAACTTTTGCACATGGACCCGAAACATATAAAATCATTGTCATCTGACTAATAAATCAAGCGATTCAACATATGACCCACACATTGTAATGGAACAAATCCATTGAGCAGATGCGATCCGCGGATCACACAATAAACTAAATAGATTTCCACATAGGCTCCTGCATCCACTCTTGTTATTGAACATTCAATTTCCACTATGAACCTTGATTGGCTTTACGCTGAATCAGCTGTGGTGCCTGCGTTCTTCTCTATCGTTTTCATGTCCTCAATTGTCAACTAATTTGAAATGGTTTGCGCACTTTTCCTTGGAAAATTTCCGGGTTGATGACAAGCTTTAATGACCGCGTGAGAGGATAAGATGCGTTCGCATCTTTGACTTGAAGAGGTCCCTAGCAGAAAATTAAGTGTCTTCCATTAGTTTTGAACATGTGAGTGTGGACTTGGGTGGTGTCGATGTTCGAAGAAAGTGGAAGCCGAAGTGGAAGTTGTTTAAGAGCATGTTTGCTAACTTTTTTTTTTTTTTTCCAAAACAGAAAAGTGATCAAGGAATATATTTGAAATAGAAACAAGAAGTAAAAAAAATCTACTTCTTGTTCCCAGCAACTAAAAGAGAAACGATAACAAAACAATATCAACTTTCTTTCTCTCACAAGATATTCCCGGATTGTTTTTTAAATTTTGAGTGAGTTTTACCATGCATATTAAAAAAGCATTAAGTTTTTCTTTTTAATTTTTTCCATTGTACAAATGAGCTTTCTCGAAGAGTGAATTTTCTAGAAAATCTAGTTCTTTTTCACGTTGTTGTTGAGCGACTTTATGAATTGATTGTCAAGAAAAATACAAATAAAAATCGAACATCAACAACTATTAAAGACAATTAAATATTCATAAAAATTTCACTTTTATTTTGCATGTCACTGCCAAACTCTTTCTTAATAGTTATTTTCAATATTAGATGATTGGATGAAATAAATAAATAAATAACTCTCTTAATGACATGTCGTAATAAGATCACCATTACATTCCCTAATACGGAAATTTGAAAAATAAAAATCAATTAAAGCATACATTTGCATAAATAAATTAAAATTATGGTTAAAATATAATTCGTTTTAAATTGACAAAAAGAAGGACAACAATGACAAGAAGACAAGGAGGAAATAATTCCACAGCCGATCAAAAAGTCCCAACCACCTAACCCAACCATGCGAGCTTAAGGAAGCCTGAAGCCTGAAAGCTGAAGCGGCAACGGTTGCAAGCTCGATGAAACTCGAGAAGCCATGGCCAAAATCTTGAAAAAGCCTGGAAGTTGGTGGTCATGGCCAAGCTTGACGAGACTCGTGCAGCAAGGTTTTGCCTTTTTTTTTGTCCCCCTAAATTCTTAGCTATTTTTTTTTAATGCTTATACTTTTTTCTTTTATCCTATTTTTATTTTTTAAAAATAATCTTGTTATCCTTTTTCTTTTCTAATTTTCAAGTTTCTTCCCGATATGGTGCTTGACAGACACCTCATCGATGCCACGCTTTCTTAGGAAAGTAATAGAAAAAAAAGTCACGTCAGCATTTTTTGTTAGTGAAACTAGATAGAGTTAACTGAAGGATTTGATTACACCAATTTAACAAATTTTAAGAATTTGTTGTATTTTTTGAAAGTTTAAGGAGTTGATTGCACTTTTACGACAGCGACGAGTTTACTGAGGGATTTGATTACACCGATTTAACAAATTTTAAGACTTGGTTGAATTTTTTGAAAGTTTAAGGATTCAATTGTACTTTTGCGACAAGTTTAAGACTTCTAGCGCACTTATTCTTATTTATGGACAAGATTTAGAATAACTTTTGCACATGGACCCAGAACATAATAAAATCAATGCCTTCTAACTAATAAATCAAGTTATTCAACATAGAACCCACATAATGTAATGGATCACATTCATTGAGCGCAAATGATCTGCGAACCTCACAATAAACTAAATAGGTTTCCACATACGCTCTTGTATCTGCTGTTATTATTGAACATTCAATTTCCACGATGAACCTTGATTGGTTTTATGTCACAGCGATTGAATTAACTGTGGTGTCTGCCTTCTCCTCTATCATTTTCATGTCTTTAATTCTCAACATAACGAGAAAAATGCTTTGCATACTTTTCCTTGGAAAATTTATGGGTCATGACAAGCATTAATGACGGGGTGGGAGGATGAGACGTGTTGCATCTTTGACTTGAAGAGGTTCCCCAGCAGAAAATTAAGTGTCGTCCAATTGTACTAAGCATGTGCAGGTGGACTTTTGGATGGTGTCGATGTTGAAGGGAAGTGGAAGCTGAAGTGGAAGTTGTTTAAATCAGCCTTACACAACCCGAATGGATCTGCTTCTGTTGTGGCGTGGCGGCTAAAAAGATTCTAACCAGGAGTTTAAGACTATATATATTTTTTATATTATTCTAAAGGATTGATAGTTAACCGATTTTGCATTCATTGATACTTCAAGTTAAATATAAAATATCTTGAGTGTTGATCAGTATTGTGTTGATCACGTTATCAAATTGAACGAAGTTTTCTCATTTTTCTTCAACTAGTTGAAACAAAAGCCGATTATGTGATATTTCTTGATAAAACAACACCTATACTAAAAATTTATCAGCATCAAGTCTTAGTTATTTATCTCATTTTATTCAGGAATGATACTTGGGAACGTATTTTTTTTTCTTTATTACTTTAGTGAAATCACTCGTAACTTTTTTTTTGTCGATTTGCTAATAATCATTTTTTATCAATTTATAATATTCATCTTATTATTTTCGTCTCTCTTTTGGGGAAGTTCTGGGTCAAGTCACGTGTTCCGTGAAATTGGCTCCAGAAGACTTGAGTTTGCCCAACGAGAAAATCACTCGAAAGGGAAAGACTCTGCACATATAAAATAAGTAGATGACCCTTGTCAGTTTCCACATGGTGAAGCAGAGAAACATATAACCCACAAAACACCGTATAAACATGAAGTGTCTTTTACTGTGTTCGTGGACTTGGGTGTTGCTGGTATTGATGGGGAGTGGAAGAAGCATGGGGTGCTTGGAAGAAGAGAGGAATGCACTTCTCAAGATTAAGGCCGCCTTCAACCACCCGAATGGGTCTTCTCTTCCGTCTTGACGAGACAGCGATGGTGACTGTTGCGACTGGGAAGGCATCGTGTACGATGATACCTCTTCACGAGTGACTCAACTATATTTGAATGGTACACACCGTGGGAAATTTGTTGTGCGCAATTGGGAACCGCCTTGGCCTTGGGTTATTCACACCTCTTTATTCCTTCCTCTAGAGGAACTTCAAGTGTTGGATTTAAGTCATAATTCTCTCTCAGGTGAATCTCTCTCTCTCTCTCTCTCTCTCTCTCTCTCTTATTTGTTTCATTTTTCCTTTTCCAAATATGTTCAAAATAATCGTTTACTCACCGTGTTTGAATAATAAAGAATGTCATACAAGATTGCAGAAATGATGCAGTTCTTAAAGCATTTGATTGCACATATCATAAATTAATTAGGAGACTCATCTCCAGGAGGAGGATTATTCCGAAGAGCAAATATACAATTAACTTAGTAAGCAATGATTTGCGAAATGCCGACTTTTTTGCCATCATAGAGGTAAAGTCAAATGTCACGGGGGAGCACATGATTGAATGTTCTCTCACCTCTGCTAGAACCATGTCTAATAGATATTGTTAAGATTATAAGTAATTTGATTATGGACTTGGTTTACAAAGTCATGTGATGAGGACTTTTTTTATGCTTGGATATGTTGGACCAACTGGTTTCTGCTTATAAATGTATCCTCCTCATCATAATCATATAGTATTCTTGAAAAATTGAAGATAATTAGACACCTAATATTTGTAGATAATTAATAAATCATTATTCGTGGATATTTCCAAAATCAGATTTAAACGGAACGTTACACCTGAAGAAATTGAAGCAGCTAGATCTATCTTTCAATCACCTAGAACGAGTCCCCTCATTGTACAAGCAAACTTCAACGAAGGCCCATAATTTGTCTTCCAATCAGCTTGAAGGTACATGTAAAATAGAAGACCATACCTTGATACATACCATCAGATATTGAGAACCTTTTGTCAATCACAGGTGTGAATCTGAAGGTGTTGGAGCTTTCTTTTAACAATTTGGTCAATGATGCCCTCGTAGACATCATGAGGATAACATCTCTTAAGGCCTTAGCCATCAAATATTGTGGATTGAATGCTTCGAAATTATTGGAAGCTACTTCTTTGAAGATCACTTACGTTTATCATTATTGATAACCTATCACCTTTTTAGAATAAGATAAGGTAAGATTGTCTTGAGCATAAAAGGCATGACTGCATTATATTCAACATCCTTCGGAGATCATATTTTGGCTGCACTTTTTCTTCAAATAACTTAACCCCAGCGAGGGCTAAGTTAAATGTCTATTGAAGCCATAAGTAAACTGTGAGACTTACTGCTAAAAAGATATAAATAATGCGAAATAACTATATACTGAAGGAGCCCAAATTTTGTAAAAGAATCGTAACCAAATTAAATGCAAGAGTTAAATAGAAATCAAAATCAAACAATATTTAAAGTTTACATATTGATGGCCAAACTTCAGGGATTGCAAGTGTTATTAGTAGAATTATTGCGTTTCATAAATCTTTGATTTTTCATATGTTGTGAAATTTTGTTTGATTCTATTGATAGAAATACATCAAACATAGATTTTTTCCCTCTAAAATAGCCACATAGAATGAACAATTTTTGAAATAATTCTTTTAGTATAACTATTTCATTCTTTTACCCTATTATAATTTTTCATTTCTTCCTGCATATCCAGTTTCTTCAACATTATCATTACCATTACTGTGTATATGATTCATCAATAGTAGTGCAATATTTTTCTTCATAAGTTTAGTAAATTTTAGCTAGGGGGATAGATTATCCATTTGATTGTCATATTTGAAATACTATGTATATTACTTGATTTGACGTATCGTGATCCTTGGAGCCATCATATGGTCCATCTTTCCATTTTTTATAATGCATACAAAACATGATAACAAGTTACTATTTCATAAATGGCTCCTAGCTCCTGGAGTGAGGGCAATATGGTTAGGCAGGAGCGGAAGGGCCTTTCTCAAAACTCAAAAGTAAACTATAACGAATTGGTACATGGATACTGAGATATAGAAACATTAAAGACACAGATAAGAACGAAGCAGAAAAGAAATGTGTAATATTTGTATATTATGTATATTATTGTATCTCTTCAAATGAAGAGTACATGAGTTTATTTATAGGTTTTATTATATGATTATTAAGGTAACATCTGCACAATAAAATGGAGATATGGAGAATTTCTTAGATACATGCAACATCGAGAGATATAGAAAATAAAGGAAGATATCTAAATATTGTGACATTCCGAATTTCGACCCATTTTTGGGATTTATAAAACATGTATTTCGTCAGTGCGCTTATAATAAAATCTTGCCCAGAACTGATCACTCTTGGGTTATTTTTAAATTAGATATTTCGCTAAAATCGCATTCGATCGAATTTGGCCGTTATTTAGAACCCGAACTTTGGTGTTGAATTTCTCAGGGTTTCATGACGAATTTAATTGGACGGTGTCAATATTATTGTGGCCAACATCAATAGTGCCCGGAATTATCGAAAAGTGAAATTTGGACCGGGTGCGAATTTTGATCAGTATACCTTCCTCTTGATTTATTTTATTTAGTGTCTATTTAGTCTTTTCTTTTATTTTGAAATTCGGAATTTTTCGTGGCTCTTGGATCTAACTTGCTCAACAAAACTAATTGTGAGCCCTTGGATTGCACTTGAGTGGGTTGTTGACTTTTTGATCTCTCTCTCTCTCTCTCCCGCTCGTTACTTTTTCCCCTCTCCCTCTCTCTTCCTTCGGTTTCAGCCGAGCCCTCCCCCCTTTCTCCTTCGCGCGCCGCCCGACCAACAGCTGCCGCAGCTCGTCTGGCCGCTGCCCGTCGTCCGCCGTAGCCACCGTCCGGCCACTCGTCCCAGCTCGGGCCGCCGTCTGCTGCTGCTGTCCTCCTTAGACCCAGCTGTTTCTTCTTCCTCCTCTCCTCTTCGTAGACGCTCGACCAGCAGCTACCGCAGCTCGTCCTTCCGCCGTGCATCGTCCGCCGTGGTCGCCGTCCATCTGGCCCGTCGCCGTCGTTGCTGTTGCTGCTCCGGCGAGACCCCCGGTTCCCCCTTCCCCTGTTCTGGCTTACCCCCTACTCCGCCTTGCCAGCCATCGATGCGCACTGCCGTTGTCCTTACCGGCTCGCCACCACCATCCCGTCCTCCCCCTTGCTCTGTCGCTGCCCTTGCTACCGCCGGCGCTGCTATGGCCACCGCCGTACTATCCCCCCTGCTCCGGCCATCTGCCCCTCCCCTGTTTCTTGTCGCCGCCCTTGCTGGCTTTGTTCTTCACCGTCCAGCCAAGCAGCCGTTGCCCCTGCCGTTCCGGCGACAACGCAGCTGCTTCAACCCCATTCCCTGCCCACCGTCCCAGCCGCCGCTTGCCCCTGTTGTCTCGGCGACGACGTGGCTGCTTCGGCTTCTTTCTCCGCTGCCCTTGTCCGGTTTTCTTGTTCCGAATTGAGGTAAGCGACTTCTTAATCTCAACTTAGGATGATGGGTATTGCTAGACTCCTTTAGGGGTTTGTGTGTGGGCTGAATATAGTGGATATGGTGGCTGCCGTGGGCTGTTCAGCATGGTTTTGGTGGCTGTTTTGATGCGGATTAGTGAAGTAAACGGTGGTTGGTTCGGGATGGGTGATTGGGGTTGAATTGTGGGCTGAACCGAGGCGGTTTAGGGCTGGTTTTGTGGCTGGTTTGGAGGTCGTATAATGCTGAAAATTTATGTCAAGTTTATTAATTATTCGTGTGTGATTAAATATTCGATTTGGTGATGGTTCGTGTTTTTTATATGTGACTAATGTAGAGGTTGATTTGGGGCCGTCATAGGGCGAGTTGTTGGGCTGGTTTTAAGGCCGAGTTAGGGGTTGTCACGAGCTGGGACATTAGCTAGCCCAGTGGACTAATATTGGACAAGTTTTGGAGTAAAATGTGGGCCTTATTGTATCAGAATGACGAGCTAAGTGTGGCTGGTGGTTATTTGAATTACGGGTTGATTTAATGCTTGATATTGTGTGCTCACGTGATGATTTGATGATGAGTAATGGTTAACCTTGATTGACCGTTTGTGAGTGCAAGTGTGACTTTAATTAGTGGAACTGTGGCCTCTTTGGCATAAGTATGGCGAATTGTGTTGTGGTCATTTGGAAATGGTTGCGTGATATTTGATTATGTGAAAGACGTGGTAATTAATTGAATAATGTGGCGTATGCACTTGTCCGAATGGCCTGAGGCGTGTTTACGCGGGTCAGTGGAAGGAAAGTTGGGCCTGAAGCGTGTTTACGTAGGTCATTGGAAAGAAAGTTGAGTCTAAGGCGTGTTGACGCGAGCTGTGAGAAAGAGCCTGAGGCGTGTTGATGTGGACTGTGAGAAAGGGCCTGAGGCGTGTTGACGCGGGCTGTGAGAATGGGCCTGAGACGTGTTGACGCGGGCTATGGGAAAGGACCTGAGGCGTGTTTACGCGAGTCGTGGATAGTTGGATGGACATGCACGTGGAACGTGCTTGATTGAATTGGGTGAACGCACGTGTGTATTGCGCTCGAGTGATTATGATGTGTTCTTGGAATATTATTACTTATAGTGATTTGACTAAAATACAGAGTTGGGGCATGATTAGAAGTGAGGTAAGTATGTTTATGTGATTTCTAGTATGTCGATGGTTAGATTTCATGTTGAGACTTGTCTGGGTACGCATTGGCCTAGGTGGGGTTTAGGTTGTCTACTTATTGAGATTTATCTTATTCCCGTTATTAAACATTTTCAAGCTTGAAGTGGCGAACAGTCGTCATAAGCGGTTCGGAGATTGGAAGTGGTAGTGGACATCGATATTGCTTCCCTTCTTGTATGCCCCCCTTTGTATAGTGAAGTAGACTATCCAATCACCGTCCCCTTTTGCTGAACGTAGTTTATTCGTTAGTAGCCTGGGTTGTTATGGCATAAATGAAATTATTGTTTTGTGCTATCACTGTAACACCCCCACCTCAGGGTCATTTAACGTGACGTTCTGTTCATTATTATCTTTCGTTACACACAAGCGGAAGCATATCTCGGGACAATCACAATCAATACACACAACGGAAATAAGACAAGAAGCATCATGAGCAAACTTTATGTTTACAACGCATGCGAACATATTAAATACAGGCCAACTAAGGATAGCAAAACTTAACTTGGGTTATCCTATACCCACTATGGCTTCTCGCTCCTCGCTTCTTCATCTCCACCTCGGTCTGGTCCCCCTGGCCATCTCACATCCCACCCGTGGCCTTGTCCTAGAGCCGGCCCGCTCGCACCGTCAAAGCACCGTTGAATCCACATAGGGATCAACCCATTCTCCGTTCGCGTAGTGATACCACGCCACGTACGGATGAGGCACCAAGTTCGTTGGGCCCTCATCGAATATCACAAGCGTCGTGATTCGGCGGTAGGCTGGTCTTCTCTGACATCTATCACGGTAAGCACTTCGGCTCTCATCTCCACGGGATTGCCAACGCGGGCTGGGGGAGATACCATCCTACGGACCTGAAAAGGGGAGACAACGGGGGATGAGTCGGGGAGACTCAGCAAGTGAAAACACTAATATTAAGCGAGGATATATCGATCGCCGTTAACATAAGTCGGCCCTTACTGCACCTACATCAATGGCAGATCAATAGCAAAGTTCATAAGAGAACATCACGCATGGCTACATCATGTATACTTTACCAACCAAGGCTTGGTTTTATCTCAAAACAACATCAAATAGGAAACATGATCAAACCAAGGAAATGAACCAACTACGACCAACCAAACGATCGAGAAACGGTCCAAGTAAACCACGTCAGAGCGCATCTCAACATCCTTTCCCGGTATTAGGGAATTCACTTACATTATGAAATAAAACTAGAACAAGAAAGGAACACGGGAGTCTCGGCGAATCTCGGCTTGAACACAAACACATGGGCCTTGGATGTGGCTTCCTATTGACTGAACAACAAGGAGAGACACGGGCTAGTCGGTGAGCTCTCTCTCTCTTTTTCTCTTTCTCGATATGAACAAGAAGCAAGGAAACAAGAGAGAAGGGTGGCCGAGTGTGTGAGGAGAGAGTGGCGTGAGAATGGCGTGAAAGAGAAGGGCTTCATGTGAGTCTCTCTCTCTCTTTCTCCCTATTTAAAGAAGACCTTTCTTGGTCATCACTCTAGGCCATTAATGCATGTCATGATGGTGGTGCCTCCAAAGTCCAACTAATTAATGCAAGTCATGATGAAGGGAGCCTCAAAGTCCAAGCTAATTAATATGGCTTGGAGAAGAAGATATGACTTGGTCCAACCTTATCTTCTAGTTCGTTCTACAATTTTCCAAACCGTGAAACCGATCTAAGTCGTCTAAAAAATACTGGTTTCACCTACAATTAACTCGGGTCAATCGAGGTGCACAAAATTCACTAATCGATGCCAAAATCGCAACCCGCATCATACTTGTTTTCTCTATTTTCCGAGGGTTTTCTGTGATAAAACAAGTATAATAATCCCATTCAATTTGAGGTTTGGCGCGAGAACGTCCTCAAATATCACCAAACATAACCAAGACAAGATTCAAGTTGAATGGGATAAGCTCAAGCCAACAGGCTAATCCGGCGTGTGGCTTGGTCTGACCGGGCGCATGGCCTGGCACGCTACCGGGCCATACGGGCACACGGTTAGGCACATGGCCGGGCGCACGGGCTCTGTGCCGGGCTGCACGGGCTCCGCGCCGGGCTGCACGAGCGCCGCGCTGGGCCACATGATGCCGGGCCGCACGAGTGGTGCGCCGGGGCACGATGCCGGGCCACACGAGCAAGGGGCCGGGCACTACGCCGGCTACACGGGCAACGTGCCGAGCATCACATTGGGCCACACGAGCGAGGGGTCAGGTCATGGGCTTCACACATGCTGCGGCTCATGGATGGGCACAAGGCACGATTCATGGCTAAGTTTCTCGGACACGGGACTTGGTCGGAGTCGGATCTTACGGGTACAACACTTGGCACGAAGGTCGGGCACAATGGCCGGCACACGGCCGAGCATGTAGCCGGTCCGTGGCCTAGCTGACTAGCACAAAGGCCGATCATGTCCGGGCACACGGCCTGGCCGGCGCGGCTGGCACAATGGCCGGTCCGCGGCCTAGCCATTAGGCTCGTAGCCTCGCACATGGCCTATCCATGGCCTACCCGACTTAACGCAACGATCCGTGGCCGATTCTCTACCGGTCCACGTTCGAGTATCAACGACTCATGATCGACCCTCGGTTGTCATGTAGCCTTACGAAGTATGGTACCCCGGGATCAACTCATGGTCACCCGTGATCGAAACATGGTCGTGCGGTATCACCCGCGACCGACACATGCCGACACGGCATTGATCCATGATCACCCCGGACCGTCTCACTAACGGCCCTTATGGTCGAAGGGTCTTTCCATAGCCATATCACTCTAATCGATGCGCACCATCAGGGAGTCATTCCACTGTCGATCCCTAGACCAAATCATGAACAATCTTTCGATTGAACCATGACCAAGCCTCAGTACACACATTCCGATCATACCATCCATCCAATTATCGACCCTCAGGTCGTATCACTTGCCCAATCCATTACCACTTACCTGCAGCTTCCCAGGTCCAAAAATCGGGTTGTGACAATCCCTATGTCATTATCTTTTGTCTGGGTTGTTTTATTTCCGCTTCCGCTTGCGTTTGTCTTCGCGTGTTTCGTTTGGGTTGGCAATGCGTCCAGGGACGTCGCGTTCAACACGACCATTGAAGGGGTGTCACGAGCTCGTTTGGGTTCGGGGTGTGACAAATATCTATAACAAACACCATTTCTTTTTTAAAAAAATGATTATGGTTTACCACATATTGCAACCAATAAATGTCATACTTTCTTAATATTTGGTTAGATTAACTACAAGTACTATGTTTACGTAGTAGTTGGATTCATATACACTTGTAAGTCGGTAAAACTTCAACAAGATTGAGCCACGAGGCACTCTCACGTGCAAGCTTCACCCTATAATTTGCCTTTTATGATCATTTTAGTAAATGTTTCATCATAGCAAATCTCTAATTCCATGTCTGTAATTCTTATGCATACTCTCATAATAAGTTTGTAAGCATTATATTTTCGTATATTCTTATGCATAATTATCTAATAGAACAATGCATATTTTGGTAAAAAAATGTTTTTATATTGGGGTAAAACTCACATGAGATTGAGTTATGGGCAGCTCATTTAAGAGTTTTACCTAGTAATTTTTTATGGTCGCTTTAGCAAATATTTAATCCTAACAAATCTCTTATTCTACATGTCTAATTCTTATGCATACTTTGGTCATAAGTTCCTAAACAATATATTTTCGTATATTCTTATGCATAACTCTCTAATAAAATTGTACATACGCTTGATAATATATGTTTAAGAATAATTGTTTATGTATGTATAGATTCTATACTGAAACACTCAAATATTATATGTTTAAAAATAATTGTTTATGATGAGGCTTTGAAAGAGTTCAGCAATATAGGGATACGTATCTCATATTTGCAGTGTTCAATACGATAGGCTTGTGCGTATTGAGGAACCTTGAAGAGTTGGACATAAGTGGTAATGGATTTTGGGGTCCTTTTCCTTCATGCCTATGCAATATGACCTCACTCCTTGTGCTTGATGTTCAATATAACAACTTCAGCGAGGCCATTCCTTCATGTCTCCTCTATAATCTCAAGTCACTTGAATATATTGTGTTTTCTGGAAATGCTTTTGAAGGCTCACTTTCTCTTGCTTCCCTAGCCAATAATTCTAACCTTGAGATATTCCACCTCCTCAACAACCGCAATCATCTGGAAGTACATATGGAAGAGCCCACTTGGTTTCCTTCATTTCAAATGACGGAGTTTGGTTTATCAAACTACGTGCTCAACAAAGATGCAAATGGCGAAATTCCCAGCTTTCTGAAAGAACAGTATGACTTTAGAAATGTTCAACTTAGCAACACTGAAATGATAGGAAATTTCCCAAATTGGCTATTTGACAACAATGTAAATCTTAAACTGTTCAAACTCACAAGCAACAATTTGTCGGGTGCTTTTCACTTGCCCTCCAGTTTGAATCTTGTCAACTTGTTGTGGTTCGATGTGTCTGCTAATATTATTGAAGGGGAGATTCCATCTTGGATTGGCTCTATCCTCCCGAATTTGAGTTATTTGAACCTATCAAACAACTTATTGAAAGGTAGAATCCCTCCCTCGATGGGCAATATGAAGCTACTCGATACATTGGACTTGTCAGATAATGGCTTCACGGGAGAGATACCAGAGACACTTGCTAAAGATTGCACATGAAACTCATGACATTGATACTGTCAGGCAACAATTTGCAAGGCAAAATGCTACTGGGGTATTCTAACTTGACAAATTTGACATTTTTGCAATTGGATAGAAATCGTTTCATCGAGGACTTATCACCTGCTATATTAGATAGCTCATCCTTGCAGATTTTGGATGTAAGTCATAATTTTCTATCCGGAACGCTTCCCAATTGGATTGGAGATATTCAACACTTGAGAGGGCTTATGCTGTCGAGTAATTTATTAAGAGGTCCTTTACCGTTGAGCATATGCAACTTACATTATCTTGTTCATCTAGACCTTTCAAGTAACAACCTTGGGCCAAATATACCCCCTTGTGCCATTGTTATAGATACGAGGTTTTTGCATTTAACAAATGACACACTTGCTGGGCATTTTCTTGAGTTTCTTTCTAGAGCTTCATCTATAGTTACATTGGATCTTAGACACAATGCATTGTCAGGTGAGGTCCCTGGTTGGATCGGTTCACTTCGGAACTTGAAGGTTCTTCTCCTGCAAGGAAATAATTTTGAAGGTTCAATTCCTCTAGATCTATGTCTGTTGAAATATATGAGCATATTGGATCTCTCCAATAATAATCTTTATGGAAAAATTCCTTCTTGTTTGAAAGATTTGACACTTGGAAATGATGGGGAATCTATGGACGCATTTTCTACATCTTCTGGTTGGGTAGACTACTGGGAACCATTCGACCATAAGGGCAGATTCTTAATGATGTTTTCGTATAGGGAAGCTGACGCATCTGGCTTGAGGGATGGATTAGATGAAGTAAACTTCATGACAAAGAGTAGGTTGGAATCTTACAAGGGCAACATTCTAAAACTCATGTTGGGAATGGATCTCTCATAGAACAATTTGATGGGCTTTATTCCTCCAGGGGTCGGCTACTTAAGTGAGCTTCGAGCATTGAACCTGTCACATAATCATTTGATAGGATCAATCCCGAAAACGTTTTCCAATTTAAAGGATGTAGAGAGCTTGGACCTGTCCTACAACAACTTAACCAGTTCAATCCCTCCACAACTGATAGAGCTCTACGTGTTGTCAAATTTTAGGGTGGCTCACAACTTGTCAAGCAGGATACCAAAACCAAAAAGTCAATTTGAAACTTTTGGTGAAGCAAAGTTGTGAAGGTAACCCTCTTCTTTGTGGACCACCATTAACAAGCTGTGATGCCTCAAAACAAGGACGATGGACACTACCATCTTTTCATCATACCAAGGGAGATGATTCTCGGAGAGAAGCCTTCTTATGGAGTTTTGTAGGATCATATGTGGTGGCGCTCCTTTGGGTGGTTCTTTTTCTCTACCTAAACTTGTACTATCAGTATGTGCTATTAGGTCTTGTTCGTAAGCTTATCCCATCATTTCCCCAGTAAAGATTGTTCTTCTAAGCATTTTGTGCTGGAAAAATGCGATGAAACAGTGGAGAACCTTTGTTTGATAAGATTATAAGCATTTGAGTCTTGATTATGCATTTTGAACGTTTGAATCCGAGAATGTTCATATTGCATTCGTTGTCCTGCTAATTTAAAATTTAGAAGATTTGATTTGGTTGACAATTGAAAGAGAATAGTTTATAAACCATCAAAAGGAATCCATCATTCACAAATTTTTGTAAATGTTACATGAAAGGTGAATTATCTTATGGGTGCAACTAGCAACATCAAACCAATCGGGTTTTACTGTCTCAAGAATCCTACTAACATAAAGGATTTGGCGCTGGAATTGCTGCAAATTGACGACGAAGGCATGGATTGCAGGACCACTGCTCCGCAGCCTAAACCCGACCTTAGGGATGAACACTTGTTGCAACCCTCCCTGGCGGCTCTCTTAAAGGGAGCGGGTTTAGTGTCATGTTGAATGGGAACGGGCAGTCCCTCTATTTGAGATGCTCGCTCTCGTTCGACACGGGTTCTTCCACATCCTACCGGGCACATCGTTGGATGATTCGATTTGATTAAGCGATGAGATCCTACCTAATTTGGAGTTGCTATTAACCTATTTGGGCCAATTAGGAGCCAAGTAGAAGGTGAGAAGACGTTTCACTTTTTACGAACAAGAGATATAAGTTCGAGAACTTGGTTATGCTAACATCAAATTAGCGCCAATTGAGTACTTAAATTCGTTTTATTGCAAAAACACGATTCATGCGGTGCGGTCTTGTTTGTACGTCCTACTAAATGCCCAATGATGGTTATTTGCGAAAGCATTTTTTCAATCGGTAATATGAGACAAAAATCATAACAAATATCAAAATAATAAAAGCCACACATCAAAATGATATTAAGCACAAAAGTAAAGATGACGAAAATAAAATGCGAAAATTAAACTCGATACAAGTCGGGCGAAGAAGATATGTGCACACTTGTTATTGAGCCCCGGGACAGAAACCCGTCAGCTAAAACTTAAAACATCACATCACATCACTCAAGCACGAAAAAAGACGACAAAATATAAAATGCAGGAAAGTATTCGGATGAATCGGGCAAAGATTATACGTGACCTTGTTATTTGAGCTCTGGGACATGAACCCTCAATCTAGTTTTGAAATCCGAGTCAAAATCAAAATTTAGCTAAACAAAACAACCTACTAAAAAATAATCACCGAGTGAAACTCAAAAAAGGATAAAACAGAAGGCGTGGATGATTATAGTCCCTAAATATGAATACTTGACTTTTTTTTATCCTTTTTATTTATTATTATTATTTTTAAGAGAAAGAGAATCCAGCACCCATCGTAGCATTGATAGAGTAAGACTAAATTCGATTCTGCATTTGAAGTCAAGCAAGCAAGCATTGTCATGAGACCAAAACATCAAAACAAGCATTCACGGACGCTAGCCAAAGTTCGCACATAAAAAAGACTGATCAAGCAGATTTTGTCCACCCAAACAGCCACGAAGAAAGATATGCAACAGAAGAGACTTCCACCATTCCCATAATATCCAAAAAAAACAGTAGAGAAAACTCTAAACAAGGCGGTTTAATTAATGATAAATGCTCCTTCAGAACAACGAAACAGAAAGGCCCAATCCGAACTCTCTCGAATGCTCCGATTCGCATTCACCTTCTCTCTCTTACAAAACAAATCCGGTGTACATAAACTCAAGGCGAGAGGCGACAGACAAGATCTCAACATGTACAGGATCAAGCAGACAATCAAATCAGTAAATCGTATCTCAGGGTCGATGCGTCAACTAATAACCATGCAAATCGCACTAGAATACTCTCAGATTGACTAATGACATAAGCAAATCAATACTGGAAGTCACTTGGGCAAAACATTGAACACCTGATGAACATGAAGTTCGACGTGCTCGGACCAGAATATGTAACAAATGGGTGAGGAGTATAAAGTGAGGTGTTCATTTAAGCATTATCAAAGACAAATCGACGAATCGGAGGACAGGCGATAAACGACCATGCACTGAAACATGCTCGGCTGAAGCCAAAACAGAGCATAGAAGAGGGATGCGTTGCCAGAGCCATCACTAGTCGAGATTGATCGCCTGAAGTAGAGAGATCGTAACGGACGGTAACGCCCAGGCCTAGAACCGTCAAAGGGAGGAATAGACTGAAAGAGTACTTCTGCAGCGATGACTCTGAAACAGGGGCGAACAATGCCTCTTCACGGCGGCGGAGGAACTGGTGGCGATCGGGCGGCTAACGGTGGTTGTAAGTGACTTGACCAAGAGGGAATGAAGATGGAGAATCTTCTGGAAACCAATTCTGCGAGAGGGAATTTTCTCCCCCGAGCTCCCCTTGTGCCTGTGCTCTGCTCTTTGTGGATGTGGTCTCTGTGATTTCTGCGTGCGTCTGGTGGCCGGCGATGGTCGATTGCCGGTGGGTACCGGTGGCCTGAGGGCGATGGAGAGGGAACCACCATGAGAAGCTGCTGAACCGCGAGAGTGGAAAGTGGATCGGGTCTGGGCTGCGCAAATTGGACCCGGCCCTTTCAATTGTGACCAAGTTGGAGCCTTTCTTATTATTTTCTTTCTCTTTTTTACTATTTGTTATTTATTTTTTTTCTTACTATTTCTTATGTCTCTCTCTTTCTTTTTACAACAAAAATACATGTTTGACTTGCCGGTAAAAATTCAGGTGTCAACACTTGTCATGGAACATAATAAAAGGTAGAATACCTACTTCAGTGGGCGACATGAAGATGTTATGGACTTTAGATGTGTCGACTCATAGCTTAGATGCACTAGCCACTGATTAACCTAATTACCAACTTGACTAGTCTGAAATATTTGTATCCGGAAAACAATGAATTCACAAGGGATTTATTACCCGGTCTGTTGAATAGTTCCGAGCTTAAGGATTTTGCATGCTAGTAATTAAATTAGGGGACAACTTTTATGGACAAGCCCAGCCCATTCAACATCAAAGATAAAAACAGAGATATTAAAAGATCCACCTCTCCAACACTAGTGATACTAAAGATGAAAATTAAAAATTAATAAAATTTGGGAGCCACCAAGAGATCGAAAACCATCATTGGCCTAGTCAAACCGACCCCACATTTCTCAGGCACGATTTAGACGGGCCAGTCCTTGGGGTGGATTTTTCTAATTTTGTTTTCGGGCTTGTTTTGGCTACTAGCCTAGGGGAGTCGAGATGCCATTAGCAAAAATAAGTGAAGTAGCAATTATGATTGAATGAAGTGAATTATAAAGGACATACAAGGATACGCAGATGAAAAGGGAGGCCAATGAGAATCAATGAAAGCATGGTGCAAAATATATTCCAAATTTGGTAATTGCATTATTTCTGTTAATATGACACTTTGCAACGGTTATACGTATAAGAACATTGTTTATTCATCCTATATCTTGCTATATACTTCCATTAGAAAATGGATTTTGACAGGCTATACAAAAGAAAATTTCCCATGTAGGGCTTCGTGGGCCCTTTCCCAGTGGCCGACGCACCATGGGGAAGAAAAAGAAAAGGAAAAAGAATAAGAAAATAAAATAAATAATTCGAAAAAAAAATATTTAAAAATTACCACGTCAATGTTAGTCGGATGGCCAGCGTCCATGTCAGTGCCTGCGGGCCAAAATTGGACGGATGGACTAAATTAACACAAATACAAAACGTTAATGACTGAATTGGCACAATTGTAATAGGTTTATAACTTTTTTGGTAATTTTCCCAATTGATACCTCACCATGTGCATTGGACGGTTTAGATTTAATCTTCTTTTTTCCTTTTTTGCCCCTTTATTTTCTTTCCTTTATTTTCGTTTTCCCTTTCCACTTCTGCCTCCGTCCCTCTCTCTCTCCTTGGATCTTAAATTTGGGGTTAACATCACCAGATAAAGCTACTCCAGACTATAGAAAATTGCAATCTGTATTTTCAAATCCGCGTAAGGTAAAGGGTCCTTGCATTGACCAATCTTTGGAGTATTGGCCAAGTGCTTGATCGAGAAAATAAGCAATTAGTCTAGCGTTTTGTCGGGGTAAAGAGGCAAAATCTCATTCAAGATTAGATGAGATGGAAAGAGAAATTGAGTGACTGGGCCTCCTTTCTTTTCCTTCATCCTCATATTGCTTTTGCTTTAAAGAAACATAAATTTAGTCAAGGTCTTTCCACTTATTTTCTATAATGGACATGCTTGCCAAAAAGGTAAGTGGAAACTGATGGGGTGCTTGGAAGGAGAAGCGCCCTGCTCAATAAATCATTACAAACACAAAGAGTATGTCTCTTCAATTTCCATACTTAAAGATTTCATTTTATTTATTTCTTAATTAGTCAACACATATAATTAAGTAATTAGTTAATGTTCCACATAAAACCTTCCTACTGTATGGCTCGAACCTTCTTTTGAGACATGATTGTACACTTGCAACGATTTAGCAACAGTCTTTTTATATATTACGTAAATCAATTTTAGGATTTTTTTTCTAGGAACATCAATGTTAAATAAGTAATTGAGCTTCTTTATCTAATTAATGTGTAAGAAGATTGCATAAAACTAAAATATTTTCTAAAAGAGAAAAGGTACATCTAACGGGCATAGGGCAAAATTAGCGTAACCAAGTTCCCAAGCCCGAACTCTCTAGTTCATAGATTAAGGTTGCCTCTCATGCCTTACTCGTCTCTTAACCGACCTAGAGTAGGTTAGTGAAACTCTAATTTCTTTTGATTAACAGTAATTGAGAAATCAATTTACAGCTAGTATGGTTTGCGAGAGTTTGAGCAAAGCATTAGTGCTACCTTGCAAGAGGGTTACATGCATCTGCTTGGCAATCTGTAAAACTCCCCTTGAAGTTCATCTCGGGACGGTGGTGAAACCATTGTTTAAATTGAGATTCTCTAATTTTCAAAGAATTGATATTCTCTAATATTACTAGGAGGTAAATTTATATCTTAAATTTTCTCACTTAGGAAGTTGATACCTCACCACATGTGTCATTGGACAGTCTACATTCATTTTCTGGTTTTCCTTTTTCCCCTCTGTCTTTTCTTCCCTTTCTTTTCTTTTCCCCTTTCCACTTCTGCCTCCATCCCTCTCTCTCCTTCGATCTTGAATTTAGGGTTAATATGACCAGATAAAGTTACCCCAGACTTTAGAAAATTGCAATCCATTTTTTCAAATCCGCGTAAGGAAAAGGGTCCTTGCATTGACCAATTTTCGGAGTATTGGCCAAGTGAAAAGAAGTATTTAGTCTAGCGTTTTGTCGGGACAAAGAGGCAAAATCTCATCCAAGAGGGGTTGAGGCCGGCTTTCTTTTCCAATATTTTCGTGCCGCTTTCCCATTACAATTTAGTCAAGGTCTTACGACTTTGCTTTCTATAATGGACATCCCTATCAAAAAAGTAAAGCATATTCCAGCTTTCATCGCAAGTGACCGAAACGACTTGGGAGAAGTCTAAGTCAAGCTATAATGGACATCCCTATCAAATCATTAAAGCATTTAACAGCTTATACCGCAAGTGACTAAAATGACTTGCTCGAATTATAAATGAGTCCCTAAATTATGAGGCAGACATTTAAACATTCAATATAGTATAGGTTTGGTGAAAAAAGAAGAAGTAGAACATGGTACATTGAATCCAACTGATAAGTTCAACTTATTGATTGACAGGTTTGGATATATTGTTATATTGATTTATCCGTTCTATTTTGTTATATTTGGTTGAAATTTTTTTCAAAGAAAACCTTTTTAAAAGTGGAAGGAACAAGAATATCATATCTCTCTTCCCATCCACACAATGTAGACCTTAAAGGAAATTAGACGTGAATTTGCCAAAAAAGAAAAAAGAAAAAGACGAAGGAAAGAAACTTGCAACCATATCTCTCATCTCTCTTTCCATCAACTCATAGAATGACTCAATCGCCAAAGAGGGAAGACTCATTCGGTGACTCTTAAAAGGACAGTAACATACAATTATATCTAATGGATGAATTACTAAATTACGAAAATCCAATTTGAACGATTTTTTTTTCAGAACTTGATTCTTTTATATTTTTTATGCTTATTAGAATAATTATGGATATAAGATAGTAATTTGAATTTGTAAAATAAAGTCTCAAGATTATTATACAGTAGAATTATAGTGTAGCTAAACTCTGCAACATGGCTTTTCTCTTTTCACGCTGCTCATGAACTTTGCACATTCCTTGCATTGACCTCATATCCATTGGGTCATTGGTGTTTGGTTAAGAGGTAGTCTCACCAAGAAAGAAGAGCCGAAACTCCCACAGCCGACAAGGGCCTCCGTGGCATGTCCGTTTGATATACAAGGATGGCAGGCTCCACGGATGCGTATCTTATTTCAACACGCCGGTGCCCGCATGCCCTGTGCCCCCAATTTCCCCTTGAATCTTTATCTTCCTCCGGGTGGTAAGAATACCCTTTCATTGTTTTACATCCCGAGAATCTTGAGGTCCGAATGAGACTCAAGATAAAGCCTTTTAACGTCTTGCTTAAGACGGAAACTTTGCAGCATGGCTTTTCTCTTTTTGCGCTGCTCATGAACTTTGCACATTCCTTGAGATAAGAACAGCAGGAGTGCCACAACTTTCGTATGACGCTCACTTTAGTGCCATAACTTTTTTTTTTGCTCACTTAAGAGCCACAAATTTGAAAAATTGATCACTTGAGTGCCAACGGCGATTTGCTTCGCTAGAAATCCGACGTGGACGCCGGAAAATCCAACATGGAAGCTGGAAAATCTGACGTGGATAATTTTTAAAAATTTATTTAATTTAATTATGCTTTTTTATCATTTTTTTATTTTTATTTGGCCAATCTAATTTGCAGATGGGCACGATGAAGAACTTCATCTTCCCCATGGTTGGGGGTACTGTAGCATCTAGGGATTTTGGCTAGCCGAGCCCAAATCCTGTGAGGGCTCCGTCGCACGCCTTGCAGCTCAAAATTCCTAGTAATTCCTCCTCGCTCCACTTATCATACTTATCGAACATGTTCTTGTACAGTTCCGATGCGCCCTTGGTCTTGATGGTGTTGAGTAGGTGCAAGCACATGTAAGTGAATGTGCCGGCGATCCTGCCTCCAGCAGCGTCGATTAGGGTTCGCTCAAAGACGAAGAGGTTCTTCATGAGGGACTGCAGTTTGGGGCTGTTTTTTGAGGTGTGTGACATTCTGAATTTCGACCCACTTTCGGGATTTATGAAATGATATTATCATCAATGCATTTTCTGTTATATCTCACTTGGAATTGGCCATTCTTGAGAATACTAACCGTTAGGGAATGGCTAGTTAGGATTTCGGTATCCACGACCCAAGAACTCGAACCTGGATCGACACTTCGACCGTAAGGATTGACGAGGGGATAGTTTTGGCCATTATAGGCCGATCCAAGAATGATCATGGAACAATTTAACAATGTTATATAATTGAGTCACGAGTGAATCCGTTTAATCGTTGTATGCATTCCGAACGTTTCAAAAATCAATTTCTAACGATTGTGTCATTCGGAACTAGCGATTCACCCTCGTAATTACATGACAACCGAAGTCACCATGGCTCGAGTAAACTTAAACGTGGATTGATATCAAATTAATCACGGGTCGACACGCGTAAACCCTAAAAGCCGCCCGTTAGTTTGAAATACACGAAAGTCGCGTTTGATCGATTTTGCCCACGAATTGGAATCCGAACTTAGGTATCAAACTTTCAAGGATATCAAAATTATTATATTGGACGTCGCCTCGTTAAGCTCGCTTTATTATCGGTTTGCTCAGAAATTCTTGAAAAAGTGAAAATTGGCTCGGAAATTGGAAAAGACGATTTTACCCCTGTGTGTTCTAGAGTTTATTTGTTGAGTGGAAGGACATAATGGTCTTTTTCCCCTAGTGGCCGAAAATCCTCTTGGACAACTTTGCCCTTGCCCTTTTTGGTTATTTACATAATTGCCCTTCTAGAAACCTTTTTGCTAGATGCATTCCTAGCTCTTAGATCAATACTTGGACACCAAGGACTCATCCTAGCCCTCCATTTTGAGAGATATGTTCAGCCCTCTCTCTCTCTCTCTCCTCACTTTCTCCCTTGCTCTTTCTCTCTCTTCATTTTCTTTCTCTCTCCCTCCCCCTTGGCTGAAACTCACCCACCACCACCGTCCACCACCCTTACACCCTCATGCCACCACCCTTGGACCGCCGTGGGCCACCGTGAGCTACCCCCAAGCCGCCGATCACGCCCGGATTAGCCGTCGTTCGCCGAATCGCCGTTTGGCCGTCGCCGTTCGCCGGAAATTCCAGATCTGGCCGTGACTTGTGCTGCTAGTTTTGGCTTGGTTCTTAGCTTAAATTAGTGGTAAGTAACTCCCTAAATCTTGATTAGGTTAGTAGGTTACCAATGGATAGTGTTTAGGGGTTGTTAGGGTAATTTAAGGGTTATTTTAGGGGCTAATTTAGGGTTTTTGGTAGATGCTGAATTAAGGATTTGTTGGTGGCTGGATTTGATGATTATATGGTTGATTTGAATGTTAAGATAGGTAGATTATATGACTTGAGCTTGAGCATATGTTTAATGTTGCTAATTGTGCTTAATTTGGCTAATTATGATTGTTTATTGGTTGTTTTAATTAAATTCGTGGGTTAGTCTTGTGGCTGCAATAATCATGTGGTAGTGGCTGAATTGGATGATTTGGACATTGATCATATGGCCCCCATTGATTCTAGATTGGTTAATGTTAATTTTAAGGCTTAATTAACATGATTATGTGCTAATTTTAATTAGGGGTGAACATGGTCTGGGTTGGGCCGGTCCACCCCTTAACCCTAGGACCAACCCGCACAGTGTTGGTCCTCAATTTTGGGACCGAGGACCGCCCGTCGGTTCCATGGACCCGCCCTGGAACTGGACCGCCGGTCCGGTTCGGTTCCCGGGCAGGTCCATGGAACCGGTCCCACCAAGTTTTCCTGGACAAATAAAAAAAAAAATATGTGGACCAACATCGGATTAACGAAACAAAAAGAAAAGAACATAACTTTTCATACAATTCCTATACTATGAATGGTTCTATTAACCACATCATCCATAAATCAAGTGGATACCCATCAAATGAGTGTCCAGAGATAAGAGAGCAGAGAGTTATGAGTGTCTAGTTACGTTTTTCTTTTTTTTTTTTTATTTTTTTTGTCAGATTTTTTTAATTAAAATTTTAAAAAATAAATATATTATTATTATATTACCGGTTCGGTCCGGGTGGGCGGGTGGGCGGTTCCACACCGGGAACTGGGAACCGGACCGATACCCAGCGGTTCCAAAAAATTGGAACCGGGAACCGGACCGGTCCCCTTGGGAACCACCGGTTTCGGTCCGGTCCGGTCCTGGGTGGTCCTAGGTTTTTTGCACACCCCTAATTTTAATCGTACGGTTTAAATTAAATTAGGATGTGATAAAATTTGATCATATGGCTTATTAGAGATTTGAAGTTGATCGTGTGACTTTGATTGACCATCGCATAGCTAATTAGTCGATTATATGCCGATTAAATGTTTAATGATGATCGTGTGGTGGATTAGCTGTTTAATGCCGATCGCATGGTTAAATTGTTTAATCGTATGGTTAATTTATTTAATCATGGCTGAGTAGTTGACTATGGCTTGATCGTGTGGTTGGAATGATGATTTCGTGGCCTAGAACGAAGATCGTATGGTTGAAATTGATGTTTCATGGTTGATCTTGCACTTGATGAACAATCGTAGGATTTTAAAAGTGGATCGTGTGGTTAATTATGGCTATTGTTGGCTTGGCATGGCATATCGTGATCATATATTGATGTTTGATACGAAAACGAGTGCGATTCATGGCATGTTTATTCGTAGTAAATTGCACGTCATAAACATTTGTATTGGCTAATTAAGGAAGATTAAAATTGGCAATGCGTGGTTGTTTATGTGTATGGTCATGATGAGTTCCGTTTAAGATGAGTTCTAGACGATACCCGGCGGAAGTTCGAATGTTGTCTGGTACCCTACTTGTCGGGGGGGTTCGATCCTAGACATTGCCGATTGCAGTGGAGGCTGGATCGATGCTCCTAAATGGAATGCCGTCCGGTACCTGACTTGTCGGGGGAGGGGGGGTTCGATCCCGGACGTTGCCACGCCCAAAGTAGTGGGGTGATGCCTGGCTATGCCGGAAGACCGGCGGGAGTTCGGTGTGACCTAAAATAGAAACTTTAATTTGTAAAAATAAGTTTTAAGATTAATATACTGTGCAGGATATTATGATCATAAACTGTAGCTAAACTCTGCAGGATGGCTTTTCTCTTTACGCGCTACTCATGGACTTTGCACATTCCTAGCATTAATCCACTATTTTTATTTACTTTTGACTATGTTATCTTAATCACTTACACTACAGTTTTGGCCATTAATGACCAATAAAATTAGAAAGCTAAATTATATGTTAAAATATCAAATTATATTATTCCTGCGATAATATATGGTTAATTGACCTATATAATGCAGAAAAAAACTCAGCATGGTTTAAGACTGTCGGGAACCTTCCCTCTTCAGTTCAGTCCCCTCGTTTACAATTACATGTTATTTTGTCTTCTCCTTCTTCTTTTTTCTCTTTTCCAGGATTATTTTCACAACACGAAAGTATGGTTTGTAACATACTTTCGTAATTTAATCAAATAAATCATATATTCATAGGCACCTACATATTTAGAAAAAAACGTACGTATGCCTCAATAACTTCTTTTGGGTGCTGCCTTTCCTCATCCTCTTATTGTTTTCTTTTTTACAAATTATTGTGATTCGTTATGAATTCTTATAAAACTTATTCATTCTATTATGCTATTATGGAGCTCATAATAATAAACAACGCGATGATTGGTTTATATAAATAAAATATCCTAAATTCACTTTAGCCTCTGTCAATCTCTTTGTAAATAACCACTTATAGAAAGAAAAATCCTAAACTACTAATTTAGTTTTCAAGTCGTTGTGCGAACAAAAAATTATGTGCATAAAAAGTCTATGAGAAAATTATCCAAAAAATTAGGTTTGCCCTGGGCTGCTCTTGTGGAAATTATCCGAATGTCTTGGGCAGGCACCAAACACAGACTTTTTATTCGTTGCATTCACCCGCTGTTTTATTTACTTTGGATAATATTATCTTAAACACTTTCACTACAGTTTTGGCCATTAATGACCATTATAATTAGAAAGCTAAATTCTATATCAAAATATCAAATTATATTTTTCCTGCAATAATATACAACCAATTGATCTGTTTAATGCAGAAAAAGAAGTCAACATGGTCTAAGACTGCCGGGGACCTTCCATCTTCAATTCAGTCCCCTCGTTCACAATTTTACATGGTATTTTGTCCTTTTCTTTTCTTTTCTTTTTTTTCCTTTTACGCGATTATTTTCCCGGTACAATGACTTTTGATTTTCTGAATAACAGTGACAATTCATTGACTACCATATAAGACCCTTTCGTGCTTTAAGAAAACAAAATCATAAGGCACCTATATATTCAGGGGGATACGCACCTGTGCCTCCATATATTCTTTGAGTGCCGCCTTTCCTTCTTCTATTACGCTATTATGTAGCTCATAATTCTAAAATAACGTGATGGTCAATTTTACGAAAACTCAATTTGACTTTTGTCATTCTCTTTATAAATAATCAATTATAAAAAAATGCCAAACTGCTAATTTAGTTCTAGAGTCTATGCACAATGAGTCTACACATAACAAATCTTAAATATCTTGTTAGTTAAATACACAAAGTTTCCAATTTTATACCCTCAAACCGCCTCAAAAGAAATTTTAGCAAATATAAAGATAAATAAATCATATAACTCGAAAAACAGTTGGTATTGTACCCTATTTGTAATAATCTTTAAAAAATTAGTTAACCCATTGATACTGATAAATGTACAATCTATGAAATTGAGAGAACATGGATGTTACTCGGACTTAGCCTTTAGTAAAATAGACCACATATAAAGGGTAAAGGTCCTCGATGGTCAAAAAGAGAAAACATCGATGTTTCTTTTTTTCACAAAAAAGCAATGATTTGTAAACATTTTCCTAAAATTAGTTATTTGTATCGGTTAGAATATTTATCATCAACAATAATCTTTGTCCGAATGTTTTTGTTAGTGATAAAGTATTTCCCATTAATTAATTTTTGCAAGTGATAGAAGTGAATGTTTTTAGAGAAATATTTCAAATTAGTGATTTGTGACATATGCACGTATAAAAATTAAAGGTTTTCATCAAATTGGTGATTTTTCACTGAGGGTTTTTCCTTTCATCACTCTCTCTCTCTCTCTCTCCAAAATATCTTCTGTTTTTCTCTCTCTTACTAAAGGGTTTATGTCTGACCAAAAAAAAAAACAACTAAAGGGTTTATGTATCGCTGCCACCAATCCGTGGCCGTGCGTGTGGGTGACAAAAAGCCACTAGCAACCGTCGGTGGTGGCTCCAACTCATTGATAGGGTCTCGCTCGGTTCATTTTGGACAACTTTTACGGACAAGCCTAGCCCATTCAACATCAAAGATAAAAAAGAAGAAGAAGGAACTAAAGGAATTCCACCTCTGCAGCACTAGGGATGCTAAAGATGAGAAATAAAAAATAATAAAATGTTAACAAAATTCGGGAGCCATCAAGAGCTTGGAAACTCGAATTAGCCTGACTGAATCGACCCCCGCATTTCTCTAGCACGAGTTAAATGGGGTAGGTTTTCAGGGCGTATTTTTCTAATTTTGTTTTTAGGCTTGTTCAGGCTACTTGCCTAGTGAATGCAACGAAATGTAAAGGAAACACAAATATACACAGATGAGCATGGAGGCCAATGAGAATCGATGAAAGCATGGCAAGACATATATTCCAGATTAAGCAACTGCATTCATTCCATTAATATGACTTTGCAAAGGTTATATGTAAAAAATAATGTTTATTCATCTTATATCATGCTATAAACTTCCATTAGAAAAAAAAAATAAAAAAAAAATAAACTTCCATTAGAAAATAGAATTTGACAGGCTATGAAATCACTACAGAGCAAATTTCCGCGTAGGACCAATCTAATGTTCCTTGGTCCGGAAACTGCCATCTGGCATTTGGAAAACACCCCCCCTCCCCCTCCCTTAAATCAGTAATCGAGGGAACAAATGAGAAAAAAATATTAGGAATAATATAATGAGAGACGTCGTTTGGAAGCTCATCTGATGCATGACACCAACACTTACGCGTGTCTCATCTGCTGTCTCGTGGTGAGAAGCTTGATCATGTTGGGATGAGAGAGAATGAGTTGAGAGAAGAGGCTGATCAAATCTAAACATATAATTACAAAAACAAAGGAAGCTGAGAGAGGAGAGGAGGGGTCGACAGTGAGTTAACATATAGATACGCGGGAGTTACAGGTTCTTCACATTAGAAAGTCGTTGACATCAACCCCTGTCTTTAAGATGATTAAATATGATTTATCAAATGGTATTTACCAACAAAAAAAATTAGATATGGATTTACAAAAAAAAAATGGAAGGAAAAAGAACTTCCATCATATATCTCTATCCATCAACTCAAGTGACTATTAATGGACGAATTACTAAATTATGAAAATCCAATTATATATGCTAAGTTAATTTGTGGTATTTTGAATGAAATTTCTCAAATGACCGAAGCATTTTGGTAAGATGGTTAACATTGCCAGATAAAGTGACTCCAGACTTTAAAAAATTCCGATCCGTTTTTCATATCCGTGTAGGGACAAGGGTCCAACTGTCCTTGCACAGACCAACTTTCGGAGTATTGGCCAAAGTGCTTTATGAGAAAAAGAAAGAGTTAGTCTAGCGTTTTGTCGGGGGTAAAGATGCAGAATCTCATCCAAGATTACAACGAGTTGGAAAGTGAAATTTGACTGGGCCGACTCTCTTTTCCATCGTCCTCATATTGCTTTTGGACTAACGAAACATATAAATTTAGTCAAGGTCTTGCCGCTTACTTTTTATAATGGACATCCCTGTAATAAAGGTCAAGCATTTCCCAGCTTTTATGGTAGGCAGCCACCACGACTTGGGAGAAATCCGAGTCAAGCTATGATGGACATCCCTATCCAAAAAGCAAAAGCATGTCACGGCTTTTGTCGCAAAGTTGATCAAAATGATTTGCTCAAATTATACATGAGTCCCCGCACGATGAAGCAGGCAATTAAACATTCAAAACGCCTAATAAACCTTCAATCCCATGTCAGTTGAATACACAAAAGTTTCCGATTCTATATCCTCAAAATGCCTCGAATGAAATTGGAGCAGATGTAACAAAAATGAATCATATAACTGGACCAATAGTTGGTACTGTATACTACTATTATTAATCTTTGGAAAATTTGTTAACCAACTGATAATAATACATATATATTAATTTTTTTATCTTTTAAGAAGTTGATAGCTCACCACTTGTTTTATTTGACGGTCTAAATTAATTCTTCTTTTTTTCCGTTTTCGCCCTTTCTTATCTTCCGTTTGTTTGTTTATTCCCTTCCCACTTTTGCCTCCGTCCCTCTCTCTCCTTGGATCTCGAACAAATTGCACAATATTGATCCACATCACACTTAACTCTCTCTCTCTTCTCGGTTTGAGCCACCATTGCCAGTGGCCTCTTTTGCTGTTGTCGCCCTACCATGGCTGCAAACTCCATCTGAACCCCGCGACTTGTGGGGTGAGGCCTCAACCATAGATGTAACATTACTGACCTGGGGCGACCTTGAATTTGTGGTTACCCGAGGCTGAGGCCGCCACTTTTGCAAGCGGTTGCGTCCTCTATAGCCGTTACCATCTCTGCGGAGCTCCTTTTTGCTAATGTCACAAAGGGGGAGAAGTGCTATAACAAGTTTTATCATACTCAAGCTATTTGATTAAACAGGGGAATGAGAATGTGAATGTTACTCTATCATACACAGAATATTATTTTGACATTATTACACAAATTTTATTAGAATTATATTGGTAGTTTTGTCATCATAAAAAAAGGGGGAGATTGTTGAGAAAAATCCCTAATTAGTTTTGAAGTATGACAAAACAATCATGTCTGACCAAATTATGCTTAAGATGTTTGATGTAGATCTACATTAAGTCATCAGACTTAATAAATGGAACTACTTAGTCATCAGACTCAAATACTGTATCATAAGACTTAGTCGATGAAAGAACTTTGTCATCAGATGCAGATATTGAGTCATCAGATGCAGAATTTCTCATCAGATTCAACAAGCGTTATTTTTAGCAGGTTTATGAAGGACGATCAAAATAATATCATAAGATATTATATTTTGATAATCACAAGATTATTCCTTAATACGAAGAACTACACTTTTGGAAACCAAGATTTGATTGTACGGGCGATCAAATCAACTTGGAGATAATGATTCTTTCTAATGGCTATGTATCTTCTTTTGGGAAGTTTCTTCAACGGATTAATTTGGAGATAAATCCTCTGAAGACTGTTCAATGGGTAGATTGGAAGTGGAGGAGTATAAAAGGAGTGCATACGTCGTACAAAGAGAGAATCATAATCGAGAATTCCAGAGTCTGAATATAGCTTCGATCTTACACACACCTGTGATTACTGTTTTTCACGCTGTGATTTTTTAGAGAAAAATTACTTGAGTGTAGAGTGTATGTGATAGTGTGATCTATCATCTGAAGAAACACTACTCTTGTAATCTCTTGGTGATTCATAGTGAAACATAGCTAATAGGCTACCAGCGTGGAGAGTGGACGCAGGCTTGATAAAGCCGAACCACTATAAAGATCAGTGTGCAGTATTCTCTATTTCTAAACTCTCTTTAATTATTGTTATTATCGTACTGCACATATATCTTCATCAGAATATCATTGCTGTCATCAGTCGTAAAAATCGTAGTCATCAGACGCAAGCATCTGACGACAATTTACCATCAGATGCAGGCATCTGACGACAATTTATCATCAGATGCATCCATCTGACGAAAAATTTTATCAGACATAAACATCTGATATAGCGAGTATAAGTTGTTAATCTTGACTATATTTATTCCGTAATTTTATTTTATCAAATTTGATACAATTACCTATTCACCCCCTTCTAGGTGATAGCACCAGCCCTAACACCTTGGAAAGTTTCTGGGTCATGACAAGCTTTAATGACCGCGTGGGATAGGATGTGTCGCATCTTTGACTTGAAGATGTCCCCAGCAGAAAATTAAGGGTCCTCCTTCTGTACTGAACATGTGCGTGGGGACTTGGGTGGTGTCGATGTCGGAGCGAAGTGGAAGCTCAAGTGGAAGTTGTTTAAATCTGCCTTAAACAACCCAAATCGGTCTGCTTCTGTTGTGGATTTTTATAATACTAACAAGATATCCGTGCATCATAACAGTTTAAGACTACGTTTTTTATATTATTCTAAATTATTGATAGTTAATCAATTTTGCATTCATTGATACTTCAAGTTAAATATAAGATATATTGAACGTTGATTAGTATTGTTTTGATCACATTATCAAATTGAACGAAGTTGTCTTATTTTTTCTTCAATGAGTCCATACAAATACGAACTTGTGTAATATTTCTTGGCAAAACAACATTTATACTAAAAATTAATAACATCAAGTTTTTGTTATTTATCTCTCTTTTTTAGAAACGATACTTGGGAAATGCATATTTACTTTATAACTTTGGCGAAATCACTAGTGACTTTTTTTTGTCGATCTGCTTATAATCATTTTTTTAATCAATTTACAACGTTCATCTTATAATTTTCATCTCTCTTTTGGAGAAGTTCTGGGTCAAGTCAACGGCAAGAATCACGTGTTCTGAAGAATTGGTCCGAGTAGACTTTGAGTTTGCCCATGGTTGTTTCGTGGAGTTGGCCCAACCGTAATAATCACTCAAAAGGGAAAGACTCCGCATGTATAAATGAAGTAGATGACCCTCGTAAGTTTGCACATGGTGAAGCAGAAGAAACAGATAACCCACAAAACACCATTATAGATAAACATGAAGTGTCTTTTATCGTGTATGTGGACTTGGGCGTTGTTGGTATTGATGGGAAGTGGAAGGAGCATGGGGTGCTTGGAAGAAGAGAGGAATGCACTCCTCAAGATTAAGGCCGCCTTCAATCACCCGAATGGGTCTCATCTTCCGTCTTGGCCAGACGGAAATGGTGACTGTTGCAACAACTGGGAAGGTGTGGAGTGCGATAACAACACTTCGCGAGTGACTCAACTAGATTTGAGCTATATACGCCATTTGGAATTGCCTTGGGTTATGGACGCGTCTTTATTCCTTCCTCTGGAGGAACTTCAAGTGTTGGATTTAAGTGGGAATTCTCTCTCAGGTGAATATCTCTCTCTCTCTCAGCTATTTGTTCCTTTTGTCTTTTTTCAATTATGTCTCTATGTAATCGTATACTTACCATTTCTGAATAATGTAAAAATGTCATACGTGGGTGCTCCAAACAACAAAGTGCATTAAGTGAATTAATGACAAACACATGATTGCACAAATGATGCAATTCTTAAAGTAGTAGATTGCACATGTCATAAAATAATTAGGAGACTCATCTGCACAATCAGGATAGGTACGAAGAGTGAAAATAAAATCAGCTCAGTAGGCAATGATTTATCAAATGCCGACTTTTCTGCCATCATAAAGAATCTGACTTGTTTGCATTTTGCAGCCCAACAAAGTTGACTTGAAGGGCACTTGTTTGGAAGTGGACTAAAATCTACTTAATACTTTTATTTGTGACTTTCTCTCAAGATTCAATATAAGAAAAAAGAAAATCACGTTCCATCATATTATGAAAGAACTATATATAATTCTACGTACTAATATTTACATGTTTAGAAATGTTTTGAGCGTTTCATGATAATTAAAAGTCAAATTACGAGAGTGATAAGGTTTGCAAAAAATAAAAAATAAAAAATCACGAAAAGTAGATTGATAGAGGGGATTAATTTAGAGCAAAGAGAAAGGATCTTAAAGGTAGTGTAGTGTTTGGATAGAGGGAAAGAAAGGGACAGGAAAAGAAAGAGTAGAAGATATTAGGAGGAATTATATATAGTCATGTGTCTTTTAAATCCCTCATATAAAGGGATTTGGAGGGACTAAGGGGGACCAATACTTTCATCAAACATCATTTTTCTTTCCCACATATACCTTTGATGCATTTCAAATTGTAAATACATATAAATTATATATACATAAAAGTACAATAAGGTGATAATGCATCATTTCTTTTCTTTTCTCTCTAGATCATTCCTTTCTCTATTATCCAAACAATAAAATGAGGGTAGATTTTCTCAGCTCTACTAGTGTTAGTTAACTACATATGATCGACATTGTTAAGAGTATAAGTTACTTGTTTATTAAATTGGTTTACAAATTCATGTGACAGAGACCTTTTCCATGCTTGAATACGTCGAACCAGCTAGTTTCTGCTTATAAACCAATTCTTCTCATCATGAGCATATAATTATTGTCGATAAATTTAAGGTAGTTGGACACATGACATCTGTAGAGAATTAATTAACTATCGGATATGCATGAGTCTTTTCTTAACCAGATTTAAACGGACCGCTACACCTGAGGAAATTGAAGATTCTAGATCTATATGGAAATTATCTACAACGAGTCCCCTCGTTGTACAAGCAAACTTCAATGGAGGCCCAAAATTTATCTTCGAATCAACTTGAAGGTAAATGTAAAATAGAAGGCCATGACTTGATATATAAAGTTCGATTTTGAGAACCTTTTGTCAATCACAGGTGTTAATCTGGAGGCGTTGGAACTTTCTGGTAACAATTTGGTGAATGATGCCCTCGCAGACATTGCGAGGATAACATCTCTTAAGGCCTTACACCTTGGTGCTTGTGGACTGAATGCTTCGAAGCTACTGGAAGGTAATTCTCTGAAAATGCTTTCATTTATCACCTTCTTAAGAGAAAATAAGATAAGATTGTCTTGAACATAGAACGCATGATTGCATTATATTTGATGTACTCTGGATCTTATTTTGGCCGCACATTTTCTTCAAATAACTTAGCACCAACGACTTGCATCTAAGTAAATGATATCATATAGTTGTTTGCCTTATGCTTGAAGTGGGTAGGATTTAGTTAAATGTCTATGGAAGGCATAAATAAACCCATGTCATGCTCAATGTCTTCATTGTGGGATCATGATGTCGGTGATCCTAAAAAATTTGGTCACTTTCAATTTAATCCCAGATCTTTAAATATTGAAGTTTAGGCTCCATGCTTTTACTTTTGTGAAACTTTTTTACTGGCCAATCTGAAGAATAGTGCGATAACATAACAGATGCAATGAGTAATTGCTTAGAAGATAAAAATAGTCAAAATAACAATATACCAAAGGGGTTCAAATGTTGTGCAGGAATCATAATAAAATTAAATGCAAAAGTTAATCGGGAATCAAAATCCAAAAATTCCTTACACACATATTAAACCACAATGGTGGTCAAACTTTAGGGATTGCAAGTATTAATAAATTCAACTAGGCCATGAAAATTGTATAAGAAACTGAAAATTCGTATCGGTAAACTAAGATGCATAAAATCAATCAAAGAAAGCATTTCTTATAATGTATGAATTAATTAATTTGAAAAATGGTTTTTCCATTAAGATAAACAATGTATAGAATAGAATAAATAATTATAATATTAAAAACTCGTTCGGCCTTAAAAAACCTCGGCTTCTTTTGCACCAATGTCCATTGCTACCTCCTCCCACCGCGGTGCTCATGCCCATCATCACACCACGAAGCTCGGTCACCATTACCACCGCCAGAAGACCCTGCATGACCTTTGGTGTGAACTACGACGACCTAAGATCTAAAGTGTGTCCTCAATTTGAGGCCGTGATGCTCAAAACTGAGGTCACACGTCTCAAATCTAAGGCCCGGAGGGTGGAATGGACAAGCAGCGAGGTGGGAGTGATGGACAGCAAACCGGGATGATAATGTGGATGGTGGTGGAGGACGGCGCGTTGTGATGGTGAGTTGCGATTCCAAATGATGTTTGGGGGGTCTCCACTGCTGAATTGGCAAGCATGTGAGCCAAAAGATCACAGTGATCTCGCGCTGCACTAGATGGAGGATCACATTGCATTGTTTTTGGAAAGTACATAATTAAACTGGAAAAAAAAATTCAGAAACTATAACGAAAATGGAGCCAAGGTTTAGAGGTTGCCCATGCAATTAACCCATAAATTTTAGGAATAATATCAACTTTAGAGTTTTTTTTTTTGGTAAGAATATCAACTTTAGAGTTCATTTCCAATCCAATTCAAAATTTGTCAAACTCCGGAAGTAATTAATTTAATGTGAAGAATAGTGGAGATGAAGCATCGTGGTGATGCGACTCCACTCTAAAGCTCCATCTTACCAATTTTTCTGTTTGTATTTTTGGATATTAGATTGCACGCTCTTTCTATCCTCCATTCTCGACACAAACCATGACCTCGAGTGTTTTAATCATACAAAGTACAATTTAGTGACGATACTCACAGTTGCAGTGTCCATTTCAATAGGCTTGTGCGAATTGAGGAACCTTGAAGAGTTGGATATCGGTACTAATGGATTTTGGGGTTCTCTTCCTTCATGCTTCAGCAATATGACCTCACTCCATGTGCTTGATGTTCAAAATAACAATTTTAGCGGGGCCATTCCTTCGTCTCTCCTCTATAATCTCAAGTCACTTGAATATATTGCGTTATCTAGAAATGCATTTGAAGGATCACTTTCACTTGCTTCCCTGGCTAATAATCATAACCTTAAGGAATTCCACCTCATGAAGAACCGTAATAATAGTTTGGTAGTAAATACAGAAGAGCCCACTTGGTTTCCTTCATTTCAACTTAAGGCGTTTAGTTTATCAAACTGTGTGCTCAACAAAGACGCAAGTGGCGTAATTCCCAGCTTTCTGAAAAAACAGTATAACTTGAGCAGTGTTCAACTCAGCCACAATGGAATGACAGGAAATTTCCCAAGTTGGCTATTGGACAACAATGTAAATCTAGAGCAGTTCATACTCAGAGGCAACAATTTGTCAGGTTCATTTTATTTGCCTTCCAATTCGAATCTTGTCAGCTTAAGGATTTTCGATGTGTCTGCTAGTTTTAGTGAAGGAGAGCTTCCATCTCATATTGGTTGTATTCTCTCGAATTTGGAATATTTGAACCTGTCAAATAACTATTTGAAAGGTGGAATCCCTTCCTCAATGGGCAATATGCACCGGTTGTCCATATTGGACTTGTCGAATAATGGCTTCACGGGAGAAATACCAGAGACATTGGCTAAAAATTGTACATCACTTTCTATGTTGATACTGTCAAGCAATAATTTGCAAGGCCAAATGCTACCGAGGTATTCTAACTTGACAAGCTTGCAAATATTGTATCTGGATGGCAATTGTTTCACAGGGGGCATATCGCCTGGTATATTAAATATCTCCTTCTTGCAAGCTTTAGATGTAAGTAATAATTCCCTATCTGGAACACTTCCCAATTGGATTGGAAATATTCAACAATTGAGAGCGCTTATACTGTCAAGTAATTTATTGGGAGGTCCTTTACCGTTGAGCTTATGCAACTTACGGAATCTCGATCTTTTAGACCTTTCAAGTAACAACCTTGGGCCGAATATACACCCTTGTGTCAATGTTGCAGTTATGAGGTTCTTGCATTTAGCAAATGCCACGCTTGTTGGGCCTTTTCCTAAGTTTCTTTCGGGAGCTTCATTGATTGTCACGTTGGATTTGAGAGATAATGTATTGTCAGGTGAGGTCCCCAGCTGGATCGGTTCACTTCGGAACTTGAAGTTTCTTCTACTACGAGGAAACAAATTTGAAGGTTCAATCCCTCTGGATCTATGTCTGTTGAAAAATATGAGCATATTGGATCTTTCCAATAATAATCTTTCTGGAACAATTCCTTCTTGTTTGAATGATTTGCCATTTGGAAACGTTGGGGTATCTACGGAGGCATTTGGTATCTCGTTCTCTCCTATATATTATGGCGTACACTATATTGGCAGATTCGGTTTTGATTATTCGTATAGTGACATATATGCTGATATGGAGAGATTCGAAGAAGTACACTTCATGACAAAGAGTAGGTTGGAATCTTATAAGGGCAACATTCTAAAACTCATGTCGGGAATGGATCTCTCGCAGAACAATTTGATTGGCTTTATTCCTCCAAAGGTCAGCTACTTAAGTGAACTTCGAGCATTGAACTTGTCACATAATCATTTGAAGGGAACGGTCCCGGAAACATTTTCCAAGTTAAAGAACATAGAGAGCTTGGACCTATCCTTCAACAACTTAACCGGTCTCATCCCTTCACAACTAATAGAGCTTTGCATGCTGTCAGATTTTAGTGTGGCTCACAACAACTTGTCAGGCAGGATACCAGACCAAAAATATCAATTTGGAACTTTTGGTGAAGCAAGTTATGAAGGTAACCCTCTTCTTTGTGGAGCACCATTAACCAGCTGTGATGACTCCGATCAGGAACAGGGGACACAACCACCTTTTAATCATACCAGGGAGGATGACTCCTATAGAGAAGCCTTCTTGTGGAGTTTTGCAGGATCATATGTGGTGGCATTCCTTGGGGTAGCTCTTTTTCTCTGCCTAAACTCGTACTATCGGCGCGTGATGTTCGAGCTTGTTCGTAAGCTTATCCCATCGTTTCCCCTTTAGATATTGTTCTTCTAATTATTTTGTGATTGAAAAATATGATGAAACAATGGAGAACCTTTATTTAATACGATTGTAAGCATTTGAGTCTTTATTATGGATTGGGAACGCTTGGCTCCTAGAGTGCTCATATTGTATTCCTTGTCCTGCTAATTTGAATAATAGGAGAATTGAGTTGGCTGTCAATTGAGAGAGGATAGTTTACTTCACAGCGAAAATGAATCCAAAATGTTACCCAAGCTGTGAAATATCTTATGGTTGCAACCAGCAACATCGAACCAACTGGGTTTTAGCGCATCAAGACAAGATCCTTCTAACATAAAGGATTGGGCGCGGGGAATTGCTCCTTTTTGACGACAAAGGCATGCATTGTAGGACCACTGTTATGCAGCTTGGGCCCACCTTTATGGTCACTGCTTGATGAAGATTTATAGCAAGAGAACGAAGCTTATCCAATACTTAATGCAAAATTACCTGGAAAATAAGTTCGACTCTACTGACAGAAATTTAAGAGCGACTGTCTTCTACATATGTATCAAGATCAATGATTGTGCCAGCATTTCTTTTCCCATCACCTTGGTGTCGTGTTCAAACTAAACCAACATAGAATATTAGTCAAGGGTCAACCTAGTCACATCTTTTATCCAAAAGAAATATGGGTCAAGCTAAATTAATAGCCATCTTAAAAAAACAGAGAACATAATGCTGAGCTACATATATAACGGCTACTGAATCAGGCAATGACGCAATGCAACAGTTCAACAGAAAAACATGAAGTGTCCTTTGCTAGTGCTGTGCATGTGGAGTACAGTGGTGTTGAGATTGGTTATTGCAAAATAAGGTGAATCTTGTCGAGTTAAAACTCACTGGCAACAACTTGCCGGGTGTTTTTCATTGGCCATCTTAGTCAAATCTTGTGAATATGTGTTGGTTCAATGCATTTGCCAATAGGATCGAAGGAGCGCTTCTATCTTAGATTGATTCCATCCTTTCAAATTTGCAGTACCTAAACTTGTCAAGGAACTCGATAGGAGTTAGAATCTTTCCATCTGTAGGCGATATGAAATTGTTGTCAACGTTAGATCTATCAAATAACAGCTTCCCGAGGGAGATGCCAGAGCCAATGGCCATAGGTTGTGTCACACTATCTATACTAAAATTGTCAGGCGAGAAGTTGCGTGGCCGAATGCTACCAATAACCACTAACTTTACAAGGTTGAAATATTTGTATCTGGACGACAATCAATTCACTGGGATGTATCACTTGGCATTTGGGATAGCTCAGACTCAAGGATTTTGGATTTAGGCGATAATTTCTTGTCCAGACCAACACCAAACTGGATTGGAGATATTCAACTTTTGGAATTTCTAACGTTGTCGGAAACTTATGGGTGGTCCTTTATTATTGAGCTTTTGCAAGTTGAATCCTCTCGTTTTTTATACCTTTGGACTAACAAATTTCAGTCCAAATATACCCCACCGTGCCAATGTCAGATTTATGAGGTTATTGCATCTACAAAAAGTTGAGCTCACTAGGCTTTTTCCTTAGTTTCTTCCTAGATCTTCGTCCATCGTCTCTACGAAAAATGCATTGACAGGTGCGATGCTCAACTAGATCTGTTTCTTCTACTGAAAGGAAATCACTTTTAAGGTTCAATTCCTCTGGCTCTTTGTCAGTTGACCAAGATGAGCATACTGGATCTCTCTTATATAGGCCTTTCTAGAGAAGTTCCTTCTTGTTTTTAAGATTTTCAATTTGGAAATGGTGGGGTATCTAATAGCACATTCGATACTTTGAGTGAAAACGCTGAGTATGGCAGCGCTACTAGTACGAGGGAAAACTTGGCTTATAATTTTTCTATGATGGTAGCAGTACATATGCGTTTTCGGATGAACTAGGAGAAAGTGACCTTCATGTCAAAGAGTAGATTGAAATATTAAAAGTGCAACTTTCTAGAATATCTGTCTGGAATGGATCTCTTGCACAATAATTTGATGGGCTTTATTCCTCTAAAATCGATTATTTGAACGAAATATATGTCTTAAATCTGTCGCATAATCATTCGACGAGATCAATTCTAGAAAAATTCTCCAATTAAAGGAATATAGAGAGCTTGGACCTTTCCTTCAACAAATTAACTGGTCTGATTCCTCCGCAAGTGAGAGAGCTATACGCACTCACTTTTTAGCTTTGCTCACAACTTGTTAGGCAAGACAACAGACAGAAAATATCAATTCAACTTTCTATCAAGCAATTTATGAAAGTAACCCTCTTCTCTGTGGACCACCGTTAATAAGTTATAAAAGCTCAAATGACAGTCCGTGGACCGTGTCAACTGTTGACATAGGCGAAGATGATGAGTCCCGAAAAGAAGACTTCTTATGGAGTTTCGCCGGATCATATGCGGCGGCATTTGGTGGGGTCATTATTTTTCTCTACTTCAACTCCTACTATCTCAACGTGTTAAATTTTGTTTGTAAGGATATCTGATTGTTTCCTTAGCAGACCTCATGCTTGCAAGCATTTGAACATCTCGAGTCTCCACTATGCATGTTGAACCCTCGGATCATCATATTGTCTGTCTTTTCCTATAAATTTGGATAGGGAGTATCGTCAGATTTTCTTTTGGTTGTGAACTGAAGGAAAGATCACTGTGATCACATATACAATAACCATGAAGAATAAATAATTCATAGCTATGGCCGTGACTTGTCATCACAGATTGACGAGTGCTTCTCTGATTTTCCTTGAGAATCTCTAAGGTACGCCAGTATATCTAACCGCCTCTTTTTCATGATTCTTTACACTACCATTGAAGTGGCTGATTTTTCCGAAGCCAGATCGGCTGTCAAGTGACTTTGCCAATACTTATCTGATTCTTCTTTGAGAGTAAGCAGCATTACAGCCAGAATGAAACTTTGCTGAAGGTGGCAATTACATCGTCTGAGTTTTTCCTTCCTAACAACGCCTCCTTCTTGATGGATGCAGAGATTGCAAATGGGCTAAAGCAAGTTCCACGTCTGCAATTTCTATTTATTTACATCTGTTGCTTTTGCCCGAACCCTATTAGGTAGACTCTTAGCAGTTCTATATGTTGTATTGGGCCATAATTTATCTTCTTAAAATTCACCACACAAAGAATTTATCATCCTCCTGCTCTAGCTTTTATCTTTTTTCTGTCGTACAGAGGACGATATAGAGCTTATAAAACTATTCTCATGGTGGTGGTGGTAGTATTCTTTAGCCAAAAAAAAAAAAGTGATAGCGGTCAAACTAAAATTATAGAGCAACTACTCACAAACAACTGAAAACAAGATGAAAGCAGAAAAGATTATTACCCGAATATGATCACATTGTAAATCAAATCATCCATGGAAAATGAGAAAAATATAACAAATACAATGAGCATTCCACTTCTTTTTGAATGGAGGCAACTCCTCTGTCATGGGGCGCCATCTTTCCTTGAGGCTTTTTGATTTGGGGTGTACACACACTTACAACATAATAACACGAAACCCCAGCAAATCGCTTGCATTTGGTTCAATCGAAATGAATAGAATTTTGACTAATTTTTGTATTGTTACACAGTTCTATCACACCCGACTCTATCTCGCCACTGTAAGAGCAACAGAGTAACACCATAATGAGCCAAGGCACCCATGATCACAAAAACGTGAAATATCTGATGGCTGTGACCAGCAAGGTCAAACCAACCCGGTTTTAGTCTCTCAGGAATCCTGCTAACATAAAACAAAGTACCTGTAATGTAAGACAGTGCCATGGCCAACTCATAAGCAAGAGTGATCGGGCGCTGGGGATTACTCCAATTCACAATACAAGCATGGATCGCAGGAACAATGCCAAATAACCCCATGGACAGGAAGAGCATTGCCCGAAATGCCCGGAATTTCCCAGAAGAAAGAGAAGGGGCAAGCAGTGTCGTGACGGTGACCATCCCCATCGCCTTTATTCCACTAAGGTAGATTAGTTGCCAATGGGGCTCGCACTGGAAAATATAGTAGATTGGGGGGAAGAATGAGGTGATGATCATGACCGTGATGCCGACATAGTCCATTCGCAGCAGCTGGATGTTCAAGCAGTGTGAGTGGCATGAGAAAAGGTGGCAAATGCTGCTTGAGAGGAGGCAGAACATGGATCCGCCTAAGAAGACAAAGAACGGCCACCGTGTTGCGGCTGGTTGGAGTGAAGTGATCTTCAAATCTTCTTCTGTTATCTGATTCAAGTTCAGCAAATAATTTGTACCCTGAAAACTATGTTGTGTTAGATACATCTGTAGACTTCAAAAGAGAGTATTCTTTTCGTAAGTTGAATGAAACATCGTTGCCACGCCACTCACCAAAAGCAATTCCTTTGAGTAAGAGATATTATTTCCTGTACTAGTAGAGTTTGACCTGCACAAGTGGGTTTGCATATCAAGCCATTGTATAATCTATGGTACACTAGTCGGAGTCCAATCTTCAGATCATAATTTATAGAACATGGTTCGATGCTGTCTGCCGAAGGGAGAGGGTAGGCCAAAACGGTGAAAGTGAATGGGCAGAGCACTAATTGAAGAACTATCTAGCTTGCTTAAGCTGATTCTTTCAAATTTAATTTGACAACCAGTGTACTACTCTTCACTATAAAAGCTATTTACCATTATGATTTCGTTCAAAAAAGCTTAGCAGCAATCAACATTCAGAGCATTTTGCAATAGTTTATTACAAGGTCCACCATGTGTGAACTTTTTCTAGACACACAGTGCTACTTGCGTGGAAAATGATTATCTATTGACGGTTTGACTGAATGCATGTTGTATTACCAGGAACAGAGAGAGATTTTCCGATGGGTTTGATCTTTTATTTCTTTCTGAAAAGAATAGAAATTTCTATTAGTACTTTGATCCATCATGGTAAGTAATCGCTGATGACCCTTGTTATCCATCTTAATTTTGCACTTGCTATTTGAGCAAGACTGTCTTGACTGTCAGGCTACTACTCCTGAAATTTAAGCAACAATGAAAATGACGAGCACGACCCTTGTATATTCCTATGAAACAAACTTTATGAGTTTAAATTTGATTTTATGTGCCTGCCCTTAATGTCACAAACACGAGTTATTCATCTGTGGCACCTGCGATTTCGATACAGCACCACAAGAAAATGAAGGTTTTAAATGGCAATTTTGGTTGCCAGTTGCCGGTTGCAAGAAGGGTTGGCTAATGAAAATGGCTGATTGCTCGGTATGGTAACAAGCCATGAATACCACAATACTACATTGACTTGTACGTACTAAAAGCGCCGTTCTGCTAATAAGCAGGTAGAAAAATCTAAGCATTGTGACTTGAAATTCGACGATTTTAAGCTGGTTATGGAGGATTTGATCAAAACAGGGTAATTCAAACATCTTCACCAAATGAGCAATTTAGCAAACTCTCTAGTAAGTTATAACTTGCACCTACGAGCCTCATCTTAGATTACACTTTAGACAGTAAAAACGAGCTATGATAGTCAACATAGATGGAGCTACTACTGACAAATTCCTCACTAGAAATTAGGGGTTCCATCCGATATCGTCGAGTTGGGACAAGTTGCTAAATGCAAACATCGATAGATCAGAACTCACTAAAATGTGCATGCTAGTATAGGACTGAATGATACAAAACACACCTTGGGAATAGGCCGAGAAGATCAGCAACCTGAGGCACGTCCACAAAATTGGCCACCGTCAATCCCAGAAACACCAGAAACCCAATCAAATACCTGCTCCCCCATCACACAGAGGACGCAAAAGAGATCACCACAAATCACAAAGAAAAAAAAAGAGATAAAAATGAACCGAAGAAGAAAATATGAGCAAAGATGGCCTCGCATGAAAAAAAAACAAATCGAACTAAAAACACATCATCAGTCATCCTCACGTCCAAACGTTGAGGGTCTCGTTGTGCCAGCGGAACAAGCTGAGGGCGGCCTCGAGGAGGGGCCGGTTGGCACAGTAGTGGCGGAGGATGAACTCATTGTCCTTCGTGTACTCCGGCAGCTCCCGGAATGACACCAGAGCGTACCGTGATGCCGACGTAGTCCATCCGCAGCAGCAGGTGGACGTTCAAGCAGTGGGAGCGGCATGAGAAGTAGAATCATCGGTGAAATGGATGGCCCATCGTTTCCCCCATATTGCCATCACTCCTTTTCCCCTTCTCCATCTCCTCCTCCTCCTCATTCGCTGGTGGTCTCGCTGTGGCTTTGTCCTTTCTATGGAGAACTCAAGAGGAGGCCTTGGTTTTATTGATTGGCCGAACGCAGAAGACGATGACGAAATCGTTAAGGCCATTATTTTCCAAGTTCAAGATTTAGTATTTTTTTTTTATTTTGCGAAAAAGGTTTTTATTAGCGAGTCATATTGGGTATTTGTTAAGAAATCAAATAACAGAAATTTAAAAATTTTCAACGCTATGCATGTTTTGTGGTGACGATATTTTGAAATTCGAAATGTCTTTCGCTAGAATTGACCAAAAAAAAATCGAGGTTCTTAACTTTTACTATCAAGACAAAACTCCATTAATTTACTTATATATTTCACGATAATGTTAGTCAATACTAAAAATTTTATAATAAGACAGATATGCTAACTAATGATACACGATTTAGATTTGAACCGGTACCTTAACGGAAAATCACGAGATAACTGGCCCTTTATCCAAACTACATAAAATAAATAGACAAAATCTATCAAATCTTCAGATAATAATTTTGTAGAAAATGGTTCAATCCTGTCCGCCGAAGAGAGAGAGTGAACGTGCAGAGCACTCTTCACTACGAAAGCCTTCGATCATATTCGTGAATGTCTCTTTTGAGCCTTTCTTCGATCGTCTCTCCTCTGTCCGAAATCTGTGCGATCCGACCTCCTCCTCTCTTGGAGCCGATAAAGCCAGAGCAAGCGCATTTTACAGGATGCCAAAGCCTCTCCCCCCCACCCTCAGATCGTTCAACGCCGCTCCGGAGAGCCAGAGTCAACATCTCTCCGTGCAGAACTGCTCCGGCTCACTTCTCTGTGTTTGGAATTTACGGCAATGAACGGACTATAATCCGAAGACAGGTGCCAGATTTAGCTCCACTGAAGAAGGCGAAGGCGACGCTGAACAATGCACCTGGGTGACGGATTCCGAGGCCCTGCCGAATGGTGTTCGAGGCGGTCACTTCGATTTTGCCGCGTAATACTGAGGTTACTGATTCTGCTCAGAAAGTGTTCGACGAATTGTCCGAGAGAGGGGAAACGAGAGTAACAGCTCTCTAACTTCGATTACTTGTTACGTCAACAGTAAGCAATACTCTCCTCAGTTCGACTCTATTGAATAACCTCAGCAGAAGGGTCATTGTCGCAGGTCCTCGCCAAAATTTTCTTCTCAAGCGGATGAGGTTCTCCCGCGAGATTCTGTTTCGCTGAACTCTTCAAATTGCTGGAGACGTGCTCTTGCACAGACCAGAGAGGTGTTTAAGGCATACAGGGTATTTGAAATTCCAACTGGAGTTACTGAGACTCCATAATGTTGAGAGGCTGGTTCTTGTGTATCAAAACCAGGGCAATTGAGTTGGATATCAGGACATACGGTGACTCCATATTGGTTTTATTTCACAAATACGAAAGTCTCCTCCATCGGAAGACATTTTTCCTTAGGGGGTTGAGCCTCTTACTCTTTCTCCTTCTCCAATCTTTATGCATCCCAACATCTGGTAGTGGAAGAACCCAGTCCAGGAAGGTCATTGCATGAACAGAAAGTTTTGAGCATAATGAGTCTTCACATAATAAATCTCACATCTCGTCAGTTAAATACGCAAAGTTTCCCAAGATAAACGTCGACGTGTCCTTCGAAGCTGGTGGTTCGGAAGGATCGGTCGCGGGAAGCCGATTCAATCCCAAGCTTTGATGTACTTCGGATGTATCTGACGAGAAGAGGACACGTACTTGGAGTCAGACAACTTTGCTCTGGTCGACGCTCTGCCGGAAGACGATCACGTGCCGTGGGAGGTGGAAGCCCTACTTGTCTTGGGCCCATCGTGGAAGAATGGCGAATCAAGTAGCTGATTGGGTAGCCAAAAAGCCCAACGTTTGAATACCCTTTCTAGTTAGCCCAACCCCCCAGTCCCCATGGGACTTGTTGTGTTTTGATGTCCTTTCTTTGGGCTTTGTCTAGAAGAACTAGTGATAAATAAAAGTGGTGTTTCTGACCAAAAAAATTACACAAAGTTTCCAATTCTATACCCTCAGACCGCCTCAAAAGAAATTTAAGCCAAAAAAAAAGGGGGGGACAAATAAATTGTATGACTGGACAAACAATTGGTAACGTAAATTATGTTTCTTAATCTTCAGAAAATGAGTTAACCTAATAATAATAACAAACATACGATCACGGATATTATTTGGACTTAGCCTTTAGTAGGTTCGACCACATGTTAAAGGAGGATGGCCGAAATGAGATAACGAAGCTAACAGTGGCATCAGTAATAAAGATGAAAGAGGTCGAGTTCCGAAGCTTTATTATTGATTTTTTTTTCAAGAAAAATCAATGATTTGTAATCACATTTCTAAAATTAGTTATTTGTATTGGTTAGAAAAACTAGTTAACGGAACATATTTTCATCATCAACAATAATCTCTGCCTATACGATTTATTAATGATAAAAGTACTTCTCATTAATCTTTTTTTGCAAGCGAATGAAAAGAATATTTTTAGAAATATTTTTAATTGATAATTTTCCGTAAAACAAACACATCTAGAAGTCAAAGGATTTTATCTTCTTCTTGTTTTTTTTTATCATTTCTTCTCCTTTCACTGAGGGTTTTTCCTTTCATCACTCCCTCTCCAAAATATCTTATCTTTTTTCTCTCTCTAACTAAATTGCTTATGTATCGGCGCCTTGTCATTGGCTTCGGCGTGCCATTTTGTGGCCATACGTTTGGGCGACGAAAAGCCGCTAACAACTGTCAGCAGTGGCTCCAACTCATTGATAGGACCTCACTCGGCTCATTATGGGCTTTTGGTAGAAGGACAACTTTTACGAATAGGCCCAGCCCATTCACCATCAAAGAAACAAAAAGAAACTAAAAAATCCACCTATCCAGCACTAAGGATGGTAAAGATGAAAAATAAAAAATAATAAAAGTTAATAAAATTTAGGAGCCATCAAAAGAGATTGAAAGCCCGATCGGCCCAACCAAACCTGCATTTCTTAGGCACGAGGTAGATAGGGTCGATCCTGGGGGCATATTTTTCTAATTTTGTTTTCAGGCTTGTTTGGGCTACTAGCCTAGGGGACTCTTGATGCCATTACCAAAAATAAGTGAAGTAGCAATTATAGTTGAATGAAGTGAAACATAAAGGAGATACAGAGATACGCAGATGAGAAGGGAGGCCAATCAGAGTCGATAAAAGCATGGTACAAAATATATTTCAAATTTATCAACTGCATTCATTCTATTAATATGATACTTTGCAACGGTTATATATAAAAAATAGTTTGTTCATCTTATTTCTTGCTATAAATTTCCATTAGAAAATAGAATTTGAGAGGCTATGAAATCACTACAAAGCAAACTTCCACATGACCAATCTAATGGTCCTTGGTCCAGAAACTGCCATCAGAAAAAGAACTTCCAACATATCTCTCTTTCCATGAACTCAATTCAAATAGAAAAATTGGAAGGAAAGAAACTTCAAATTCAGTGACTATTAGTGGATGAAGTACTAAATTACGAAAATCCAATTATATATGTTAAATTAATTTATGGCATTTTGAATGAAATTTCTCAAATGACTGAAGCATTTTGGTCTGGTGGTTAACATTACCAGATAAAGTTACTCGAGACTTTGGAAAATTCCAATTCGTTTTTCAAATCCGCGTAAGGACGAGGGTCCAGCCGCCCTTGCATTGACCAACTTTTGGAGTATTGGCCAAATGCTTTATGAGAAAAAGAAATAATTAGTCTAGCGTTTTGTTGGAGGTAAAGAGACAAAATCTCATTCAAGATTACATTGAGATGGAAAGAGAAGTTGAGTGACTAGGCCGATTCTTTTTTCCGTCATCCTCATATTGCCTTTGGATTAAAGAAACATAAACTTAGTCAAGGTCTTGCCACTTACTTTCTATAATGGATATCCCTATAAAAAAAAGGTAAGGGTTAATACCACGAAAACCCTAAACATGTATATTTATGATAAATTTACCATAAACTAATTTTTTGACCACCAAAAATCTCAAACTGATACACCTGTGATAAATTTACCCTCCGTCAGTTTCCGTTAAATTTTATTATCAAATTACTGAGTTGGATGACACGTGACAATTGATGGGTGTACCGATTTAGGGTTTTACCCTCCGTTTATCACAGATGTACCAGTTTCGTGATTTTTCGTGTATACGTGGATGAGAAGAGTGAGTTGAGAGAAGAGGCCTATCAAAATCCAATAAATCATTACAAACCACAAAGGAAGCTGAGAGTGGAGAGAAGGGGTCGACAGTGAGTTAACATGTAGATACGTGGGAGTTATAGATTCTTCACATTAGAAAGTCATTGACATCAACCACTGTAAAAAACCCTCACAAGTCTGGGAGCATCATCCTCCACATCATCTGGCACTCACATTACCAGATCACAGTAATGGCTCCGTCTCTCTCCTGCTGGAGAGCTTCCCCTCTATCCATGGAGATAGTCATCCCTACTAAACCCTAACCTCCTGAGTAGATTTCTTCCCTTTCCATTCTTCACATCCTGAATATGGAAACAACACAGCCACCCACAATCCCCCACGCCACCGATACCCCACAGCCACCCAATCACCCACAGAACTAGCCACACAAAAAACCCTAGCGTACATTTAAGCTTTCTGTCTTCCATTTAGTTTTAGGAATCAATCCTTCCAAACAAACCAACATGAAAAACCACGTATTCTCAAACCACAAACAGTCACATTAACCCGACTAGCTTCTTACCTTCATCCACCCACTTTTTCAACGAAATCCATCCCAATGACTCGTACCCAGAAAATGCAAAACAGACTTTGAGCTCCCTTCAATCCTGGAACCCTTATCCCTTCTTAGCAATTGCTGAAGCTGAAAGTAGAACCAAGGCAGCAGCTTATCCGAGGAATGAGAACTCTAGAAGTGCAATAGAAGGCGCACTCCAGGTTTGATGTTTCAATAAACTTTTCTTTCTGTGGCCCACCCTACTGAAATGAGTTACCCTGGCTTTTGCTGCAATAGTATATAGAAAATGGAGAGAGAATTAGAGAGAGAGAGAGAGAGAGAGAGAGAGAGAGAGAGAGAGAGAGAGAGAGAGAGAGAGAGAGAGAGAGAAGAAAATGGCAGCACTTTACAAACATATGGGTAAAATGTGGACAAAAGACTCTGTAGTTAAGGTGTTTGAGGAAATTCCCGAGTAAGAAAATAGAGGAATGTCAGTTGACTTTATTGGGGAAACTCCATTCAAAGCCTAATGTTAACTTCCAAGCCTTCCAATCGATAATGTTGAAAGCATGGAAAACAGAAAGGGTAGTGTGTGATCAGGCACAACAAGGGCTCTTTACCTTCACTTTCAAATCTGAAATGGAGAAACGAAGAGTGTTGGAAGCTAGCCCATGGTCCTTCTCAGGAAATCTACTTATTCTTCAACAGTTCAACCCCAAGTTGCCCATACACTGTCACACCTTTACTCATTGCCCTTTTTGGGTACAACTTCATGGGTTACCCTTAGTGTGTATTACTAAATCAATCATCAAAGAAGTAGCCTAAAAAATTGGAGATGTATTAGAAGTAAAGCTGGGAACAAAGGAGGGCAGCCCGTGTAAGGTTGGTAAGGCCCGAGTGTCACTTAACTTGTTGAAACCTTTAGTCTCGGGGGTTATGCTAGATTTTGAAGAAGAAAATTTCTGGATAGATTTCAGTTATGAACGCCTACCCCATTTTTGCTACTCATGCGGAAAGATAGGCCATTATACAACTAGCTGTGAGGAGGTGCCTTATAACAAGACCGAACTCAAACCTATCAATGAAGGACTATTTGGCTATTGGCTAAAAGCGGAGGCTAAGGAGCATAGCCCATTCTGGGAGATGTTTCACAAGGTGGAGGGTGAAGAGTCGGAGGTGGAAGAAGTTATTCCAGAGACATCGCTTCAGGAAGAACCATCCGAAAACAGTCAAGCTATGGGCACTATGGAGATGCAACAAACTGCAATAGTCCAATACACCAACCAGAATCAAGAGGGAAGCATTTGGAGGACTTTGGGGAAGAGACCACAGGAAGCTCAGCTGCTGATTTCGGATGTTCCTTGGGTGGAAACCCCCTCGGTAAGCATTCTAAGGAAAGCAAAAAGCTCTAGAAAGGGACTAAAAGTTCCTGCAACAAAAAAGGTATGAAGGCATAACCCCTACCTACCTCAGGGAGCTAATTTGAAGAGAAGTGATGATGACCTGCTGCATGATACCCGATAAGGGTAGAGGAAGACCCCAAGTTGTGGGCTTTGGTGGCTAGCCCTAATAAGCCACTAGGAGATAAATGAAGTTCTTGAGCTGAAATGTCCAGGGGTTGGGTTCTACCCTGACATTCTAGCATCTTAGAGCCCTAGTGGTTCAAGAAAGA